>NW_027210616.1:4902500-5622500 GCF_029030835.1 Brachyistius frenatus
GAGAAGTTCATGGTCTCTGTGGCGGTAAGATATTTTTTCGTTTAAAACTCAGTTGGATTTGCAATAACAGTTACACTTTTAAAGAGAGAAAAAAAAAATCCTGCAACGATCAAGCACTTTCTCAACAAAACAAGCTCCAGAGCATGACTCATTCTTTCTGCTGCTTGTGTTTTCTGTGCTGCAGTACAAGCCACACATGCACGAGACTTAAATTCCTGACTACACGCCATGAGATATTATTTCATGTCCACTTATTATTTCCAATTTTCTCAAATCACATGCACCTTCTTTTTCAACCCGCTGTTAAATCTGCTGAGTAGAAAAACAGCATGACCTCGCCTGTCCCCTGCACACTGTGTCTCCCTTGCACAGACTGGCACAGCGCCCAGACGGCTGCTGCTTTCGTGCCACCACTGTTTGGATAGATTTGCATCTGGGGCTCTAGAGACAACTGGGATGATTCACCAGACATTGTGTGTGTGTGTGTGTGTGTGTGTGTGTGTGTGTGTGTGTGTGTGTGTGTGTGTGTGTGTGTGTGTGTGTGTGTGTGTGTGTGTGCGCGTGCTTGCACGCGAGCGTATTCCTAGATGAGTGTGCTGTTTCACTTCAGTTTTCTCTCTCTCTGCCTCACTTTCATTTTTTTGGTGGAACTATTTCTGTATGATTCTCCCAAGAGCAATAAACATTCAAATCAGGGAGGGAAAGAATTCCTTCAAACTACTTTTTAACTTTTTTTTTTTTTTTTTTTTAACTTAACCGCAGATGTGTGGCGCCCCTGACCGTAAGACACAGTAACACAGGCACAGTGCGGGAATAAAAAGGAGTACACAGGAAGGCAGTATGATGTCAAGAGGGTGGACATCCGGAATACAAGAACAAAAAAATAAATAAAGACCTAAATCCTTTAACAAAAAAAAAATAATTAAATAATTAAGGGTAGAGACGAGCTGGCAATTTTGCCACACACTTTGGAAGTGAAGTATTTGTGACAAATCCATATAATGCTCACCAGGGACTATGCCCTAAACACCTGCAAAAACACTCCCATTCATCATGAGGACAAATGCATGTCAGGGCCTTTTATGTAAAGTACAGTATATACAGTGCCAGCAGATGTTTGAAGAAGCTGGCAGCAGTAGGACATGTTATTGTCCCGAAAGGAGGTTTTAATCATTGTGACCTCGTTTAATTTTTTGTTTCATGTAACACATCGCTTCATGTAAGCATATAAAAAAATGTCCCAAAGCATTTTTTTTTTTTTTAAATGTGACACAATGTAACTTCTATTCAATGCAATAAATCAGGCAAGTAATTTCGATACCATGTTATTGCATTTATTATAATTTAATCTCTGGTAAAACTTCAAAACTTTTCAAGGAAAACAGTTCTGAGACTGGACAGATAGATGGTCTGTAAATCAATTCAGGCCTTTTTATTATAGATGTTTTTGGTTCGTTTGACCTAATTTCTTAATTGTATTTCCTCATCACATGCAGGAGCAGCTTGTGCAGTCACAGAACAAATCTCGTCTTCATATTCAGATAGATTTTTTGCAAACTTCCTGGAACAACATTCAATTAATTGATATTCTGACATCACACCACTGCCTCTTTTTCTCTGTGACTTTGTTTTTTTAGGTCAAGAATATTCGTTCGAAGGGCATCAAAACATTTCAACAGAGCTTGGCCTGACTCTAAAAAGTGTGTTGACTTTAAAACCTCCTGTAACTCCAGACTTGTTCAAATCTGTGTGTCAGTCTTTAGAAATTCAATCTAAAATGAAATTACAGCTGATGAATTGGAAATGTGAGCGTACAGTTTTACCCTGTAGTGTCTCTGTTACTGAGGCTGGGTGATTTGAGA
Source organism: Brachyistius frenatus (assembly GCF_029030835.1). NCBI lineage: Eukaryota > Metazoa > Chordata > Actinopteri > Embiotocidae > Brachyistius > Brachyistius frenatus. Next base: position 4,904,363 of record NW_027210616.1, read on the forward strand.
TCAAGTTGGCAACACTGTGACCTCAGTGTGAGAAATTTGTTTTTGTACTGATCATACACTGCTTCCTTTCAAAAGAAAATTTAAATGTATCATTAGTAATGCAGCCACAGTAACTACTTCATATTTGGAAATGTACATTACTGCAGTTAAGTTTCACATGTTAAAATATCTGAAATAGACTATATCTAATTACCAGGAAGTAAATGGATAAACCTGCTGGCATTTCATCATACCAGTCAATTCAAACCTTTTCAATTAAAACTTGTGAAATGTTTTCAGTACAATTTGTGGCTTCTCAGAGGACATCTTTTTCATCTAACTATAGTAATAATACCTGTATTAACTGAATTTTAGAAAATATGAAACATTTTTTATGAAAATCGTTCGCTGTCAAAAGACAAAAGATACTCGGCATCCTCTTATAAATGATGTCTTTCTGTACATGAGGCTGATGTGCATATGTGTGTGTATGTGGCTTTCAGCCACTTCCTTTTGTAAAAAAAAGAAAAAAAGAACCAAGGACATCATGTTCTGAATGTGACTGCTTTCACTTTACAGAGCAGCCACAGAAAGGTTGATGACGAAAGTACAAGCGATGTGTTTTCAGCGAGAGAGACAGCACCTTTGATAATGAGCCTCAAGGTGATCTAAGACAACTGCACAGTTACCTCCATGTATTCCTATATTCCATATGCCCTGTGTTTATTTAGTTGTATTGGTTTGTGCCACAAAAACATGAGCACAGAAACACATGTATACACACGTCATGGGGGTATTGACAATAAAACACAAGGACTTCCCTGTTGGAATGCTGTTTGTCAGTTGGCTTTGTTAACATAGACTAGTTAATTTCCCAACATTTCATCCTGAATCTCATTCCCCTGTGTGTCTCTAATCTGCCTTGCCACCACAAGGGTGGTAAGCACAATGTGCTTCAACCTGACGGTCTGTACAAGATTAGTGATATAGCGAACAAAGGCTGCTGTTTTGGCTGACTGGCAAGGCCTTTCATGGGTTTAGTGGTGGCTGCTCTGTACATTTTGTTCAGCTATGGGATATGTCTGCTGACAGCTTTGGCTGCCTTATTGGAAGGTATCATAGAACCTCCCTTGGTGCAGCACAGACATACTGCTGGAGGTTTGCTAAGCCTAAATATCTTCCCCGGAGAGGAGTTCTGCCAAATGGGCACCTGCTGAAAGCTTCATCTTCATGACCATTTAAATCTGTTGTGGAATTAAACATGACCCACAATTGCTTGATGCCGACTCAAAGCATTTCCTGGACAATGGCAACATGTATTACTCGATGTTATCAGCTGCATTAAAGATTTTTCCCTCAGTCTTTCTCCCTTTGGTGAAAAACTTGTTTGGTGTAGGAACTTTGTTTATAACAACAAAACTTATGCATTTCAAAAAAGAAAACAAAGATTACAACATGAATAAAAATATATATTTAGCTTATTATGGAATGTGGTTCCCTGTATATACCTCAAGATCATTTATTTTCCTGAGAGCTTTTGTATCCCACCTCACTTGTGCGGATACCTTTGTGAGTAGACACACAAAAATAAAACTACTAAAAATAAAAACAAACACGGCAATGAACATTGTGATTTGTGCTATGGGATCATATGCCACTTCTGACTGAGCTTTGCAGCTCTTCACTTGCAAGCACAAGCCAACAGGGCACAACTAAATCTCTTATTGAGTGACAGTTTTTAAATCACATACACATCTTACACACCCGCCTGACCCGGCTCCTCCGTTGTCACTGCTTGATCACTGATAAAGTTACACACACACACACACACACACACACACACACACACACACACACACACACACACACACACACACACACACACACACACACACACACACACACACACACACACACACACACACACACACACACACACACACACACACACACACAATGTCTGGTGAATCATCCCAGTTGTCTCTGGAGCACACACATCTTTAAAAGCTTTACATAACATAATCCTCTTAGTGCTGAACTTTTACAAACTTTCACTCCTTTTACTTTCACTGGACTGAGCTGCACAGCGACAATAAAATGAAAGTTTATCTCCAACAAATTCGTCCACAATAGTGCAGTGTACGAATGTATGTCTGCACACAAGTGTATTTTTCGCTTCACTTTCTGAGGTTATGAGACCACTAACTTAGGTTAGTGTTGTCATGACTCTCATACACACCACACACAAGTCAATACACATCCACACCCATAGACAATCATACATATACAGTGTAGCAGACGTAGACATAACTAACATGGACAACTGGAAAAATTAAAGGGTCCAAATCCTTTAAGTGGAGAAAATTATATGGAATTGCTTGATTTACTTGATGTAGATTTTTTTTTTTTTTTGAAGTTCAATAAATGTCAAATCCTTCATTTCTCAGTAAAACTTGACACAGTTCCACTGTTTACATGAAAAAAACAACATTCCTTTCATAACATGAATGTGAAATATGTTCTCTTGCTTTAGCCTCAGTCGCCTGAGTATTGGCCTTTAAACTACTTAAAACTGTTGACCTCATGTGAGAAAATGGGGAACGATGTATGAGACTAGAACAAAATGTCCTAGACACTGAGAGCTGAAACTAGGTCAGGAAGTTTGAGGCAAAGCATGTGCTTCCTCCTACTGGTAATTGTATGTAGTGTAAGTGGCCACTATGGGTTTTAAATATGATCAAAAAAGAGTTCAAATGGAACTAAAATGTTGTGCTGTTTTAGCTGTCTGTCTACCTTAAACTTTTGTATTACTGCAAACAGTGAGATCAACTCTCCTGCTCATCAAATACACCTAAAATCTGTTGGAATTTTCTTTTACACATTTATTTTATCGAGCTGCAAAACGCAGTTTGGGATTTTGAGTAAATAGAATTTGTATTTTTTTGTATTTTTGTTTCATTGTGAGATGAAATCATTAAGTTTGTTCGCCTCAAAAAGACTGTGGTACAATGTTTTACTGAAATTTGTATAGATAAGTCCATGAAGTATGGCACATGTAACACTATTACAATATTACACCGGAAATGAATCTGTATTTTATTTTGAACGAATGAATGACATGCAATTTTATGAGAATTTTGTGACTTCAACCTTTTGGCTCTCATTCATTTCTTCACTGTACTCTGCACAATTACATTCTCCATGTAAATTATGACCTGGGCTATTTCATGACTGGTCGTGAAAGGTAGATGTGCGTAGGGTACTGGCAGGTGGTACCGGACCTGCATGTCCACAACTAAATATAAAAAAAGAAAAAAAAAAGGAAGAAGGAAACAAGTTTTATTCAATTTTTGTTGGATATTTTGATATTCTGATGATATTCAGGAAGTGATTTTGAAAAAGCAAGTACACTGTAATCTTAAATCACAGAGGACATTGCTAACACGGCACGGTACGTTTACTTGTCTAGCATATTGTATACTATGCAATTCAAAGAGTGTTACATTAGTTTCAAAAGGACATGTACCCTCCGGGCCTACCTTCGGTTGACGTGGCTGCCTGTCAGAAGCTGTAGAATTTGTGTTTTTAAAGCTAGACTGAATATATTGGTAGACTATGTGGCATATTGTTGACCTGCTATCCCTACCAAGAAATATCCTATCCTGTTCACAGAAAGTCCAAAATTGGTCTGTGGCGGGTTTCTAAAGACAGAAAATTACAACAAGTAAAAGAAATTGATTTGTGAAAAGATCAAACTAAATATGTATAGGATGTCCCCACACAGTAGCTCTGAATGCACCAGTTTGATGCTTTTGCTTCGTCTGTGAATACTAACTACGTCAGTGGCCGATGCACTCATCGTCATGATATTTAGAAAATCTGACTGATTGATGCTCTAAAGCATCGCACTTGTTGCCCACTTATAAGTTCTGACAGTAAACCTACCTCTCACTTTGGATTATGATTTTGTATTTATTTCTCATTTGCTCCTCGGTCCGTTTGACACCTCCGGGGCTGCAGGTGAAATGATGAGACTAAAACGTTCATACACGTCATGAGAATACGTCTAATGCTAAATTAATTTAATGACAATGTGATTTGGTGGATTAGGTGTTTAACTTCATTATGTTCTTTTTAAATTATAGTTTGCTCCTCGTTTTTTAAAATATGTGGCTCTCCCCGTCAGTACACCTGTTCATGTTTGTGATTGGTCAGATGCTGCAAACACCTGCTCTTTTATGTGAACGTGCTCGGAGCCGAAGGCTGAGAGCCTGAGTTAACAGCAAAAGCTGATTACCACCCCGTAGTACCGATTTATTTTTGACGGCGAGTTTCCGCTTTGTTGAGCCAGCTCAAACAAAGAAAGCCTGGGTATGTTGAACTTGCGTCGTAGTGCACCCCTCTGATCACCGCCCCGCTGTTGCGAGTAAATAGCAGTGTCGGTGGTTCATGTTATATTATCAACGTGTACTGTGTAAATCTGGCTTTCTTTTGAGCCGGTGCCTAGCCTCTGATGAACGTATGTGCAGCCTAAACGATATTTGCAGGATATTCAGCATGCAGTCGTTTGGTACAGTTGTACTCCGTAAAGAGAGCAGAGGTGAATTTGCGGTTCGATGCGCGTAAAGCCGAGAAGGCCTCCTGCCTTCGATCTCGGCAGTCTGTCTCAGGAATGCCGGCAAGATGCGGATTTGAGTGTCTAAATGTCAGCACGTTTGGAGTGCTACTTCTGGGTTTGACAAGTTGTTAGATTCCCGAGTCGATGTGCATCGCCTTAAATGCTGAAAAGTGAACCGTGTCAAAATCTCTGTGCAGTGGCTCCATTTGAGATGCAGCTACTGACATGTCTGGTAGCAACCGTTATACCATATTTAAGCTCCCTTAGATCACTAAGTATGCCCATTTTAAGATCAAGTCGATCAGCCAATCGTTGCGTTTCTTCCCCCCAGTCCGGGTGTGGAAACATGGTCCGTGTAAAGCGGGGAGGCCGGTGCGCGTATGCGTGCGTTCCTTATTGTGTTATCTAACTGATAACAACATTTTTTTAAATTTTTTTTTTATCGCCGATCACATCCTACGTCAGGAAAACCTCGGACACAGTGTGCTTTCGTTCCGGCTGAACATCGCCGGGAGAAAGCTTCCCACTTGAATTTCAACGGGGGGGGGGGGAGGGCTTATTTTGACTGCGTTTAAGGTCAGATGTAATCTTGACAACACAATACAGGCACCAAAAGAAAACGTTTAACCCCTTTTGTTGCACAGCAGCGCCGCTGCTTTACAAATCAGATGGTGAAATAGTCGTCGATCTGCAACTCAACACTGCCACTAAAAAAAAAACAAAAAAAAACGTGTGATCCTCTGCTTCGGCGATGTTCGCAAGGCCGAAGATGCACGGCGGAGAGGACGGCGACTGTTGTTGAAATAACCTGCAGTCTTTCTCTGATCGTTATCTTCTAAAACAAGGCCCCCCCCCCCCCCCCCCCCCCCCCGTAGGAAAGTTTCTTCCCTGGGAGAGACAGCGAGAGGAGAAAAACCGACAGCGGAAAGAACTCTATTGCAGAGGCATGGCTACACAGGGAAGCGGGATTAAACTGTCCCCGCTCCTCATCCAGACACTTTGTAGTCCTGACCTGGCGCGCAAACCAGACGGAGGGTTTTAGAGAGAGGTTAACAAGGGGAGTAATTAAGGAATAAAACTATCTGCCAGCACTTTCCTCTCTCCGTTTGTCCCTCTGACTTCTCCCTCTCCGTGGCTCCACGGCTGCTCCTCCATCAACTTTAGCTTCCTCTCCCCAAAGCTCTTTGTTGGCTCGGTGCTCTGTTCTAATCTGGCAACCTGCTCCGTCCTAATTTGGGGGACTCATTACGGGAGTGATTATCTCGCTACAAAACTGCGCGAGTTTAGACAAAAGACAATAAAGGTGTAGGTTGTGGAGGTGTCTGGGGGTGTGCAGCTGGAAATCTACTGCATATAATTCAGCGATTTCCCGCTTAGCACAGTGGCGAGGCGATCTGTAAACGAGACCGATATGATAATGCGCGAGTGACCAAGCCTCACGGTGCTCCGACCTTTTGTATGCGAGTCACGTTCTCTGGCCTGCTCGGCGATCATCCCTCACGTCGGTTCCATGCGGAAGGATTTGCTATATAAACAATACGAACAGGAACGCGACTTAACTCATGATTCCACGTGATTGGCTCATGAAGCTTATATAGATTATACTCCTGCGAGCGTGAGGGTCGGAGGGCACGACTCAAAACAGTCTAGATTTAAACAAAATTATATCCAATAATAAAATGACGGTGACAAAGCCGAAAGGATTAATTCAGGTGGGAAGAAATCGTTACCATTGCGTACCACGCAGATCATGTAGATTAGATTAAAATGGATTCTTAACGGTTAGGATCGTATCAAGTTTAAAAATCAACCTTTATTTCCCTCGAATGAAAGACTAAATACCACGATCTTTGATTTGAACACGCATTAGTAACGACAGTGAGTTACAGTGGAGGAAAAAAAAAAAGACCGGTTACAAATGTTCACAGACAACATGACACGATTTGCAAAGACGGTAAGTGAAGAGGACTCTATATCGGAGAGTTGTGGACAAACTCGCTCTCTCCTGAGAGGACGGAGCATGTTTCTCTGTGTTCGTACTGGTGTGACTCCCATTTTGAAAGGCAAACAAGTCCGGTGTGGGCTTTACAGCATCCAGGAATATGAACGTGAGTGATTGTTATAGGCCGGTACTCCCTCTGCCCAAACGGATGCAGGGCTTGGCTCCAGACCCCCGGATCGTCAAAGAGATTTAGTGGGGTTTTAAAATGAGTGAATTACCGTCCAGAGTGTTCAATTATGTTCACGGCGCAGTGATCAGAACCGAGAGGCTGTATTTCATGCTGCCACTTGGTGGCAGTAGAGAGCAGTGCATGTGCTTGTGCTTTTGTTTTCACTCCTCCACTCATCAGAGCCTGTGTTCACCTCCGAGCCCTGCTCGGTTGTGCTGGTTGACGATCTGCTGGAGTTGTACAGTGTGAATAGGCCCTAATTTGATCAGCATATGGAAAAAAAAAAAAAAAATAAAAACACAGATGAGAAGAATAGGACAATTAAAGCACTGCATTTAAAAAAAAAATTTTTTTTTGAATAACTGCTGCTGTCACACCCGGGATGCGTTGAATTATGACTTTGAGGTTTTATATGCAAAATTTGTGTTGGTACCAGTGTCAAGAAACTAGCTTATTTAAACTTGAAAGATAAAAAAAAAAATAGATAATTGGCATTATTTTTTAATATAAAAGCTCAAAATGACAAAAATTGATTGTAGGAAAATAAATGGGCAGACTTTGATAGCATTGCGTGCTCTTCATGACCACATTGTTGAAGTAGAAAGTGATAAGATGAACGCCGTCGTCAGCTTGTATGTCGTATAGGAAGAAGTCAATGTTAGCTGTGAGCATTGCGTGGGGCCGCCGGAGCTCTGGTAGAACCGAATAACAAGACTAAATGTTCAGCTCTGTTGTTAAGGTAGTTCATTATTGCACTGCTGATAACAAAACACTCACAAAAGGGATGAGTGTGGGAGGATATTGTGTCTTGTAAGAAGCAGTCCACTGAATACAATGAATTTAACTAATTAATTAAAATACCCCATTAAAAGGATGTTGTTGCTCTCAATGCGACCTGAATTAAGATGTGCACGACCGTTCATGGCCGCGGGCTGTAAAGGGAAACGTAGGTTCTTTTAATAATCAAATATCTATTTGTGATAGCGGCCTTTTTTTTGTTGTTGTTGTTTTTTTTTTTTTATTCCTGCACACTCAGGAATTCCATCCTTTGGCACCCGCCGTGTGCAAGCTCGACATAAGGCAGCAATCAATTGCTAATTCACACACAAGCGGACAGCAGTCTTCCTTCAGGCCAGCAACTCAGAGGCACTAATTCAACAACCGCTCGGCCTATTTGTATCCCGAGCGGCTGTTTGTAAAGATCCACGGCGACCACACAAATACTGGCCACTGTGATTAATGCCCCCCCCCCCCCCCCCGCACACACACACACACACACAGGACTGCAGTTGCGGATAAAGAGACAAGGATCAATAGCAACTTTATTGATAGGGCTCGCCAAATAAAGATGACATTTGCTCTCTTCAAGAGATCTTTTAATTTGTCACGGTAAGTGAAAAAAAAGTAGTTTATTCCCAACAGCGGCACGGCTCCAAAAGTTCACGCAAGGGTCGCGTAAAAAAAAAAAAAAAAAAAAAGGGGCGGGGAAAGGTGCAGAAACACAGGAAGCAAAACGGAGCAAATTCAAATCAGCAGAAATGAACTGAGAAAAAGACAGACGGGTGATAGTCAAGAGGAAAAAATACTTTGCCCGTTGCTTAGCGTACAATATATTTTCAGTCAACACATTGTACCTGTTTCTCTCTCACACACGCACGCACACACGCGCACACACACACACACACACACACACACACACACACACACACACACACACACACACACACACACACGCACACGCGCACTCTTTATTCTGTATTTAGAGGTTAAGCCTCGGTGTTTGAACAGCTATAGTATCAAGTTTTAGCTGAATAAAAGCGCAGACCTCCCTTTGAGGCAGTGCATGTCATACAGGGAGCATTGAGCCATCAAGCCAGGCGGCCAGAAGCATTGTTGAGAAATTACACATGGGGGCTTGTGATTTGGCCTTGGTTTAAGAAGGGAGGAAAGGGAGAGGATGGGAGGACAGAGCATTCCGATTTTCAAAGCGCTTAAAGAAAAACAAAAAAAAAGATACAGACATCCGGGGGAGGCTTCTCTCTTCGTCTGCAAACAATTTGTAGTTTATACAGAAGATAATGCCCACTTACCAATTTTCTCTCTGTCATGTCATCCCATTTCATCCCTCTGTCTCTGCCATCCAGCTGTCCCATCTCTGGGCCCTTTCACCCTCCCTTCTGCTATCAAACGCTTTGTGATCTGGGCGCAGTGTGGGAGCCTCCCCACGCCAGCATGCTGTGATTTGAGCAGCTTGCCGCCGAGGACGTGCTTGTTGGAGGCCGGATCAATAGGCTGGGATTCCACACACAAAGCTGAGGTGACAGGCAGATACTGTGAGAAAGGGGAGCGTGACCTTTGGTGAATACAATTTAAAACATCTCTCCGACTCTGGCTAAGTTAACTCTGGCACCACGCTGTGCCTGCACTTGCAGATCGTTTATTTTCCTGGACAGTACCAATTGTGGGAGCGGAGGAAGGGGGGTGAAAAAGGGGCTTGGATTGGGATGGAGGTGAGGAAAGCGTAAGGTGGGGTGATGGTTGGAGGGGATGCGGAGAGCAGCACCAATTTCAGCATGTTGTGCCAGTGAATTTACTTGTTTTTTCTTCCTTTTTTTTTTTACTCGGTCTGCCCCCCCCCACCCCCCTCCGCCCCACAACCCCTCCCACCTCTCCCTCCCTCCCTCCCTCCTTACCTCGTAGTGTTTAATCAGTCATCCTGTAAAGCTTGTTCGAGGAGGCAGCCCTGAATGCAGTCTTTCAGGGCTTGAGCGGAGCCTGAACACACACACACACACACACACACACACACACACACACACACACACACACACACACACACACACACTGCACACAGGGATCCCTGAAGCTCATTTACATCCTCGACACCACAGACATGGTCCAAGTCTGTACAATTACAATGAAGCGCTGACAGAAAATCTATATTTATCTGCCTTAATGATTTAGTTGCTTCTCTCTGTGTTTTTCTCGCTGACATTTGGGCACCGTTCCCTCTGTTTTGCTCATTCTCTCGCCGCTGCACACCAATAAGACAACGTGACTCCCCCCCCCCCCCCAGCTCGCCGAATAGCGGAGTGAATGCTGAAGTTCTGAGTGCACGCAGAAAAGCCAGTCGAGGAGATACGAATGTAACTTTTTTTTTTTTTTTTTACACTTATCAATCCATAACGCGCCCATAACACTTTATTTCTTTGTCAGAGGCGTTGACGGATTTAACAGGTCGACACGGAAGCACACTTACAAAAGCCCGTGTTTTTCATGTGATACGGCTGGCATTTTAAAAGCACGTAACGTATGCATTCAATGGGGCACGTCGTGGATAAGTTGGCGTTCGGGTGGTTGCGAGCGAGGTGTGCGGCGCGGCGATCTCTGTTGTTGTTGTTCTCTCTGAGCCGAGCTGCGCTCCCCGTGGCCCAACAGCAGGGGGCAGTGTTAAATGAGGTTTCTCTCAGTGTTGACTTTTTTTTTTTTTTTTGTCCTCTCAGACGGATGGGGTTGCTGCAGTCCTCGTCTGGAGGAAGAAAGGGGGTGCGGGGGTAGATAGAGAGAGAGATGGAGGGAGAGAAGATTGGGGGGGCTACTACTGCATTGCACAACACAACAGTGTATCAAGAGGGGGGGGGGAGGGGGGGGTGGGGGTGGGGGCCGAGAGGGAGCTGGTGAATTTACGTTTCGCAGCCCTTCTCCCCTTGTTTTACATCTCAATTGTGTTTGGACAAGCCCCACTCTACATGTGTAATTACCACTGACACTGTTACTTTTTCCAGACACAAGTTCAGGGCTCGCTGCTGTGATTAGTATGCCTTGTGTCCCCCGGGCCACTCGTAAATTCAAAAAAAAAAAAAAAAAAAAACGAGGGCCCTGAGTGCGTTTGCCATATATTTGTTTTGTTTCACTTTTAGTCTCCGTCCCCCATTAATGCGAACTTACTCTTATTAATAGGTCTCAAGGACAAAAGGGGATTCATGCGCAAGTCTTATTTCCCTTCTCGTGAAATTGCCAAGTGGTGAGCGTATCATTAGGTTTATGAATAATTCTGGGGGATTTGCCGTCTACATTTCCTGGTTCCGGCATTTTGGATTGAAAATAACACCCCGTCGTTGTAATCACAAATCATTTGATCTCCCTTTCAGCTGGGACAAAAGGGAAATGATAACAGCCATATTCCCCTCCAACAGAAGGGTTTACGCTGATGTGTATAACAAACCATTCGTGGCAAAGATTACATCTTCGAGGAAAATTAACATTCATTGCCACGCAGTTGAAGATTAAATCAATTTCTCTGCTTCCGTCACATCACGTTATCAGCCTTGAGATGGTAAACAGACAGTAAGTGCCATCTTCCTCGTGGTCCAGGGGCATTCTAACACGCGCCGTAATAGGCCCAGTCAGCGCCATGATGTTGACAACGGAGACGTGCCGTCCATCAATACTCACATGGCCCCAATTTATTGAGGAATCGGTGTGTGGGGCACACATTATGTGGCACTTAGCAGCTTTCATGCGAGAGTTAAAACATCACCCGATTGAAAAGCGAGCTGCGTTTTGCGTTTTCATTTCTATCGGACCACACACAGCGAAGGGAAAGGGAGCGTTTGCGGGCAAATCCAAGCGCATTAATTTGTAGTCATTAAGGATGGGTATTTTAAGCAAAAACACTTATTTTGATAATCACAAGGCAATTTATTTGACTGTTAGAAGTGAAAACCCTCACCGTCAACAAATCTGATGGGAAGCGTGTCTTTAAAACCGTCGTCTCTGAGATGAGGGCTGTCGTTTGCTCTGGACGTCTCGCATCAAACTCGCGTCGTCTCATGACAAAGCTGGCCTTTTGATCGCCGATCCGCTGGGCGCTTTGCGCTGGAACGGCACCAATGATCCGCCAGCTTTACCAGGCAGAGTTTGCACCGCACCTCATTTTCATTCATTTTTTTTTGTTTTGTTTTTTGAAGGAGCTCCAGACAGAATGTTTTGACGGCTGTCGTCGTCTTCGCGCGTTTCTCCCGTTTGTACTATAAAGTCGAATAACGCAACACCGCACGCACATTGTAACAGTTTGTAACTGGTAGTAACACCTTCTTCTTCTTCTTCTTCTTCTTCTTTTGTTGCTCGGTGGCGGTCGGGAAACATCTTTTAGGTGCATTACTTGCGGTGGTGGTAAGGCTTTACTATCAGGTGCTGGTAAAAAAAAAAAAAAAAAAAACGTTTTTATGACGAGACAATAATCGCACAAATGTGTGGATTGTTGAGAAATATGCAAAAGGCCGCTACTGCCGTCATAAAGTTCTTTAGTGGAACTCCTTCAAAAACTAAATGGAGATGAGGTGCAGAGCCAGCTCTGCAGATAAAGTTAAGATTATGTGTCCACAAGAAGCAGTAATCGTCAAATTATAGTCTAATAGTTTCGATCGATTCTCAAATAGTATTTTTGCTTGAAATACCCATTCATAGTTTATGTCCACTCATGTTTCCTCTATTGAAGATGAACTCTTTTTAAACATTTTTTTTAATTTTTTTTTTATCAAGCAGTGAGGAGTTTTAGTTTGTGAACATGCAGAACGTGACCCTCATTTAGTCTCAAAGCAAAGAGAGTGCTTCTTCTAAACAACACCCCCCCCCACCTCTGAGATTACAAAATCCCCCTTACCCCCCTCCCATCTCCGGCCTTGGGTCTACTCCCCACAAAACCGGCGATACATATGGGAACAAAAACAAGCTGATTCAACAGACCCTAGGGAGGTCTTGCATTTCCTTCCCTCCCACGAGCCCTCCATTCGGCCCCCCCGCGCCACAAAAATCCATCCTGCTATTTGATGTTCCACAAAAAGCAATTAGCTGGTCGCATTTCCGCATATAAATGAAATGACTTGTTTCCATGGAACCTGCAGGACCTCAAAGACATATTCCCTCTGCTGGTGCATGTGACATGAGGTCTGCCAGCATTAACATTTGATAAGAAGGGTCGTTTACAACTTCCCAGCTGCTTGCCAGCACCAGACAGTGACCTTTCAAACAACAGTAAATTTTACAGACCTTTATAAAAAATAAAAAAAAATGCACCCTGCCTCGTCCACGCTCAGTCTCATCATCTCTAATGATTTCTGTATTTTGACCATGACTAGCAGGTGGTTTTTTTTCTTTCTTTCTTTTCTTCTCTTTTTACACAGCGTAACCCACGCAAAGATATTCCTCTATTCCTCCCGCTTGATATTTCAATTCAAGCCCCCACTGTCTGCATGATTACTTATTTCTTTTTTCTTTTTCTCGGCACAGAGACATTCTTCACCGAACTCTTATCGAGTTACACGGGGGATGCCAGTGTTTCCTCTGGCCCCTCTTTCTCACCGACTCGCCCCAAAACGCAAACCTCTGTTGCACGACCTCTCGCAGAAAGCGTAGAATTAGCGGCATTCTGGGCCACGACTGATTTTCATCGCCGGCCAGTCGTTTTATCGTCCCCCTCGTGGTTAAATCCCTCTTAAACGCAATTCGGTCGTGCGCGTCGCCAAAACGCGTTGCCGACGATGCTCGAAGTCGAGCAAAAACTAGATTAGCCTTGGAGGGGCGGACGGTGGCGTGCGCTCTTTCAAAGGACCGAGGTGAATAATACATAAATACCCGCGCAGCTGCGGAGACTGTTGAAAAGGAGTAGGACGGGCAGCGCAAATCTGCAATGATACAACAACCTTGAGAGGCAGGAGACATTGATTGAAAGAGTCAAAAATACTCATGCGTGTGGGTTAAAAAAAAGAAAAAAAAGAAAAAGCGAAGGAGCCATTGTATAGGTGCAGCTCATTCTATTATGTGCTCTGCTTGCCATGGCAACAGGATGTTCAACAGTATTTTTTTTTTTAATTTTTTTTTATAAATCCTTTGGTCTGTCAACGCGTTTGAACTCCACTGACAATCAGTTAAAAGTTCCAAGCGGCTTTATATTAGTGTCATAAAACGTCAAGCGTAAATCTGTCTGCTGCCGCCATCTCTTACCGATTGTGATACACCGTTACCGCCAACAGCAGGAATGTGACATGAATGTTTGATCTCAGATACCTTTTCATATCCACCGTGGCTGTGTTTCACTGTACCGTCGTCTACTGAGGATTTAAAAAAAAAAAAAAAAAAAAATTATTTTCCAACGTAGCAATTCTTTTTAAGTGTTAAGAAATTTGTAATAAAAAAAAAGTATCCATCATAAATTCAGAAGGCCAAAAGTGATAAGCTTCTTTTGTCTGATAACAAACTGATAAATGACTTAAACAGTTTATCGTCCAAACGGTTTTGTCAAAACAACAAATCCATGAATAGACTGGTCATTTTGGCGATGACGTCTACCATTTTCTCTTCACCCTTTAAACCCTAGGCAATTTATTCTTTTTTTTTTTTTTTTTTTTCAAATATCCACCTGATAAAATCTCCTCAAATTGAGTTAGTAACATCTCCAAAACTCTAAAGCAAAAAAAAAAAAAATGAACAAGCGTGGGTTCTACGAATAAGAGACGCAGGAGAATTTTGGAATCCAGTAAGTCTCCAAAACTTATAAAAAAAAAAATGGACATAAAAACGACAGCCTTATAACAATTAGTCAAGCGACGCTGGCGTCACCAGGCCTGTTCAAGATATTCTCAAATGGCAATGCAACAGAAATGAAGCACAAATCTTGCTTATTAATCTTGTTTATTAACGCTGCATCTAATGTTGCTACGTAGATTAAAAATGCAAAAGGGTATTTTAGTCTCAACAGTCCGGGGGATTCGTGGCGGTGTAAGGTGGCACGTGGGGGTCAAAGGTGAAGGTCTTTAAGTCCTTTTCGCGGTTTAGTACAAACGCATCTTTCGTTGTGAAGGAGCAAGCAGAGCTGGTGGTACCCGGCGGATGATGCTCCTTTGACAGGTCTCCCCGTTGTGCGTTCCATTATTTTGCATAACGTTGGCACCCATTCAAGTACGTATGGGTTTTTTTAACGTTTGCCCGCCGGCCGTCAGAAAATGAGGTACGGCGACGACGGCAGGCTCCCGGCAATCCTTTCAGCTCCCTCCGTCTGGGAGCACATTTTCCTTTAACTGGTCAATAAATTGCTTTGGTACCACGTACTGTCGCCTTGTCACGTGTCAGCACGTCTTGATACCGAGGCTACATCCAGACTTTTATCTTTAATTACGCTTTACGTTTGGACGCCAAATGTCACTCTTTCCAAAACAAACTTTTGCCCACGCGCCCGTCTGACTCGCATGCGCCGTGGAAGCTGCGAGGTGCAGCCGGCTACCTCGTGTGAACTGATGGAATGTGAGGCAACATCGTCGTATTGCAACCTCTGGTGATAATTTGCACGTGAGGCCTTCAGGCGCGTCTACAGAAAATAACCTGGATTATACACTCTCTTCATCCAAATTGCATGGAAACTAAAGATTTGTATTGCAACGTGCAATTGAAATCGAAAATTGGTGTCAAAAATGTATTTGTCAGGAACTGTCGTCGAAGTCACGATGTCTGCGCCAATATACATATATATATATATATATATATATATACACATATATATATATTTTTTTTTTACTATGCCCAGCTCTAATTATAAGTTCATTATAACCCTCGTGCATGCTCACAGCAGTGCGGCCGGTCGGCGGATGGCGAGGACGAACCGGACGCGCCCTGGAAAATTCTCCGGACGAAGGATTCAAGACCTCTGTTGGATTTTGAAGAATCCCTAGACATCGGGAACACAGTTGCTCGCTTGGGATTTGATGACTTGGCATTCCAGAAACGCAACCTACGACGGGCACGTCCCGGAGATTGAGAAACACCCGGAGACGGAGCACTCCGCGTTCTGAGCCGAGTTAAGTCGGTACTAAGAGACCACAAACGTAGCAGTAAATTTGAGTTTAATTAGAGTTTGAGCTGCACTTAATGGCAAATAAACGTTCCAGCTATTAAAGTCAGAAGTTGAGTTCCTGCGTTTTGCGCTTCTGAACTGCTGGGTACGGTGAAGGCGGTTAACCCTGAAGTTGGCATCAATTTTGGTGAGGAGAGGAAAAACTTAAGTCCGCCTCCTGCCTCCCGACCCCAGTCTGAAGGCCGAAGCTTGAAAGGTTATCAATTGTGCGTATTATAGCGATTAGACACGTTGTACTTTTGCATTCAAGAGGTTTTCTGCCTGTCATGTTTTGAATTAGCGAACCTCATTGGCGAGTTAATGATGCTCTCAGAGAGGCTTTTATTGAGAAAATGTGTTGGAAGAAAAGTCAATGCAAGCTCTAATACAAGGAATTTTATTTCAATTTTCATGCCTAAGGGCAGAGTTACTCTCTGCCTGTTCTTGACAAGGTCCTTTTTCTATTCTAAATACATTCAATCAAAGCCAGACACAATATGTCTATAATTTCCATTTGAGAAAGGGCATTCATAAGTTTGTGGAATTTAAAGCAATGCATTTGTAAATACGTGCTCTATTGTTCTTGCGGCAGCTCTGCGTAGTCATTAAGCTTCAGAGTGAGAAGGACTAGGAAAGATAATGGCTCGCACAAACATTCGCAGTGCTTTAAAAACCATTCAATCAGCCAACTGAATAGTACGAAGGACACTATAGACAAAGTACAGATATGTTTTCCTTTTTGACAGCGCTGCACACCATGTGCAATAAAGTGGAGTGCAAAACGGAACTGAAGGCCTGCTTGAGATTCTGTGGCTGATTAAAAGCTGCATTTTGTTTTTTTGATGGCAATTCTCAAGTCTTTTGGTTTAGTTTAATTTTCGGGGAGATTTACATAATCTACAGAAACCCTTCCAGACCTCTTCACAAAATCAAATAGATATTGTTGACGACAATTTTTTTTTTTTTTATACAATGTATCTGATCATATTTCAGATGTTTGAGCTTTAGGTAGGAGAGAGGGGGGGGGGGTATGGCCCCAAACTAATATTACAATATTTCAGGGTATTTCTGCCATAACGATATTCTTGAGAAGTGGGACAACATATTTTATTACTGATTTCAAGAAGACACAATTGCGTCAAAAAAAAAAGTTCTAGTTTTATGTTTCCGCATAAATGTCACAGTTTACCTTCAAATATTCAATAAGAATGAACATATTTTGTGGTTTGTTGTACGTCTGAACTTTTCTAACATCACCTTCACGCTACAGAAGGCGCTTCCCGTTTTGAAACCAACTCCTCCACTGTGGCACTCTCAGCCAAGCCATTCGTTGCTGTGCTTACGTTTGCACACGTAAACATGCACACTACTGTTATGCCGTGTATTAAAATGTAAAGAATTACATGCATTTAAATAAATCAATCAAACATCAACCACTTTGATGTCACGACAAGAATGACCAGATTTCATAAAGACCTGGTGATGAGAAATTTAAAGAAGAGCCCTTGCAAGAGATTAAAGCCCTGCAGCGGATCTGATACTCCCAACATCTGCCTAAAATTGAAGAAATCCAACACAGAAGTTATCTATTGCTTCCTGTATTTTTGTGCGGTTAAAATTTTAAAGGGATTGAAAATCATATTGAAAAGGCAATGGGCGAGGGAGTTCTTTTCAAAATAGACATATTAACTAGGAAGGGAATTTTTGAAATAAAAATCCATAGTTCCTAAGTAATTGTTAAGTCAATAATATTGATTCTCAAGCCTATCAACTCCCTGCAAATGTAGTATGGTCAGCTTGTGCAATGCGGCGCAAAAAGTTTACAGTTCAGCCCCTTTTCGTTTCCTAGTTATTTATTTATGGCTGATTTGACGTACTTCTGTCCTTAAGTCATGAAAATAGAATGATCCATAGAGGGCAGTCTGTCTTTTTCAACAACCTTCTCTTGTCACTGAATACCAAGTCAGATTTAAGTTGTGTTATGTCTTGAGAGGTCATCACGTCAATTAACCTGTTAAAACAAGCGGGGGAGAATTTGCCCAAAAGATTTCAGAGGAATTTGAACTCACTTGCTTATTGAAGTATAAATGAATTTTGCTGGAGGGTAATAAAAAAAAAGACCAAAAAAAAAAAAAACGTTTGTTATAAAGTGAGAGCTGTCAGAAATAGTAGCTCTTGGAATCTGTACCATTTGTATTTAGGCCTTTTTGTCTGCTCCTCTGAGCGTGTCTGTGGCTGGTTGTGTCTGCCTGTATGCATTTAGTCTTCGTGTGTGTGTGTGTGTGTGTGTGTGTGTGTGTGTGTGTGTGTGTGTGTGTGTGTGTGTGTGTGTGTGTGTGTGTGTGTGTGTGTGTGTGTGTGTGTGTGAGTGTGAGAGAAATATCTCCTGGTTGAAGAGCAGCTCCATGACTACTGCTCCCAGGGCAACAGAGGTGCAGGGAAGGTAGAGACTCGACAACACCTACATCCACTCCTATGACACACACACACACACACACACACACACACACACACACACACACACACACACACACACACACACACACACACACACACACACACACACACACACACACACACACACACACACGCGGGCAATCACAAACACATGCACACACACACACCGAGTTGTGAGCAGGAGACTTTTTCCTCTCCTCTCTCCGTGTCCTCTTCTAACTCTTTCTCTTTCGCTCAGTCTTTCTCTCACTTGTCTCCTCTCCAAGTTCCCCTCAACAACAGCCAGGCCAATTAAGAAATGGCTCTTGAAAGGGTAGCAATTATTCCTTTGCAAGACATACACGGCTCCTGCTTGCCTTCACACATTATTATCTCTCTGGTATCCTACAGTGAGGTGCCCGGCCAACCATTCACCGCAACCCCCTTACACTTCTGCCAGCCTCACTGCTTCTTCCCTCTATCTGGCTGTCTGTGCTGATGAGGGCCAGATTGCAAAGCATGGCAGTCTGAGGCCCAATGGTGAGCAGAGAAACACAAGATAATGGGTGGATTATTAAGGGAAGCCCTGTTGAGAGCAAAGATCTTTTTTGATATCTTTGCCACCACCCCCGCAACCTACATTCCGTCTCTTTTCTTGCATCCCCCCAGCTTTTCCCCATCTTCCCCCCCTTTTTTTTTTTTTTTTTTCCCCTCCATGGCTCATGTCATTTATTCCCCCCCCCCCCCCCCGATGATCATGCCTGCCTACCACATGCAAATGAAAGACACCGCTGTGGGTTTAATGCTAATCAATACTGTACAAATATTCATTTAAGGAGACGGCTGCGTGGTGAGAGAGGGACCTGACCTACTTGAAAGGCAGGTTTTGTTCTGCGCATTGTTGTGGAAAAGCACATGCATACATGGCGCACAACATGCGCCTCACCCATCTCTGAAAATGCCTCTGCAAATCAACTGGCAAAGAAATAAGAGAACGAGATGGTGTTTAAAAACAAAAACGACAAAAAAAAAAGTGAGGTAACAACAGAGGAGACTAAAATGCGGAGGGTGTCGGGGGCTTTTAAATAACCATTCTACCTGTATAAATAATAGAAACCTCTCTCGCTGTCATTACGTAAGGCTTTTGTGTGAAAATTGTGTATTGCTGTACCCAAGAAGGAAGTGTACATGGAAAAAGCCAAAGGCTGGAGGTGCCGCAGACGTGGGCTCATTGTTGGCTCCTCCATCATCCATAAAAGCACATAAGTAGACACCTGAAGGGCTGGATTAAGAGCCCCACTGTGAGAAGAGCACCATGGGACATGTAAAACATCCTGTTAATATAACTTCAATCTCTGAGTCAATCACTGTGGATATTTGGGTGAGAGAATAATAATTGTACATTAACTCAAGCTACTTAAATCAGACAGAAGTGATTTATTAAAGCCACAGCCCATATCCAAATATAAACAAAAGTTTTGTCCCACCACCAAAAATCCTGACTCCAGATTTGAATTTCCTATCAAATTACCCGACAGTTTTTTTTTTTTTTTTTTTTAAGCACATTGGTCTAATAAGGATTTATTAATATTGCCAGATGCTGTAAAAGGTTTAATCACACAAAATGCTCAGTTTTCATCAGAAACTCAAACTTCTTAATTCTTCTCAAGCAATCACCAAAGGTATTACAATTAATCCTGAAAGGAACCTGCGTGATGCCGATCTTACGGCCGGTGGTGGACACCGGGGGTGAGGGAAGCTGTCAAACTGAAGAAGGAGGCCTTTCGGGTCTTGTTGGCTCAGCGGTCTCCTGAAACAGCTGAGAGGTACCGGCAGGCCAGAAGGGCTGCGGTGGTCGTGGATGCAAAAACTCGGGCACGGGAGGAGTTCGGGGAGGCCATGGTGAAGGACTTTCGGTCGGCCTCAAGGAAGTTCTGGCAAACCATCCGACGGCTCAGGAAGGGAAAGCAGGGACTACCATTGAACTAGCAGACCGAGTTGGTGGTTCCCATTTTCAAAAAAGGGGACCGGAGAGTGTGCTCCAACCATCGGGGCATCACACTACTCAGCCTCCCGGGCAAAGCTTACGCCAGGGTGCTGGACAGGAGGCGTTAGTCGAACCACGGATTCAAGAGGAGCGGTGTGGATTCCGTCCCGGTCGTGGAACAGTGGGCCGGCTCTTTACCCTCGCAAGACTACTGGAGGGATCCTGGGACTTTGCCCATCCAGTCTACATGTGCTTTGTGAACTCGGAGAAGACTTTCGACCGGGTTCCCCCGGGGTGTTTTGGGGAGGTGCTGCAGCAGTACGGGGTGCCGGACTTGTTGCAACAGGCCGTCCGGTCTCCATACAACCGCAGTAGGAGCTGTGTTCGTGTTCTCAGCAATAAGTCAGACACGTTCCCGGTGGGCGCCGGCCTCCGCCAGGGCTGTCCTTTGTCACCGATCCTGTTTGTGACCTTCATGGACAGGATATCTAGGCGCAGCCGGGGGGAGGAGCACGTCGGAGTTCGGGGGTCTCCGGATCGCATCTCTGCTGTTTGCAGACGATGTGGTCCTGTTGGCCTCTTTGGACCGCGACCTCCAGCACTCGCCGGGGCGGTTTGCAGCCGAGTGTGAAGCGGCGGGGGTGAGGGTGAGCACCTCCAAATCTGAGGCCACGGTTCTCTGCCGGAAACCGGTGGATTGCTCCCTCCAGGTGGGGACGGAGTGCCTTCCGGCTCAGCTCTCAGTTTACCGGGCGATTTACGTTCCGACCCTCACCGACGATCACGAGCTCTGGGTCGTGACCGAAAGAACGAGATCACGGCTACAAGCGTCCGAAATGAGTTTCCTCCGTAGGGTGGCCGGGCTCAGCCTTAGAGATCGGGTAAGGAGCTCGGACATCAGGAGGGAGCTCGGAGTTGAGGCGCTACTCCTCCGCGTCGACAGGAGTCAGCTGAGGTGGTTCGAGCATCTGATCAGGATGCCTCCTGGGGTCTTCCCTCTGGAGGTTATCCGGGCACGCCCAACTGGCGGGAGACCCCCGGGGAAGACCCAAAACACGCTGGAGGGATTATATATCCCAGATCCCCGAGGGTGAGCTGGAAGATGCTGCGGGAGAGAGGGAAGTCTGGGCCAACATGCTTGGCCTGCTGTCACCGCGACCCGATCCCGGATAAGCGGAAGACAGTGGATGGATGGAGGAATTTGCGTGTTCCGTATTGCAATCCCTTTTATATATGTTTTGAAATGTCACTGAACACCACAAATGTTGGAGATGCAGGACTGAAAACCATGAAAAGTCAGGTAGTCCCTCCAATAGCTGTAGAGAATTTTTAGCATGGCCCAACGTGTTGGACAGGCTGCCACACGGTCATGTTGCTAGACTCGCTAAAAATGTAACAATTACGCAAAACTTACACCTAAATACCGAAGTAAATAGAAAGGGAGAACGGGCCATTTCCATTTTAATTTTTTTTTAATTTTTTTTTTTATATTAGAACAATGAAATGAAGTTGAATTTAGCTGTAAAACCCAAATACAAGTTTTGTTAAGCCATCGAAATCTACTCCCAGCGGATTATCTGCGCATCGTACCTTCCTTCACAATATGCAACAACATATTTAATGCTGGTTATGATTACTCACCCCCTTTAAGTTATTTCCTGTAATGCTGAAAGGGTGCTGGGGTCGACATATTGTTTGTGCGTGGGAGAAGGAAGCCATGGGGGTGAGGTTGAGTTTTGAGTATTCAATCCTTTTCATTTCAGCTCTGACAAATTTGCCTTTTATTTCAAGTTTGTGTCTCGCCAGACTCTCGTTTGGCCGCATCGCAGTCCCTGAGAGACATCGTCCAGCTTCCTGCCCACACATACCTCGCACACTCGCAGAGATCGCGTGTCTCTCCGACGTTTTCTACGGCAGAGCTCTTGTGAAAATGTGTCTCTCGTGAAGCGGGGCAGCGTGGCCGCTGGCCCTGACCCTGGGATAGAATCGCTGAAAACAAAATAACAGCCGAACATTTCTCGTGCTGTCATTTACAACAGCCACGTATCTTGGAAGGACCTTGTTTTACTGTTGGCTCCAACTAATCAATACGCGGCTTTCATTGTCGCTGTGCTGCCATTGTTGTGTGTACTGGAAACATATTTTGTTCTCCTTCCCTCTCAATCGCTCTCTTTGCCCCCCCTCCCTCCCCTCTCTCCCCCTCCTTCACTCACAGTCTTTTGTCTTGTTTGCTCTCATTTTCTCTTTTTCCTTCACTGTCTCGGGGAGTAGCCTTCTCGGATAAACCGATTTTCTTCTTGCTGTCATTTTTTTTTTTTTTTTTTAATACAAAAACCACGGAGGATTTGGCCGCAAGATACTCAATCAATCACTGTTCTCTACCACCCTAGTTATCCCTCCCAGAAGTTGCTTTCCCCATTGCACGTCCCACTTAGATAATTGTTTATTATGGAGCCTAATGTGGGGATTGAATGCTGCCAAACAGCACGACCACTTCTGCCTGAGGACGAGGAGGGTTATCCACTAAATTACATGAAGGCAGTTTATACTTGTACAACTAAGAAAGGTCAGATCCAAACATGTTACACATAGAAGCACGCACACACACACACACACGTGCACACACACACACACACACACACACACACACACACACACACACACACACACACACACACACACACACACACACACACACGCACACGCACACACACACACACACACACACACACACTTGCACACACATACACACACACACACGCTCAGAACAGAACAGAACAGAACAGAAATTTGGAGACGGCAGCTAGAAGCTGTCACCCAGCAGCTTAAATAAATGGGTGCCTCCTGCCCTGTCCAACGAGCCTGCTAATTGTATTTTCTCTCACTTGGTGGCATTTGTCAGGCTCCATCAGTCTTCTGCGGCATGTATAAAATGACAGTCCACCTAGTTGACATTGTGAATGGTAGTCAAGTCAGGGCCTTGTTCTCCTTTGGGGCCAAGAGGTTTGTTCAAACATTTTGCTTTGCCTCATTAATTCACCCTGAAAAAAGGAAGGCAAGACTTAGTCCTCCATTATTTTTGGCCACTTGCCATACCCTTTGCATTATGTGAGGACGGGCAAGATGCCTTTTCTTATTTGGTCCATGGGATATATACAGAATAAACCACATTAGAAAAACAATGTGATCATCACCATTTTTCCAAGGTCTGACAATGTCAACATCAAGTCAAACTGAATGGGACAGTGTCACACCGCATCACGCTGGTTTAACCCCCCACCACCCATCTGTAGTTTAAGAGACAGTTTTAATGACTAACTCTAACATATCAAGTACGTCTCTGGCAATTCTCGAGACAGCGGGAAAAATAAGGGAACCGGTCTTTGGACACCTGGATGATTGTCATTTGTTAGCATGGTCACAAATGATATGTAATGGTGCAGCAAATCATCAGGCCACACTCTCACTTCTTGCTCTCAAATGTCAATGTAACAATGTGTGAATATAAACGCTTAACATTTAGTGGCAAATAATGGAATGTGGACAAGGCATTTGTAGTGCTGACATTTTAGATCAGTGCTCATAACGTGTTCTGGGGAAGCTGTAAAACAGCTAATGTGTTAGAGGGTCTCAGCGGCTTCGAATGCCACTAAATTGGAGAGGAAAGCAGAGAGGGGAGTAAGGGAGTTGGAAAGCAGCTGAAGGAAAAGTAGAGGGAGGAGGGCTGAGAGAAAGAGAGAAGAGAGATGAGTGTTTCTTTTTTTTTTTCTTCTTCTTCTTTTTTTAACAATCCTCAGCTAAGAGAGACACAAAAGGAGAGAATTACACTGGAAGAAAAATTGCCATTGTCGCCGGCAGAGACAGTGGTAAATGGTGCGTCATTTTGCAGTAATTTACAAATCGCGGAGTGGAAACAAAATTAGATTAAGTGGGTCCGTTGAAATGGACCTGCTAAACATCACTATTAATTATGTTGCTGTCAGGGGTAAAGATTATTTATTTTTATGGGAGAGAGATTGAAATCATGCCATAGGTGAGTGCTTTGGGGTTTTTAGGGGAGTCATTTTTCATGTGCACATGCACCTCTAAACAGAACAACAGGCAAACATGGACATTCAATCAAAGGCCCCTAATGTCTACATTTTTTTTTACAGGGCAATAATGGCTTTACCTGGCTTATGGGAAATAATAGGCGCAAGCAATGTCGCAATGTCACTGCTGACATTAATGAGGGAGGAATTGTTTGCCATGTTCTGAATGGCCAGATAAATGTTGTGTACTAAACACAAACTTGATGTGAGCCTGTGAATAAGTGTTTCTCCTAACGGCGAGTGACATGATATAACTCGGACTCCAGCCGCTTCTCGAAAACAGGGTGCAAACAAAGATTTTTAAAAGGAATTAATCAGCATGCCGTTTCTAAAAGTTATGCATGTACTCACACATTTCCAAAAAAAAAAAAAAAAAAAAAAAAAATTAATACACATTGCATGTATTTCTTTAAGCAAAAACAAATGTTTGCTGAACACTTTGGTCGCTGAACACTTTGTGTGCCCTCCTTCCTTTCCAGGTAGGAGTCGTGAGGTCAAAACCACGTCACAGAGCACATGGTAACTTCATTCGTGGTGATGCATCCCTGCTGCAAACACCCGAGGAGCTGCGGAGACTGCACTCGGCCATGGACATTCAAAGGTTAGTAAATATTTAGGGTCAAGACAACACACGCCGTCAGAATATGATTTCAATTGAATTGTTCAGGATCAGTGAAGGATTATTTTAAATTAAGTATTGATAAATGCAGTAATGCTCATACCCTCCCTAAATGCAGTATGTATTCATTGCTGCGAGGTGCCCGTAGATGAGATTATGCGCAAAACCATTAGCGAATAAACCAAAACGTATGTCACATTTTATATTTGCCGTGAATGAATAGGACCAAACAAATATATTTGCAATTTTCTATAAAAAAAAACAAACAACAAAAACAAAAAACAACACGTATTGAAAGTACCTAAAATGTAAGAAACCGCTTAATAAATGTGAATATGGGTGTTCATCACCCCTTTAAACAATCAACTGGTGTTGACGTTTTCTGGTGTGGTCGGGCTGACATTGTGGGATGTCACTCATAAGTCCAATTTTCCTTGATTTTGACAAACAAACAGTTTGTAAAATGAAAACGGAAATATCTCAGACTGCTTTAGGTTTGGTGTGTTCCACAGTGTTTCTTTAAAAAGCAGGCTGTATTTATGATTGTGAAACTAATCCGGGGGCGTGGTTATTTCAGGCTTAAATGTACACCGTGTGCGCCTGCATTCAAGACCGAAAAAAAAAAACATGTTGCGAGGTCCTTCTATAAAAGCATACATTTTGACTCGTTTTAGCAGCAAAAGCACAGGTGGAACGAAGAACATTAGCAGTGGCTCAGATCCTTTAAGTGGCCTCGTGAGCCGCTTCTATGAGCAACCACACAATAGCAGGGCCTCCTCGAAGTCGTCAGCTTGCTGAGAAATGTGCAGTGAACAAAGACAGGCGTGCAGATTGTAGGTGAACTCATTTTGCCCCATTTTTCCCTTTTGTTGTAGAGGAGGTAAGTGTGGAAAGCTTCTGTCTCAAATAAGCATGCGAGTTCAGATGCAACCCACGTCCCCCTTTTTTTTTTTTCTTTTTTTTTTTTTCTTATAAAATGAACACACAGGGTTCTTTCTCTTACCCGCAGTACTTTTTGTTTTGTTTCATGTCTTGCGTGCAATTTGGAAGAAACACATGACTTGCTTTGTGGCCCTCTCAGGCCCAGCCATCAGACAGCTCCGTTAGCTGATAGGGTAAGCCCCTGTTCCACTTTCCATCTGCTTGGCAGGCTGTCCCCAAGTCATTAGGCCCCTGCATGGGTACCCAGCTGGGGGTGGGGGTGGGGTGGAGTGTTGGGTGGGAGAGGGAGAGAGGGAGAGAGGACAGGACTGGCCCCAGTACGCCTGGCACGAGCCATCCAGAGGGGGGCATCTGGCAAGGCAGCACCCCAGGTCAGGCTATCTGAGGAAAGAGCATATCGGCGGGCGCTTCATGGATGGCTCACTGTCTGCCCCTGGCAGCTTGTCATTTATCACTGCTGAGCAGCGATGTCAGGTGGGAACGTGATTAATTTCACTTTACCATTCTCAGAAATAAGCCCTATAAATCATCCTAAGCTTGGTTTGTGTGCAGGTTTTCCTTTCGGACCGGTCTGACAAATCTTTACCTGGTCCCACCGCCCCGCTCAGCCCTCGTCTTGTTTCTGACGCTGCGGCAAAAGAAGGTCTGTGTCAAACAGACAGCTCGGTGATGGGAACTGTCCTCTCGAAGACATACTGTACACGAAGAAAAGCGAGAAAGACGCGCGCCGCCGACACCGACAGCGCATTGAAATGACTCAAACACATTTACAAGATGTATTGAGGAAGGGAGACAAGAGATGTGTGCATATCATCAACAAGTATTAACACCTCCGTAAATCGAATCCTCACCCTCTGACCATCTGTTCTGCTAAAAGGAATGACAGGAGGAGAGGGAGGCTGAGACGGGATCAAATGGAACATGCTGATGATGTGGAGCTGTCAGCAGAGACTGTGGATGTAGGGGGGGGGGGTTCTAGTTTATTACCAGAGCCACGGAACACATCACATCTAATATGTCAGAGGTAATAAGGACACTCTGGTGATAGGTGGCAGACTGCCAGCATGTCAGACAGGCACCCTGTTATCAAAACCTTTTCTATTAATTTTACAGATGTGCTGCTGTTTTGTGAGTGATTTAACTCATCTTTAACAAGACTTCCCCCCCCCTCCCCACCCATTTCATTCTTAGTCTCACTCGCGCTCTCGCTTTGCAAAGGGTGACATTGATGGAGGGTTTCAAAAAAAAGTGGAACAGGAGGAGCACAGATTTTATAGAAAAGTAAGACCGAAATGTGTGTTCTTATCAAAAACTGGGCTATATTATAAATGAGGCCACTGCCTCAATCTAAGTGTTCTCCAAAGGCTACTGGACTTTTATGACTTTCTTGAAGACATTTCACTTCCCCAATGAAAGGCTTCTTCAGTTCAAAAATACTTATTTTCGAAAGGCTTTTTCAAAACTTTGGATGAAAGGTGAAACGTCTTCAAGAAACTCAAAAAAAAAGTCTAGTTGCCTTTGGGTCACACTTACTTTGACCTTGACCTGGATGACTGAAAGTCTTCATACCTCCGCCTCATTGTATTCCTGAGTTACAGTAAAGATGGAATGAATAAATAAAAAGTGGATGGAAGGCCATCACATATTATAGAAATGTTATTTTATATTTAAGGTATGAATTTGTATAGCAGTATTTTTCTAACATCTAACAAATATTGAAATGACTTCTTCACACTCGCTTGATCATAGTACTTTTTTTTTTTGTATTATTATTTCTTCTGATCTTATCTTTTTGGCTGTTTCTCAGCCATATCTCCTTTTTGATTATGTGGTTATGTTGTACAGTTCTGCACGTTAGTATGTGCCAGACTTAATATCCCCCACTGTCCCTTTTCTCAAATCTCTTCTTCTAACTTCACTGTCACTGTTTCCCATTTACAGAACCAGAGCTGTGTACCAAAAGTGGACCGTGAGGGGGGAGGGTAGTCACCAGGGACGCGCCATATCATATCGTTCACGGCAATACCGGTATAATTCTTCAGACGATATCAAAAAAAAAAGAAAAGAAAATCATACCGTGATAATGGCAGTTTCCCCGACCCGTTGCCGTAATGACGTCCCACCGCGAAGCAGCAGAACCGTGTGAAACACACGTTTGAAGCTCAGCGAGCAACACGCGCGGCCGAGAGCCGCTGCATTCTGCGGGTTTTCAGCCGAGTGCGAGTTTAATCGACGGTCGTGCTGTTCCACCGTTCCTGCTCCGACCTCTCCGTGTTTCACACACTCGGAGCTCCGTGAGCACACGCTCAGGTCAACTACTGCACTCCTGGCTACAAAAAAAAAAAAAAAAAATATACAAAATAAAAGTGCAACAGAAGCCCAAAACTACGTTACAAATGGGCAAACGTCGACCATAAACTTCAGAAAATCAAACCCGAACGCCGTTGAAACTGCTGACGGTGGCGAAGATGCAACTAGAAAGCTTTGCAGCCGATCATTATCGTCCCGGCAGAGCAGCAGCTATCCTGCACCTCCCGAATCCCCCTCAGCCCTCTATACAGCACCTGAATCTCACTTTGAGATACTGTTGTTTACAAACTAAAGAACTGAGAAATCATTATTACAGTTTAGTTTTAAATTCACATTTGAAGGCATGGTGTTACGTTTATGCGGACATAACATCTCTTCCACTTATTTTGTTCGAATTGTAGGTTTTTAAAATGATTAATCAAATGTTTTTCTGTATTTTGTCGTATCGTCAAGAGTGTCGTTATCGCAAGAATACCCAGGAATATTGTGACGTTATTGCCAACCCCTAATAGCAATACTGAATTTGACAAAAAAAAGTGTTTTGAATTGGAATTGGTGACTCCGCTTTTCATGTGCGTAATGCAGTTCAGGCAGATCAGATCAGAGCCGCATTGTGGAGGTGGTCTGACTCGTATTGTGCCGGCGTAATTGTAACCGATCACACGCGAACAGCCTGTTGGGAGCACCAGGACATTTTGTGGTGCGCCGGGGGTCAGTTTGGCCTGCTGTGAACACTCACCTTGACCAGCAATAATACAGCAAGCAGGAACAAGTTGACAGATTTCTGAATTCACATTACAGGCTTGACTATCTCTCTCACTGCATTGTCTCTCTACATTGCAAATAGCTGTCTATCCGCCATCCATCTGCTTCTCTACAAATAACATTTTGGACAAGTCAGGGAATTAAAAAGAGAAAGGCTCTTGCCGCATGTTCAGCTCATTGAAAGTACTTAAAAAAAACAACAACAAAAAAAACAACAACAACAACATGTTCTATATTTACGATAAGATACAAGGTCAGTCGAAAGACACCAAGAGGTTATTCGAAAGAGAACTTGCTGTAAGTTAAAGCTTTTGTTCCAAGGCCTGTTTTTTGGACTTTGGTATGACTATACTATACTTTGACTTTTGTTGTTCGCTTTCATTGACGTCAGTGTGTAGATGTTATTTTTCTGCTGTTTGCTTTATGGACATCTGCCGGAGAGTGAACGTTGTTGTCTAAAACTTTCTTGTAGTGTGCTTTTTGGACTTTTATATTTTACTCACTTCCATTATTGATGTGTATGTTTAATTTGAGCTAGTGTGTGTGTGTGTGTGTGTGTGTGTGTGTGTGTGTGTGTGTGTGTGTGTGTGTGTGTGTGTGTGTGTGTGTGTGTGTGTGTGTGTCTAAAGCTTTTTCATACTTTTGATGTGCCTGGTACTTCAATTTAAAGATGACCATTTGAACGTTTCAGCTACCTCTGTTCGTCATTCTCTTTAAAAGCCGACTCTGTGTGTATATATTTGTACATTTGCACTGTATGTTTTATGATTGGTGTATTCCCTTGAGTTTTTGAGGGTTGATCAATAGCCATGGTTGGAAACTCACTATACATGAAGTTTGGATAACTTCCTTCCAGATGAACCTAGTTGCCAAATGTAACTAGTTTGATATGTTACATCAACAAATAGGAAACAGAATTAGCAGTCTGGTGGTTTGTGAGCAAGGTGGCCGGGGATGGAGTCAAATTCCCAGCCTGAATTATTCTTTCAATTATTGTTTTAATTGTGTCCACATACCTTAGCAAAAAAAAAAAAAAAAAAAAATACTCTATTGAATTAAAAGGTCAGCTAACTCCTGCTTGATAAATCTGTTTGGCAGCTTTGCAGCACCAGAGAAATCTTCCCCTGTTTAAAAGAAATGCTGAATTTTTTTTTTTTTTTTTTTTTTGGTGAAAGCCCACCCAATTAATTAGTTTATGGAGATTCAGAAACAATGTAGGCGGAATTGAGATATTAACGCTTATTAACACCGCATGTAAAAACAAATGGGAAGTCATTATCCAGATAAGAAATACAGATGCAGAGGTTAATAAATTATAAAAGATGCCATACTTTGGCAATTTAATCCAGACATTTCTCAAAAGCATGTCTGGAGCATTTAGATTTTCAATCTATTGTAAAATAAAAAATAAAAAGCTCACCACAACACAGGACTTCAAACCTCAGCTCGTCTAAACACAACACTGGTACACATTCTTGCAACATTGGCAACGTTTGCAGGCATGAAGGTTGGTGAGGGATCATGAATTTGCCTCCGGACTATGTCGGTCGAGATGACAACATACAATGACGAACAGGTGTGTGCTTGTTGTCCTATTCTGGAGCTCTGTGCTCTACATGTGAAAGTAGAGGCAAGCATGTGGTTGTCCATTCCAAAACAGCAGCCATGGTCCGAAGAGAATCAGTCAATTGCATTTGATGAGAAAGAGACAAACTGAATTTCTTTATTTTGTCTAATGTGGAACTTTATTGTTTAGAAAGTAAGTTTTTGTCACTTTGTGTACATACCTGAAAGGGTACCGTATTACACCTTTCTGTTCCACTTTTTTTTTTCCCTGAGTGTATTTTTACAAGTCTATAATTGATGTCTGCATCTCTGTGGAAATTATCTATCCCCCTGTGATATTCCCCCCCCCCACTTCTTCAACCCCCTGATACCAATCTTTTTTTAATTAAGTAATGACTTTCAAATGAATCTCAGATCATGTATGAGAGAAGACACTTATCCTTAAAAGTATCTTAGGCTTGATGGATTAATTCAGCAGGAAGTAGGCCATGTGTCCTGCACATTAACAATCCCTCCATTGCTGTTAGGAAGAGGTGTAATGGGAGTATTACATGTAGGGAGAGCGGCGGCAGAAGCATGTCACTGATCCTCCACATGATGGCGAAGAAAAATCTGTGACAGTAGTGTGTATGTATGTACACATCACAGTAGTTACCTGCAGTTACAGTGATCTCACGTGCACATCTGATTGCAATGCGAGAAGTCGGCCCATTTTCAGCTGTGCCAAAATCCATATTCACCCTAACAATACCGCTTTTGACTCCCCGGTGAGCTTAACAAATGCCACACAATCAGTCCTCTCCAGCCTTTGGCTATGCCCATTTATTCCTGCACTAAACCAAGTGAGGCCAATCGATTGGCCTATACTGGTCAGAGCCTCCGTCAAAACGAAATACCGACCCTGTTTCCCTTAAAGAAAAAAAAAAAAGAAAAAAAGGAGAGAGAGAGAGAGAACATGAAAAAGAAATCACAAGAAAGAGTAGAGGAGGTGGTGAAAATGATGAGAGTGAAATAAAGGATTCTTTTGCTTCACAAAAGATCTGAGTGTTTCCACTTCCATTTCCTGATCTTCAGTTTCTCTTTCTCTAGCGTGCCATGGAGCAGAAGCCAGATTGCATGACTAAATAGTCGTGTAGAGCTTACTCTATTTGATATTTATATTCCCATTGAAGTGTTCTTGTTCCTGAAGTTTTAATTGGGTGCTAATAAATAAATCATCCAGTCTCTTCCTCAACAGATGTGCGAGTGAGCGTTATGCTGCATAATATCTGTCTGCCATGCAGGTGTGTGTGCTTGCCTCATGTCACTGGTGCATGGGATGAGATGTACCAGCCAGGCCCCCTTAATCTGGTGTGCTGTGGCTCAGTGAAAGACTACATAACAAACAGAGGGATGTGACAGCCCCTGGAGATGGATTTATGTTCACTGTGACCTGTTTTATGTGGCAGAAATGCTTTTTTACAAATGTGGGAAAGTTTTGTTGTTGTCGTTGTTGTGATATACGGGGGTTATGCGCGATCAATAACATGGCTTTAAATTGGTCTTTTTTCATTTTGATGAATTAGCATCCCTGCTGTGGGAAATGCCACTATACTTCTTGGATACAGATGTTTCATCATTTCGAGGAGTAGTGTCTACCTACTGCAGGCCAAAGTGCATATTATGTGCTACAATGCTACCAGTGCGCCACTCGAATATGCACAGTATGCTCAGTGTAAAACAGATTTCCCTGAAAACAGGACAAATCCATATGTTATTGCAGCTATTACTGAAAATGGATATTCCCACATCTCTGCAACCTACCGGTGACAAAATCAGCTGCTCGGCGTAGCTCACTTAATGTCAGAGAGAATAAAGTTATGACGGAAAAAAACAACCTTAAAAGTATTTGCTGGCAGTGTTGTACGCAATATGTGAAAGAAGAGGATAGGTTATTTAAGTACATCTTAATAAAACAATACTAATAATGGCTTGCTATATTCATTACTTCCTCCATATTGTCTCCAAAAATTGCATCCATTTTAGCTGGAGAGGCTCGGGGATCCTTCATGGTAATTGCCTGGGTTTTCTGCCAGACACAACAGTGGCAGTAAGCCTACACACCTGCCAGGATGGACAGACCCACTTAATTTTTCCAACTCGGACGGAGTTGCTTTTTCAGTTTGGCTTCAAAGTGTACAACACCTGTAGAACATCACACTCAGGATACAGCAAACAAAACACAAAGGAAAGAACCCATTTGCTTCAGCTACCCAACATGACATTTTTTTTGCTGGCTACAAGTTACAAAAGGTCGGCAGAACTACCAAGCTGTTGTCATTCTCAAGGCGTCAGATACTGCGGCTTTGTCAGCTCGCTGGCGTCTCGTGTTCGTGCACATGGTGCTGTTTAGTGCCCGGTCAATTATGCGCAGGCACCAAAACTACTTGGTTAGGTTTAGGATTGGTTGTGTTTGGTTTAAAAAAAAAAAAAAGAAAAAAAAGTGTGTTACTCAAGATGATGAGTTAAAATACGTTACTTGTAATAAGCCCATGTTGACGTTTGCTCCCTCCCACGTGAACTTTCTCTCTCTCTTTAAACTGCCAAAGTTGACTTCCTTCTTTGTATCCGGTGAACACAGCACAGATGCCAAAAGGCACCTTGTGTGTTCCTCTGTGACATCAGCGGCTTTGACAAAATGGCAGTATTTGACACCTTGGGGATCAGAACGGGTCGGAACTACAGAGCTTGAACAACTCACAATTTATCACTGCACTATAGAACAGCATGGAAGGCCAAGGACTCGAAACGATCTGCATGGCTACTTATGACTTACACAAGTGATGAATGTAAAAGTGTTTCTGTACCGTCCCAGAGGTGCTGTGTCTCAGGACTGTGTACACTTGATCTGACTTTGATTGCATTGTTGTGCCTGTTACACACTTTGATTTCTCCAAGTTGTTTTTTTGATCAGATGACGTGTAGTGACCCCCTTTCTTCAGTATAACTCTTACCTCTTTTACTTGGGCAGAAGTCTTAGTGACAATAACCGAGTCGGACTGTGTGGGGGGAAATCTAATGTTATGTTATCTTACAGCTAATTTTAATGCCTTAATTTGAACAAACTTTTCTGAGCTCTGCTCTAGTCAGGGAATAATATAACAGTTTTTAGACAAAGCTCAGTACCAGAACTGACCCATTACCAGCAATTAGCTGGAATTTAAATCCACACCCACCTGACCCATTAATAGAAGTCCTGCCACTGAACCTGTGATTAAACTCAAAGAACAACTCCCTTTTAACAGGAAGGAACCTTCGACAGAACCGGACTGAGCGATGGAGGCCATCTGCCTTGGCTGGTTGGGATGAGGGGAGAGCGGAGAGAAAAGAGCAGCATAGAGACGACAAACACAAAACATGAATTGCTTCAATTAAATCAAACCAACTTACAATGTGGACATATAGGGTAAAATATGAATCATAAAAAAATTGGACAATTAAAGGTTCAGTGTGATAAATGTACAAAACTATTTTTCTCAAAAGTTATTTCAGCTTATTTTGAAATTGAGGTCAGTTGTAATGCTTGAAATACTCATTATAATATACCAGCATCATCTAGGCTAATATGACAAGAAATGTAGAAACGTATTCAAAGCTTAATCAACCATATTTGGCTGATTACTGATGTCCTATACTGTGACCAAATGTGACCTGAGGGGAGTAAGGTTGTGTTGTTGGCGTTCACAATAAGAAAAATGTCTTGGCAGTTATTCAGCTTTGATAATAATAATTAATTTCCATGTCTGATTTGGCTTGAAAAATAAAAATAAATGATTTTTGCTTTTTTTTTTCCTTGTTTCCCACCCACATTTCGATCATTTTTGCCTTTACCCCGTTCATTTATGTTTTTGTTCAAAAGTTACACATCTTTTTGTGGGTTACCGGACGCAGACCAGTGACACAAACTGCAAAGTCCTTTCTGTACTAGGAAATAAAATCAATACAGCTTGAAGTGTAGTTTACTAGACATTTTCCTTTTTCCGACACGAATAAAAAAAATATGGAAATGACTGAGAGTCCAACAAAGTTTGCGAAAGTAATTAATTTTGAGGGAATTAACTTCAACTTATATTACACTGCAGCAGGAAACATAATGAACAATCTAATGAGACTGTTCTTGTCTCCTGGCAAATTTATAGTAAAACACTGAAGTGCCTGTGCGTGGATGAACGAGCAAAAAAAAAAAAAAAGTAGGTGTGTGTGTGTGTGTGTGTGTGTGCGTGTGCGCGCAATTGAAATTGTGGGCAAGGGATTGTTTGTGCATGCCGTAGACTGTAGAATCTACATAACTTTTTTATTATTATTTATTTTTTTATGCTCTTTCTCTTGCTATCTACCAATAGGTTCCTTGTGTATGCCTTCCTTTGAGTTTATAGGCCTTCATGTG
This sequence comes from Brachyistius frenatus, assembly GCF_029030835.1. Taxonomy (NCBI): domain Eukaryota; kingdom Metazoa; phylum Chordata; class Actinopteri; family Embiotocidae; genus Brachyistius; species Brachyistius frenatus. The sequence goes on from NW_027210616.1 coordinate 4,939,160, forward strand.
TGTGCAACCCCATGAGTGTAGGTGGAATTGTAAAATGCAAGAATTGTATTTCTTCTGGTATAAAGGCTCCTTGCCAAGAGAATCCAGCAGGGCTGAGGGCGTTGTATAAAAATGCATGCGCACATCCTGTTTTCTTCAGCCTCCCACCATACCGCTCCTCTGACTTTAAACACCCCAAACACCTGGAACCTGGAATGAAATGGTCTGGTCATGGGAGTGGGCAGCAGTCATCTGAAGATAATTTTTTTTTTTTTTTAAACAGCGCTGTTGTCAAAAGCCAAATACTGCCAAAAGGTTATAAGGAAAGATGGCTACATGCTGGGTATGCCCACCTTCTGCCTAATTAACACGGACTAATAAAACAATGCTAACGCAGCAGTACTGCATGTTCACTTCAGCAGCTATTTTCACTCTCTGAAAGAAGAAGCAGTTCACTGAGGGTCTGAGGTGGTAATTTGATAACATCACAGGCCATTTTTGTTTATACTGTATGCTCCAAAATGTGATCCTGTCTTTTTTTGTACTAAAACAACTTCAGTCCACCAGGCTAAAATGAAACGGATATAGTAGTTAGAATCACCTTTTTTTTTTTTTTTTTTTTTTTTTTTTTTTTTTTAAGTAGAGCCGGTTAACAGTGACATATGACCTGAACAACAGACCTGAACACAGGACAGACTCTGTGCAAGGTGGAGCAAAATAAACATACTGGAACGGGACTGCACAAATTTTATTCTGAATGGAAAGAAAACACTAGTCCCCCACAAGTTTTTTTTTTCAAGTTTATGATTTTTGAAATGAAAATAAGTTCAAGTTTTTCAGGCTTTTTGCAAATTTTGTGATGCAGTTTGGAAAGTTTTATGCATTTTTTTTTTCTTCAGTAAAGTGGCTGGAATTTGCAAAAATTGCATATCAAGAAAAAAGGAATTGCATCATATGTAATTCCAATATTAATCAGACTACAGCACATCACAGAAATAGCTGGAAATATTTTAGTACTCATCTATATTAAAGAACCACGGGCTTTAAATTACTCTCTCATAGTGATGTAGTTTTACAAAACAGTTGGTGACTAACATAGAATACATAGGCTGCATATTCTGTAAAAATTAGATCTTTGAATGCTTACTAAATAATATGAATTCAACATGTGCTGCGTTCACGTAAACAAAATGCACTCTGATGGAGAACACATTGATAAAACTCGCAATTTAACACGTACTGTATGATTAGAAAGATAAATGGAAGTGTAAGACTTAATAACCTAATTCTCATGATGAGACTACATTTCCCATATACCCTGTTACTGCTTTACTGCTTTTCTCCAGTCAACCAGCACGTGGTGCGTTTTGATCATAAGAGGTTGAAGAGCCTTGCTGACCGGGAATGGGGAGTTCTTTATTTTGTTGAAAAGGCAAGTTTTGTATGGAAAGGCTTACTTTTTGTTGAAATGCCTTCAGCTGAGCTTCCATTGAGTACGTCTAATGTAGAGAAATTGCGGGAATTTGCCAAATTGCAAGCTCCCGCGTATATTGTGGAGATTGGTTGAATGTGCATTAATTATGGTGATCGCGAGATTGTGAATCCCTGGAGGGACTGAACAGCAGTAAGTCACTTGCCAGGCAAGTCACTACTTTAAAAAAAACAAAACAAGAGACACGCAGGGGTCCACGCCCAAGCTGTGTGGAATGATCATGTCTTTTATTTTTTCAGAAATGTCTTACTTGTGTGCGAGATGATGAACCAAGATAACTGCAGGGCTTGAATTTCAAGGCTTTTCTTTAGATCCACCATTGCCAAAAGATTGTAGTATTTATGTCTTTCTATTGTTTTAGTCCCTCTGTGCTCATGCTCCTCTGAGGCTCCAAATGGCTACGCCGAGAAAAAGATTTCGCCACGTGGATACTTACAAACAGAATGGAAGTCTCCATTGTGTTCTGCGCAGCTATAGTTATTCATCTCTCTCTGTTCAGAGCATCCCAACCCATCACAGCCATGCCATCCTGTACCTGCTTATTAATTTAAAATCATTTGCTGCACCTCCAGGGGGAGATAAATGCCAGGTGCAGAGACAGGGCAGTGGTGAACCTATAAAAACTATTACAGAGGCCCCTTCCTCACCCCTATCGCCATGGCCTGATAATAACCTCACCGCAGAGGTAAAGCCAAACCATGAGAGAGGAAGGTGTATCTCTCTCTGCCTTTACCTGCCTTCTAGGCTGTACGGCTGAATTAGGGACACACGCACACACGCACACACACACACACACACACACACACACACACACACACACACACACACACACACACACACACACACACACACACACACACACACACACACAAAGGCAACTGTTCAGCTAAGTTGCAAAGAGCCCCTGCACTGCCCGAGGGCCCACCCACCCATGTCAAAATGCCACTGCAAATGTTGTAAAGGGCATGAAAGGATGGCATCAAAGTGGCATAATCCCCCCGGACAAAGGAATGCAGGAATAAATGCATACAGTGAGTAACGACTGCATAAAAGATTTGTAAATCTGCAAGCAGGTAAACTAGGCGCGCTTCTTAGTGTTGCAGAGGCTTTGTTGTAGGCAAAAATAACCGTGATAGCGCGTCCTTGACAGCAGTTTAACAAAAAGCATTTATATAATGTAATATATAGTTGTTATTATTCACAACGACACATATTTCTGACATTCATGACATAAGCATATATGTAAATTCTTGATCGAGGCTTGTAAATGATGCTAATGTTCTTGAATTCAATAAAATCAAAACTGCCTTTACATTTCTAATTGTATGAACAGCACATAACAGCAGAAGACCTGCTGGATTTTCAGCTACAGGCTCTTTCACTGGCAGAGCAGAGTGCTGTGGTTTGTGATTTAATGAATGGGTTTACGCAAGTCTAAAATATGGCAATAATTTAGAAAAGGTGTGTGCGAATGTCGGCGAGAGAAGTTCTTTGGTCTGCAGCATAATTTGAATTCAATTTCAGAGCAAAAGATGTCAAAGGCATCTATTTACTGTCAGAGCAGAGCTGAAGGCGTTCCTAGTCACTTTATCAGTAATAACTTATAAAAATAACAAATATGCCAGATGACATGTCCTATCTTGTCACTGGCAAGGTAGAATGCATTTCAGTCAGACTTAAAAAATGTCTGGTCTTCACGTTGCATGGCTTGAAACGTGACACATTTTCTTCTTTATTGAATCCTTAAGAGGAGAGGCTCCCGGTTTGCTCAGGACCCCACGGGGGCATGAATTGGCACATTTTAGATTCTGCTGCTGATGTTGCTGTTTTATTCACAATGTTGTCAGAAAGTCAAAGACAAAACAGCGAGCAAACATGCGCACCACGAAAACCATAATGTAAATTTGGTAGTTTCTTGCATTACAAATTTTTGGTTTTCAGCAGTTTTCAAAACAATCGTCTCTTTTGAACTGCATGAGCACAGTGTGATGTAAGTTTGGTGTAAAAGCCCAAAACATGTTCACTGGGTTAGTTTATCATTATAATTTTTGTGTCAAACATCTTCACTGTGGCTGATTAGAAAGCAAAGGCAGTTCATCCCATGCTATAGCACAGCATGCTTTAGAAAAAACAACAACAACAACAACAACAGTAAGGGGCATTGTTATTTGACTTTTATTGTGTCACATTCAAGGTCAAACAACAGGTCACAAAAAGAATTTAAGGTATGAAAAAAAATGGCTTCACTAATTCACCAGCCGTCTTCTCAAACAGCACTCTGTGACATGTCCTTGGCCGGTTAAAAGATCTCTCTGCCTGCTACGTTGACGTGGGTAAAAGCTTTTCCTAAGTCATCTCCGATTTTTTATTTTTTTTATTTTCTGTTGAAACAAATGGAGCCAGCAAAAACATTCCTGTAAGATCGGCTTACTGGACACTTTTGGGGTTGACTCAAGCAGACACACAGTACGGGGACAAGCAGAAACCCGTTGGCGTAGTCAAGTTTAAATCTCCCAAAAAATCCAGGATACATCATCTTTTAAAAAAACCAAAAAAAAACAACAGACTTTCAAAAGAAAATTGGAGGAAAAACGGTGTTGCACTTATCTCTGACGATGGAAATAAGAAGGAACTTTTTCTTGTGCGTCGTCAGTTAAACCTGCCTTTTTGCATGTTTTTTTTTATGAGCTATGACGAACACAAGATGTACGCACAACGTTGGCGTACAGTATTATTGCCTTATAGGTTGATGCGGCCAACACCTCATCAAACAGTTAAGCTATTTACGCATCCAACCCAGACAAATATTAGCTTTCATTTTGAAATCACATTTCTATCCCCTGATGAATGAAAGTCCAATATTCACTTTCAATTTCCAACAGCTCTCACAGCAAATCCTGCCTGGCTCTTTTGCTGCTAAATGCTCCACGATGTTCCCAAACTAATCGCTAACCTTTGCCTTTATAATCATGAACCACAACTGCCGTTTGGTGCCGAAGCACAACCACAAACGCTGAGGATGCGACTGGGCGACCATCGCTTCCACACTTCGTTCTGCTTTTACTGCCGTGATGTTTATTTTGAACCCGATAGCAGAATTTGACATGCGTGAGACATGTATTTCTCATTTCAGTTCTAAAGACTCTTCTCAACCAACAGAGCATTATTAGTGATTTTTTTTTGGTTTTGTTTATCCGAGCAATTCTTCAACGCAGCGCCGCTGTAGTTCTTTTCATATTCTTTTAATTTATTCTTACAAATCCTGTCTTCGAAAAACAACAGTCACGGGTCATGAAACTCGCATCAGTTATCGGATTCGCATCAGTCGCCGTCATAATTTAGAGTTATTTTAATAATTCTTGTTTTTATGGGCACCCTGTGAATATAGGCCGACATTTGTTGTGTATTCCACCCACGCAACGTTTTCTTCTATTGGATTTTTATCTTCGCACTTGTTGTCTTAGTTTCTAAATAAGAATTTTCTATCTCCGTGTATTCATTACGAAGGTTTATGGCCTATATAGACATCAAGAGATGAAAATAAAGATAACAAACATCGCAGATGAAATGCTGAAATCTGGACTGCTGCTTTCTCCATACCCTCTTGGGCTATTAGCATGGGAATTGTGAGACCAGAGTATTGAGACTCCCACATATTTCTAATTCATCACATTGAAAAGAAATGTTCTGTAGATATAATTCTCTCTCTCTCTCTCTCTGTCTCTTACTTATATTGCATCTCAGCTTTTTCTTCACGCTTCAAAACCAATGTTTCATGTTTATTTTTAGGGGGGGGGGGGCATAAACAAGAGAAAAGCTTTAAGCGCTGAGATGAAAAACAACTGGCCATAAAGTGCACCAAAAATGAATAAACCATCCTCAGTCTAGTCCGTGACTTGTCACAGAATTGCGAGAGTGTCGGTAGAATTCGCAGAAATCCCGAAACACCCAAATCCCATTAAGTCTTTGTGGAGAAAAGAGGAAAGGCTGACATTTTGTGGTCCAATTAAAAATGTTCTGCCGTGAATCGGTGAATGGTTAATAATAATTAAGACCTGGCGTGGGATGCTGCAACTGGGACATGACCACATAAACTGACAAGCCTTTTAGCTTTTGTCCATTTTTCAAACGATGAAGGCGAGACCTCTCTGATATATTATTATTATTATTATTCAAATTATGTCTTTGGTTACATTTTTCTCAGAACTTTAATTATTCAAATTATATATAAAAAAAAGTGTCACTGCATGCTGTGCATGAATTAGATTAATGCAGCCATTAATTTATCAGTTGTTATCATGATCAGCCATTTAACCACACTGCTTTGTGTGGCTGTGGTGGGGGCTATGTTGTGTAACTGTTTGCACAATCATGCAGTCCCTCTGTTTCCTGCTCATTTGCATTTTTTTCCAAATGTCTCCAAGCAACAAAGTGAGGGAGGAGGAGCTGGAAGGGCCACAAACACCTCGCCAACACCCCCGTTGGACGCTCATTTCTCTCATGTCCGTCCCTCCACCAGATCGTTCTCCCACTCTGCTGTCAAGGCACATCCTTAGAAACCACCCGGGTGTCGCCATACTTCTTCCTCCAAAAGACACAAGGAGGGCAGACACTCTTTTAATCATCCTTTCTCGCCTCTACTCTTCTTCTCGGCGGTCAAAATAACAAAAGCTGTCACACAGACTCATGTCGTCTCCCAGTGATCATAACGGATAATTACCCTCCCCCGAGGACTTCAGTCCGGCCCCGTCTCTCCCACAAGCGCTATTTCACTGTGACTCCACAGCACTTGTGAAATGGCTGTGTCTCAGTAACAAGCTGCGAGTGGCAGTGATTCAGTCAGAGATATAGGCAAGTCAGGCCAACCAAAAGTACATCAACCTTCCAACCTTATCCACCGTTTTCTCGATACAAAAAAAAAAAAAAAACTCTTTTCTTTTCTTTTTTTTCCCAAAGAAGATTTATAAATCAATGAGACGGGCTGAGTGTCAGAAATTGTTCGGTGCAGTCGTTTTTCAAGTGGGACATCAGCTTGTCCAGGTGAGAGATTAGTCTGACCAAAAGGGGGCAGTGTTGTTATTTTAAAAGAACGGCGGGACTTGACGGCCTGTCTGGCTACTGCAGTGCGAGAAGGCGTGAGCCACTGAGTGAGTGAGTGAATGAGTGAATGGGTTATAGAGTGAAGGGCGAGGGCAGATAACATGCTCACTGACTGACAGAGGGAAGCTACAGCGATCAGCATTGATCGCCGACACGCAGACCCCCGGCCTCGATCGGTGGTTGCACCGCTGGCCCTCGGTGCCCAGCCAGGTGCTGGATTATCAGCCCGCATGATTGCATCTCTGGGCAAATATTTTATCTGATACAATGCAAAGTGTTGAACTATCAAACAGTATTCGAGCAACTTACAGTGACTGTGTTTTTCCCTTGAAGTGGAGGCCTTGGAGGAAGTCAGGATTTCTCACCACATCCTCACTGTGTAGATGTGGGGTGTGCGTTTAAAACAAGACTGAGGATATTTTTTTTTTTAGCTCTGTCGACCAACCGAGTGAAGGTTGTCAAAGTAGGAAATGTTTATAAAGATGTAGATTAAGTTATATTGGAGGGAACGCAGTATGTTGTTCATGAGGGAATATCAAACGGCAAGAAGCAGCTGCTCTTAAAAATAAATTTATCAGACAACCACATGATGTCCAGATGAGACGTGCCTCAGGCTTATATTTAGGGTATTCGGTGATGCTGCAGGTGCACTAAATTATGGCTTATCTGCATTCAAATGGTGTAAAAAACGAATTCCCTTTTTTATCTTCATCGTCTGAAAAAAACAACAACCAAACAGACATAGATGGGTTGAGGGAAAGACGTAAGCAAATGAAAAGGCTGCCGTTATAAATCCCTACAGTACAAATTCAACCAAGTCAATTGAGATGTACGAGTTTCAATTGCAAAGACTAGATTTATGGCAGAATATAAGAGTCGGTAACTATCCAACTCAATTTGTACAGTTTTGTCTCGAAGGGCTTTAGACCTCAAACTAAATCCTCCCAGATCATGTGGAATCACAGGGGCGGGAGAAATCGCCAGCAACCTTATGATGAATGAAGCTATTCCAATCCCTCCTCGCCTCCTCCTTTTCGCCTCTCTCTCATCTCTGCTGACATACCTCGTACCTACACAGCCAATCATAGTATAGAACAGTGAAAATCATCTTAGAAAAGCAATCCACTCCATCCTGCGCCGGCACTTTTGGTGTCAGGTTTGCAATTTGTAAACCGCAGAGCAAAACTCCAGAGCCCGTCCGGAGACCGGCTATTTAAGATCTGTAAACACCAGGCTGATGATGCTGTTGCTTCCTGAAATATTGCAAGTTCACTCCTCCCCTGTCTCCTTCAGCACTCGTTAGGTCTTTGGATGAGAAGAAAAGGTGGGAAAAAAAAAATGTTTCAAGTGAAATCTATAATCGAGATCCCTCATCCCACTCCCCCCTGGTGCGGCCAATTGGTATTCTGCAGTATCCTCCGGCCCCCTGTGGTGTTCCCAATCTCCAACTAGGAAGGAAAGAATAGAGAGCTACTAAGCCCCTGGATGGAGAATGCCTAGCTGTGGATTAATGGGTAGGAGAACAAATGAAGTCCAGGAGAGGTATTAAATCTATCAATATAAAGTAGCAGATTAGGCGTAGAGATGGCCGTCTCTCTGTTTTCGTTTGTCAAACTGTTTGGCCACATCACTCCATCAACTGTATCAACATAGCGTTATAGCATAACATAAACAGTCTTTAAATTGCTTCCATTATCGATTTAATATAGCAAATAATGATTAACTGTGCATTTAGTTATTGGAGTTTTAAATTAACTAATGGGTATTTTATGTGTTTGGTCGGACTGACGCAAAGATCTTTGAAATATTGTAGATTACTAGATAGATAGTTACTTTATTAATCCCACAAGGGGACATTTTTTCGCTACAGCAGCATTATAGGTACAGGAAAGCAATAAAACAACAGTAAAACATTAAATATAAAAATGCACAGTATATACAATAAATAGAATAAAATAAATATATATTACATACACATTTTCCAATAAAGATGAATGCCATACTAGAATTGGTTCCCCCTTAAATGTACAGTACATTACATCCAGTGTAATCAGACCTTTTGTTGCCAGAGACCAACGATAACAAATAATGGTAATGGCGATAATGGTAATAATGTTTTTTTTTGAATAAAATGAATGAAAATTACAGATGGCAATGTTATTATACCCAATTTTAGTTCACGGTGGCATTGTTATTGTTCTGTCTGTTATTGTTACAAAGCCTAAATCCAGACACAGTGACAATGGTAAGAGAAGTATTCAGATGTGCTACTTAAAAGGACAACATTGAATGCACCAATACAGCAATGTAAAAATACATAATTAAAACTAAAAGTCCTGCATGAAAAACTTTTTTTTTTTTTTTTTAAGTAAAAATAGGATACATTGATATTAGAAGCCAAATGTAGTTTAAGTATTAAATTCCTGGTTTGTTCCCTCAGTGATGAATTATTATGTATGATATCATTAGATTTTTTTTTTAATACTGAAGCATTAGTGTGTAAGCAGCATGTTATTGATGTTGCGGCTAGAGGTGGAGGCAGATTGGAGATATTGGATCATGTGAGAAGTTTAGAGGTAAAAATCACTGTTTGGTGGAACTATTAACAACTCATGAACATCTAAAAAGGGTCCCAACTACACTGATTTTTGTAAGACATCAGAAACCGCTGGTTTAATACTTAACAATGTGTTACATTTTAAATGTCAAATCCATGTAGGGGAGTAGAAAGTCCAATATTTCCATCTGAAATGTGCTGGAGTTTAAGTATAAAGTAGTATCAAATTAAGTTATAATAGGGCCTTCCCACCACTCGGGCTCGAAATACTCGATTAATGTTCAACTACATCAAAAACTGTACACGAGTACAGATAGTTCGTTACTCTCCACCACCACAAAGGTGTGTCCGTTACAGACATATCGTCACGGTGATATGATGTCCCTGCAGCTGGGTTCAAGGTTTAGAGCAGCATTTTTCCTTTTTCTTTTTCGAAGCAGCTCTGTAAACGAAGACGTACGCGAGGCTACTGATGAACTAACGGAATTAGTGTTTGTGCCAATCACAAAATGATAAAGCCTTTCAGAGCGTGTATCGGATGATGTTATGCGCTCTGAATGGCCACAGCTGGCAAACAGGAAAGAAGCGACGATTCCCAAAAGCTGATGGATGCACTAAAAAAAAAAAAAAAAAAAAAATCTTGAATTTGTCCATAATCAGACCTGTTTCAGCTGAAAAACCCTGACCACAGTGAAGCTGTGTACACTTTGCATGAGAACCGCGTTGCAACAACCATAAGCATGCGACTGTGATTCGTGATGACTGTGCTGAATAATTTGGGTTCGTCAGGTTCGTCTCACCGAGAAGCTGCGTGTGCAAGATGGGCAGTGGAAACATGAAATACATCTACACTGAAAATATATTCATGTATTTTTTTTTTTTTAAACAGCACTTTCTTTTGATGTGTATAAATAACTAGAATTTCATAAATGGTAAAAAAAAAAAAAAAAAAAAAGGTGTGAATTTAACATTACACTTTCAAAAGGTTACAGGCAACACGCAGTTTAATCTGCCTTATAAATACAAATTCTGTATAAAGGAGTCAGAAAATTAACCACAACAGGATTAAACTTAATTTTCCTGCCAACACACAAGAAAATTTCTCTCCCACATCAAATTAGAAAACAAGTTGTTGTGGGTGAGAGGCAGCAGTTTGAGAATTAATGAGGTTCAATTAAACACAAATTCTTATTAAAGACAAAATAAAGGATTTTCTTTGCTGACCGTTTATCCAGTTAAACCATGGCCAAGTTATAGTTTATAAAGCCCGTGTTTAGAGGAGCCAAAAGCAAATATAATCATTGCTGAAATGGAGACGTGAACAGATAATTGTGTTCCATCTTTGACCTGCAGAAATTGAAACTTTTTTTTTTTTTTTTTCTGAGGCCAAAATGATTTGTGAAAATATCATCACAGTTTCCTTTCTTTATAGCTCCTTGTATTCATAGCTGCAGGCCTTGAAAGTGTTTTTTTTTTCTTCTTTTTTTTTTGTAACCTTTCAGGGGCTTTGAGAAGCTTCAACCTCTGTGCCCGTCTCAGGCAACCTTGGTCGATCCTGTAATGAATTTAGCCGGCAGCAATAACAGCGCCAATCAATAGCAATCCGAGGTATGTCATTGACAGGTTAGACACTGTAATGTTTGGCCATGGCGGATAGTCAAAGGTATCAAAGGAAGTCCAGCAGTTGTTATTCAGCACTTCACACAAGTAGGCACATACTGGCAACCTCACCCCCGCTGACATCTACAGTAGCATAGAAATACCAATACAAATATTATTCATTGATCATTCAGAAATAGGTTTCTTAATGCCAAATGCGATGGCAAAGTCGCACAATAAACAAATGCAGTAGCTCATTCTCTTAAGTTCATCCATGTTAAAGAACTCTCCCCCCGCGTATTTGTGAGTGTTGAGTTTTCTTTTAATATTATTTTGATTTCATTTAAATTGAATTTAAGCTTCATAAATCCACCACTGATACACAATTACATTCGTTGTAGTTATTGCAGTGTGTGAAGAACAATCAAAACCAACCAAAAGTCACTGCTGCTTTTCAAGATGTTCTTTTTTGTTGTTGTTTTTTTGGCCATTTTAAAGTGAAGTGATTTATTAGCTAACGTCGCAGTTGACAGCATCTGTTGACTTTCTTCATTTGTATTTGTTGTCGTAAAAGAGAATCCGAATGAGCGTCCCGTCATAAAGGATTTAGACCTGTTGATACCTCAAGTGACTTTGCGCGTTTTGGCTAGAATATCAGTGCTCCGACAAAAGCTGAACAGCTCTCAACCTAACAATAGTGAATAGAACTCCTCCACATGCTCTGTGCTCGGTCTTTCCATAACAAAACCATCAGACACATTTGCAAGGTTGATTATGTCATGTTCTTTTTACAAAGCAATACCCTCCAGCCAGTGGACTCTAAGGGATTGGAATTTTAGCTCCCTTCGTCATTTGTATGTGTCGAGGTGCCCGCTGTGGCAAATTGCAATTCCACATCCCATAAGGTCAGCCCTCGCACTTCCTCCTTGTTTCTCTTTCTTTGGGCAGAAAATGACACTCAATAAGGGCAGACGGGTAAAATGTAAGAAGAGGGCCTTAATCCCCTCAGGAAGTTCAAGTCACAAAGATCCGCTTTTAGTTTGGAGTCTCAACACTTTTCACAGGAAAAGAAAATTCAAAAAGCAGGGCACAGAGAAAACCTTCGGAATAAGGAGAAAAAAATAATAAAAAAAATAATCTGCATTGTTTGAACTAAAGGGGATTTAAACATTGGCTGGAATCAAATGATTTTTACTAATTAGATATACTATATATGAAAGTAGATATTACATAATGTGATAAATATTGCTGAGATTATGCAAATGTATGTATGTTTGTATGTATTTTAGGAAATGGTTTCCTTTTTGTTTTCTTCATGTCCTTTTAGCAGCAAGACATTACCCGTGTGTTTGTGAGAACTATTTGAGCTATTGGATCAAGTTAAGCGTCATGTCGGAGCGGACACGTGTGCACGTTATAAAATCATCAACACGAGCTCAATTAATGCATTCATTTACAAACGCATACATTTTTGCCAGGCATAAATAGGGTGAAAGACGAAGCAGAATGAAATCCTATTAACATTTTGACAATCTCTAACTGTACCCTCAGTCATGCCGCCGAAAGGTCAAAACTGTCCCCGAAAAAAAATCAGGTCATTTGGGTTGTCCTCCGTTCTCTTATCATTTTATCCTTGGTCTGCTTTCATGTCTTCATGTCAATTTCTCTCTTTTTTTGCTCTTTGTTCCCCTCTTTCACTCGTTTCTCTTTGTTGCTCCCTCACACGCTTTTCCTGCTTTCTCTCCTGGTCGGGGAGGCATGAATGCGGGCGGCAGATGGCTGGGATGTTTCACGTCTCGGAGGGATCGTGCTTGTCTGATTCCCCCTCCTCTCTCGGGCTGCCAGGAGGTCAGCAAGGTGGGCTGAAGAGTAATTGGCAACTGGCAGGGATAGAGCTGACACAAGGGCTGTTCAGGGCGGCATTAATTGACAATTGTAAATAACAAATGGAGCTGATGATTCAAATTACCTGTCCACACGATTCCCCTCATTAATTGTCTCCTGAAACGTGACCCAACATAAAAGATGATTCTTTAAAAACTTTGCCGCCCCCTCCTTCCCCCCTCCACCTCTCCCTCCACCCACCGCAACCCTCCCCAGCAGAACAAACGGCCAGGGTGGGGTGGGGGGGGGGGGAGGAGGAGGAGAGGGGGACGAGAAGTGGAAGTATGAGTATGAGAGAGAAAGAACGAGAGCGAGAGAAACACATCAAGGAACAGATTGTTAATATCAGCCGTTTCATCTGGCCGATTGTGAAATAAATGGCAATGGGGCTTGCAGTAACATGGTGCGACACGCCGCGGCGTCTAATGGGACGAGCAGCTCTCCACCAGCGGAGACCTAATGAAGTGCGACATCGTTTTTCACCCCACGACCACGACAATGTCAAGGTGTCGCAACTTGCCATTTGTGAAACGATGGTGGCAGGACATCACCTGCTCAGCTGATGGCGCGTGCAGACCAGCCAGGCATCAAAAGCTCCAAACAACACTTGGATGACTTTGGGGGAAAAAAAAAAAAAAAAAAATCAGGCATCAATATCATCAATCGACCTTCTGTTGACCATGAAAAAGACCCCCCCCCCCTCCTTCCCCCGTGTTGTTTGACCACACACCCACAGGACAACACAACTCAGATGGGAGACACAGGAGGCGACCTTGTCGAACATAGTGCACTGGGACATGTTTCTATTATTACAGGTCTGGAGGCAGTCATGCACCAGAACACAAAGCATGTTTTACGGGGAGGGCTTTTGACTGATGATGGGGGGCGGGTGGGGTGGAAGCTGTGGAACGGCTGCAGTGGCATTTGATTTACTGGCTTCTCTCTGCACTGTAATGAGGAGTAATTCTGTCTTGACACCCCTACGTCTCCCTTTCCTCTTTCCCTCCATTCTTATCTTTCCCCCACTTTACCTTTGCCTGTGGCAACCCCTCCGCCCCCCTCCTTTAGCGTGGTTTGTCACAGTTTTAAGACTCAGCCTCAGCTTGCGCCTAAGTTTTAGTGCTCCTTCCGTAGGCGAGGAAAAAAACCTGACGTGTGTCTTATTAACCAAAAGGATTGTGCATGTATCTTCATTAATAGGCTATTAAGAAGAAGACCTGCAAATATGAGAAAGTGACTTCTTCTAACCAATATCCGCCAGGGAGATTTAAAGATAACTCAGAAGATTTATATTTCAGGGAGGATGTGATATTATTTAGTGAAAGTTCAGAGGCCAGGTAAATCATTCGTTTGAATGAGTAGTTCACTTTGTACACTATGTAAAAAAATAAAATAAATTCCTCGTCACGTGCAGCTCCGAAGACTCGGTGTGTTGTATACGATGAATGAAGAGAACCGCATCAGAGTTTCAAAGCTTTGCTGCTGCTGCTGCTGTTGTTGTTGTTTTTTTTCTCACTCATATCGGTTTGCTTTCACACTAGAGTGGAGGAGTCAACTGTAATTTCTCTCCTGCAGATAAATTCAAAATGGAAACAGACATAACTCTCTCTCTCTCTCCCTCTTCCTCACTCTCCCCATTCCAAGTATTAATTAGCCAATGCAAAAGCAAACAAGCCACTCGCTGTTCAATGCATTTACTCGAGAAGGCCATTTAATGCTTTGGTTTCTTTGACCTGTTTTAGAACCGACTTTGCCAAAAATGTCCTCCTCCTATGTCTCGTTTTAATTTAATACCTGCACACCCACCCATTATCTTCATGGCCGGGCCCAATGCAGGCCCAGGAAACCTGTTACCGTTCTGTGCTCATTAAGACTTACTATACCCTGACTCTGAATAAAGCCAGTGTGTTTAATTCATCTTTGCCTTCAGTGTTTTCATAGGCTTAAAAAGCAATACTTAAGTGGCACAAATTAAACATCTGTCTCAAAATATTTACTTTCAAAACACTTTAAAAAAGGCAATCCCTTTTTCTTTTTTTTTTACAAGAACATTTTCTTATTAAATATATTTTTGAAATGTTACATTCTAAATTGAATGTTAATTCTGAATTGAAATCCTGAAAGTCAATTTTAAATCTCATCCTAAAATCCAAGTGTCAAATCTAAATAATAATTCGGTAAAAGTCTAAATATAAATTCTACAAATATAAATTCTACAAACTAAACCACACTGGCAGTTGGTAAAGAAACAAAGTTTTGCTGCTGTTTGCCCTTGTTTGAAGCCTTTTTGCTGGGCTGAGCTACTATAACCAGCCACTGGCTCCAGGTTTGATCATACAGACATGAGTGAGAATTAAGCTCAGATCAATCCGCATACTCCCAAAACGTCAGGTTATTTGTTTTTAAACTGTAAATTTCCAACAATTTATCGAAAACAAAGAAAAAAGAAGGTGAGATTGCTGTTCAGGGTTTTGTCAGCAAAAACAGCTCCTCTTATCATATTAGTTGGTGAGGAGCATATCAGGTGCCAGCAGGTAAATTAGCTAACTGAAATTGAGTCAAGCTATCTTGCGTTTACTAGTGATTAACATGCAACATACATTTATAGTAAATTCAGACTGCTGTGTTTAATTCAGTCTCAGATAGCTCGACTCACACCGGGTGTTTGTCTCGGGAGGAATTTGAGCGCTCTCAGATGCAGTCTGC
Source organism: Brachyistius frenatus (assembly GCF_029030835.1). Lineage (NCBI taxonomy): Eukaryota > Metazoa > Chordata > Actinopteri > Embiotocidae > Brachyistius > Brachyistius frenatus. Next base: position 4,954,477 of record NW_027210616.1, read on the forward strand.
AGTAAGCTGTAAATAGTAGCCATGAATTACACAATGCCAGAAACTGTCCCTTTTTAACTTTTATGTGAAGAATCTTTCGTCAACCCCCCCCCCCCCCCCCCGCACACTCCAGGTGGATCTGATCCCTGTGGCACAACCCTAACCCCTTCTATCCCAGATGATAAATATTTCAGGAAGAGGATTCAGTGGATATACGGGAAGCTGTAAAGCAGCTGTGTATGACTTGGGAGACTCAAGTTCACATAATAGGAATGAAGCACAAGAAAAATCTCAGGAGATATCATCACTAGATTATAGTGTGTTCAGTCATTGAAAGAATATCGGATAATTCACAAATCATCCCCAAAATGCTGAATTTCTGAAGCATACTGTAAATCTTTCGCATCATGCTTTAAATCTCCTTTGAAAAATATATCAAAGTGATTTTTACATTCATCAATTATACAAGAATCCAGAAAGTGGTAGAGATTGGGCATTATTCATAAAAAAAAAAAATTCTCTTTACACAACTATAAACTATTAACAATTGTTGACTGCAGAAACTAAATGGCAAAAGCTTCATGGATAAAGAAAAGAGGACAAGAATAATGACAGGCCATATCATTTATCTTTTACATTGCTGCCATAAGAATATCAGATATGTGACGAATAGCTCCGGCATGTCTGAATACGGAGCTATACATCCATAACTTTTTATGGTTATATATATGATTCACCACGGCATCTCTTTACGGTCATTAAACAGCTTGCATGTGCAGGTCACAGGAGCTTTTCCCGCTGTCACTCTTTGCCATCCAGACAGCGCTGTTTTATTACAGTTACTAGAGCGCGAGGTAAAGGAGAGCGCAGGGACCAGTCCATCCACCTTGTGTCTCCTTTGCTTGGTTCATGTGGAGCAGGTGAAGGTCAGTCTGAAGCTGAGGGGATATCAAAGCCTCTGTGTCGGTTAGACTGTCATTTTATGTTCCCTTCCAGTAAAGTCTCTCCGTCTCGCTCTCTTTCTTCTTCTTCTTTATATCCGGGCTTTTCCTCTGACCTGGTTCTCCTCTCTATTTCTGCCCCTCTTCCCCTCTGTCACGTTCTCGCTCTCAGTATGCCCGCCAACTTCCCCCTCGCTATCTTTTTTAGCTCTTCCTTCCTCTTTGTGTGTGTTTTCTGATTCAACATAGCCTCGATATAAGTCACTTTCATTTCCCCGTGGCACAGGCGGTTCAAGTGCTGACTCCAGATCTTCTCATTCAATGAGTCCCATGCAGCCTGGACATCTGTAAAGCCTTGGCTATACAGCACACAGCACATGCACCAAGGGAGGGATAGTCATATTTTTATTCGGCAAAGATATCGCCAGTGGCCAGGTACTGTAACATGATCAGTCAATATAATCGCCACTGTACACCGATCCTAAAGATCCCCATCAAAGGAATGATTAAGCGAAAGGGAGGCATGTGCTATATGTTGTGGGGTGTGTATGCTGTCATGCATTTATCTAAGGAAATGTGCTCAAATGCCACTCATACAAAGCACCAGAGTGCAACACTAAATCAAATACTGATGAATTTGTTTAATAAATAGGAGGAAAATTGATTCTGCTGGGATAATTAGATTATTCCTTGGTAAAAAAAAAAAGAAAAAAAGAAGGAAGTTTTAAGTTTAAGTCAATGCCTTGTATAGGTTTTTATTGTATTATTGTTTTACAAGTGTAATACACAAGCTCTAGGATGCTGTTGGAAAAGAGTATGGTTGTCCAGCAACCGGTTGTTGCAAAAGAAGCAAAAGTGGTTTTAGGTTGAATCACTGTTGCATAGAATTACTTTAAAGTTATTTTTTTTTTTTTCAAGCATCCAAGTTCACTAAGTGTACCTTTTCATTTACCACAATGACCTAGGGCAGTGGTGGCAGGGAAAGAGAGGGTTCCACTCATATACACACCTGGCAGCTGTCTTCACAGCCGTGTGTTTGTACTGTTGGCCACTGAGCATATCAACTGCAGCAGTTTGGGTTTAGTGGTTTGCTCTGGGAGAGTATTTTATGGAGCTTTGAAGAGCACTTTCTTCCCAGCAGTTTTAGGGATTTGACTGGTGAGCGGTCTGCTAGTCACAAGATTTCCCCAAATCATGACAAATTCACATTCAGACACACGGCTGGCTATGATTTAACGGTGTTCATACACCAGCAGCTCTGCACATGCACACCTGTCCTGGAGATATAAAAAAAAAAAAAAAAAAAAAAAAAAAAAGTGCTGCAGTTCAACAACTAATGTTCGAACTTTGAGGAGACTGTTTTCTCACTCATAACACAATGTGTCTTGCTGCCACATAACATGCACACTCCGTACGGCGTCAATACAAGCACTTAAAGCTTCATCATGTAATATTTGCTGAGCAGTTGTAACTCTGATGCGAGAAAAGCCGAGGCATAAGCCAAGTCCAGTTCCTCCTGTGCTGGACTTCAGTTCCCCATCAGCACTGAGAAAGGGTAACTGTGCGGTGCTGGAGCTCGATACTACAAGTATCTGGTCGCTGAGATCCTATGACAACACAAAGACCTCCCCCTTTCTCCTAAGGCTGGCTTTCCACAGTGACCAGAAGCTCAGTTAGCTGCTGCTCATGAGAAATGCACTTTTTTTGCATAAAATCTGACCTTTCCACTAAAGTTGCCTATAAAAACAGGCATTCAGGCGTGATATGGAAAGGAAAGAGGGGCCGATCTCCTTATTAAAAGTCAGTGTACCACACAAATGAGTTTGAAACTGTTATTGTAAGGTTAAAAAAAAAAAAAAGTTACTTTAAAGCCCCTTTTCTCCAGAAATAAATAATAGTTCCCTCATTTTATGCTACTAAAAAAGCTACTTTCGTCACTTGTTATAGATCTTTTCTGTGCAAGAAAACCTTTCAGATTTATGCTTTTGTTAGAAAAGTACAGTCAGTGCACAAAGGACATGGCATTGGATTTTTTTTGTGAGATACTATATAAGGCATAATGTCTTGGCTCAAGGCTAGACAAAGGTGAGGGGAGACCACACATGAGTTGTAACTAAAAGTAAGTTTGTTTTACACGACTAAAGAGAAAACTAACCAATACAAATTCAATACAACAAACCCCAAATTGTAGAGGCCCAGAGAGAGAGAGACAGAGAGAGAAGGAGTGGCTGACTGCCAACACCTTATATAGTGGAGTCAGACTAGGTGAGCTGAATCTCCCTGACAACACAGCAGGGTCCTGCAGGGAGTTGTCTGCCCGGAGAGGTTTGGCTCACCAAGTAAAATAAGTAACGGCCATAGTCTGGCACTATGAGGAAACCAAATGGCCACTTTTTTTCCCCCATCTATAAAATTGGGTAATATGGTCTTCAGACTGTCCAGATCCAGAACAAAAAACATTCCCCAAAAGAACTCCGCTGTCCTTGTGCAGTAGGTCCATAATTGCCACAAGCAAAACAAAACAGTGCCTTTAATTAAATTGGCATGGGAGGAGAAAACATATGTTGCTCTGGTCCTAGGAGAGCTTTTTCCCCAAGGAAAATTGCTCAGTGACATTGCGCGGAGAACCAAACTGAACCACCATGGCTGCAGGAAGGTTATTCACCATCCACACGCTTGTGAATCTTTTGGCTCTTCTTTTAGGGATTTTTTTAGGAGCTATTATTTCTGACATTAGCCCGAGTCCTTCAAAGTTGTATAGAAAATGAAATTAAAGAAAGCAAATGACTAGAGTGCTTCATCTGTAGATGACATTTTTAGAGTTAGATTTTCATTTGTCGTTTTGAAAGAAAAGAAGTTTTTCTATTGAATTTCTAACAATTTCTTTCAATTTGAAGTTGTGTTACGCGTGAATAAAACGTATTTTTCTTGCTTAAGAATATTATACATTTCTATGTAAGGTGAACTTAGGTAGTTTTGCTTGTTATTTCTTTTATTATCAGAATTCTTACTGTTATTGTTTTTATGATGCATAAATGCACAAATGCATAAACACGATGACGCATAAATGAATGGAAGCACTTTAGTTGCACATCTCTGGCCTTCTTTGTGTTTATTTCCATTCCTCTTCTCAAATGTGTCCTTGATATTTTTAATTTGTATCATGGTGTTTTTCTGTGAAGTGCATTGAGACCATGCTACATGGTGATACTCGACTCAAAATAAAATAAAATTGAATTGGTAGAACCTCCTAACACATCCCAAATTACTGTTTCATGTACTTGTGACCTGATCTGAGCAGGTGGATGATGCAAGGACAAACCCGGAAATCCGCACCACCAAAACCCCAAAAGAGGCGCATTAACAATTTTGGCACAATTTAACAAATACTCTATTCTCAGATGATGTGCAATGAACAAATTAGCTCATTTTACTCAATCCCTTTTGATCTGATTGATTACTGACTGCTATTAAGTATCCTCATTCCTATTAACCACTGCTGAATGGGCTGAGTCGTTTATTCCCCGTGCTTGACTGCTTAACCGAAATAAACCTTGGGATAATTGCTATAGGAGTGTATGGGGGTGGCAAATTGAGGCTGTGCAGTGCCCTACAGCCTATTTATAGATGTTCAGCCAACTGCTTTATGAAATGAAGTGAGAAAGCTAGCTCGTGCAGTTGTGTGGGTACTAATGTGGAAGTGGGAACCTGAATATGTGGAGGCGTAAATAGGTGTGTGTGCTCCAGAGTAAGTGCATGGACTTTGTAAAGGCAGGTACGCCTGTGTGTATGTTCAGCTGTGTGCAGTTTATGTCTGCTGTATTTGTGTTTTTTTAGCATGTGTGAATGTGTGTGTTTTGTACATTGCATGGACTTTATGAGGTCATATTTCTCAAAGCTACGTGAAGACTTCACTGCCTTCGTTCATGTGCAGGCTATAATGCACATCTGTTTGACATTCTTCATGGGTATCCTGGAAAAAGAAGGAAAAATAAAATGAAAGATTTGTATCTTGTCAAAAATTTCACCTTTTTGCGTCAGCTCATAAACTTGTGTGTTTGTGTGAGTGAAGGATTGCATAGGTATGTTTGGGATTTTCGCAAATCAATATGTCATTCTACATTTGTGAAGTCCAGAGTGAGGCTAATCTTGAATCATCAGAAACTGTAAGGCAGCAGCAAAGGTTGAATTTTATTGTCAACACTCAATAGTTTATGAGCTGTACTGAGTTTCTTTTCTAAGTTATCAGCAAGGTTATGCTGCTCAAATAATGCAATAAAACTTTGTTCAAATAAAATCCATTTAAGTTGCAATCTCTGCTACAGTAACCGTAGTAACTACAGTTGACATGACTGGAATATAACTTGACCGCCTTGAAACTTTGTGGTTAGCAGCGTTACGCAAACCGAGGAAGTTGGTGATCTGTCTTAGCTGTACATAATAGACACATTCAAGTTTGTGTTATGTATGTGGCTCTGATGACAGCCACCCACTTGCATGTCACTTTTATCCTGAACTCTACCTGACACACCAGCACACAAAGAAAATGTACACTGCCTGCGCCTAGACATATACATTAGTGTTACCATACAAATGACCTAACCTGAACTGTAAACCTCACCATCTCCACACGCAACATCATCCTTTACCCTGACCAAGCTGAATCTAATTACAACAAGGCCAAGGGAAATTGTATCTACTTACACAAGTGGTGATTCTTTTTTCTTTAAACCAATTTTGAAGCCCCTGTGCTTTACTTTTGGTATGCTTTATTTTGTTCTGTACTCTGGCAGCCGAGTAGGCCCAGCCCCGGGTCCGTAATGGTCGCCAGATTTGGCTCGGTTTTAGGAGTGTGGATTTGGGCCAGTTTGCCGCGTTGCGTCACAGCGAAATCACAAGCGTTGTCTAGAGGGTCGGTGATCAGCTGTGTTGGAGCTGGAGTGCGACGCACCTGGTACCGGTGGAAAATAGCCTTTTAAATTGGCACCTTCGACCGCACATGGTCAAACTATGTGGACAAGATTTGTATTTGGACAAGATATAGACCTGCTTAACTTCCAACTGGTGACTTGTTAATTCTGGGACAACACTCTTAAGTAAAAATATTCATTTTCATATAGATCTTGAGGCAGTCTGAATTAAAGTGAACCGACTGATCAAAAGACAAAGGAACTAAGGATTCTCACAAAGATCACAATGTAAGTCTCAAAGCACACATCACAAAATACTATAAACGCCATATATGCACACACCAAGTGCAATCAAGCATCAAATGACGCCTTCCAGAGATCTGCAGGAGTCTCTTTGTTAACACCCCTGTAAGGTAGACTGAACAAAACGGCAATGAAAGCTACTGTTCATCTCAAGTTAATTGATCAAACAGGTCCCGTGGGGACATTTAAGCGAACAAAAGGAACAACTGCATTATTCAAGTCTCTTGAAAGGTTGAAATAATTAGTTATGTATCATGCCCTTATCAAAGTTACAGTAAAGGAGAATGGGAATCATTGTGTGTCTCAATAGAAATGGGGGGATATTAAGACAGTAAGTACAATAGGTGTATAGGTAAGGCATTATTTACCTGATAAATATTTAAACTGTGATTGAAAAACAAGTATGTAACCCGTATTGTATTTCCATCACAGACATGGACATCAGAACAGAGCAGCTCCAAATCTATTTGACAGGGACGGTATAACTGTACTGTGTTTCTCTTAAACTGCCAGGGCATGGAACTCCATTTAAAATTAGAGTTTAATGGGGCTTTTGGGGCCGAATCTGCTCTCAACAAGGCTGTTTTCTAGCTGAGCCAAAGCACCCCCAGCTAAAACTGCAGGTGATTATGCATGGCAGTCAATTCCATTTAGCCTACGGTTCCAAACTTCAAAAATGGAGATGAAGCCTTCTACTTTGTGTTTTGACCCATCCATTCAGATGATGGTGTTTATTTACCCAATACAGGGCACCAGTGTGTGTCTTGGAAGTGATAAGAAGTAATCTGGAGGATACACATTTGGCAGAAATCATTAACGTGCTAGTGATGGTCCATGGCTCAATTCATATTTCATTATGCCACTCCATGACTGGCATTTTCAAGTTGGGGATATGAAAGATTGCATGGAGTGACATATCATCCTTCTGTTCCACAATTTTCTAAACCCCGAACCTAAAGCCCCGAGAAGTATTTCCAAGAAATCATTGTTAAAGCGCTAATTTCAGTGGCAAGCCTTGAAAATCGTATCAGGTTCTGCTGTTATTTGACATTGCCTTGGGCACTGAATATTTAAACAAATTTTCTCCCTGCTGCCCTTAGACAAGAAATGTGTGAATAAAGAGCTTGAGTGGCTCCAACCAAATTAAATTTTATCTCCTCCTGTTGAATGTTAGCTCTCCTCAGAAAAGATCAGGCCAAAGTTGTCTTTCCATCATGTTTGTATATCCTGCAATGTACTGTGACATGTGTCTATCATGCCCACTTTTGAAATACAAAACCAACACATAATGGACAGGGCTATGACCCGTAATACTGTCCACAGCAATTTAGTCCAAGGATTTTGTTTGACATGATGGCTGTATAAACTGTTTGTTTTTTTTAAATCCTAAGTTACTGCTGTGGCAGTTGTGTGCGGGTAGTTAGGCCTGCCATTACATAACCACATTATCGGGATGAAACTATAACAGAAATGTCATATTCCCATCATTGTTTCTATGTCCTTTTCCACTGTTTGAAGTTTGACTGGCCTTCGATGATATCGGGTTGTTTAATGGCACACGAACATACAATTTGTTCCACCAACTGTTTCTCGACGTGCTTTCACGTCTGATAATTGACTGACGACAGTTTGATGAACATCTTGACATTATCATGGATTCATTTGCGAAGTCAAAGACCACCACACCACCGTGGGTACATTTCGGTTTTAAATCCCATTGAAAAGGAGAAATAACCTGCAGGAGGAGTTTGTTGGATTTGTGGCAAAAAGGTGGCGGTCAAAGGCAATTTTTATGTTTAAATGCTCAGTGTCAAAGAATAGCTCTTATTCATCTTATAGGCATTTGTGTATTATTAAACTATGATTAGACCTATACTTTAATATCAGCATGTAAAGAACAGAAAAAGATGAGTGACTTGTTCATCGGAATTATTGGTGTGACAATTAACTTCATGATCATGATACTCCTAGTTGTTAAATTATATTGAGTTGGCACAGTCGTTTACCCAGTCTTTTTTTTTTTTTTGAAAGAGCAGAGTTTCTGATGGAGCAAGAAACTTTTTTAAACCAGCAGTGAGTTCACTGAAACCTTGAACAACCAAATTTAATCGCAACACGTCCTCAAATCGACAACAACACAGTTCGACTATATATTTCCAGCGACTCCCAAGAGGACGTTTAAGTGTTTTCAGCACCCTCTACAGGATAAACACGTGCTCGTACGTAACCAACAGTGATCATTTGCCAAAATGTCACACTATATGTGCCCATTCCAGAGTACTAGCGGCAGTTGTAACAAATCTTTATCGTCCTGGTAACAATAAGAAATACGCGGTTAACGTTGTGAAATGGCCGCGGTTCAGTAAAAGTTCATGGTTTGGGTGAAAAAAAGAACGTTAGTTACTGACATTACATTTTAGACATGACAAAATTTACGTTCGTCCTTAATGCAAAATAAATACAGTACGTAATTTAACTTGCATAGCGTAAGGTCAAATAAGTCAGTTTTGACTTTTGTTTTCTCATCTGATATGAACAGTCATCTCCTGCATGAAAGTCCTGTTTTTGTTCCATCCGGCCACCCCTGACTTCCTCCACGCATGGACTTTGTGAAGCTTCATACTACTTCCGCTGATATCCTCTCTTGCTTCTGCCATAATTACTACAGCTACTACAACTCGCAATAAATGCAAATATGGTTCATACTAAGCTACTTGAACAGACAACCTATATTGCCGTGTTCCAGGGGAAGATAGTCTGTCAGTTGTGAAGTCATATTCACCAAAACTCTGCTTCCTGTCAAAGATTGTTTTTGTTGCCAATAAATGTGAGATAATTGTAACGTCCATCACGAAGCTGAAGCTTTTAATCATTTCAGACAAACACAGTTAATTTGATTCCGCTCTCGTTGTACTGCTAAGGGCAGTACAGCCCTTAGCATAGCATAGCTATTTAGTTTAATATGCTCAGCATAAAGCATTGGCTCGGTCTTTATCTCCTCCGAGTCTTCAGCATCAACATATAATCTGATGATTGAAATTAATCGATGTCAAAGAAATGAATCTCGTACATACCCGCAAGTAATTACAATCACATTCTACTGATACATATTTTTGAAATAATTCCATGAATGCAGCTTTAAGGCAAATTCCTCCAAAATGTGTGATGTGAAATGTAAACATTATTATTATTATTTTTTTTAATTATTATTATCTTGGCATAATTGGTTGGTATTGACTCAAATTGGATCGAGGCTGCTGTGATACAGACAGTTGTTATGCGTGATGCTATGGCAGAGCACTGTCACTGCACAACAGCTCTAAGGCCTCACTTGTAGTGGGACCTCAATGCAGTCTCAGTAAAGCAAAGGGATAATCGTACAAGACAACTCCTCACAGTCTCATTTTATCTGATGAACTGAGCGTGAACTGAAAATAGGGGGAAAGTTTGGCAGTTTAGCATCACTGAGCACCTGCCTTGGCTGCATTAGCACCAACATGTTGAAATCATTTTAGTGATAGAGAATGTCTTTCAGAGTCGCTTGAGAGACAATATTCTACAAAGGGGAGACCGAGATTGTCCAGTCCAGAACGTGAGGCAGGAGTTTGTCACCTTGTGGAAGGTGCAGAGAGCAGAATTGGGCTGGTAAAAATAAGAAGTGACAGGATATTGATTTGCTTATCGCGGCTGTGCAGACACACAGATGTGAAGGGCAAGAGAAGGGGGGAGGGGGCGGGGGGTGGTAGTGGTTATCAGGCTTTCAGGTCTGATAGGGAAACAGAAAAAAAAAAAAAAGAAAAAAGAAAGATTTATCAGCTGATTGCTTCGCCTCAATTTTTGTTCCACTTTCTTCATGTGCTTTACAGTAAAAGGCACATACTTTTTTGAAAGTAAATAAAAAAAGAGTGCCCCTGATTATTTGGTCAGGTAAATGGACGGTGCTATCTAAAATAGGTATTGATGTGGCACATCAATATTCCATGTACTGTAATTGCAAAATTTGCTAATCAAATTACACGGTACAATCACAGTATGAAGTTGACAAAGCCAATTTCATGGCGTTTCAAGTAACTCGCACTTTGAGATTGGCTTTTATATATATATATATATATATATATATATAGTATAAGGCATAAAGCTGATACTCTTATCCAGAACTTACAGTAAGTGCATGAATAATACAAAAAAAAAGTTGAATTCCTGTTTTACAAGTAAAGTCATATCAGGGTCATGACAATGTTGCCATGAAACAATTCCTGTAGCCTTAAAGTTATTACGTCTTCATAAGAAATTTAAATTGGGCATAATGAGAAAAGTAGAAACGATTTTTTTTTTGAACAGATCAAAATGAGTGGAATGTAAAAGAGGGGGAGGAAATATGATTCATTTTGGAGAGGGAATGGGGCAATTTGATGAAAAGTCTAAATACATTGCTGCTGAATTAGCACTGCTGCTGAAATTATTAACACATGATTTAAATATTAATCATGTGTTAACATTTTAGAGAGAACAGCTGATAGCAAAATATGATAAAAAGCAAAAGTTTGAGTCATCCACAGTCTGTAATTTATTGTTAGACCCGTTACCCAGAAAATTCTGGCATAGCACGTCTAGATTAACATAAAAATTAGGAAGAAGTTCTGCACTAACTTGGAAAAAAGATGTCATTATTAATAAGCCTATATTTAGTGGTGACTGTGTAGACGTCTCTTTCTGGTTCTTTATTGCGTGCTTGTGCTTCAGTCACGTTTCTGGTGCATACGCACCTGTAAGCCAGACAAACCCCACTTCCTAATGCCAAATTGTCAAAATACAGTTAACATTTTCTCAGACATCATTATGACAAATCCTCTACCTGTCGGCTGCATGGTGTGATTAGCCCGCAGAACTATCTGGATTATAATGGCAAAATGAAACGTATTATTGCTTTTGACACAAAGCACCGAGGCAAAGACACAGCATTGAAAATTAAGAACGCGACCACAAAACAAAAAAACAAAACAAATCGAACTGGGATGTATGTAAAGTCATTTTGAAAAAAAAAAAAAAAAGAAAAAAAAAAAAAAAAAAGAAAGAAAACTGCAAAACTAACATGTCAAAAGAAATCTATAGATGTAGTTACATCTGAAATCAAACCAGACAGTGTGGGTTTTTCACAACATCATTCGACATTAATTCCAAAGCTCTCCAACAATGCTTTCTAAATAACGAAACCTTTATCATAGTTTACTAAAATTACTAGTCAGTAATTACACAAATATATTGCTTAGAAACAACTGCTAAGACCTAAGTCCCCCAAACAATAAAAAAGATAAAGCTGATCCTAACCTGGACAAACAAAAAGGTTTTCCAGGATTTCTTGACCAGAATCCAGAGCTGTGTCATTTCCTAGCGTGTGCTTTTCGGATGGTTGAGCAATGTGTGAAACCCCTTCACCTGACACCTTTTGTCTGTACAAACACTGGAAATACCTTTTAGGAAAGATCTCCTCCCCTCCCCCCTCCCCAAAAGTGTGTTTCCCTTCATATGATGGCAGGTTTTCCACCCCATAACAGTGACTGTGAAACAGGTATAAAATTACCTTTTGTCATGATCAAACAACTCATTGCAAAAACCAGTTAATTTTCAGTATATCCTGGCCTTTAGACATCAATGTTATTAGCTGGTATTCTGTGCCATTTGAACATGTTTGACAGGTGAGGGCCAACTCCTCTGATGCAGACAGAAATAGAACTCATTTCACTCTATTAAAAAAAGGGACCCTAATATATCTGGCTTGAACACACTTTCTGGAGTTCTGGGAGGCTGAATTCCATATAATGGCTTACAATCAGCCAGTCAAAGTAGCATAAAAGACAAGGTAATGTGTCTCATCAAAATGAATAAGTCTAATAGTTAAATATCAAATAAAAAGACAGTGTAGAGAAAACCGATGACAGCAGTCATTTTATGAGAGCGAAAATGAACTTTTTGATAACGTTGCCATCTAATTTCAGAAATAGACTATTTGCATGATATATAAAATCACACATTAGTGGTAGTATGCAAGTACTGATTAAATGTAAAGATGTACTCTCAATCACAATCTTCTTGGCCCACTCCATTGCAGTGTTGTATTTATTTGACTATTTGTAAGTATCAGTCTCAACAAGTAGTACCATATCAGTATAATCTTGACGATAGCAAAAGCCTGTAGTAACTTGCTTAAATGAAACAGTTTCACTTCGGTTACTGTGCTATTGCATCACTATTAAGAGTGTGGAGGTCACTGTCAAAAAAAAAAAAAAAATCGTATTTCTTTCTGATTGAACATTAGATGTTATCGGTTTTATTTGAGGCGAGTGCAGATGAGAAACTCAGAACGTAGTTATGATGAGAAGAGTTATTCACCATCAAGTACCCTGAGGATGAATACCCAAATGTTCCTAACAGTTTTGTTTTTCTTACTGAAGTGATCCAACAGCTCCTGTGAGGCTATTTTGAAATCATCATAATAGTGTAAATCTGTAAGCTGGTAAGTTCAGTTAACACTTTATGTTTGGGAAAGGAATGACTCACTGTTGGGATTTCAATGAATAGTCTTGTTTGTTGAGTGTGCTGTGGTGAATGGCCAGATGGACAAGGAGGGAAAAAAGTTTGTCGGCAGAATATGACACCTTTTGGCAAAATTCACATTCAAACAAGGTTAATCTCATTTTGGCATTTTGGCAGCTGGCTTCTTTTGGCATCATGACGATAGAGTTGTCATCTTAAAAGAAAGACTAAATTGATCTCTCAACTTCTTGCTTTAATAGAAAGATCACTGTCGCTTGGGAAATAGACAACAGAAGAGAAAGACAGCGAAGGCACATGAAGGGTACTGATTAAATTGTCTTCATTTACTTAACTGGCTGCTAATATTTCAATTAGAGCAACTGGAGGCAGTGACACTGTCGGGTTAAAAATGGAACGATGGGAGAATTAGTCCAACTGATTAATGGGAGGAAATAACTTCTGTGCACACAGGAGACGTCCCTCTGGCATCATTCATCACTGACACCACCCTCTCTACATCCGCGTCACTCAATTTGAAGCAACATTTTTTCCCAGTATCTTCTCCATGCAGACCTCAGAGAGAGCTTGTTTCATACAAGTTGTCAACCTGCAAAGGTACATGCTCAAGCTACCGGCAGCAGCGGCCAAGCTGAAGCTGAATTTGACAGAAAACACATCGGAGACTTCCTCTCCCCTCCTCTGCCTTTTCCCCATTACCATAAACCCACTCACTCATGATAACCATTAATGTAGCGTCTTATTAAAAACCTATCAATACAGCCACTGCCAGTGCGCTAATGGCCAGGAATCCCTCTCAGTTAAATCTCGACTTTGGTCTCCACTCTGAACTAATGAGAGCCATCGCTCAGCATCTCTTTGGGCTAAATCACCTTTATTTGTATCTGCCTTTTAGCACTGTTGGCAATTTATAAAACAGAGTGCAGTGAGAGATGCTTGCAGCAAGGCCCGGGGGCTGAGGTTTGGGGATAGGAGGGGTTAAGGCGGTGGTAGTGACGTGGTGGTGGAGGGGCTGGTCAAGCAAGGGGAAAGAGAAAGAAAGAGACCATGCTTACCTTGGCCACTCTAGCATTTTGTGCTCGGGACCATGGTGAGCCGTTAATTGTTCAACATTGGAGCTCTGGCAATAAAAGAGGGCCCCATTGCTCCTGCCACTGATGAGGCATTGTTGTCTGGGAAAGTTTATCTCCCGCGCTGAGTCACTGGGAGGGCATGCTTGATGCAGGAGCGCCACAGGAGTTTGCCCTTCTAACTCAGGGGAGGAATTGAACATTGCTCTATCAATCTGGGCATTTTACAGCTCAGGCCTCCTAGCCGTGAGAAATGTGGGGGAGTGTTTATACTGCTCCTTATTGTCTGGGATCTAAAGCAAACACCCTGTATGGCTTGAGATGTGTTAGTATGACAGTGGAACATCCATTGGATGGTGATTCTATCCAACAACCCAACGAGGGAAACATATTTACCTCAACTGAATGAGTGTGTATTTCAATGCAGTGCAAAAAGTTTGTCATGAATTAGGTTTCATCTTCCAATATTGAATTGGCTTAGACTTATACAGTAGGTTTATTGTGTCTTAAAAGAATGAGTAAGTAATAGCTTTTATGTAAAAATCATTCTGCTGCTCGTGAAAGTAAAAAAAAAAAAAAAAAAATAATAATAATTCTGTAACAGAACATAATTGAAGTGGTATTCTTTGCTCAGTGGTGCTGCAATAAGAGTAAACCATTGTGTGGAACTATTGTTTAATTTTCTAAAAGGAGATCTGCTGAAACCATATGCTCTTTCTTCATCAACACCGTTCTTCACACTCATTTAACTCCTCATCTTCACACCTTTTCGCTTCCAAGTAAATAAACATCTCCACAGGTGCTAGTGAGGCTTTAGCAACAACTCGTATCGGCTCCAGAAAGGCAGACAGTTGTCCACTTGCAACCTCAAAGGTATTCATTGCTGGGTGGCAGCAGCCGTCTATCCTAATTCCTAGCTTGTTTAAGGTTTTAATCACTGTTTTAATCACTGTCCTTAATTGTCTTTTGATGCTTTTAATTGTTTTATGTGAGGCACTTTTAATTGACTTGTTGTTGAAATGTGCTGTACGAATAAACTTTCCTTGCCTTGCTTTAAACAATTGACAGTTAAAAACTGCTGAACATTTAGTTATAGAAATTAAGACTGCTGTATATGATAAGCTAAACAATTCCACTACAGTTTCTTACATATGTTTTTTTAGTGTCTTTTTAGCTAGTGACACACTGTAGTAAAGTAGGCTGTGTGGATTTACATTTAAAGCTGCTATAGGGGATGGTTGGGAAAAAAAATCTATAATACTCTTTTAGCATATTCAAGTGGTCTGAAAGAACACTAGACTTCTGCACCTCCTCTTGCTTCAGAGAGTCTAGCCTGTGACGGGGACTTTGTGGCCAATCACGGGCCATTTCAGTGAGAGGGTGTTCCCTGTTGTACAAAGGCTGATGTGCATGTCCGTTCCTTCTGATATTATCCGCGAGTCAATGGTGGAATTCAATTGCTCTTCCAGCACTGGCAACCACTAGGGGTAGGTGATATGGCCCTACAATAATATCACAATATGTATTCTTGTGATCGCAATATTCTTGATATGAAAAAAATACTAAAACAAGATTTGATTATTAATTTTGAAAACATACAATTTCAACAAACAAAGTGACATGGTTTTCTATACCAGCATACAGCAATGTTTTGCCTTCAAATATGATGCTGAAGATGACCTCTTAGTTCTTTAGTTTGTAAACAACAACAGTAACTTGGTGGAAGTCAGATTCTGTATAAAGCGTTGGAGGGAGGGGCGAATATTTTTTTTTGAGTCATATGAGAAATTATACCAGCATTATCGTGAATAATATGATATGGAACACCCCTAACTAAGAGACACTGAGATCCCCCGTCCCCCCTCAAGAGTTGGGATGCACATAGAGGGTATTTAAGGCGAAGTTACCGTACCACGCTACTGTTAAGATTCCAAGTGGTAGAACAGGACGGGGCGTCACTACGGGGGACCTTGTACCAGCCTCCCAGGGGAGGTCAGCAGGCATGGTTTGGGGCGACACATACCGTGTGAAAAATAGGCAAGAAGCCAAAACTCTAAATGATGCATTAAAGCATTGAAGCATGACATGCGAGTCTCACGCGGGCTATGCAGCTGCTCTAACCTGTTAACACGGGCCCCGAACTGAAAACCATGATGTCTGCAGGCTGTGTGTCCCAAGCTTTACGACAGTCGGGGCCGTCTCTTCAAATTCTGCCATTGGTTTGCCCTTTCCAGAAAACTGCCTACCTCAGCTTTAATTATAGCAATTAGTTGTAATCAGTTATGTTAAAAGCCAGTAATTCCATGCTCTTGCAGATAAAAACATATTCCATACTTTTTTTTTTTTTCAATTCATCATCGGGTGAGTCTTTAATTCGGGTGCCGTTATTATCATCTTCAACACCTCCATTTTCTCTGTGGTTGTTGCACCATCAAAATCACAACAATCGTGACTGCACTACAAAGGTTAGGCCCTGAGCAGATATATAGCCCTAAGTAGTAATGCACTACAAAGGACTATTTCACCGTAGAGATTTGAACTCTCTCTTTGAAATGTCCCCTACTGTCACCTCTGTCGATAAGTAAAAAGCTAAACAGCTACAGTATACATGACAAAGGCTCTGGCTGGCAGCAAAGGTAACCAAGGGCACAAAGCCATTTAATATTTATGACACATGTCGAATCACAGAAATCACCTATTCATTAGTGCCTATCTGTGGCTACAACCCTACAGAAGTGGGGTAGAGGGAGACGTATGTGTGGATTTTTGATACACTTGTAATAACCACCACCAAACAAGGCCAATAACAGTTTTTATGTTATAGCCATCGTAATCATCGTCAGTCTGGGAGGCGCTTCAGCCTTAACCGCCAGAGAGGCCTGCCTGCCAAGAGTGCTAGTAATATAAATGCACTTTGAAGAATGAGGGGGTTGGCATGCTCTTGGATAGGTGCCAGCTACACATCCAAAGCTGCAAAATCACAGCTTTGCTGACTCAGGCATTGACAGTGTCTTACTCTTTTCTTCCTCCCTGGACTTGTCTGAAGCAGGACTTGAACGCCTCGGTTGCATTATGTAAAAGGTACAAACAAATTATGTCACTTAGTTTAGAAGTCAAATTGAAGCTACTGAAAAGGGGCTGCTTCATCATGAAGGGCAAACCACAAATCCCATTTAAGTGATGCAGGGTGCCAACTGGTGCATGCACTGGGGGGCAGCATTGCTATATGGGGGTGTTTAACTTTGTCCATTTGGGCTATTGGCTAAGAAGTCCGGCAAAATGAGTAATCTGTCCGTCATAATGCGTAAGGACTACAGATGTGCCGATTTGAGAAGAAGGAGAAAAAAATGCATTCGCTAACAGTTGAGCTGACATTGTGATACACCCAAGTGAGATGCGCCTCTATGTAGCGTTCCTGGTTTGTCCTCAGCATGTTACAGTGGACTCAAAGAGAGTTTGATTCATTACTGCATAACTAGTGGATAAGAATGTGAGAGGGGCCAACAGTAGCAGGCACTCATTAACGCTGATGTGGAGAGTACGCTTACAAAGGATATGAGAGGGGAAGATAGGTTCAAAGTTGTGAAAGGTCTTCTCTTGATATGAAGCTAATGATAGACGAGTGTGCGAGATTCACGGGAGCATTATAACTGTGCGCTGTAAGTGGTTCTTTAACAAGCATCCTAGGATTGTGGAAAATGTAGAGGCTTCAGACACCAACAATGGTTTTTGGGATATTTTTCACATCCTTTCTCATTCTCAAAATGTACGGGATGTTTCTGACAGTTGTCGTGCCTTTACTGTCCATACAACTCTTTTTTTAAAAATTTTTTAAGCCAACATTTCTATCGAAGAATTAATTCTACGGTCATCTGTGGTGACTTGAGAGAGAAATGTCGGATCCTGGGAGCTCTGATGGAGCTCTACCAGACTGCAGCTCCTGGCCATGGTGCAGAAACCGGGTGGACTTAGTGTTGGAGGCTGATGTGCCCAATTGCAACCTTGACAACAAAGGAGACCGGTCCATGCAACAGTCATGTCTATGTTTTTATGCCTCTCTGACTTGTGCCCTAATCTTGTTGTGATGTTAATGAATTAGGTGGTGCCTCAGGTTGTCCTCAGCCTTCAGATGCACACCATGGGTCGTTAGCAACTACTGTACTGTTTAACATTTTGTGTTACATCAATTAAGCAGTCAGCTGCGTGGTCTTCCTCTAAATCTTTGTCAAAATGTCAAACATGATCATAATTATACTTTTTTTAAATGTTTTTTTTTGAAAATTGTATGGTTGGTTGTCACCCAAAGTATGTAATAATGTATGTTTTCTAAGTTACAGTATGCTGGATGAAAATTTTGTGGGGCAATATTGTGCTTTTAATTCATTCTGATTTCATACTGGTATTGTTGTCTCACTGTTGCTGAATGTCTAAACCCAGATGCAGATACAGAAATCTGCCTGTTTAGCTTATTGTCACAATAACATGACGGGCTGCAGCTGGCTTACAAACTCGATGGAAACAATGCAATGGTGTTCACTTTGCACACTATCCACATAGTATGAATCACAAGCAGGTGAATTGGGTGAGTGAAGAGTTTGTTATCAAATGTAAGTTACAGTGTGCTGTGTGTAAGATAAAGTGATACAAAGGAATATTTTGTGTTTGCTCAATTTTGCACAGCTGTTTAGATGCCAAACTGCATTTTAATACTCGTACAACATAATGGCAATGAAGTTGATTATAATGTAACGATTTAGATTTTTTTTTTTTAAATTAAAATCCTGACAACTGTAAATGATTGTAACATCTCATCATTGCCAAAAACATAATTTTGCTTGTTCTTTATTTTTAATTCTATGATCTGAGAAAATTTTAAAACGTAAAAAAAAAAAGGAGAGAAATGGCCCAGCAAGACTCGGATGAATCCTGGATAATGGAGAGTTTGGCTATTCCCATGAATGCAAAGGGACTGATAGAACCTGTCTCTGATTCTAGCTGAAACTGAACAAGATCTACTTTATTTTCCATCTTCAGGTCCATGTTAGGTCACCACACCTACAACCTGGTGAAACGTTTCATTTTTGCTTTTCAGACACCGCCCTCTGCTTCAAATCCTATTTAGCACTTGCTCGAGGTTTATCAGACGCTGCTTCTCTGTGGCTCCTGTAATCAAAATGTCAAGGTAAACGATTATCCATTGTCCCCTGGAAAATAGTGGGTCTGTAAGCCACAAACCACAAGCTATTTTATCTGAACAAATCCTTGTGCGTGTTTATGGTCAGGTATTCTTTGAATCCTCAACCAGTCCTCCACCAACCACTGCTCAAGGGCATGGCTCACGCCAAGCTTGGCGAATGTCTTATCCCCAGAAAGAGTTGCAAACAGCTCATCCATCCAGGGCAGCGGGCACTCATTGTGCTTGGCTTGCTTACTGACTGTTAATTTGTTGTCACCACACCACTCTTTTTCGTCCACTTATAGGACTGGAAAAGTAGGAGCTGCCCACTTGGTGAACTGGCCTGGTTCAATGATGCCCTGTGCCTGTAATCACTCAAACTCCTCAATAATAGATCCACAGCAGCACCAAAGTACCATCTACTGAATTTGAAGTGTGTGGCCGAGGGGCTCATTTTTTAGTAAAAAGTAAAACTGTAGCTTTTACACACCCGCTACAGCTGTATGATCTGATTTTTGTTTTGTTTTTCTTTGGTTGCTCCACTACAATGTTGCCCTTTGCGCTTTTGCACTTTGTAGCCAGAAGCCCTATTTTACTGCAAGAATGCATGTGAAGTTGTTGGTGTAGCGTGATCCCCCTCACCTAAAACACTCCAACCAATCAGGCTTTCCCAGCCTCAGTTTTGCCCTAACAGCCTTAGGAGGGAAAAAGTACCCAAACTCTCCACATGTTCTGGCCAAGCTGTTACCCACAAGACCTTCCACAAGTTGTCCTTCTGTACCAATTAAGCAAACGTTGTGCCGTGCAGTCATTTTCTGACCTGTGCCACAGGAGCCACTGCTGGCAGACGTTCCTCCCTGTAGTCCGAGCGCTGCTCCTTTTCTGACAAAAGCACCAGCTTCCCAATGAACTATTTCCAGACAGCAACAAAAAACATACACCGTGATCTAAGTGGCTACAATTTATTTTCCCTTGATGCCAAAAATAATTGATAACCTGCAAGAGAAATGCTGGATACAACATGCAACTGCTGCCACACAAAGAAACGGAGGAATGTACAATCCTCTGGGTGAAGGAACACGAAATCATCAAGGTATTTCAGATACTTGCGAGTCATTTATGAGCACGCATTGTAACATTTGGTTTGCAGCCAACATTCTAACCTACAATATTAAACAGGCTTTTTGTAATTACTGATGTAGAAAAAAAAACATTCCACGGAAGGACGGGGTCTAGTCTTAACAAGGAAACAGAACCTGATTAACCTTATCACCCCTAAAAGCTGCAGGACTATTCCCAGATGGATGTTTGGAGCGCTGCATGCGGATGAGACAGATCCGGATGTCTCCGGAGTGTCGTTGCATCCAGTAAATGTCACGGAAGTAGACGATATATGGCTGCCGTGCAGAGCGGCATTAAAGCAGAAACTGCTGCAATTTTACTGGCCATCAGTAGTAAAATGTCAAAAATGACCGTTGTCATTTACTATCATCATCCTTAGAAATTACTGTTCTGGATTTATGCATGCAGACAGATATATTTGTTAGCTTGCATGTTTTTGTGTCTGTAAGAGAGAGAAAAGAGGAGATGTGAGAAATGGATGTTCAATAAAAGGAAGGAAGTGATCGAGCAAGTGAGAGGGAAGAAATACGAGGAACAGTGTAGTCTCTTTCTCTAAGTCTTGACCTTTTGGGTCTGCGCACGCGCGCGCGTGTGTGTGTGTGTGCAATTCAGTAACCCTGTGCATGTTTGAATGTGTCAAAACAGTGCAACGCTCCTATCCAGCTCCAATCGCTCCAGGTTTGTATCCCTCCGACTGCAGGTCACAAAATGACATTGTGCTTTTATGGCTGCTCTCCATGGTGCTTCACATAAGCTCTGAAATGACTAAATCCCTCAGCCAGTGTCCCTGACCTCCAGCATCCCTGTTAGTGCTGCTGTATTCACACTCTTTGATGTGGCCCTGAATTGGAATCGGTCATCGGCCTCATTCCAGGGATTGATACCGCCTCTGCTGTTCACATGCCTACAGGTCTGCAGAGCTCGGCGGTCGGCTGTTGTCTGTCTGATTGTCTGCCTGCGTCTCTCGTCTTCACTCCAACACTGAAATGGGTGGAATTATAAGTGCAATAACCTTGAAACAAGATCTCACTCTTTATCCTATGTTTGAACAAGAACTATTGGAAAAAAAACTCTGCAAGCTCTACAAAAGGTCATGAGAAAATGTCCAGCTGCTGCCACCCACCCACGTCTTTGCAGATGAAAGCACTCATTTTTCTTTATAAATACAAGTAAAATAATGAGATTATGAATCCTGAAAGTGAAGCACATTGAGTACAGATAGGAAATTAAGTTTGGTATAGAAGGTGTGATCAAAAAAATTTAAGACTGAAGAATAGAAAAACAAACCAAAGACCTTACCTGATTTAAACCTAACCGCCAACCCTGTCAAAGTGGTGTCCTTGTGCCGCAGGCACATCAGCCCCAGTGCTCCTGCCACGCTTGGAACGCTCTTTATGAGTGCGTCAAGCTTCATGTGCAATTTGCACTGAATCTCCTCCACAATGTCAAATCAGTGACCCTCCAGCTTGAACTCCATTTTGGGGAACGGATATACAGACAACTGTATTGTTGGGAGTATTGAGTGGGCTTGTGATGTTGGACCCAATTGACATCCTGTCACAGTTCAGGTCGTTGGCACCAAACGTTTCTCCCAGACGCCTCAGAATGTCGCAGTAGAACTCGGCCATGCCGGTCCAACCCTGTGGGAAAAATTCACGGTCGCGAAGAAAACTCTTGTTTGGGTTCCTGACCTGACCCGCCTTCTTTGCCCTTGGCCAGTTACATTTTGCCCCTCTTAAAATGCAAAACACCTCACCCTGCTGATTGCTTCATTGCTTTAGGCTTTCTGAAGCATTTCAAGGGTTTCTTGTTGCAGACTTCCCAAGTCTGATACAACATTATATGTGCGCTTTCTGCTCAAGCCTTCAGGTCCGTGGAAAAATCGCAAATACGTACGTACGAGTGGTCGCAAAAACGTCTGTTACTCGGATGTTGATAAAGCAGGAGAACTTGGAATAATTACGCACAAAACCTTTTGCTGCCCCCTGATCCTGTGCAGTACTCTTCTGCACTCTGTTCATGTGCAACAGGAACAGGCTCTGAACTTTTGCTCGTATTACCTCGTACAACTTTTAGTAAGATGAGGTCAAGTTGTAAATATGACAGAAACAAAAAATAACTTCTTCTCAAGAACTGGTTGTCAGTTGTGGTACTGTTTTGTCTTAATAGTGCGTGTCCGTCTATGCTCTTCAACTGTTTATAGTGTGGTGCACGTCCTTGGCTGAAGAGATTCAGTGGCACTCAAAAGTGTGTTATTCATATATTCAGCCACGCAGTTACACTAAAATCTATTCATTCACACATGAAGCTCCACAGTGTCTAACACTGGCTGGAATATTTAAAGATATTCGGCAGTAAATTAGTATGTTAAGAAAATGCTCAATGAAGACCACTGAACATATTGCTCTCCTGTCTATTATTACTTTTTTCTTTCTTTATTTCCCTTGGCTGATAATTGAATTTAATTATTCAGGGTCTGTCTTTTTAATATGTTTTCCTCATTTCCTGGCAAATTGATTATGTATACCAATCTTCTCTTGTCTTCTACTTGCATCACCATATCTGTTGGCATCATAGACTCACACATACTGTCTGAATACATCTCTTATTATTTATTTTTGCCTTCTGACTTTACATATTCAGTGTGAAAATATTGAACTGTTGATGAATATTGTAAATGCATATTGTGCACTTATAATACGTGTAAAATAATTATTGTATGTGTTAACTGTTTTCTGCTGCTAAGAATAACCCGTGTATAAACCCTGTCAACTGCACTTGTCACTGAGGGGAAAATGAAACTCATGGCACACGAATAAATTGCACCAAGTGTTCTTCTTCAGTCTGCCTTTCATGTGTTAGAGCTCGACCTCGATATAGAGGACCAGGTGATATTGACCTCATTTTTTTGTTTGTTTGGTCTAACCCCTTCAGCTGGTCCGGTCACGGATGACAAATGCATTATTAAACAGCAGCTTAGCCAACTCAAACTTCGCGTTCATAATGAAATGCAGGCTGGGGTGAAAGTAGGTGGAGTTGCTAAGCGAGCCAGCAAAGACATCTAGGAGATTTTAGATAGCTGTGAAACAGCTCAAGGGTATTCTATATGAGGCACCGCCCCCATGAGATTTGCTCTGGACTCAGGCCGGGCTTTCTGTAGAGATATTGTGGGATGCAGTGCTAATGAGACGATACTTTTCACAGTCAGAGGTGTTATCAGTTGGTTTTCTCTTTGTTCGTTCAATATGTTGCTGTTTGTATTGTCATACGGTGTAACATGAAGATGAGGACAAAACTACATCACGCAGTAGTAAATGGAGAGTCATTTTCATGTCGCATTGAGACTGTCTCAGTTGTGCTGGGAATATGTTGGCCTTCTAAAATCTGTAATCATGCAATGTTATTCATATAGTTCACACAATGCCTCTCTGTGAGATGCAGTCTTTGGAAGACGGTGCTGCCCTTACTCCCCAGCGGTGCCCAGATATATATTTTTTGGACTATCGTGAAATGGGGTTCTCCTCGATGCCACCTTTCACCAGATCCCTTACTAATTGTTTCTGTCTCCAAGGTAGCATGGCTTTTCTTTGATGTTCAAACCCCTTCCTCCTCACAAAGGAGACTGACGGCAGGAGCAGAGAGAGAGGCAGATGGGCCGCGACAGGATGCTGCGAACCTGACGTCTCTCTCCCTCTTTCAAGTGCTCTGGTTCAATCAGCCCTTGCCGCACAAGCTGTTGTGGAGCACCTTTGAAATCATGGCGTCTGCACAATAGTCTTGACTGTTAATGACTTCTTGTAAAGTTCCAAAGTGGCTCTGATTACACATCCTCGTGCACACGCACATGTACCGGCGAGTGCTGACTGGAACAACAATGTCGCGCATAATCATGTGTGTACTCAGGCTCTCTTTCACGCACGCACATGCACCACTAAAACACACAAAGGTGTGTGTGTGTGTGTGTGTGTGTGTGTCTGTGAAACATGCTTCATCTCTTAGGCAACACCTTGGAAACCAGTGTGAGGACACAAGTAAACAATTAATATGTTAATTAGGCTGATCAGCGAAGCCAGCACACTTGAATAGAAGATGTGCACATCAAATGTTCCTGGTCCACTGGGGACAGAATCGACATTATGCCATCTGTGTTTGTAAGCATATGTGTTTTTATTATGCTTTTACAAACATGCAATTTGATTGATGGTTGACCATGAAACTAGGTTACAGCTTTAAAATATTAAGTGTGCACGTAGGAGGCATATGTGATTACAAACTGTGTTTCAAAAACACTCTGCACTGAGTTTGATTTGGTGCCATGTTACATCTTGTTATAAGATCCCAGACTTCTTCAGCCATTTTAGAGTGGTGGTATCAAACGGTACAAGATGTCAAACATGGTGGTGTTCACCCCTAAAAATATGGCACCACAGCTAACAGCGTGCCTTGAAAATACAACTAACGTACTGGACTACCTTGAAGGAGATGGGGAATGCAGTTCTCCCTGGAGCTGAAACTGCGAGGACTGGCCTTAATTAGGTGGTAGGCATAGAGAAACTGGCATGTTGAAGTGTGTGTGTGTGTGTGTGTGTGTGTGTGTGTGTGTGTGTGTGTGTGTGTGTGTGTGTGTGTGTGTGTGTGTGTGTGTGTGTGTGTGCGCACGCGTCTGAGCAGGAAAGAAAGACAGTACAATACCGTCCGCTGCTTAAACTGGTGAGGCTTATTACTCAAACGTTCCCAAGTGTTATCCTGCTGTCAAAACCATCGGAAAATCTTCCACCTTTGCTAACCAATTACAAAGTGTGATAAGTGAAAATGTTCCTGCCCCGGTGACTGTTGTAACTTTGCCGGGGTTCATGAAGGGGTTGATCAGTGCCACAGACATAATGATTATAACACCAGAAGCTGAAGTGATTTTTGGCTGTCGAAAGTGTGGCTTCTGTGATGATTTGGAACAAAGACTTCACATTCGATCCCAGTAGAATCTCATCCACTTCCAATCTGCCTGACCAACTGATGCCCACAATCATTGCAGTTCTTACTAATGATAAATGAACTGATGAGCAGTTAAGTATAGCATAAGTTTGAGCTGGACTGGTCATGGGCAACATGTAAGACTTTAAACCCAAAACTAAAAAGAGAAGATAATGTGGGGTTTGGATTAATCTGCATGTTTTTAAACTTCTGCATTACACAATTTTGTATATATTGACTTTAATTAGCTGTCATGGCTTCCTGGTAAAAAAAAAAAATGTTTATTGTTAATGTCAGTGTTATGAGAGATTGGGCAGAGGGGTTACATGGAGACAAGTTCAACTATTATTGCAGTTGGTACTAATTGCAAATGAAGGCCAGTAAAGGTCACTGCTAATGTGATTGTGCGGATTTAAAGGGCACATTTCATATCCTCCACAGTGTCATCAGGTTATTGTTTCTTTGATAAGATATGCATCTTCCGTGTCAATAATATATTCTGCATGTTAAAGTAGTGAATTTGCGAGTACTCGGTCATTTGGCCGCACGGCCTGTATGAACTGTCAGTAGTCTGTTTACATTTATATTCTTACTGTCTACATACAACAAAGAACAATTATCGCAATGAAATAAATTGCTTATCAGTACATCAGTCAAATTCTGATTCTAAATAATTATTGTGAGATTGACAGATACAGATAATAACTTTGTATTACACGTAATCATTACCAATTTAAATGCATCAAATAGTTGCAGAAACATATCAGATATATAGTTAAAGAATACATTATCTAGGGATTATGCCAACACTAAATTTCCAATTCAACAGATGTGGATATTTTACTGAAATCTAAAAGGCCAACCACATGGTGGCGCTAAAGTAAATGCTGTTTGAAGTCGGTAGGGTTGATCTTTTAGGAAAATTCAATGTCTACCAAATTTCATCAGATATCTATTTAACAGTTTTCAACATAATTCCCCGGAGCTTATACAAAACAGAGTGAATTGACAGCTTTAACTGACCACCTTATTAAAATGTTAAATTGCATCTTTCTCCAAAATCTGTATCAATGTAGCAGTACGGATCAAACTGTTCACATCCGTGCTTGTAGCTTTGTGTTAGTTGTGTACTGCAAAACAAATTTAAAACTGCGCATTCATTTCTAAGATGAAAAAAAAAATTCTTTACTTTGCTTTAAGTTTTTTAAGTGATTAAAGAAACAACATAAGTGAGTATGGATTAAGTGGACAGCGAACTCTAGGTGAAGTGAATTGGACTGAATTGGAACCGACGTTGCCTGGTTTTGGAAATGGGATAAAAACTCATGCAGGCTTGGCTGGCAGACAATGGTTGATTAGCCTCATGACTCCTGGACAATTGTGTGCAGCCAAACTTGGTGCTTTGTCATTTATCCAGATTAACGTGTGTAGCAGTGGCTGTAGATCATAGGGCCTACAGCTCACACAGCTTTTCAAATAAAATTATGCAAACATCTATATTTGTCACAGCATGCTCACCTTAAACATACAGCAAATATGGGCAAATGTAGATCATGTCTCGGCAGAAACCTTGTGTCTTGCCCCTCGGTCAAAATCTTTCATCAGACCATGTTTGAGAAACGATAGTGCCTGTGCACGGATTTTTGATGTTGATGGTAGCGTAAGGTGGGAAGCTTCTGTAACTGTTGGCAGAGTCGCTCTTTATTTATGGCTGTAATTAGGCTCATGTTTGGTCAAACAAATGGGTTCAACAGAAGAATCAGATACTTGACTAGTCTACCATAACCAAATTAGTGTTGTAATTACCTGTGGGACATGTCTCCATTAATAATAGCTGCATCTTTGTTGTAACAAAATATCAATGCAATCCACGCCTTAATTTGATGGAATACCAATATTAGATCACTCTCGGACACAGTTAGAATCCATACACTACATACATTTTGGTGTGTTTCTCTAGATAGATAGATAGATAGATAGTTACTTTATTAATCCCCAAGGGGACATTTTTTTCGCTACAGCAGCATTTATAGATACAGGAAAGAAATAAAATAACAGTAAAAAATATTAAATATAAAAATGCACAGTATATACAATAAAATAAAATAAAATAAAATAAAATAGAATAGAATAATTAAATTAAAACTAACTAAACAATAGTGCAAAGTTTTTAGTTTTTAAAAAAAATATTTAAACAACCAAGAAAAACACAACAGACAACGGCTCTACATTTGTTATTGGAAAAGTCAATAAAACCTGTATATCCAACTATCACATAGCTGTGTGCTGTCTACTGTCAGAAATAGAAGATATTCAGTGGCACTGCCCTGTTGGTTCCCTAAATGAGAATACACAGAATAAGTCTAGACTCTGAAATTCAATTGGTGGGCAAATATCAACGTTGGACAGACTGAGGATTATGGAGTTATTGACATCCATGGCTATACACACTGTTGGATGGGGGGAAAAAAGGTCTTTGTTGAATGTTTCATGCCGACAGTATTTATTTTCTCACATTTTGACAGAACAATACAGCATCTATGCTATAATGGTCCAGGCAGAGAGCCAACATACTTCTCCAAGACTTAAAAATGCCAATGCCCTTCAAATTCCTCCAGCAGTGACTCCAGTACAAATATGACTAGGGCTAAAGCAAAGACGAAGTATGTAAACAGGCCTGTTTGGGCAGTGATTAAAATCTGACTCGATGTCTTGTAATTACGAAATCAACATTGGTGTCCAGGTGTTTAAGGGATTGCTAAATTCATGTATGAATTCTCTGTTTGCACAGCCAGGCAATTAGAATTGGACAAGCTTGACCATCGCTAATACATGTCCTTCTTTGAAATTCAGTTCTCACCTACCAGTGAGTTCAATTGATTTCGTGCCACAGCATCATCGATGAGGCACTTGTTTTGTCGAATACTATCTAGGATGTAAATACATTTCACCTTGTTAATGTTTTTTTTGTTTTTAAAGAAGCTAATATTAGAACACGTTCTGAAAATACATTATATACTGCAGTGGGTGAAATGTTGTCTGCCAGTTTATTGCGACAGACTATATTGTTAAAAAAAGTATGTGTTCGTTTTGGTTTGTTGAGCAATATATGTACCTCTTATGGTGTTGTGACACACGTTCAATGATATTCACAGTCTAAGTTGTAAAAGCCTCCCCGGCTGGAATTGAGATAGTACCCCTTATTCCTCTTCAATCTCTGTTGATATAGGCACGTGTGTGTGTGTGTGTGTGTGTGTGCGTGTGTGTGTGTGTGTGTGTGTGTGTGTGCGTGAGCTTGGCAGGGCAAAGCCTTTGATTACAGAACTGCTTTCCTCCCTGTCTGTTGTGCAGACGAAAACGTCTCAGTACTAATGACAAAATGAGGTTAACACTGAATCTCAGAGATGATGCGTTGCATCCCACCGGACTTCCTCTAGTCCTCGTCTTTTTTCATTGTGCCGCAGGAACAATGCAGACAAGCAGAAGTGATTGCGCTCTCTGTTAACATGATGTGACTGCAGCTCCGCCAATGTTTGTGGCAATAGATGGACCATGCTGCCATGGGAAATCAACTCTATTAGTGTCAACACAAACGACTGAGATAGCCATTGTGAGGTGGAAGTGGCATGGTGGGAATGTTTACATGTGCATGTGTGGCTATCTGGGCATCTTTAACATGCGTCTTTGCATGTCTCTGCATTCATGCTTTCGTATCCAAAAATCATGCATGTGATCTAGGGAGCGTTAGTGTGACTGGAATGGTTGTTGAAAATCTGCACTTTTCTAAATACACTGTCTAAAGACCTCACCCAAAGCAACCGTTACCTTTGATGGCGGTTCATTGTCAGGGTTTATTATTCTGGCTTACACATATATTTGTAGCCTACATGTGAGCCAAGCGAGCTCAAACGATTAGTTTAGATTCATCCTTAACACCAGATATTTTAGAAATGTGTTAAAAACACGTTCAATTGTACTGATTTTAATCAAATAAAAACTCCTTGACAGAAAGTTATTGTATTTTTAGATCAATTTTGACTAATTATAACCAAACTAATTCATGCGATGCTACCTGAGGGAAAGACAAAAAGGACAAACATGAAAGCAGTCTAAATACATACATACATAGATTTAGAGCTTAAAAATACATATAAGAAATGTACTTGCAATATCTCATGATCTATTAAAATATATATTATTTTGGATACCAAATTGTTTCATACCACTTACTGATGGTAACTATGACAGATGGTTTTAAGCTCCCCCTAAAAATATCTTTGTAAAAGCAATTTCAGGTCAAAAATATTGATACGAGAGGCAGTCAGAGAGTTCTGAGATACAGCGGGAAAAATAAGTATTGAACATTTCACCATTTGTCTCAGTAAATATATTTCTAAAGGTGCTATTGACATGCAATTTTCACCAGATGTTGGTAACAACCCAAGTAATCCATACATACAAAGAAACCAAAACAAATAAGTTCAGAAATTAAGTTATGTGTAATAATGTGAAATGACACGGGTGGAGGGGAAAGTATTGAACACATGAAGAAAGGGAGGTGCCAAAAGGCATGGGAAGCCAAGACAACAGCTGAAATCTATCAGTAATTAGAAAGCAATCCGGCCTCTTGTCAGTGCAAATTAATATCAGCTGGTTCAGTCCTAACTGATGGCCTATAAAAAGGTGTCTCATTACCAAGGTGTCACACAAGAAACATCTCATGATGGCTAAAAGCAAAGAGCTCTCTCAAGACCTTAGCAACCTTGTTGTTGCAAAAGCCTACTGATGACATTGGTTACAGACACATTTCTAAATTTCTGAATGTTCCAGTGAGCACTATTGGTGCCATAATCCGGAAGTGGAAAGAACATAATTTCACCATAAACCACGACCGGGTGCTCCTCGCAAGATTTCTGACAGAGGAGTGAAAAGAATAATCAGAGGAGTTGTCCAAGAGCCAAGGACCACTTGCGGAGAGCTTCAGAAAGACCTGGAAGTAGCAGGTACAATTGTTTCAAAGAAAACAATAAAGTAATGCACTTGACCGCCGCGGCCTGTATGCACGCTCACCACGCAAGACTCCATTGCTGAAGAAAAAGCATGTTGAAGCTCGTTTAAAGTTTGCTGCACAACATTTGGACGAGCCTGTGAAATACTGGGAGAATATAGTCTGGTCAGATGACAGCAAAATTGAACTCTTTGGATGCCATAATGCACCATGTTTGGAGAACAAACAGCACTGCACATCGCCCTAAAAACACCAGAACCAACAGTGAAGTTTGGAGGTGGGAACATCCTGGTGTCGGGCTGCTTTTCAGCATACGGTACTGGCAAACTTCACATAATTGAAGGAAGGATGAATGGAAAAATGTACCGAGACATTCTTGATAAAAAAAAAAAAAATCTGCTGCTGCCGTCTACCAGGATGATGAAGATGAAACGAGGGTGGACATTTCAGCAAGACAATGATCCCAAACACACAGCCAAGGAAACTCTCAATTGGTTTCAGAGAAAGAAAATAAAGCTGTTAGAATGGCCCAGCCAATCACCTGACTTGAATCCAATTGAAAATCTATGGAACGAACTGAAGATCAGAGTTCATAGAAGAGGCCCACGGAACCTTTAAGATTTGGAGACTGTCTGTGTGGAAGAATCGGCCAAAATCACACCTGAGCAATGAATACGACTAGTTTCTCCATACAGGAGGCGTCTTGAAGCTGTCATTACCAACAAAGGCTTTTGTACAAAGTATTAAATAAATATCAGTGAGCGTCTTCGATACTTTTTACCCCGTGTCATTTCACATTATTACACATAACTTCATTTCTGAATGTATTTGTTTTGGTTTCTTTGTATGGATGGATTACTTGGGTTGTTACCAACATCTGGTGAAAAAGTTCATGTCAATAGCACCTTTGGAAATATATTTACTGAGAAAAATGGTGATGTGTTCAATACTTAATTTACCCGCTGTATTGTGAAGTTGTTATGAATTGGAACACTTACATTTGACTAAAGTGCATTAAAAGATGTACTTATGATATGCGGTACAATACAAAAAAATACACTTTTATGTATTAAATGAATAAATATTTCATAGTAATTTCATTTGAATTTGCACATATAGCTCACCAATAATCAACCAGAAGGAGGGAGTCCAGACACTTGAATAGCAACATAAAGCTTCATAACTGAAATAACTTGCCACTTTCAAGGTATCAGGTTGGCAAATCAAGGAGATGTACAACAATAAAAAACCCACACACATATTAAAAGCAAAAGTGATCTATTCAGTTTTTGCTAAACGCATCGTGCACACACTAAATGTTAAGTTCAGTTACTAAGCAACACAGTCGCTCTTGACATTCTCTTCTGGACAGCGAGTTACATTAAGCAGCGAGTTTGCTATTGTAGTCCAGGTCTGAACGTCCTCCTGCGAGCCCAGTTCCTTTTCTTTTTCATTTTTGATTCAAAGTACAACCAGCCACTCTCTCTGTTCCACAGCACCGCTTAAAGTTTTCTGATATTAAGGTGAATAAACTACGCATTGTCACAAAAAGCAGAAAGGTGGTGAGTCCCTCACCGAAGGCCGAAGTTCCCTTAGTGAATTTAGAAATCCCAGCTGTCTAATCCACCCTGAGCATTTTAGCATTTAGCTGCACCCAGCATGTGCCTGTTGGTCACGCAACATCGTGGGTGTGTTTGATTTGGGTCACTTCCTCTAATGCCATGGCCGATGCATTAAGCCAGTGATTAAGATAGATGCAACCTTCTCATTGCCCCAAAATAACATGTTGTGGATTTCTTGTACTGTTTACAAGCCTGGCCCAGCTGCAGATGCCCCGCTTGCTCTCCCTGGCACGTGGTCAATGTACGTAAACATTTAGAACTCCTGTCTTCTGCAGAATATCAGAGTGCAGCGTGGCACCACTCACACCTCACAGCCTCCTTTTTTTTATGTTCCGTTCTCACGCGGATAATCATGATTTCATCATGTGACTTTTGTTTTCACTCTGTAATAACCGTACATGTGGGTTTGGTGCAATACTTTAGATAAAAGGTAAAAGAAAATAAAATGACTGTTGCAGTAATGAGAGTAAATGTAACTTCTTGCTTCCTGCTTTAGATTAAAATGTTATAAACTCGAGCGTAATTTTGGTTTTTCAAGGGTATATCTTTGCAGCAGTATGTTCAATATCTTAATATTTTACAATTAGTGTGTGTCATTGAAAAATAAATATCGCAAAATGTCTGTAGTGTTATTGTAGTTTTTGCTGTTGTTGTTACTATTGCTGTTTTCGCTGTAATCACAGAACAAGGGTTTCATCACGTAACCTTAATGTGACTAGTCACACAGCTTTATACTAAAACTGCCACTGAATGCAGTCTGACGTGTAATTTGTCTTTCTTCTTCTGATTTCTTCTTTGAACTGTATTGTTTTTTTTTTATTAAATAGATGTCAGCTCAATCTGCACATTTGGTCCCAACAGAATAGCTCTGAGTCACATTTGACTCTTATATTTTGCTCACCAATGGTGTGTCTTGCGTCCATTGATTATACATCACATAGAGAAGAATAGCATTTTATCATCTGACTGTGATAATGATGATAATTAACCAAAGTAGCATAAATGAATCCAAGCAATCAATCATCATTTTATGAATTGCTTTGATGAAAGGCACAAAGCACCCTCCAAAATGCAACCAAGACATTAATAGCAGATGTTCCTGCAGCTGTAATCTCTTCCAGCAAGAGAAAATGTTCATTTAGCTGAATTAATTGAATACCACAGTCTATACTAATCGCTATGATTGTAGACATGTTGGGGCACATGAATAGACCTGAATATCTGGAATGTTCTGAGAAATAAAAGATGTCTACTTTTACTAAGTGTGAAGCATAGGAAGTATTAGGAAATCATTTTTGATTGTTGAAATGATATAAGCAGTCTAAGTGGTGACGTCCTTAAAGGATGAATCTATATTTATCTTATTGTCAAAATCTCCTCTGCCAAAACCTCCTATTTTTGTCTAAAAATTACTGTTAACACTTCAATATCGTTGCATCATTTATCTATTACCGTAAACATTGGCATTTTAAGAAAGTCCAACACACACTAACCTGATGCTGTAAATAGTCACTTATGCACCGAATATTAAGT
The DNA here is from genome assembly GCF_029030835.1 of Brachyistius frenatus. Classification (NCBI taxonomy): domain Eukaryota; kingdom Metazoa; phylum Chordata; class Actinopteri; family Embiotocidae; genus Brachyistius; species Brachyistius frenatus. The sequence goes on from NW_027210616.1 coordinate 4,987,664, forward strand.
TAAAAACAATCAACCACAAATGCATAATTAGCTTTTACATTCTGGGACTCCACAAGCGTAGCCCTCCACGATTTACAGTTCCTTTATAATACTCCTTATATGTAGTGGCCCTAAATGCCTCGCGTCAGTTCATACTCTGTCTGAAACAAACCGTTTTAGCTCTTGTCTCTTTAAGGCCCGCCTCCTTAAAAGCCCACTTTCTTCTGATTTGCCGAGTTCCAGGAAGCCTGCTGAGCAGTAACCCCGGCATCATCATCTTGCTGGGGTTGAGGTGCCGAAAGGACACTGTAAACCTGACTGAGGTCTATCGAGTTTTTTTTTTTTTATATATATGGCTAATGTAGCCAGTAAATATATTCGTTTTCTGTAGCCAAACAACTGTAGGTTATATGTATTTCACAGTACCGTTGGTCTGGAGTTCGAGGCGTGCTTGAGCCTAGCGAAGAAGAAAAGAGTAAACAGGGCAGAGATGAACAACATTGACTAACAGTTGAGGAAAACAAGAACAACCCTTGGTTTAAATATAACATGACAGAAAGAAGCGAAGCAACAACCAGTATTCTAAACAGACAGGATGTAACATCTGCTTTAGTTGACCGGTAACCTCCAACACTGACTTATAATCCTGCACTGGTATAGTTCAAGTTTTTTTTTTTTTAATTACCTGGTTGTTAAGTCTCACTCACAGCAGCCTTCATTCTTCAGCACAGTGGTTTTGAAAACTTAACCTGCTGTAGAATTAGCACCTGTGGTGCAAGCCGACACCCGAGTTTGACCCAAATAGTTGAAAGTATTTCACGACTCTATAAGCAAATGTATCTTCCCACCCCCCACCACCACAATCAGTGGTATCTGCCAGCAATTATTTGGAGCAACCCCACAGGAAGAGCCATCTGTAGCTGATTTCAATTTGCACACACACACACACACACAGGGGGATGTGTGCCTTAAAATCTTTAATTGAGATAGATTGGGTCATCCAATTAACCCAAACACACTTGGGCGTCTTTTGTGCAGTTGAAGCCTTTGCTTCGGGGTATTGTCACAAATCTTTAAGTCACTACAGAACTACACCTGTCCTCACTGTCTTTATAAAGTTTAATTGGGTTGAGCTCTTTCTCAATCAAAAGACAGCCTTTTCACCGACTTCTTCTTTTTTTTCACCATATCATCATTTCTCAGTGATGCTGTGAGAATCCATGTGTTAAAGCATATGTGACGACAAGGGGGCATTGTGATGTGAAACACATTTGTCTGCCAAGAAAATGAGACCATAGAGCATTTGCTGATTCACATATGTCACATCACATTTTTGTTTTAATCTACCTTGTTAGTTGATTTCGAATAAATGACTTTGGCATCGTTGCCATTGCCAAACTGTCTTTCAAATACGGCTGTTCCTGTGTGGCAAGTCATGTTCTGTTCATTGTCACGAGTGACTGTGAGCTACATGCAAGCCAGGTTTGTGCGTTTGTCAGAATTCTTGTGGATTTATATGGACTACCTTTTAATTTTTTATACCCTTTTATAGTAAAATAATTTCCATCCAAAACTCTTATTCTTAAATTTGAGTTGGTTCAATATTACTACTAAACCACACAGTATTAGCCTTTAACCTGACTTAAGTTTTTACCTATTAAACAGCAAGTGATGGTCTCAGAAGATTCATCAGTGAGAAAGGCAACACAGAAAACAAAACAAAAACCCAAACTCAACAGAAAGTTATCTTTGTAAAAAAAACAAAACAGTCTGAATTAAAGTTCAAGTCACCGCACATCCCTTTTTCTTGAATTACAGATAATAAGACCTGCCATATTTGATTGTTCAGGGAAGGCCAATTTAATTTGAAACGCAGTTCTTCGAGGCAGGAAGAGCAGCCAGAAGTCATGCAGCGAAAATAGTCTTAATTGTTTAATCCATATCAGTTATAAACCATATGGGATAAATTACAGGTGCTGTGCGGGGGGATAAACACTACAACTAAACAAATGTCTGAGGGGCAGTCTACACTAGTTTGTGTCTTTTAAGATCAATTTGTCTCGGCTCTTCCCCCCTCAGACTAGCTAATACTGTTTGCATGAATTAAAGCAAAGCAGTCCTGCTTTAAAGGCGCAGCTAAACACTCAATGCTCCTTTAAAAAAAAAATCCTTTAAATATAAAGGAAAGACTAAAAATGCGTTGTTCAGCTCTGAATTATTTTATCAGGTTCTCCAATATGCATGCATGCGAGCCATGAAGATAAGTCTTTTAAAACGGTTACTTTTAATGTATTAAATTAAGTATTTAAAGGATACTTCTGTAATATATTTGCACTGTTTCACACAGTGAGGTGTAACTGCAGGTCAACACTCAGTCTCCAATTTTCTTCAATATTAAATTAAAAGATTTGTGCCAGTGAGACTTACGCCTCTCTCGCCATTTATATATGTGCGCTACTAGAGTATATCAGTGGTAGCTTTCAGCAGACATTTGTTCTTTAACCCTTGACAATGGACATTCCATCATTGGGATTTGAGAGTTTTTATTCAATATGATTTATTTCGACCGAGTTAATGCGTCTTACGGAAGGGTCGCAATTACCATACCATTAATCAAACTATAATTAGAGTCGATGGCTTAATTGTGACACAAAACCTCTATTTCCTAAAGGAATTAATAAGAGCAGTGTCATTTTATGGGAGAAAAAAAAAGAAGCTCCAGCTTGTTCTCTCTAAAACTGTAAGGGATGCCTGGCACTGGTCATTTTCATTCTTGTAATAGTACGTTGTGTATGTCTTTTTTATGTACATGTGTATATATACACATGCCCACGGTATACATACAAATACATATGTCATATGTACTTTATTTCCTACAGTGCTTTAGTAGCCTGGAAACAGACTATGCCTTAAACTATGTCCATTCTTTGTGGAAACATCTCTACATGAAAAACAATGGTAGGAGAAGAAAAGAAGCATGAATGGAAAGAATATCCCTTAGGGCATAGAGCTAGTATACTTTCTGCTGGTCGGCTATTGGCACATACATGATTTCACCTCTACGTATGTGGACTTTCACCAGCCATGGTGCAGGGAAACAAAATGCACAACCCATTTAAAGGCTTGCAGAATTACCCTGCCGAGAGGTTTTGAAGGAGGTTACCTCAATAAATGTGAGAAAGTAATGTATGGCAATGCTCTTATGTTAGTGTATTTTACAAGTTACCGTAACAGCCACACAAAACATTTTTTTTTATTTCCATGCATAACTTAACCCATCGTCCTTCAACCACTCTGCGATGCTGACGTAGTGCTAGGATGCTGCTTTCTAGGAAACTACTGGACGTTGCAGGTAGTTGCATATGGTGGAGTGCAGGCAGCCTCTCAGTTTTAGTACACACTGACTGAAAATAACAGGTAATGAATTCAAGTTCTTTGTGTCATGAGATATTCACAAGCAACACATCAGTTACTGGCACTGAAAAATACACAATACTACCTTTTGCTTTCTCCCCTTTTGCTTGGTTTTTCTTTCTTGGACCAAACAGAATCATGCAATCTGCTCTCCAAATTTTTTGCCTCCAAAAAGGGTTTCGTTTGATACCGGCAATTCTGGAAAGGTCACAGGCATCAAGAAAATAGAAGGAATGAGCCAAGAGGATTTCAAGTTGTATTAATGAGGACCCCCTTGGCCAGCAGCCGTCTTAGAGGTCAGGCCATCACCTAAAATGATAAAGATTTATCATGGGGAGGCGAGGCTGGTCAAAGCGTTCTCTTATCTCGGGCTTTGCCTTTTACAGCAGCAACCACTGTCAAGAGTCTCACATGGATGAAAGACTTGGCTACTCTCCACCACTGTTGCAAACCTCCAGAAATATATCTGACGTCGGTAAATAATTCATCCCCTATATTTTGTACTCTTTGAGAATTTTTGAGGAGGTGAGAGTACATTATGCCATGCTCCCTACACTGAAAGACGCTCACTCAAAAAAAGAAAAAGAAAATGGCACATATGAAGTTAGCCACAGCTTGAGATGATATCAGGATCATGTTGAAAAATTCACCGTTTTTATTCACTCCAGTGTGCATGTGAAACTCGCTTTATTTGGATTAGATACATAATAAAATACAAACTCTGGCTATGATACCATTTTTTTTTGTGTGTGTGAGAAGCCTTATTCCAATGTATGACTACATAATTTGAATTTGTGATATGTATATATATTTTAAGTAGCACAACATGGCAAAAACATGAGAAAGGAACATAAATAACATTAAGGCCATTTGAAGTCTGTTCCTTGAGTATAAAACATTTGCAGCACATCATGCTGCACATAATGTTGAGCCACCTTGAATACACGCGTTAAGCTGATTTACTGTTAGATATTTGTTTTGAAATACCACAATGTGCATGATATTACATTGTAACTGTTAGAATTGAATCTGTTATAGATACACAGTGGTGCTACGAACCAACTTCAAATGTATACAGCAGGTCATGTATATGTATTTGTCTCTACCAAAGGATCCCTGTGATGTTGGAACACCAGTGGCCCCCGAAGAGAAAAACATTGTTGATATGCCAGTCATGAATTTGTGTTTTTTAGTCTGAAGCCTTTTTCATGGACAGTCCTGTGTACTCTAGAATTTTGTGAAAGCTGCTTTGGAGAGAAATGCTAACAGCAATCATCAGGTTTGCTGTAATTTCAACCACAGGAAGAATAAACCATACACTATACCCAGGATTATCTGATGTAAAGCCAATATACTCAGCCCAGGAGTATGTGCATACTTGTAGTGGCCTTTTTTCTTTTTTTGCTCTGGAATTAGACTGTATCTTTTACTTTGGGTTTTTTCTGTATACTTTAATTTCAAAAACAAACTAATTGAGGCATAGTGTGCTTCAATCATAAGTCATTGTTTTTCTCAGACTGTTTTAAATGAACAAGCTGGTGGCAACATTTAAGGTCAGTGTTTAAAAAAAACATTTACTGTATTTACTATTTTACTATTTACTATTACATTCTGACAATGACTTTCTAACAGAACCTCTTACAATTTATATTTAAATTACTCGCATTCTGTGTGATACAGGAATGCACCCAAATGCTCTTGTCAGAACATACTCCCTCTTCCATGTCCAGGCTTTTTAATATTCCTCAGCTGTCCTCGCTGTACATCTTAAATAAAGTAACTACTCATGGGGGAATGGACAAATTCTCCACAGACAAAATCAAAACATCACATGTCTTAATGATTATATGATGGTTTCAGTGACACTTTCTGATAACAGCTTTCCCCCTGAGACCATTTTCAATTATGATTAAGAATAATGGAGCACATTCAAGTGACAGTATTGCTTTTCAATGATTGCAATGCTTTTCACTAGAGACTGTGGTCAATAAGGGTGGCTATAGAAACTACATGAATCACCAACCAAAAAGTATTCAGTGATTTATTTGTGGGTTATTGTCAGTTTTAGATGTGTTTTTTTTTTTTCTTTTTCTTTTCTTCTCTCCCTCTTTTTTTTGGCCCTCGAACTGATGTCAATTATGACTGGGCTACATGGCTTTAACAGATATTTGGCACCAGCATCTTTTGTGGTGTCTTCCCGCTCCCCAACTCCGTTTGTCTCGGAAATAGAGTTCAGAAGCAAGGAGCAGCCATCGCAGGCCACACCATCCGCTAAATGTTTAACTTTCCTAAAGGAGTCATTCAAAACAAGAACGGGAACTTGTCTATTGGGAAATACCTCCGGATTAGGGGGGCTGAAAGATTGAAAAAGTAATTTGAAAAATAATGGGCTTTTTAATGACTAAACCTATGGGACACCCAGATGTGCTCTTTGTTAATTTTCACTAGTGTAATGTAAAATTCCAACTGCTTAATTACTCTAGGACACACAAAGCAACTGGTTTTTAACGAAGCAATTATGAGAACAGCTTTCACTACATTGCAGTGCAGTTTCCATTCCTCACCAGCTCTTTCCTTGATGAACCACTACTTTTTGGTACAAAGTTATCAAGCTTTTCAAAGACAGAAAATCCAAAGTATTTTTTTAATCAAAGGTTTGTTTTGGCTCCTGAGACCTCGGATCATTTAAATTCACTAACAGAATAAAGTAACTTAATCATGAATGATTCATAAATAATACCAATATTTAGCACCATTATCAGTTTTCTTGCAATTTTCTGTGCCATGTGTCAAAAAAGTCTGAATTGCAGCCATTTAGCCAATTTTTGACAAGGACAACCAATATGAATGCATACATGATTTTTATTGTTACAGATTTCATTCTGTGTAAGTCACAGCTTCTACAACTGAAGGGCACAATTTGTCACTTTTCTGTAGCCTTTGAAGTTGCAGAAATACTGTATTGTTAAGGAAAACACATTTTGACATTCTGTTTTATTTTTTCTTCCATAGATCAATAAGGAAAACTACTCAGGCAGCATTGAACCCTGCACCCCGCTCCCGCATGGGAATAGCCGAGGAACAGCTGTTGGTAAATATCATTACAATATTACATGCTTTATTGTTGCTTTAATGGTGAAATATCAGATGTCCCAGCTCAAAAGACATTAACATTTAGAAAAATCAATATAAGTTGCACATTTTACGAGACATTTTCAAGCTGATACAGGAAGTAGCCTGAGGTGTCATTCATTAACAGATGCCGTAAAGATCATTGTGATTTGTTGGCTTTTGGAGGGAATGTGATCCTCACATGCACTCCAAAAGCCAACAAACATGCATGTTTTTTAATCAGGCTTCCATTACTTGGATTAACATACAGTAGATGAAGGACATTGTACCCAAACACACTTCATGACAAAGTCAAAGTCTCTCTGAGTTTGTGTTTTGTTGTAAAGTTGTATTAATTTAGTTATTCATATGCTCAACAACTAAGAAGCAATATATTTATATTCAAGTAGCAGCAGTATCAATGAAATTAAAATTGCATCACCATCCTTTTGTTTTACATCAATAGGAATGACAGTGTAACCTTTTTAATAAATTATACCAAAAGGTGCAGCACTTTCGGTGACAGATCATTGTATTTTCCTTTTTTTTTTTAAATTTTATTTAATTTCCATTTATAAAAAAATACAATTTGTTCACTCAGTTCCCCAGAACATAAAAGTAACAGAAGCCACACAAGAGAAAAGAGGAAAAAAAAAAGAAAAATCAACCCACCTCAGCTCCAGACCAATTTCAAAAATTAAAATTGTGCCTTTGAGATGCAAATGATCAAACAATATTCTTCATGTTGGATCTAAATTGCTAATGTACACAGTATATAAGCCCAGTGTGTCCCTTTCAAGACTGGATATCTTGGAGACATGAACCTGATGGTGTTGGTGTTGATCAAAGGGCCCAGCTATGTCCGACCTCTCCCTTAGAGACTGAGAAGTCAGAGATTCATTGAAATGTGCTTATTCCTTGTGGAATGTTTGTGTTGTTTAATAACTCCTGACTTGTACTTGCTCAACCGTCAAGTACAAAGAAACAAGAAATTGAGTTTGGATAAATAACTAATGAATAAACATAGGAAGTACAGCAGCAAAATGATCAAAACATGCTTCAAAATAATCATTTTCATAGTACTACTTTACCCCTAGTGAGAAACACAAACAGAAACTGCTGCAGATCATTCTCATAAAAAAAAATGAAAACATGGCTAAAATCCATATTCATACAATGAAACAATCATTTTAAATTCAGGAGGTGTTTCTGTGACAGCAGGCTACTCCTTTTGATCCCGTACAGGGTAGCACCTTGATAGACCAACGATATGGATTAATAGCACTAGTTACAACACAGCCCTAGGCCCCCTATATCTACGTTAATAGAGCCTATCCATTCCTGTCAGCTACTGGGGACTGATGGAATTGCAGGGGTGGCTGTGTATCCACACAGCAAATCATAAGCCCTCAGATATCGCTTGAGCTGTATGACTGCAATTTTCATGAAAAAAACCCACAAATGTATTACACTGAGATCTATCAAACACAGCCAGACTATTTTTCCTGTGAAAAGAGTGCCCAGCTCCACCTAAGGGGGCCCTGAACACGGAGAAGTGTTTCTTTGTGCAAGTTGCTTGTCTTCATTTGCAGTAAGGTGGCCAACGCACGCACACACACGCGCACACACACACACACACACACACACACACATGCACACGCACACGCACGTACCTTTTGAAGTCCAATCTGACTGATGCAAACATTTGTCTCCGAGTGCCGTCGTTGCGATAGCAAGTATATCTGAGGAGAAAGAAAAGCTGCATTCTTGCCATAATCTATCAGGTCACAACAACCTGCTTCATTTGAGAGACATCAACACTTGTATTTACACAAAAGCTGTAAACAAGACAGGCAATTTCGCGGTTTTAACAGCAAGACATTTTAAGAGCATTGTGCAGTATTTGTATGTATGGAAAAAAAAAGAAACATTTTATCGTATCTTCTTCAAAGTAATTTTATAAAATCATCAAACATTTTTTTACATCCAAATTTTCTTTCTAGCAACTTTGGAGAGTCCTAAATCCCACCCACTACAACGAAAGTGTCTTTGCTAGACACATTTGTCATCTTCCTCTCCAGCAGACATGCTGCTTAAGTAGCAAACAAACTTTCGGCCATTTTAGCGCCAATGGATGTGTTGGTTTTGAAATGAGGTTTGGTTCGGTGGATTGTTGGTGCGTTGCTATCTTGAAGGAGGCGGAAGGCGACTGCGTGCACAACTATCTTATATTCGGCTCGTTACACACGCCGAGACGTGCAGAAGCACACAAACAAAACTTCGAAAATAAAAAGTTTACAACGTGAAAGATTATTTTTGTGCACATCAATTTACTCAAATGCACAAATAGATCAATTCCCTGTGCAGAGAAGGGTTCTTTCCAAGGATACCACTTTGCAGAAACATTGTTATAATAACAATCCACCAAGGTGCAAGCGCACCTGGCTTTTGAAGGTAATGGGAGATGACACTCTTGCAGTTTTATTTTGTAATATTTCCAGAATACACCTGTGATTGAATAGGCCATTAAGTACCAACCCTTTGAACAATGCGTCTTATTTTGCTGCTAAATCTGCTGTTAAACTTGCAAAATCCCATATGCACTGGCACCACCGCTTCAGATTGTTTAAGTAATGGCCTAAGTAGTTTCAGTTTTCTCTTGGTTAAGTAAGAAACAACTTGAAAAAGAAGTATAAAGTTCACTTACAGTAGGAAATGACTTGTCAAAGTTGAAAGTAGATTTTTTTTTTTTTTTTCACCTGTCAAACACCTCAACCACGCGCACTTCCTTTTCACTGCACAGTTCTACAATTAGAAACAGTAAATCTTCACTCAGTAAATTGTAAAATGCTGAGGGAAGTATTATGTTCTGTCTTAATCTGTGTAGCTGGTATTTAGGTGACTTTGTGCTCATTTCACAATATTTCAGTAGGCGATCAATTTAGTCAATTTAAAGTCACATTCCACATAGATTTTGATATGCACTGCAGCTAAGACTACTCGGCTTTCACCCTGCTGTTTCTCAATGAAGACAACCTGAGCAGCCTGTTGGAGTAGGACACATATCACAGACTGATGCTGGAAATGCAAAACATGACGTCACTCAACTTTGGTTAACGTAAAATTCACGGATGACAACGTATCTCACATTTTAGGCTCATTGATTCTGTTCTTTTATTCTGAATGAGAGTCATGGTTCATTTTGTGATGATAAGATAAAAGACCGCATACAGGGTTAGGGTTGACAGAGATACATGGAACAAAGAATATCTTTCTATCCTTTGCTAAAATGTTCGAATACCAGGGCAACCATTTGGGCACTACATTTAAGGGTAATGTGAGCAATGTGACAGTTTTGATCACGGAAAACTAACTCCTGCAGTGCTAATGGGACATTGTATCTAACAAAATCCCAATTAAAACGGTAACATGAATGCAGTTCAAGGCTGGTACAGTGTAAGCATCTTGACAGAAAAAAGAAGGACACCTTGAAAGAAGAAAGCAGAAGACAATATTCTCTTCTGTCAAGTTGCATATTTCTCCCTCTACAGTTAATAATGACAAGGTTGCTCTTTGATGCAGGCGAGACAGTTTTTCATTTTCTGCTGCCTTCAAATTCCAGGTATTTAATCCTCACTGGAAATGCCAAGCTTTGAGGATGTTACCCCAACTGTTCTTCAGAGTTCAGTGCCTCAGGAGAGCAGAGCAAATATGAAAAACAAAGTGTGAAAATTATTTCCTTCTTGTTGTTTTGGGCTCAGCTCTTGTTTCCGCAAAAGTTGGCAGCTGTGGCTTATGCTCTCCTCGCAGTGTGAACGTGACTCAAACCCACAGCTGAGGTGTGAGGAGAATCCAGAATGAGGAGGAGCCGTCATCCTCTGCTGTGATTAGGGAGGTGAGCAGCCAGGGGAAACCGTAAACATCAGCGAGTGACCATCACGCGCGCTCATACTCTCACAATCGGCATGTAGGTGCACTCATTTCACACCCGCATTCACAGAAACACGAGACAGACAAACGTGGGCTCGTGCACATTAACAAAACACAGCAGCCAACAACAAGAGCTGACAGAAAAACAAAAAAAAGAGGGTCTTACACAAGCCTTTCCACATGCCCTCTCAAGAAAAGACAGACATGCAGCATTCACTCAACAACAACAACAGCCTTATCGAGTTATGAACAATACTGCACTCTCTCTGTGTGACAAACCGAGTTTTCTGCATACTGTATGAGCACTTCGGAGGCAACTCTTCAAGTGTTACAGTGACTGCAGGGATTATTCCAGTACACTGAGGAATGTTTCAAGGTCCTTCCTTCAGAATGTCACTCAAGTTAAAAGCATTTCTTCAGCCTGAAGAGCCACGTGCATGGCAATGTAGATTTAACAATTGGAAACTCTACACGTTGCTGATACTTTAAGGGTCTTCAGTGAGCCTTGTAAACCAAAGACGCAATTCATGAAGACCACCCCAATCCTTGCCTTTTATAGCGAAATTCTGTCTTTAATGATGATTTGAGGTTGGATCAATCAACCCCATCTGACCGTTATAATGGCTGATGAGGCTTTGATTTAAGAACTGTAATTGGTTTCCAGTAGGGCACGGTGTCAGTTTTCTATTCCCCAATAGCCCGTGTGTACAGGCCACAGGACATGGCTGCTTGTCACAAGTGCAGGCTTGACTGGACAGGAAAGAAGATATCCACTGGAGACATAGCGGCTCTTCTGGCACGGCTCTGTCTGTAATGGCCTCCATTCACAGGCTCTTCATGAAAGGTTTTACATGGGAACTCCAAAGGCTAATTGGCCCATGGAGATCAGGCTTATTGTTAGTTCTGCATGGCTTCCAGCAGCCATGGCTGCCATATGAGTGCCTAATCACCACAGGGCTCCACACCTGACTAAACAAAAGAGCACTTTTCTTAATTCTTTAAAAAAAAAAAGAAAAAAAAAGTGTCTCTCATCCTTTTATCTTCCCTCTTCTTGCTCCACCTACTTTCTCTCTTCCCCCCTGTCTCTTATGTCTAAGGTTATATAACAGGTCAGGAATTACTGTATTAATACCTATGGATTTTATTTTTAATTAAACCAGCATTATGCTTGAATGCTTAAGTCAATCATCAAATGACTCCACTAAGAAACCCTTGAGGTCCTTCCAGCTGCGTATGCTCTCTGAGGATTTTTACTGTCTAAACAATAAGACATATTTTTGGACCGTTCAGCTGGAGGCACAAAATGTAAACAGCTATAATGACATTTCTCACAAAAAGGTGTCTTGTGTTCTGAGCTCAGACATTCTCCTAAATAGGTATAGCGACACATAGCAGGCAGTGCTCACCTCCTTATGTCGGACATATTTGCATTACCTCAGAAGTGAAGACATAATGGCAAAAAGTGGAGCGTAGGTATAACAAGCTGTTTTCCCCGCAGTGACGCTATTCAGCCAACGCATGCTTTGACTCAAAGACAGAATAATTCCCTTGAGGTTTAAGTTTAAATCTCTGAGTGCATAAAAGCCAGCCGCAATATCAAAGGTTTGCAAAATGTCATTGAGCTTTAATATCCTTGTCTGTCATTTTGATTTGAATACACAGCTGATTGCTCCTGGCTAATAAAGCATTCAAGCGCCACAGGACTCCCATTGTAATGACACTTAAGCCTGCATGAGTTCTGTTTCTGAAGTGGGCCACTGGATGTTTTGTGTCCTGACGTGCCATGACAAAATTTTAAATACCTGCAATGTTATTGTGTGAAATTGTTTAAAAAAATGCCACTGAAGTTTGACAATATTAGAAACCATTATTGGCTGAACTGACTTTTTGCATGTGAAAATATATTTTCATATAGCGGTCTAATTCAAAGCATGGGCGTTACCGTTTTTTTGGGGGCCGATGCCGATATTAGGGAGTAAAAAAAAAAAAAATCCAATATTGATATATTGGCCAATATTCTTTATATATACTATACAGTATATATTAACACTGTTTTACAATTACCCCTTAAATATAGTTATCGAATACTGTTAACACTTCTGAAAAAGATATGTAATGGAGGCAGACTTCTTTTACACCATTTACGTCAGTGCACTGAAACAGTAAACTTCAAATAGAATTTAATCAAATGAAATAACTATACAATTAAAAAAAAAGATGAATATAACAATTTCTTTACTTACCTCATGCATATTTTTCTGCATTTTGTTCTGTATAGAAAGTTTTCATTTGAGCCGATACTGATATTTCTGTGATGTCGGCCAATTTATATCATCCGGCAGATAAATCGGTCAGGCCCTGATCTGACTACCATATTTTCACCCTCTGAGATAAAAACTGGAAGCTCGAAATGTGAAGGACGCTAATATGTAATTCTGTGTATGAATTCCTGAGTATTGATGTTCACGTGTAGGTGAATTGGACTCCTGACTAATTAATGAGAGTTTTGTTGTTTTTATACTGCATGTTAGTGGGTCATGAGACATGCAAGCGACAGCAGAGCAATCAAGTGTCTCATTATGGGATGTAGCTCCACTTAGAAAGGATATAGACATTCTGCAGGAAGAGGTATGTTTAGCCCATCCTTAACTATTGATGACTCACTCACTAACCCCATTGATCCATGTATAATTTAATCAGCACTACTCCAATGTTTCAGCATTAATATTTATCACAAATGTTCCTTTAAAAGGGGTAAAAGAAAGTCTTAAAGGTGACATGTACCGCATAAGTGGTAGTTTCTGACAGCAGATTTTTGTTTTTTGTTTTTTCAAACTGATGAGAGTAAACAGCAGAGGGAATTAACATTTCTGTTTCCTGTTGCTCTCTAAGGCGGAGTTTTAATATATCTGTGTTAGGGGGGGTATTTCTTTTTAGATGTTTTACGACAGAACCATAACCTGTTACAGAAAATGGGAAAACAAAAATCCTCCTCAGCCTCTTACCGTCTCTGTTTGATGTCATGCTTGTTGGCTTGGCTTTCATTAACAGCAGATGTAGCACTGCTGCGTGGCATGCTATGAGCAGCCTGAGGTCACGGTTTGAACTGTGGGATGGAGAATAGACGCTGCATGGTCAAAAACTGTCATAGTGTGTGTGCCTCGGTTACACACGGGAGGTAGAAATTCAAAAGTCAGACAGTTTGAGACATTCATCAGCTCTGCCCTGGCAAACCTGCACTAGAAGCAGCAGTCAGGCACAGTTTTATCTCTCCAGCATCTAAAATAATTGGATAATGGGGGGGAGTACTTTAAGTTAATAACTTATAACTTAATACTATTTTAAGTTAGATTTTTTTTTTCTTCACAAACAAAGAAATATATTTAAGAGGGTCCGCAATTGAATACTCATTAAGTCCAAGTAATTTGGGACCTAATTGGTACTTACTGAACAATAGTGCCAGAAAATGACTTGAACTCGATTGAACAGGAGCATTAATTTAACACTTTAAAGCAACATACAGTGGAGGATTAGTGCAGTTCAAAAAACAATGCATTTAAAATTATATTAAGAAGTGATTTCTCATCTTAATTTTTTTCCTTCATCTTATTAATGAGTGCGATGGATGACCTACATACAGCCGAGAACAACACTTTTTAGAGGGGCTTTCTTCATTTCGGATAATGAGGATAGTCCTCTCAATAATACAAGTGGGTATTTTATCAGAAAGTAATATCTCTGTGTGCTGTTGCACTATTAATGGACCAGCAGCTATCTTTTTACTTTTTGCTCTGAGGTATTGCTCTTAAAGAAGAAGCAAATTCACAAATTGGGCACAGAAAAGCATGATAATTTTTATTCAATCACATTTTATAATTACAAGTACGATTTATTGGCATGTTTAAAAGACTCAAATTGCACATTTAGGGCCATCAGTGAACACAAGCAAACAGAATATCTTAGAATGGTTTAATTTTACTGAACATAATATCGGCGTCATACACAATGCAAGAACCGCGTCGCAGCTAGCCAAACAGGTCAGAACACTATTTATACATTTCCTCAATATGTTGATGCCAAACCACCATGGTGTATTATCAGTTGTGTTTGCCCATTGCTAAGCACACAGCCGGTGCTCTATCTGATGGGAAAGCATATTCAGTGATTAACTGATCCACCACTGCTGCTGCCCATTTCCTCACAGATAAAAAGGCCTGTTAGACCTATTTCCTCCTTGTAGATAGAATGAAATATTATGTCTTTTAATGGATAGGCCTATTTTAATCTCCCATATTAATACTTTAGTATGCAGGATATTATTATTCTGTACCAATGAGTATAATTAGTTTTGTTTAATAATCTCCGTCGATCCTAAAATTGCTCACTTGCTTGGTTCTACATCCTGCTGGGAAGATCATTAATTCTGGAGTCCTTATGAAGATTGCCCATGAATAGGTGAACTGGTGAAGTTGAAGTCATGTTTTAGGCATGAGATAAGCAGCAAATAGATTAACTGCAGAGTCTGCTGTGGTATTTCTTAAGGCTGTTGTGCAGTATTCTGTATGGAGGTAAAGGATCACGACCCAGAAATGAACCTCCCTCAAGACAAACGCTGCAAACGAATCTGAAAAGTATTCAAAATCAAAAGAAATACATATTTAAGGGGATAATGACAGCTCTAAAGTTTGATGATATATACATGAGTAAATATTATCTACCATTTTTCATGCCAAGGCAACATAATTTGTATTTAATACTGATTAGAGTGGAGGAGGCCAACAGTGCTGGTCACATTATAGTAGATCTGTCATTTCACTGAAAGTTTTAATTGATTTTTCACTCTCAGGGTAAAACCTTTGGAAATCTATGTCGACATTCTGATCTGTAAACTACTATTCCCCCATAGTGTAATATTTATAAGTAAATGGTTTGTTCATTTCATCAAATATATCTCGTCTCTGGCTGACATAGAGGTGGGAAGTATGACCTGAAAAATGTTCCTTAAATAAATAGAGAAGTAACGCAAAGAAGTCAAGAAGTTTGCAAGACCAACTTTGTTGTTGCTGCAGTTGGGCTTGGTGCCAGAGGAGAGAATGTGGATATAGCTAAAAATGTCCATAGTGTTATAGTACACTGCCTCTATCATTATTGATTACATCCAAGCTACATTTTTATGAAGGTTTTTCCCTTGTAATTTCACTGGAGTTGGTTCATTCATGAAGGGTGGATGGGGTATTATTCTAACATGCTTTGGGCAGATGGCAAAGGACACTTAATATTAATGGTTACGCTTATAGTTGTAGTGAAGATAATACTTTCATGAGTTCATGACACTGATTGCCAGTCCAGGACAGGACCAAGATAGATGAACACAATTATAATCATATCTGTAAGCAAAAGATGTTCTTTTCCCTCCAAACTTGTGTGTCTTCCGACGGCAGGAGGAAACCGGCACATGGAGTTGTTTGGCATAGTTTACACATTTTCTGCTTATTCAAATACCTGTAAATCCATTAGCGCTCACGCACAACTGCTGTAAACAATTGCAAGACGTGATCCAGCAGTCTTCAGCGCTTCCACGACAGCATCAGCACCCTTTTTTCCCTGCCTCCCTCTCTCCTCAATGGCAAAGTCAAAATGGCAAAGCCCTCCAATCACATTACTGTATACCCGGGAACATTTAAATGCTAATGTTATAAGCTCACATGCCTAATATGATAAGCTGACAAGCTTATTATAAGCTCTGAAGTTTTAAGAGTTTCTTCCATTAGTTATCACAGGAGGCATTAAATTGCATCGCTGCACTGTGCCAGAAGGTATGGAGTTAAATTCTCCTGCAGAAGAGATTATTTTGGCAGGCTTCTGACAGCACTATACAGTGGCAGGATTGTACATAATGGTTTGTCAAGAGACGGGGAGGTGCACAGGGAGTGGTTTGAGCTGGATGTGTATGTGTGTGTGCCCACATGTCTTATCTACTGGTTTGTTCTGTATATATGGCTTTTATTGAGGATAGTTTATCCGATGGAGAGCTGCACCAGCGCTGCCTTTTCTGTCATCCCTCCACTCCCTCAGTCCTGATAACCTATGAAGCTACATACAGGGTTCAGGCTGATCACAGTCTACAATTAAGCCATGCGGATCACAGCACAAAACAAAGCGTCGGCGTCAGCACTGACACATTTTTTTTTTTTTTTTATGTGTATGAAAAGATGAGAACTTGGGTCAATCTGCAGAAGTTCCACGTTTTAAGATTTGTTCCAAAATAGCAAACATTGCAGCCACTGTATGTTTCAAAATGATAGTTTTATGGGATCGTGAACACAACAGAATTCCTTTTCATCCAGATGCAATTCCATCCTTGACTGTGGGAATCTCATAGGACATCTAGCCTTCCCAGTTGTTGGACTCGTATGGTAGTATTTCCCCAATGAATTCCAGAAAAGATGAAACAATAGGACTTGCATGGAAAGTCAAAGGGAAACCAACAATCAACACTTCAGAGAAAAGTGTGTGAAAATTTAGATTCGGTTCCTTAAATGTCTTGAGCATTACATTTGATGTACTACAATAAGACACCCCTCCTGTCCACTTTCAAGTGTCAGCTCATGTCAGCTGAAATCAGCCAATAGATGATGCAGTACAGTTGTTGTCTATTTTCAAACGTCTTCTCAGCAGTGAAAATCTATTCCGATTTTTGCCATACCCCTATTCAGTTACAAAGTCTAAGTGATCTCAAGAGGAAACCTTGCAATTTCCCGTGATTCAATTGGGTAATTTACATTTGGGATATTTACATTTTAATCAGGTCCTCTGTTCCACAGCAGTTCCATTGATTAACCTTATCATCGGATGATATACTTTGGACACATTATGAAAGACGGGATGGGAAGGACTGGCATGGGCCTTGCTCCATGAACATTCACCGGTCTCAATTAGTCAGTGATACTGCATCTGAGTAACAGCTGGCAGCTTCTGTCTGTCTAATCTCTCACTGCAGCTGTGCTGTAACAGGCAACATGCTAGCCTAATTAGCCATGCTGTCTCCATGGGAAAATGAAGCCTTGGGGTCCTAGATCAATGTTGCCATTCCTTATTCACTCTCCTTCTCTGCCATGCACAAACAAAAATGCCCAGAGACCCCCCCCCCCCTCCTCTCTGAAATATACAATAAGAGGCATTGTTGTCACTGAAAGGGTTTTATTACCCCCGGTGAAAAACTGTCATCATCTTGTTTCTCTGTTAGCTTAAAGAGATGTTTAGATATGTGGGGAAATAAGACACACTCGCTGGTGCACTCATGTCAATTTTGTGCATTGCTTACAGATGTGATTTTAAGTTGATTGGACTAGATTACTTCTTTATCAGGTTTTTCAGATAATGAGTTGTTTACCACACTGACAGACCCAAACACACATATACATATACATTCAGAGCATTTAACTGAGGCAGTCAAACGTTTCTGTGCTGAACAGTATTTATTTTTCACTGAAGCTAAGATGGGGGGTTTTGCAGCCACCGTTGGCAATCTAATTTTGACACTTTTTTGACTAGTTTGTTGTTCGCATCATAAGTACTGAAGATGAGAGTAATAAAAGCAAGGATTTAACAGTGTAATTTGGGTAATATATAACAGCGCATCTTGAAAATGATGCATCCATTTTTGGGAGCAATCAGGTTTTGCTTTTAAGTGTACTTCCAGGCTGTAATATCAGTTTCCAATTATAGTGAAAAAGTTTAAATCAAATACATCTAACCTGGCCGGCGTAAGAGGGAAAAAAAAAAAAAAAAAAAAAGTCTCTGTACCACATCTACATACAAATTAAATAGATAGCAAAGTGGGTGAGAGATGAATAAATTAGCTCTTTCTGTAATTACGGTATAACACATAATCAATCTGCACGCTCCAGTCAAAGGTGGTAGAAAATACATCCTTCAAAAAATAGCTACAATTATATTAGACTGCATGCAATGTCATCTTTATCAACACATTTTTGGCACATGCATGGCAGCTTGATGTGCTGTGTGTCAAACTGTTAAACTCTAATTTCCTGCTCCTCATTTTGTGGAAGGCTCAGGTAGCACGCAATATATCATTTGCTGTGATCACTGTGGACAGAATACAGCCAAATGAATATTTAACGAGTGATGGTGACAAAGTTTGTTGTATATTAGAAGTGTATTCAGTGGAGTGGAGTATCTGCACTATTTATTTATAGACTGTAAATTGAAATATGCCCATTCACTTGTGTTTTTCTTGCAGAGTAAAAACTTATTGGAGAAGCCCATTTAGTCCACTGCATACAGAGAAAACAAAAGTCTTTCATTGCAAAGTCTTACATTGCGTTACAAGAGTCACTGTGTATTGTAGTTTATTTTGTATTTATTTTTATTCATAACATCTGGCAACTCCAAAAACCAACTTGCTGACGCTTAAGCTGTTGCCTCAGGGACTTGAGGAAGTTTCACTTCCTTTAACAGCTTTCAGGCGGTTTTGTTTGATGTGGAGATGCATGGTGTCATTGCTACGACCCCTGTTTGCTGTAACACCAGCTCCCCCCCCTCTCCACCCCTGCTCAGCGGGGCCCAGCGTGGGTCACAAACCTGTAATAAACAGGAGGGGCCAAGGCTCGATTTGGGGAAAATGGGCACTTTCCGCAGCATCAGAAATTGTCTAGAGTAATGCACTAAATTATTGGGGTCAGTGACTCCACCCGCTCTGTTGATTTGTCTGTGGACACAGAAGGCTCACACTGACATTGAAGGACATTTTTCCACCACCAAGGACTGTAAATTAAGAGACATGCCTGCACCAGAGCCGCTTATGTGAGGCAACATGATTGAAGTGTTTTACTACAGAACACCCTTGTTGATGCAAAACACACAAACACAACCCTGTGAGGGGTTCAAGGTTAGTGGAAGTGTAGTGTTGCTAAAATGATGTCCTAAGACAATGGTGTCACTTCTATATTAATAACAAACTGGTGTGTTAAGTCAGAGGAGCCTCAGAGTATATCTGTCACTTAACCCAAAATACACACACACACACACACACACACACACACACACACACACACACACACACACACACACACACACACACACACACACACACACACACACACACACACACACAAAGCACCGGGAGTGTATATTTAAACATCCGGCATCCATGGAGTTGCACAATTGCAGCTAATCAGCCTAATGAGCCAAAGATTGCAGCAGTAATCAGGCGTCATTAGGTTTATGAGTATTTATTATCTGTGGCACGGAAATAATAAAGAAGAGCACCTCTTGTTGATGGCACACAAAGGAGCGAAGCGCTGCAATCTGTTTATTAATGGAGATCTGTCACCTGGCCACCACAACTCAGCAGGCCAGGTCATCCATCAACGCCGGGCCCTGACAGAGAGAAGATAGATGTACTTCCCTGTTCTGACCTGAATGTTAGACATTTCAAAGCTGGCACAGAGAGCCGCACATGGTTCAGGGTATCATGTAGGTGGCCTCAGGCAGAGCTGTCCCCCTTGTTTCCCTCCCTGTTGTACGGCTGCGTGTGCGCGTCCACGTCCGTTGCAGCGAAACACAGCATATGCAAGCGTGGAGAGTCGATTTGTTTGCCTTCCATTCCGACCGTGCCTCATCTCGTTTGCCTGTGAGCAATGTTTCACGCTGGTTCCAGCCAGTTTGGGTGACTAGGGATGAAGCCTCCATGCAGGTCTCCTCCATGTTTTCTCCCTTTTATTTTAGCTGCTTGCAAGTGATGTCATGCTTGTTAGAAATCAAATTACATACATACTCAAACAGGCCACCCAGTCCATTTTGCTTGCTTTCTGTTTAAAAAGCTTCTTCTTTTTTTTTTTTTCCACATTTTCTTGTAATATTGGATTTAGGGCTGTATTTCTTTTTTTCTCGCTTTTACTGTGTTTGCTGAAAATATTGGACGAATTTGAAAGTGTGAGTGGAAAAGTGTTTGTGTGCGCGAGAGAGAGAAAAGGGAGAGGCTGGAGACAGAGGAAAAACGGGTGTACAGGAAAAGATAGACTTGTCATTTTGTGTGAAATACAAACTGCCCATTGCTTTGTATCATCTGATTCCTCTCGGGCAGGAGTACACAGAGATTAGGAGGGATATTCTGTGAGAGGAGTTTATCTGTGTTACTGTACCACTTGGATTAGTGTCCTGTGCATCTCCTTAACCCACAGAGAAGCTGACATGGTCAAGCTCCGTGCGCCGCACACTGTTGCTGTTGTTGTTTCCCTGCTCTGCATCTCTTGAGTGAAGCACATTTACTGCAGAGAGATAGTTTGCGGGAGGTTGAGAGTCATTTCACAACAGAGAAAACATCACAAAATCTAAAATGCAAAAGCCAGTTCTGTCTTTTCCCGTGTCTGCTGTTCAGACAGGTTTTTTTTATTTTATTTTATTTTTTTTTTTTTAACAGTTATACAGTTTACAGTTTTACATCAGTATATGTCCCTTAAAATGCAGCTTGTACAGCACTTTTTCACCCCACCAGATCGGTGTTTGTGGGCAAAGCGGTGCCGCTCCTGTAGCCACAGATCCAGCTCACTGTATCTGAAAACAGGCTTACATTAGCCAAGAGCTATTTCACAGAGACAGCCAAGCAGAAAAATAATTCAAAGGTTTGCTTATCAAGAAAGCCAGTGTGAAAGTTCAACAAATGATTATTCCTTAGTCAATGTTCACATAACTGGTGGTCTGAAATGGGATTGGATGTCGGGCAGAGATTCATATTCAGTGAATTAATTGTTATCAGAGTCAGCTGGGGAGGATGGGGCTGGATGTCGGTGGCGCTGCAGCGATCTCCCCACAGGACCTTCATATGTGACAGCACAAACAGAATCAGTCTGTAGTGTGAAAGATTGGTGGAAACTATTCCCTCATTTGTTTGCCACATGTGAGCAAATTAGTGTACCACTTTGTACGCACGCCGTCTTATGAAAATGTTGAACCGAACAATTTCATCATGAAAAAAAACAACAACAATAAAAACAAAAACAGGTCCATGTCTGCTGCTTTGCATATTCCACAGAGGCGGTTCAATCTGACATGTTGGCTGAGTTTGTACTTTGATGTCAAGACAGAAAATAGTTCCTTTCCACTTCTTGCCCAGTCTATTAGGGAAAACTTGTCATAGTAAGTTTTGCTCATTTCCATTTCATTAATCTATTCATCACAAAGAAAAATGCATGAACCCCTTGGTAATAGGTTGTTCTGCTAAATGTCTTGAAACTGCTGCTGTGGGAATCATGAGATACATGCTGCAAAAACCAATGTTACACTGAGATATTTCAAAGTCTATACAGTGTGGTAGATTGGGTCAGTTCCACTTTTTAGACCCAATATTTGCATGGCTATAGGGATGGCAACACCAGACTGTTAGTTGGTCCAATGCTTTGGTACAGATTGAAATATCTCAGCGAGAGATCGAACTGCCATGGAATTTTGTACAGACATTCATAGTGCTCGGGGGATATATTCCGAGGACTTTGGCTATCCCCTGACTTTTATTTAAGCACCAGCATGAGGTTTATGGAGTTCTGAAATGGTCAGATTAAATGAACAAATACGACATAGTGAAATAAATAAGACTGATTAAAAAACTATTTTTTTGTTTGTATTTTTGCATGCTGAATCCAAATATGTTTTCAGAGTCGTCGTCCCCCTCCCCCACCCTCCCCACGAGATCTTTGTGCAGTCATATTGTATACTGTTTTGTTTCTTCTCCCGGAAATCGTCCGTGATTTGCATGGCCCTCAAACTTTATTTGAATAATTGTTGTACACGCATCCGCACATTTTGCACGTTTGTCTCAGGTTACCCAAGTTGCCAGATCATCTTATGAAACAGTAGCTACACTTGCAGATTGATTTGGACTAAATCATTTCAGTTTAAATCTGCTAGTCACTAATATAGGTAGCCAAGCTTTTTGCAAAGTATGCAGAGTTGATTTTAATATATAACAACAAACACGTAAACTCAGAATCAAATACATACATAGGCACACTTATTATGTTCATGAAATTATCAATTTTAATTTAAATAGATAGTAAAACTCAGTCACAACACAAATACAAATAAATCTGGTTCTTTATTTATACCCCCCGCCCCCCCACACCACCAAAACTACCCTCCCCTATTTTAGAACCTAAATGTTGACATGAGTCGTACAAAAGAGAGTGCAGCTTTACATTGGCAGACTACTGCTACACCAGAAGAGGTATGGGTCTGAGTCCAAATACAGAATGATCATGCACATTTTAGAGAAGTTTTTAGTTATTTGTTTTTACTTAATTTTGTTTACAACAAACTAAAATAATAATAATCTAAAATAAAATTAAGCACAGCTCATAAGGAGTAGATTTTACAGGGATTTCTAAAATATAATCATACAGCACAATATTTCATTGTCAGAGGCTATAATGTATCTTTCAGCACAGCCAAAGACAAATGTCAGAAGTTTTTTCTGAATTGATTCTACCCACAGCAAACATGTTCATTTCAGGTGAAGAAAAGAGGAGGAGGAGAGAAACAGGATTAAGGGCCCTGGGCCTGATGATGATAAATGTCACACTTTGAATCATATGTTTTTACTAAAATTATCTGACAGACCAAAGGAAGATTTATGAGTCTGTGGAATATTTGTATTTTTTCTATTCTTCGCCATGGATGTGCCCTGGCACAGTCAGCACCAATTCAAACACAGCTGGCCTGCTCAGGGAAATTCATCTACCTTCATTAGGAATGCCAAAGTGACTCTGAAGATGCAATTCATTAATCCTCAGCAGTGAACAGTGTTCTTCATATTGTTATGGAAAATCAATGTGATTGAGCTGGAGGGCTGCCAGCATGGGCCTCTGTTGAGAAGCTGTGGAGCACATCTCTAATTTATGCAGGCGGCATCACCAGATCAAGGGAAAAATTCCCAAAACACATCACACGATGTTAGCCTTACTTAACCACAGGGTCAGCGTCATCACAGAACAACAGTGTGTTCACAGTGCAGGTGGGCATCTGACAAAGTGTGAATGAGGATGATAGATGATATTGCAGCACTTCGCTTCAGCCCGCAATTTGCTCTGTTTTGAATTTACAGGTCCTCGGCTTACACACATGCAGTGAGTGATCACGAGTAACAAGTCGCAGTTGGCTGCCTTTCAAGTAAAAAGTAGTTGCATTCATCACATGTAGAGATACAAAGTACAAAGACGAAATGAGACACTCACAGACTAAACACATCTGAAAAAACAACAACAAAAAAAACAATTTTCTTACTACCTGGAAAGCTTTGACTGGTCGATTTTTTTGTTGTTGTTGTTGTGTGAATGTTGCTGCTTTATCAGGTGTTAATTCATCTGTTAGTAATATGTATTTGTCTAACATAGAAATAAATCATAATAACTCAGTCTCAGTTACTTGTTATCCTCGAGGGGCTCAGAGACTGAAGGTAGAAGGACCAAAGAAACAGAAAACCTTTGTTTGACAGGTTTTAGCAATCAAAGCACATCATTTGAATACTAAACTATTAACCAAAGTTCTTGAAGGCTTCTAAAGAGGAACATTATATCTGAAAGAAGTCTTCACTATAAATATTGAAAGTCGGGCAGTGCAAAGGCTTATCTGGACATCCAGTTTGATTTAAGTGCAATACTAAAACTGCCATTTGATATGAAGAAAAATATACAAAAGCCAAATTTACACATTTCAAAATGTCAAGAGCTCAAGGAGCCTGTGTGTATTCTTTAAGTCTTAGGAGTCTGGCAGACATCAGTTTCCGATTCTGTTGCTGTTCCAAGATTATGTCAAGGATTATTTTTAAGTATTTTCAGGGCCTTGCACACTCCCTAGAAGATGTCATAAGATAAGTGATTCTGAATTGGAATCATATCATAGCTTAGGTTTTGACATTCGGAGCAACGGGTAGTGACAGCTTTCTCTCACTTTCCCTTTTCAAAGAAAAGATGTTTTGGGGGAAGAATATGCTTGGGTTCATCAGAGCATTCGTGCACAGTGCAAGGCAGAAAGGGATTCTTGTTAGTGGAGTCTATAGGAAAGGAGACAGAAGCGTCATAATGTGGAAGAAGAAACATGTTTTAATCACCCTGTTGATAGACAATGTTGGTAAAGCTGATTCATCTATGTTTTTGTCAAATAAACTGGAGAAACCTGCCAAACACCAAGAGTTGTGAGTTAGGTGTGCAGTTACATGTTAGGAAATGAAACACTCTAAAGATGTATTTTTTATAATTACCAGCCAGTCTGATTCAGATTTAGAAACTTGCATTCATGAGCCTTCAAAGTTGGAATGCATAAATGGTTTATGACCAATATGCTGTTCATATTGTGTCGTATCTTGTTAACGATGCTCGGTGAGTGGTGGTGGTGGTTAGCTAATGGCAACGTTAATCAGCTTGTCGGGTTGCGTCTGTCCTGCTTGACAATACCAATAAAGTCGACCCAGAGTCAGAACCAGCTCGCTGGCACTGACAAGTTTCACACTGTTACTGTATTGTCACACAACAAAACATCATCAGCATGAGCCAATGTCACACCACAGTCCCTGCCATGGCTTTCACATTTTGTGATGATTGATTCATGAATAAAAACAGACATCAATACGCTTTACACAACAACTCCTCAACTTTTCTGTAATTCTGTAATTCTATTGACCCCTTGCAGTTTAAGTGATGGCTTCCAGCACCTGTCAAAAGCTGTGCAGTACTAACCAATGGATCGCGTGAAAGCTGTGGTAAAAAGAACGTCACTAAAATTTGCAGGAACTACAAAACAGAGGTAGAAAGAAATCTGCAGTGATGCTTAGGTGAGGCAGGCCACATGCAATTTAACTTTAGTCTTGGAGCGAAAGCTTTACCTAAAGCTTAATTTCTTCAGCTAAATTTCTTTAGATAAGGCCAAACAAACCACATAACAAACAACACTTTAATGTTGGCGCATTAAAAAAAAAAAAAAAAATCTATTTTTAATTCTGAAGCATTAAAAGAATGTCAATTTCTGGAAGGAGGTCTGAATTTAATTAAGCTAAGGCTACAGCTAAATTCCAGTAATGTCAATACTGGTAAGATGTCTGAATTTAGCGAAAGTTAAATTAGCTTACGCTGAAGCTAAATTCAGACCTCTTTCCAATAATTGAAAAAAACATTTATTCGCACCAACATTAAAGTGTGGTTTGTTATGCCACAAATGTAAGGCAGTAGCAAAATGCAAAATAACAAAATAACAGAAATAAAAAAATCCTTTCAACAGCTAATTTGCCTCGCTCAAATAGCATTAAATTATACAAGCATGTAGTACAGATGTTTCTGATTTTAACAACATCATCTAACAATGTTATCTAACCATGACATTTTGTCTGCGATTACATTAATACTTCAAAACCTTTTTTTATCAACTCCACAGTTTCTCTTGCCTTTGCCATCTCCGTGAGCATGGCAGTATGCAGTAGGAGGGACAAGGGATGGGCATTTTTAAGTCACACCAACAGGGCCCACCACAGAAGAATATATTGTAATCTTGGGACACTTCCTACGCACAGTTTCCCTTTTATATTCCAGCTGCGAGCTCCAGTTAGGTTTGTGACAAAGATGTAGGCTGCTGGTCATCTAGTATTTTTGTTGCTAAGACAGCAGCTGACACCGGATAGTGACGAACCAGCATAATTAACATATCTCCTAACCTACATCTCCAAAATCTTACCTTGATGTTTTTGATAAATTTATAACCACTTCATAATAAAGTAAGTTCATCGGCAATTGGGATTTTCAACTTATTAAACACCAAAGGATGTCAGCCTTTGCCCTGCTGGCATCATATCACTGGGCTACTTGTGTATGTTTAATTAGTGTTGAGAACTGACAGGCCCACTGCTCCAAGTTCCTTGATGTTTGCTGGTTGCCTTTGGCACCACTGACCACATAATCATTGCTGGGCACATCAGGGACAAGGCTTGATTTTCAAAGCCTTTCGCTCCACTGATTCGCTGTGCATCCATGAGATTGATCACAGTGGTTTATCTGTGGCAACATGTGCTTCATCCCTTCAGATTTGGGAGGTGGTTGCCTGAAGGGGTTGTGTCCTTGCTCCGGCTCTGGCTGAGGCACCGCATGAGCTGAGAGGGGGAGGGACACTATGACAGCAATACAGCCACGGCCCGTCAGAAGTTGCCTGTGGTCCCCTTGTGATTAAAGCAGTGAGTGGCCAACAGAGGGAGAGGAAGAATGGGAGAGGTAGGAAGAGACAGAGTTGAAGATACCATCAACGGTTGCTTCAAAAAAGGGCAGATAAGTGTGGCCTAACATTCATACAGGTCTTCAACTCAATTAAACCAGAATATTTTTTTTTTTTTATCTTCCCTCCTTCTGTAAGCTGTCATCATATCAAAAGACTGAAACATTGCTGCAAGCTTGATGGCAAAATAATATCATAAAGCCTGGAGGAAGGGGGAAGGGGGCGGGGGGGTAAGCAAGTTTTGTAAACAAGGCTGTGTTGGGGGTGTAGATTGTATAATGTTTCTCTCAAATTTAATAGGAGAACAAGAAAAAGCATTTCCGCAGTGATTACAAAGCAGGAATGGAATTCAAATGGATGAAAATAAATGTAGTGGTACTAAATCAAAGCAGGAGATAGTTGCGACTGTTTTTGGTATTCAGAAGATGGTGCTATTTGTTTGAGTATGCATTGTATTCATGAATCTGTTTATTTGCTCCCCGTGGCTTTCACAGCTGCCCTCTCCAGAAAGATTGTGTTTCATCAACACGGCTTGACACAGCCAGGAGTCCATATGAAAAACATATGCACATCCTATATTAATTTGTTGGGGTTTTCAGGAGAGAAAACAACAACTAGATGACAAAATATGTCAACATCAATAACATTCAGCTCAAATTGGGCCCCATATTCTCCTATTGTCCCAAAAAAAAACATGCATATCAGGAAGTGATTTTCATACAGGAGACAACCTCTGATACTACTTCTGACTCTCCAAACACAACATATCGTACTTTTGAATATTTATCTCCGCTGCTATACTATAAGTCCCGTCTCACAAAATTCATAATTAAGAAACACATGATCACCTTTTCCCCTCAATTTACATAGTGGAACTATTAAAAAGCTCCCTGTGCAATTCATGTCACAGGGAGTTAAAAACAAAAAGTACCTGCAGCTGGGACCGATCATGCTGTAAAACTATGAGTAAAATCTGTAAGTCTTGAATTAAAAATGTAATCAAGGAAGCTGAAATGTTTAAATTGATTGGCTGTGTGATCGTGGCTTGTTCTTCTGCCTCACTGCAGCACTTTACACTAGTTGCAGAACAGAGGGACTTTTGACTGAGGCAAGAGCTGGAAGACTTGGGGTAATTTACACTAATTTGAGCGAACTCAAATCTCAGAGCCTATTCCGCAGGAGACCTCAAGAGCACTTTCAGACGGTCAAAAAACTGTGGTAGTGTAGCCAGAAGAACAAGATCATTATTTCCATTGCACTTGTTCCATATACTGTAAGCCAGAGACAAGCCCAGAGGGAAGGGAATTGGCATTGATTTTTCTTTAGAAATTGATTTTTCTCTTCACTGACAACAGTGTGAAGGCTTCAAAAATAAATCAACCCTAGTGGATATGAACCGCAGTAGTACTTACTCCAACATTCAAACCTTTCGTCTGGTCGTATGTCGGGCTCTTAAGGAGGTACTTGTCATCATTTAAAAAGTTTGAACTCTGAGTTTATAACAGAAAATGGAGCAACAGAAAATGTCTATAAAATTAGGAGGAAACATGATTGTACATGAACTGTAGCTCATGTAAAAATATATCCACAATAAAATGATGAAACACTTTTTAAATGTTAAAAACATACAACACCCAAAATGTTTTAGTTGATTAAACCTTTCATTTCTGAGCGGTGCATGAAACAATATCATATTAAGATATTTACAACCGAGTTTGATGTCTAAAGAAAGTCAGCTATTGAAAGATTAGGTGTCAGTTTCTATCAACCACAGACTATCAATTTCTGTTTGGAGCAGCCATTTTGTAGCAACAGTAGACACAGAGAAAAAAATATTTTTAAAGAAGCCAAAATGATAACTCCTCCACCTACCATAACTTTGATCTACCACGACGCAATGAAGTGACGGGCTGTATCTACTCTTTGAAGTACAAAGTGATCAAGGTTTTTCCATGCTCGACATGGTCAGAGCCAGCAATAGAAAAATGTAAATGTGGAGATTTTCGGCCCAGCTCTTCCACCACTCACCAAAGACCTGACAAACACTGATTAAAAAAATGAAGTACAATTTTAAAAGATCTGCAGCTGCTACACAGTAAATATATAATGATTCTGTATGCTGGAAGGCTTTTACTTTGAAGGGGCTAAAGGAAGTCTTGAGTTTGCACTATCAGCATTGTAAGATCACAAACATATTAATCTCTGCACCTGTTATTACTCCTGCCTGCTTTGTTGTGCAGTGCTATTCAGAAGGTTGCGAAGAAAGCCGATGGTTTTTTTTAGAACCCATTTTTGCAATTAAATGTCCATGATTCATACAGTACATACACACTTCTATCTCCTGCTCTTCCATGTTGTCCTATTTTATTGGAAAAACAACTAATCAAAGCACAAGTAGGAGCCATTCAGGGAGAAACACTTCAATTTCATTGGAAAATAACACCTGCAACCGATTTTCAGACAAACAGTATCTGGGTGGGGAATTTCTCCTTTAATTAAAAGACTTCCCTAAAGCTCAGCACATCCAGGTATTTACACTTGAACTTTGACTGAACATGAAGCCCCGGCCTCTTCTGATCTCCTCACAGTCACTTACAGTACATACACACTTCTATCTCCTGCTCTTTTCCTGCATACGTTTATGTCTCGAATTAATTTTTAATGGGGAAGTGTCAATAAGTGTTACTTTGTACAGCCATGGCAGAGAGCATTGGGAGTTCAAATCTGACGCGTCATCCCCCAGTTTACAGGTCAGCTGATTGTGTTTGACTGTGATTAGTATGGCCCCTCGCCTTGTTGTGGCAGCATCGCATTCTTTGTATAAGGTCATGAAAATATGCATAATTTAATTATGCACAAACCATCGGGTGTAAAAGCTGTCCAGAACTGACATATTCCATTCAATTAGAGGCTACACTGATGTACTTACTTTCGAGGAAGTGACACACATTCTGCAACAGATTTCATCGCTGTGGGCCAATTTGATACTCTTCCAGCTTTGCTGTGAGAGAGCATGCATAGAGTGACATGCTGCAAAAAAAAAAAAATCCAGCACGGTTCTGAGAAAGCATGAGATTAGTGGGTTTTTCTGTGCCTCTGTTCTTAATATATCCATCAGTGTGCAGGGGAGGTAATTATTCCTGAAAGGTGGAACAGGGAAGTGGCTTTTACGCTTGCAGAAAGCATTCCTCAGAATGATGACCGAAGGAAGTGAGATCAGAAGCAATTAACTACTAAAGGAGGGAAGTCACAGGGCTCTAAATCTTATTGCTACGCAGCGCTCGGTTTGTGTTGTTGTTAATTACTAAAGTAACTCAGACAAGTGTAACAAAATCAGCATTACATTATAGTTTCTTAAGGGTTTTTTTTTTCATTAATGATGTAAAAGAAAAGAGTGGCCATGCCAATTTCATACCATTCTTTTTCTTTTCTTTTTTTTCATTCCAGGCTTCGTAAACTGTTTATCCACAAGAGCAACCCTTTGTAGTTTTCTCCTCATTTCAACCAGATAAAAGATGATCATTCCTAACCTCATCCTTAACATTTTCCGGAATGCTGCGGTAGCCGTCTGTGGTTTAGATTGACAAGCATTAAATAGCTTGGTGGCGGCTCCTGTATGCTCTATTATCACAAGAGGACATATCGACTGTTCTTGTTTAATGCATCAAGACTCCCCTCCTGTAGCACCCTGTCTCTGGCCTTCATCTATGATTCATTTTTTATTAACCATCATTCCTGGGACACAGGCCCCCCTGAGGCTTCTACAAGGCACATGGGGCGGAGCGGAAGTTAGCTGACACCTAATCTGCTCAATGACGGACCGGTGTTATTTATTGGATCCCTCAGTGAATCCTGATTTGTTGACGAATGGGGCTAGGATGGGATCAAACATTCAGTGTACACAGACAAAACACATATTGTGGTGAAAGAAAGGCTACGGGGCAGCTTCTGCACCCGTTCTGTATTAGAACATACAATGAAATAAAAATTCATAGCACCCCGACCCCCCATACCTGGTGAATATACCTGAGCAAGTCTAAGCCTGGCTACCAAGCCCCTCTGTAATTCTCAGATTATTTCAAACAAAATCACTTTGACCAACATACAGTGATTCTCTATGCTGACAACTACCCTGCAGATAATTTCCCTCCGTGCCTCTGTGTACATATTCCCTTTCTTCGCCCTCTATCAAATTTAATCAGTCTCAGCTTTCCTCACAAGCCGCAGCAGCATAGCCTGTAAAAATACAACAGGACTGACAACAGCAGAACTCTATTAATTCCTCAACCACTGTGGCTGCTGGTCCTGTGTAATATTTGTCTTAGCTTGGAAGGAGGAGTGGGATATGTAAATTGGGCAGCATGTGTTTCAGAATATCAACGATTAGAGTTGCTTTCCCCATGGCAGCAACCCCTTTATCTATACTGCATGTGTGTTCCTTTGCTCAGCATAGGATTATATTTTATTTAACAGCAGATATACGTGTGTGTAACAAACATTGAGCAACAATTTCTTTATGAAGCATATACCATTCTCTATATTGTAAATATAAGTGATTTTTTGGGGATTTTTTTAATTTTTTTTATCAGAGCACACTAAACCTTCCACCATGCAGGAATCACTAAGGAAAGGTGTTTATTGGATTGCAGTTTACTCTGTTAAGTGCCATACCATATAAAAGCCTGCACCCTGAACAACATATTCATTCATTACCCCAATAGAAAGGCACATTAATTAATTAGACATGGTCATGCATTTGGTCAATGAATGGCCAGTAACTGAGCCCATCTCCTGAAAACACTTTGCTGGCATTAACTAAATAATTATAAAAGAATCCCCTTGCAATGCCGCAATCTTCCCACCCCACCACTCTCTCAGCACAATACAGCTCTGACATTTCCTGACTTAAAAACTACCGCTAATTTGTTCAGTTGTTGTGGTATTTATTTCAGCCCCCACCCTCAATAATTCACTGAGTGCATTGATTAATTGACTGCTGTTGCAGTCATTTTCTCTAATGGATACGCATGAAGCCTGAAATAACGAAGACAAAATACAATCCTTTTTCGGTAGATATTATGGTCTACAAATTTTGTTTTGAATGGAGGCTCTTGTAATTAATGCCTATGTATTGTATGTAGCCTACTGTATTTTGGGACTTTGAGTGCATTTCAGGCTTTGATTCATTAAATGGTTTTTAGAAGAGTAAATCTGTTAGTTGCAATTTGGGGAGTTGAGGCCGTCTGTGTAAATCAATATGTCTTAGATTAAAAAAGTCCCTATTAGGTTCAGCAAAACCCATGCTAATGCATACACCTGCCCAGTCAGTCACACCAACAACAAAGTCTCCTGAAGATGAAATCTATTCGAAAGTAACTGAAGGACTTAACCCCTTAAAGTCACCCATCAAGGACACACAAGTTTATTTCACAACTCTAATAGCCTCTCCAAGATCTCACCGAAGACCAGAAAGGGCATATATCTGGAGGATACTGTTGTCTGAAGTGTTTCAGGCCTGTCAGCTTTTGACAGCAGCAACAATGAAAACCAACTAGAATGGGTGCATGGCGAAAAGAGTCTTTGCAGGTTTATATCTTCACTCTATCTTACTCTAGAAGACAGAATGGAGGGAAGGTGTCTCCTCCCAAGGTGGCTTCTTGCACCTTCCGATGTCGGATTAATAAATAATCTGTGAAAATGTAACGCTATTGTAATGGCTTCCAAGGCAGCCTGCCTTTGATATTGCTGCTCCTGCTGCATTGGCAATCTATCTCTTTAAAAATGAATATGTTAAGGAACAGAGATTCCATTAGCTATCCTTTGCATTTCCACTCCACCTTGTTCTCTAGCCTCATGCACTCAAGCTAAGTGTTGTGCACACCTAAAAGTAGAGGATGCACAAATCTGTGGGAGTGTATGTGGCTCTTGGGAAGAGTTCACGAAGTCAACATATCACAAGAATGGAAACTCTACTCAACTTTCAGCTATGAAAGATTGCTTTTTCTGTGGTAACCCCTTAAAACAGGCCTAAAATCTCTCTAATATGACAGCTTCTAACAGAATTAATTAGTCAGGATAACGTCATACACTACATGCTATTGTGTGAAAACAGGGCATGCCGAGCTGCGAGTAACATTCAGCGTTTTGCCTCAGCACTGTCACGGACTGTTTTGACTGATATAAATATCAAGCTTATGTTCTTTGATAGGAATGATGTGCATTAACCAGTGTGAAAAGCCAGTAACAATAGGGTTCTGTCAAGCAAACAAGAATAGAAATGTCACTCCTGTCAGAGTGGATACTGACCAAAGTTCTCCCTCCGTCTCTCACTGGCTGGCTTTCTCTGTCTCTCTCTTGACAGAAACTCACTTTGACGATTTGAAAGAAAGACTGTTTCTTCCATTATTCAAATATTTTAGAGCTTGATATTAGTGTGAGGCACAGGCAACCCCTTATGTCAGTGGTGGCCCTTTCTGGATATGGAAAACTAGCACCCAGACTGCACTGAAACATTTATGCTGGGTTATTTCTACTTCAAGGAATTTTCCTTTTTATTACTCTGTTTCTGATGCAACAATGTGCAAATTTATCTGGCTGAATTATTCAATAATTGAAATAAAGCCACAGAGCATAGATCACCATGGGATTCATTGTGATACCTTCAACATTTCTGGCACTGTATATTTTAAGTTTGTGTATTTTATAGTTTAGGAAAAGGCTGATGCAACATGTTGTTCTTGACATTAGGCTAAAACATCAAGAACCACTAAATAAGTCTGCGCTAATTCATGAGCCTATATATTATTATTATTATTTCAGAATTTTAAGGGAATGCACGCAGGGAGAGATCATGATGTATTGTATCTTATATTACACCACTGCTTTTGGGGGAATAATAAAGAAACATGATTAGTCCTGCCCCGGAGAGCTGACTTGGACTTTTGCCTAATTCACCAGTATGCTCGTACAGCACAGTTATCACCTTAGGGACGATTGGAAATGTTTCATTTTTCTCTTTGGGCATCACAATTCACTTATGTTGTAAATTATTAGCACAGCAGATAGCGCATAGAAAATAAATCTGCAGCTAACGCTTTGCATATTCATTTGCAAAATCATTTAATTGGTGGATGTGCAAATCACTGCACTTGAATCGGTAAAAATCTAGTAATTATTTCAACACCATCTGTGTTCACTCCTAAAACAATGCATCAAGCACATGGCGTGTCCTTTGTTCTCTTCCCTTGATGAGTATTTAATGCAAAGGCATACAGTATATGGTGAGGATGGAAACATTGTCCAATGAGGCAAACCTCAGACCTTACAAGGGTCTACAAAAAATGTTTGGCTCACTGAGAAACTTGAAATAATACTGTTGTGGTACACAGCCGACAAATACGCAGTGTTTCACTCTGTGAGGCCTCCAACCCGTACAACCACACGGTTCGCTTTTTGCCATCCTCAAATATGATCCACAAAAGTTTATTCTAAATTAGCACATCTGGTTTGGTTTAGGCTCTAAAACTAGTTGATTAGGGGAAGATACTAGTTTGACTTAAAATGATGACTTGAGCCGTGTTGCGTGTTAATTTTACTACTGACTTAGTGATGTAACCTTCAGTATCAGGGCAAAAGTACTCGCGGTTTTTACGAACTCCCAACTGAGGGTTAGAAATGGAAAACAAACACCGTTTTCGTGGACCCAGTGTTATGCAGTGTTTGTCGTTATGGCAACAGTGAACGCGGTTTGAAAAAAAAAAAAAACGGTTTGAAAACGGGAAGCGAGCGTTGGTTTCTTGCACCGAGCCTAATGCAACCTTTGGCATCATGGCAGTAGTATATCAGTCTCCTGCACCCAAGTCCGCTTTGGTGTCAAACTACCCACCCAACCTGCCTCCTCCTGACAAGGAAAGACTTATCACATAGATGTCATTTGAACTGCATCACTTCTCCGCGACACCAGTTTGTCATAATTTATACGACCACGAGTGGACGCTTTACTTTAAAAAGTAACCGTCGGTCGTGATAAGCTGCTTGCACACAAGGCCTAACCCACATAAGGGTTGTCTCTAGGAGAAAGGCACTCTCAGTGTTTTAAAGAAAGGCAGTCTCTATATGGTGTCCATCCTCAAATTCCCGAAACATTAGATAATTTAATGAAAACTACAAAGCGGTTTTGTAGTGCTGAGCAGTGGTTTTGAAAGACATCTCCCCGCCCCTTGTAGCATTAGCTTCGCATGGTCACTGCCTTATCTCTCACCGTTTTCATCATGCAAACATTCGCACACAACACAAGCGCGCACACACACACACGCATGCGCGCACACACACACACACACACACACACACACACACACACGCACGCACGCACGCACGCACACACACACACACACACACACTAACACTAACACTGTGCTTGTGCTTTGAATGCTCCAGCAGGAGAGGATAAGCTATGGTTTCAGTCACACATATCAAATGCTTGAAAGGCTTGCAACATTCAGTTTTTAGTCTTCAAATAAGGATCTGACAAGAAGAGGGAGAACAACACTCGGATGGAAGGATAATTCCTCAAAACCTTTTTCTATCTAAAGAAATCTCTTTGATGAAGAAGATAACGTAAACCGCATATGACATGCACGCAGCATTTGATGTTCACATTTGAATGGCAATATTTGTATTTGAGCTAAATACCCTCAATTGCTAATTCATCAGTCAAGGAAAACAAAAATGTGAAGCTTGTTGAGTGGCTCCTATTTTGACAACAGAACATGTTACATTATCATTCATGCCTTTTCTGTTTTATGTGGAGCTGCTTTTTTCACAGATGAGAAGGTTGTTTATGCCGTATGTAGTGTACTGAATACTCGTATTTATAAAAAAAAAAATGACGTACCATATTTATTAGACAGAAGGTGTTTTCAGATGTCGCGTTCAAATCATGTAAAACTAACTATATAAGGTAGGGAACTTTAAAACTATCCAAAGGCAAACACAAGCCATTTGTAGGAGATCATTATTAATGTCAGCAAATCTCAAATGACCCTAAGTGTTCTTGCAAAGAGCCTAATGAAGCAAAGTGCCAATGCTTGATGATGATGATGATAACTTCAGAATTGAGCTAAAACTGGCATTAAAAATTAACTGACTTACACATCTTTCACATTAGCTTCAGTCTCAGAACATTACCATAGATTTAAAATGTGATAGCGTAGTGCAGCTTACAGTTCCTGACCCTTTGTACACTGGAGTGTCAAACCATCGGCTCACATCAGCCTGTCTGATCTCAAGTTCATTTCAGGGAAATTAGCAGCAGTTTTAATAAAGCTTGTTGCCCATGAGGTCAGTTAACTGTCTGACCATGCGGATGTGACAAATTTGCTGTCATTGCTTTCAAGCTGCAGCATAATTATCAAGTATTACATCCAATAGAAGCACACTGGAATACTTTTATATGGTTCCTTCGATAGCTATATTTTGATTCACTTATTCAGTGAGATATTTCTTAGAGGTTCCCTTAGCATCGGTTATATTTTCTAATCTATGTCAGCAACTTATCTTAATATGTTGCTATTGTGCATGGAAGTAATTGCAATTTGACCAATGAATTCAGAGCTTTTCATTTAGTTGCTAAAATTATAAACACTGGATAAAAATTGCAGTGCCTCTAGTCTGTATATAAGCAGCCAAGAAAATGTACTTTTGATTTTTACGGACAATTCACATTTTCACTCCATATTTTTCTCTCGATAATCCCCAAACGAGCTGGAGATAAAACAGGATTTTAAAATAGTTGTATTTATTAGAACTATATGTCTTTAAAAAAAAAATAAATATTTATGTCGAATCACGGTGCCAACATCAGTATAATCAAGGTTTCCTGACTTATCACCACAGCAAAGAAAACTGAAGCTGTGAGCAATATTCAGGCAGAGCCATTCTAACTGTAAGTGTTTCCCATTTTCAAAAAGTAATTTTCTTAAAAACAGTGGAAAAAGAAGGACTCTCATAATCAGGATTGGCCTTTAGTTTGCAAAACTAAACCATTACCTAATTGCTAAAGTAAAATAACGCGTGTAATGTTTATCATTACAGCGATTTGAACAGCTACATTCAGCATCCAGTCAGCTCGTCGTTTCTTTTCCATCACAAAAAGAAAAATCAATGCAAGCAGCTCATTTCACTTCTTTTTAAAAAGGGGCAACGTGACTTCAGTAAAGGGACAGGGAGCACCTAGAATGTCAGTTTAGTGTAAAGGAAATTTGCTTTTGAAAGCAATTACATGTTACAACAACTGCTTCTCAATGTTGGAAATGTGGGCTTTCCTCTAAGCAGGCTTAAACAAAATGAAGGATGTTGTACATGAAGTTGGTTTAAGGAATGCACATAATCGTTCTCGGGAGGACAACGGAATACATAGATATTTTGTAATCATCATTTTTACTAAATGTAACAAGTGTGATTTTGCATTTTGTTACATAACAGCACCACAGACCAGGATTCCCAGTTATATTCTGACAATGGACACACACTCATTCAGAAATGACACTAGAAATATAGACCCACTCGTGTTACCGCGCGCACACAGTTTGGTAGTTGGCTAACTTAGCTGACAACACAGCCTCCATGCCATGATTGTTAGAACAGACATAACGAGGACACAAAAAAACAATTGTCCATTTTTACAATGCCCTATGCACATATGCCTGAATATGGTATTGCATTGGCAGTTTAAACTGGGAAGAACATAATGTGCGACATTCTCTAATAGTTGAAGCCTCCGTGACGTCACCACAGACTGTAAATAAAAGTGGACACAGCATGGGAAAAATAAGGCCAATGCGTAGATGCCTTAAACTGCAATACCACCAGGGGGCGCTAGGAATTGGCTCCAAAAAGAATCTGGCTCGATATACTCCTATTCAACTTCTCTTATGAAATCCAAAGTCAATTTAAGTTTTTCCACAAATTGTTATGGTGTCTTTCGCTCAAGTCACTCCTTCTTATTAGTTTTCTGGCAGTCCCTCTGAAAACAATTCAATCATTTATTAGATATTTGGCCTCAAAAAGCAGCATGTTTGGAGTCGTCTCTATTTGATTGACAGGCCTGTGGTGCAGTGAGGTTTCTGCTATCAGTGGGTGGCGTGTAGTGTCCTCGGGTTCCTGATCAGACTGCTAGATATTATGTTCATATCTGGCTCCAAAATAGCAAGAGGGCGACGGTAACGATTAAGAAATCAAGGCTTCAAAACGGCATTTCACGAACCGATGGGTGACGTCACTGTTGGTTCCCGCTATTGCGTCACCCAGAGGTTTCCTGAGGAGCGGTTCTGAAGCTCAGTGTGCGTGGTTCTGACCGTCACCATCACACCAGTGTGTGACTCCACCTAACTCCCGACTAATCAAAAAATGGTGTAGCGGTGAATCCTTGTTGCTGAAACCAGCGCTACTGAGAGTCACTCTCTTTATCACTCTGGTTGACTCTCTCTGAGTGGAACCTGCAGGCACTAGTCAGCTGTGATGGTACCCATCTGTCGCTCAAAGCAGCCCTGCCCTTAATTACGCTTAACTTTACAATATAAATGGATGAGTTATAGAAATATTCACCCCAAGTAGAGTTGTCATGATCGTGGAATTCCATTTAGTGTACTAGGCTGTAGATATGTTTATGTCTGCTGTTAAATTGGGCATTTTAACATTGGGGTCCATGGGGAGTGGAGTTTTTGGCATTTATGCAATAGCTTCATTTTTCAACCCTGAAGTTTGCCCTTAAAGACAACCACAGAAGTATTTTAAAGGAACAGAACTGCATCAAAATGCACACACAATGGCAAGTGGAAGCATTATTAACCATGTCATATAAACATGCTCATTTACAGACTGTATGCCGTATGTGTGTGTGTGTGTGTGTGTGTGTGTGTGTGTGTGTGTGTGTGTGTGTGTGTGTGTGTGTGTGCGTGCGTGTGTGTGTGTGTGTGTGTGTGTGTGTGTGAATTTGGATAAAAACAGGATCTATTCAAATTAAACATCTTCATTGACCAGATCAGGATAACATTGATGATTTAATATTGACGCTTTTTTTTTTTTTTTTACGTACTGCCAGTGTCTGACTGATGATTTCACCCTTGATTTAAAGTATGAAGTATTTTTTAAACAAACGTTGTGCTTCAGTGGTGAGTTAACTACCCTAAATGTTCATGTTTACTGTTGGACCATGAAACAACCGGCTTCTATGGGTGTTGTGTGCGCCATAACTCATGACCAACGAAACACACTTTTTAAATTGAATAATTAGACACAGTGGTCTGATACATGTTTTGAAAATGAAAATGATGTGGACCTCATATAGTACCTACTTTTATTGTATATATTTGTATTTGATTCAACCCAATTCTAATTTGAAATATCTAAAATGACATACATTGTTGTATTTACCTTTTGAAATGATCTGGAGATTACACCTAAAAAAAAAGAGTTGTGGAAAGTTCGGTTTCTACTGAGACTGCACATCATTTTCTTGCACCAGCTGCATCAGAACATGTCCTCTGAACTTTTACATTAACCCATGGCATGGGCTCCTCTCAATTCAGAGGCAAGAATGCTTGTGATGATTTGATGAAAATTATGTCTAAAACAGCTGAGCCAAGGCCTCTCTGCAACCACAATATTTGTACCGTTATCTGCAGCAAAGCAGACCAGTTCTCCTTTGCCCTGTCCCAGTTAGACAACCGTTAGTGCCGGCTTTCAGCCAAGTGAGCCGCTGTGCAGACACCAAGTTTCCAAACACGATGACTTCAGGGACCACTTTCTTGTAATTTAGTGGACAGACTCATGTTGGGAGTCATGTTAATACTGGGCCACATGTTTTTTTATAGTAGCAAAATGATGTCTCCTGTGTAGATCTCCTCTTACCATTCTCCCTGCTCTTTGTGTGCATGCTTTGAAGTGCTGTTGTTATTAAGACTTTGTTCTGCTAGCTTCTCTAGTTTTTTTTTCACAGTCTAGATGATTCTTTTTCGCAATTTGAATATCATTTGACTGAATCTGTTCCTTTTGTACGAAGAAGGCAAAAACCAAAGCTTGTTGTCCTGAGCCAGATGATGTTAAAGGTGGAGTGTCTGCAGAATTATTCCAAGTTAGGGGTACTTAAGGACATCATTTTCATTTTAGCTTTGAGGGAGATATTGACCAATAACTGCTCAAGTGAAAACAGTTATAGTTTTACAAACAAAAACAGCGTGTTCCTAACAATTAGATACGAGTCATTTAACATATGCCTCCAAAGTTTTTCTGTGACAAGCTTATACCTTTACTTTTGCACCTCTAAACCTAAGTATGTAAGCTTGGGATACCTTAAAGGCTCACTGTGTAGGATTTAGGAGATTCCATAGCAGAAATGGATGCAGTATTCCTAATTATGTTTGCATATAATCACCTGAAACTAAGAAGCACCGTGTTTTCATTTTCTTACTGAGCCCTCAATGTCTACATAGGCAGCAGTAACTGTAGGTTCTCATTTGGATTCTCACATTTGGAAGAAGAGGGTGAGGTGAGGGAAGTTGAGTTGGTTGCTCCTTAAAGTTTTTCAGGCTTTAGCTTCAGTAGGCTGAATATGCAACTTCTAGCTAATATTATCGTTATTTACAGCATAATGTTATTAGATATGTTATCATTGATATATTAGCAGTGTCTGTTTTGTCCACGTTTGGCTTTGAAAAAATTGGCACCAGTCGAGCCACTTTTCACAGATCATCTGCCTTTAATGATGTTGAGCTCCAAAACCTGCCAGCCTTCATTGGCCTGTTTTGCCATCCAACGTTGGTTTGATTTGTTCTTGGTTTTTATCACTGTTAAGACTTTAGATGCTGAAGTCTTCATTTTTGCTGGT
This sequence comes from Brachyistius frenatus, assembly GCF_029030835.1. Lineage (NCBI taxonomy): Eukaryota > Metazoa > Chordata > Actinopteri > Embiotocidae > Brachyistius > Brachyistius frenatus. The sequence goes on from NW_027210616.1 coordinate 5,028,252, forward strand.
TTTGCAGAGTCTCGTGATCTGGCTGGGGTTTCCAAGGAAGCCACAGTTGGCAGGCTGTCAACTGTTGCATGATTTACTAAACAATGTAGCCACTGGCATTGGCTGTAGTACCTCTAAAGATTTGATTTGATTAGAGGTTTAATAAACATGCTGTGCAATTTTTTTAATTATTTTTTTTTTACAAAGTTTTGGTTGCAAATCTATACCTAGCCATATAAACACATACCTGTTCAAGTTTTTTTTTGTTTTTTTTGCCACAGTTTTTGAAAGTAAATGTGAAAGCCTGAAACTAAAATCACCAACTTATAAAACACAGCTAGCAGGCAGGAATCTAAACATACAAACTTAATTATATATTTTTACTGCTATTTTATTGCTTTTCTATTGTTCTATTATTATCTTATTGCTTCTGTATGCTGCTGTAGTGAAAAAAATTCCCCTCGGGGATTAATAAAGTAACTACCTAACCTAACCTAACCTAACCTAAAAAATGAATATCACATGTACAAAACTAATTTTAATAACACCATTTTTTTAACGATCTCAAATTGTACATTTGAGTATTTCATCGTATTGAAGCTGAAAAAGAACACACTATTTAAACCCCTTCACATTCACATTGGTAAGACAAATACAATAAACATTTACATCTTAGGATGGACAGTAAGAAACATAGAAATTGCTGAAATTGCCTAAATTGTTAATGTGGGACTTTGTAATCATAATTCAGGTGAACGAGGCTCAATGATCTCCTCTGTACTACATTTTTAATGATCTGCTTTGTAAGAGCTGATTATGATGGGAATTATTTGGGGATTTTGGCACATATGCCACATAATCAAAATTATGTCGTACTAAAAAATATGCACCTTTTTGTAACATAAAATGAAACACCTCTGTGCACAGTTTGGAGAACAGGTCATCTGACAGTAGTTGTCCCACAGATCACAAGGTTAACAGACACTAACAAGAGATTTATTTTGAAGTTCTGTGGTCGTCAATATGATGCTTGTTTTCTAGTGTGCAGCTGCGAGACACATGACATACTGTCATCTTTTTTCTACCCTGTCAGCATGACATACTGCAATACATTTTGTCATTGTGTAGACATCAATGAATCACATTCACATCAATGAATCTGTGAAGATCACACTTTCTTGTAAACACAGCAATTCAATAAATACATCATATGTATGTATAAATGATACAGCGGCATTAAATCATAGCTATCCACTACAGGGTAGACAATCTTATGACATTTTTTAGATGCATTTATTCTTACAGAAAATAATATAATATTACAACTGTTTATGCATTCCCACATAGCGTAATCACCCTAAGCCTGTGTCACTGTAATGTAGTCTATGTGGAGGAGCTATGTGTTTTCAAATGAAGCATGTTACAATTAAAAATTAGGCCCTGTACAGAGAGACTTATTATTAGGCTATTAGGTGACCTAAAATATATGAGCTAATATACATTTGTAAACAGCAGCACAGCACAGTGAGTTGGCAACAGGAAGTGACAAGAGTACGTTTGCTGCATCGTCTGATTGCCAGATCTGTCGGACGGAATTTGTAAGCACTGCATTATAAAAAAAAGTTGCATTATTAGGTGCCCGCTATAGACTGGTGGATCTAATTATATTTCAAGCTTCTTACCAAAACGATTTGTGTGTTAATTAGAAAAGGACATTATTTAGCTCAAGTGCTGTACATTCCCTAATTGTCTCTTAGTTGTCTTTACAAATTGTGTTATTGTCTCAACATCCTTACTTACTGGCCACATAAAAATGTATTTCTCATGACAAAATTGGCACTTTCTGTCTTTTCTAATCTTGTAGAACTGTCTCATTGTAAAGGTACATTTTGAAGTAACATTAGCAACATATTTTGTTGATTATATTCTAAACCTGCCTTAAAATGGATTTACCTGACAAAGTGGAATCATAATACCACAGGTGAGTATTAGGAAGAAAAGCCTTTATTGCAGTCTTCACTTCAGATAGACCTCTGTCTGTTCTGTAGTGTTGCTATTTACTGAAAATCAGAAGCATAAAGCAAGTAAGTATTTACCAGCTTCCGTCTTGTGTGGTTTGATTATTCTCATTCAAATTCATTTTCATTTTGTTTAATTTTTCACAGTTATTTAACAATGTAACACATCTATAATTTGAAATCCACTGTTGTGAGTTTTTACCTGTTTAATTTTAAATTATAAATGGAGAAATGGCCAAGATTATTTTGTTTTTTGTTTTAAATTATTATTATTTTCTTAAAATACAAAAATACATTGTCTGCCGTTTTGTATTTTGGCTTGCTCTGAGACGCATTATAATATTTATCTAAAATGTCCTGCTACTTACCTGTGTGACAGTCTGCCCAAGGTTGTTGCTCTTTAATTTGGCACAGACTGTCTAATCAGATCGTTGTGGGAGATGGTTGTCGCTGAAGTCAACGAAAGGACAGCTGACAGGAACACAGAGGTGTTCCAGAGCAATAGATGGAAATAAATAAATTATCAGAAGCTTCGAGGAAAAATATAAAAAGAGCAATACTTCTTGGTTCGCAGCTATCATTTCTGGTAATTATGTCCATGGTTTGAAATGAGCAAAAACAAAGTTTTGAGTGGTGATTTTGTTTGTACGTTCAGCAAAGAGGAGGACAGTCTGTGAAAAAATTTTACCGTCTTAACTTGAAGTCGTCTTTCTTCCAAAATCCTGCAGTTCTATCACATCAGCAGACCGTACCACTATCATCTGAATCATTAAGCCAAATTAATGATGTATAATATTCAGTGCGCTTCACTGTCCAAGGTTCTTCCTTGTGGAGGTTAAACACTTTGAATACTGTTTGTGTGTGTGTGTGTGTGTGTGTGTGTGTGTGTGTGTGTGTGTGTGTGTGTGTGTGTGTGTGTGTGTGTGTGTGTGTGTGTGTGTGTGTGTGTGTGTGTGTGTGTGTGTCAGTCATTAAAAGAAAGTCGTCCAACCACAGATGGGGTTTATTAGATATTAACCCCAGGAAAGGGCTAATCTTAATTATATCTATCAAAGCAGTTCAAAGGATTTTTGGTTTTTATCTTGTTTGATAGATCGAGCCTATAGGTACCTTGCCTCGCAGTCAGGACTTTTTTTTCAGTCAGTAACAGTGTGTGTAAATGGCTATCCATTTATCCATATCTGGATATGATTTTACATTGACAGTTATACTCAAGTGACCTCATTAGTGGTGCAGATTCAGGAGATATCAGAGAGACGGTACTGTAAGAGATGCAGGATCTAGCACTCTGGTTTTGTATCATCAGCACCGTTAACTTTGTAAATGCCCCTTTGGATTCGTGTCTCGGTTTGCTTTCTGAGTCAAGGTCATGTCAATGATAGATTGGACTGTGCTTTTGTGCCTGAAATTTAGGCCCTTTATCTTTTTAAATCACTGCCTTAAGGCTCCAAATTGAGAAAACAGCCAGGGTCTCATTTCCAAAACCATCTGAGCATAATAAGTATTAGCTGTCCAATGGCATTTACGTGTCAATCTGCTAGATAGTAGAGATGGAGTGCAGGTGCCGCCAAGGACCCATTATTTCAGACCCCCACAGTTCTAGGGAATTGCAAAGGTGCCTCAACACACACCTCAGCACATTTTCATTTGCTACATTATCATAAAATGGGTGTTTTAACCCATTTGCACACAAATATACTAGTTGTATGTAAACACACTCAATGATGTGTTCAGTGATACAATATAGCTTTGTTCCAATTTGTACATGTTTTTTGTAGCAATGAAGTCACTATTTCTAAAAACATGTATTGAATATCGAGATGCAAAAGCTTTGATACTGCATTTCCAACAAAATCAACTAGTAAATCAACTTATACTCAGTGGTAAAGAGTATTGAAGGGTAGTTTAATATTGTAGCAGCATTAAAGGTCCCACATTGTATAAATTAAGATTCCCATTGCTGTTTTAATTCTAAAGCAGATCTGTATAAATACCGTGAACATGTCAAAACATTCAGTCCACAGCCTTTATTCAGCAACTGTGCTGTTTTCTATTAATTAATTAGTAAATTTAGTAAAGCAAGATATGACACGTGGACTATAAATTAAACGGGACTTGACATGACGTGGACAATGCAACGACTAACAGACTACAATAAAATTAGGTAAACGGACTAACAAGACCAACCAGTAATAATTCAAAAAAAGGGGGAAAATGGCAAAACAAAACAAAAACAAACAAAAAAGAAAACATTTAATGGTCAATAACTAAATTGCAATGACAAATAGGTAGGTAAATTGAAATTAATCTCATTGATAATAGTATAGGTAAAAACACATTGGCTTTCCTAGTCATAACAGAGTAAACGGTGTAAAGGGCTGAGACTAGTGATAATAATACTGATAATAGTAATTAACAGTGATGATGAAAGTAATAAAGCATTATGTACAAAAAAAGGAAAAATTATTTAAATAGCACAAAAAAATATCAAATAAGTATGGCCAAAGAGAGTTGCAGTGTGTGTGTATAAGTAGAGGTCAGATGGGAGGCAAGACTTGTTAATTGGATGTATGCAATTAACGGTGATAAAGAAAGTAATAAAGCGTTATGTACCAAAAAAAACAAAAAGGAAAAATTCTATCACAAAAAAGGAAGGACTTATTAAGGGGATGTATGTCAGGAGTGTTATTCAGGAAGTAATGCAATGAGGATTGGCTCCTAAGCTTTATGGAACTAATGTGTTTGACTGGTAATAGATACGGTTAATTTCTCTAGTGTTATGTGTTCTGTAAAGAAGTCAATCCATATTGAGATGTTTAGTTTTTTCCTACTTGTCCAGTTTAGGAGGAGAACCTTCTTCGCGACAGGTAGTGCGATGACTATTATTTTCATATTATGTATAGGAGGTGTGATGGATGACAGGTCCCGCAACAAACAGAGTGAAGGTGAAAGTGGGATCCTGTAGTTTACCATGTGGGACAGTTTGTCAATAATTTCTTTCCCAAATTGGTGCACAGGTGGGCAGTACCAGATTGTGTAGATTTAGTCATCTACTGTGTTTGAGGCACAGAGTGTGCAGTAGCTTGATTGCGAGATACCCATTTGGTGCATTTCTTTGAGCGTGATGTGTGGCAGACTTTTTACTGTATGAGTTACAGGTTCGGTTTATTTGTCATTGAGAAAAATGTTTGTGCAGGTTTTGGTCCACGAGGCAGTATCAAGCGATATACATGTATAGATCTGTTTCCCACTTTAAAATAGGGAGAGATATTGTTTGATCACTGTTGATAAGTCTGTACAGTTTGGGGAGGATTTTATTAGGTGTTGTGAGCTTCATTATTTCTTCGGCTAATGTGGATGTTTTAAAATCTGCCTTGTTTTATGTTGACCTTATTTGTTATGACTGATTTGAGCTGCACATATTGAAAGAAATATGTGTGGTTTATTTTGTGCTTTTGGACCAATTGTTCAAATGGAATAAAACTTATTTCCATGTTATAAAATTCATTGTATTTTTTGCCCTGAAGCTCGTCCAGATTATTCCATAACGATGCTTGCAAGCAAAAAGACCTGTGGTTGGCCTGGGCGTGTCATTTAGAAAGGAGTTAGCCAATCAGAAGAGAGGGTTACTGATATCTATGAACCTTATAGACACAGACCCCAAACAGCCTGTTTTTGGTGGAGCTCCAGAGAAAGGTTTAAGAGAAGAGAAACATATATTGAGATTGTATGAGATAGAGGGTATCCACAACAAAAGTCTGTCTGCTGTTTCAAAATACAATTGAAAATCTCCTGATCTATTTTAGGTAACACTAACTATTTTGTCTATTCTATCATATTGTACCCCTTGTAAGGGTTGTGAAATATTTTTCCATTATCCATGGATATAGAGTGGTGCTGCAATAATACTGACAACCTTAGATATAATCTTGGTTGTATTTCTAATCCCTAGACAAGTCATAGCACCTCCTTGAACATCAATTCAACTTTAGATTTTGCTCAGCTTTTATTATGAGGCAAATTGCTACGTGGGTTAGAAAGACATTATTATAAAAACCTGATACAACATGTCTCACAAAAAAATTGATGTGTTAATGAGCACAATGTAGGCTGCAGCCTTCTGACACAAACTACGTTATGGACTGTTCTCTTTGGCTGCTGCAGGCCTCTGACCCTTTCTTTGTTTATCTTATTGGAGTACATGATTCTTACCTCACCTTGTCTTACATCAGCGGGTTCCTCATGTTACTAATGACAGGCTTGGCCTAAGAGAGAGTAATTAACCAACAACTGGCATTTGGCGCTGTTTTATCATTAGACACGCATGTCTATAAAAGGCAAGCTCCAAGGAGCAGAATAATTATACAAACCAATTCTCGCTGTTGTTAATTAGACTGATCGAAGTGTCACCATTGCAGGTTGGAAGATGCAACTTCCTGGTGGAGGCTGATGGAGAATCTCAGCATGCTGCTAAGAAGCCGGTAAGGGCTTCTACATGCCCATATGCTTGCTGTAACCATGTCTGACTCATCATTGTCAAAAGCATTTTGCGGGTGCATGTTTTGTCTGGTTCCATTTGGCTTTGAATGGTATAAACCTGGGATTCAGATGACGTGGAAAATGCAATGATTTGAACAATGGGTAATTGGAATAAGTTAATATGATCATAAAATGCAACTGGATCTGTTTTGTGTAAAGGTTTATCACTGCATGTGTGTATTTAGGGAATACAAGGTAAGTAAGGTAGAAAAATATATAAAGAGTTGACTAAAGCTGACGATTAACCAAGCTAGGCCTAGACCTAGGGCTGACCTTTATTTTAGCACACTATTCACTTGTCTCCCTTTTACAGAAGACCAAACACAACATGCAAGTAATGATTTCCTTTGTTTTTGTTTTCTTATGATTAGTTTAGTGTCTTCACAAGCTTCGGGTTTGTGTGATTGCAAAATTGCTGCCTAATTACAATAATAAAAAAAAAAGGTCCTGTGACAGGTGTTATATTGAAAACACAGGAAAAAAATGATTGTTATGACAACATGACAAAATAAAATTGTCATTTTATGATTACAAAACAATTTTGGGCACCTTGAGAAAAATGTTTTGGTCATAAAATATGTGAACTATGAGAAACACTCGGGCTGCACCTGATGATTTTGAGCAACATTTTATCATTTTAAATCAGTTATTTCATTTATAAACGGTCGGATGATTATGAGAAATGTCCAAAATCAACTCTGAGAGTGGAAGATGTTAAAATGTCTTGTTTTGTCCCATTAACAGTCAAAAGATGAAAACATATTCACTTTAAAACGGAGAAAAGCAGCAAAAGTAAACCAAAGAATTTTTGAAATGTTTTGCTTCAAAAGCTTGAAGGGAGACAAGTGCATAGTGTGCTAAAAGAAAAGTCAGCCCTAGCTCTAGGCCTAGCTTGGTTAATCGTCAGCTTAAGTCAACTCTCAACTCTCAGCATGCTGCTAAGAAGCCGGTAAGGGCTTCTACATGCCCATATGCTTGCTGTAACCATGTCTGACTCATCACTGTCAAAAGCACTTTGTGGGTGCGTGTTTTGTCTGGCTCCATTTGGCTTTGAATGGTATAAACCTGGGATTCAGATGATGTGGAAAATGCAATGATTTGAACAATGGGTAATTGGAATAAGTTAATATGATCATAAAATGCAACTGGATCTGTTTTGTGTAAAGGTTTATCACTGCATGTGTGTATTTAGGGAATACAAGGTAAGTAAGGTAGAAAAATATATAAAGAGTTGACTAAAGCTGACGATTAACCAAGCTAGGCCTAGACCTAGGGCTGACCTTTATTTTAGCACACTATTCACTTGTCTCCCTTTTACAGAAGACCAAACACAACATGCAAGTAATGATTTCCTTTGTTTTTGTTTTCTTATGATTAGTTTAGTGTCTTCACAAGCTTTGGGTTTGTGTGATCGCAAAATTGCTGCCTAATTACAATTTTTATTTATTTATTTATTTATTTTTTAAAAAAGGTCCTGTGACAGGTGTTATATTGAAAACAGAAAAAAAATGATTGTTATGACAACATGACAAAATAAAATTGTCCTTTTATGATTACAAAACAATTTTGGGCACCTTGAGAAAACAAGTTGGTTATGTTTTGGTCATAAAATCTGTGAACTATGAGAAACACTAGGGCTGCACCTGATGATTTTGAGCAACACTTTATTATTTTAAATCAGTTATTTCATTTATAAATGGTCAGATGATTATGAGAAATGTCCAAAATCAACTCTGAGAGTGGAAGATGTTAAAATGTCTTGTTTTGTCCCATTAACAGTCAAAAGATGAAAACATATTCACTTTAAAACAGAGAAAAGCAGCAAAAGTAAACCAATGAATTTTTGACATTTTTTGCTTCAAAAGCTTGATTAGATATAAAAATAGTCATTATTTTAGTGCCAGTCAGTTGTTTAACTGGCTGATGTATACACATAAAACCCCATCACCTCCTTAACAGTGCTAAATTGAGCCAAATGTTAAACGCTGTGTAGTATAGCTCTTTTAACATGGATATTTCAGGACACTGTATGTGCTGTATTTTGAGTTCTGTAGTATACTGTTCCTTTTCATAATATAAATCATAGTTTTCCACTGTCATTTTCTAGCCATTCGTATGAGACATCTAAATGGCAACCTTGGAACACACCGTCTACCTTTGTTTGATTATGAATTCAGAGCTTTAGTTGCTGAGCTGGTGTTATGATAATGCATGGCAACCCGCTGTGATATACAAAATTGGTTTTGACAACAGGCTTGCTTTTAGATTCACACTGCCCTAGGACCATATATTTAACATATAACACACATCTCACGGCCTCCTCTCCTTTGGTAAGAGTGGAGGGAGGCCGCTGGAGGGTGGCGTAAGGGGAGTGATGGCGGTCTAACTGCTGAAAGATTTGAGTGGCCAAGAAATTCATAAAACACTGTCGTTTTCCCTGACACATACACGCATTCACGTCTCCCTGCGGATCTCCCCTCTAGTTGAGGGAAATGTGCCCTTGACAGTCCCAATGTCAGCTGTGATTTTGTCACTCAGTGGGCGAAATGCATTGTGGTGCTGCAGAGCTCTTGGGTGCTAATAACTGAAGAGGACACTCTACCCTCCTGATAACTCCAGCCTGGTGAGAGTTACCAGCTCTTTAACAACTTTAACAAAGACACTCCCACAGTCTTTCAGGTTAAATTTTTTACGGTACAGGCCCTTGTACACCCGACTCTCATTATATAATCTGTTATAGGCCATATAGAGCGCTACCCAGAATCTTAACTAGCTCATTATTTCCGAGGTGCTGCGAGTTTCCGCTTTTTAGCCAACACAGCTGCGTTCTGAAGAAAATTAAAGCAACAGCTCTCAAGTGCATACACAAATGAGGTTGCTGACATCAGTGGAATGGGATGTCTACTTCACTGAGAAGCAGAGGTGAATCAACAGATTTGGCTTCCAATCAAAGGCTGGAAGAAGACAGACATATACAGACACACCAACCTGTGAGAGGACATCAGTAATGGGCTCACATTTTCCTAATCTCCTTTGATGGATTCAGGCCATGATTTTCATTTAGTCCAAAAGAGATAACCAAACTGTCAGCTGTGCTGCTGCTTTGCTTTAATCTCCGCCTGCAGCCAATAATCACCCTGCAACCCGCAACCCTTTGTCAATTGTTAATCTTGTATTGAAGACATTTAGATGCCAGGACGGTATTCTGCATCCTAGGATAATCCAGGAGGCCACTGAGGAGAAGCAAATTGGATTCATTATTAAATTTTGCATTATTAAAAAGACAAATGAATAGAGTTCTCCAAAGAATTTGTGGAATCAATTTAAAAATAATCATTACCATGCCGATACACATCACGTCTCCTGGAGACTGACAGAAAGATTAGCAATCTGTGCAGCAGCATTTTAAAGTCATTTAACATGTTATGTCTTAATTGTGACAACACACATACAGTATGTGCCCTCGCTATGCAATATATACTATTAGATTGTTTTAAGATGATATACTAAAATGTTGAATACCATCTTTAGAGTTTTAGTGAATACCATCTTTATAGTTTTGGTTGTTTATATATAAAATATATAAATATATATATACTGTACTGTATATACTGTGCATTTTATATTTAATATGTATATATTTTTTCTTTTTTTGTTTTTACTGTTATTTTATTATTTTATTATTATTTTATTGCTTTCCTGTATGCTGCTGTGGCGAAACAATTTCCCCTTGGGGATTAATAAAGTAACTACCTAACCTACCTAACCTAGCCTTATACAGAAAACAATCATCTTGGACCTTTAACTATCTTAAAATATACCATATTCATACATTGAAATTGTAGCATCTTTTTATACAGTAGTGTTTTTTAATAAGAAGAATTATTTGCATAGTGGTGAATGTGTTTCCAAGTAGTAGATTCACATATAAATGTATACTTCATATGGCACAAATTACACTGTGAAGGTCAAACATCCAACTGAACCTGCATGAATCTTGACATTGACAGATAAAAATCTCCAGACATGCGACAAGTTTAAAAGTGCAGTCCATCTGCTTCACTTAATGGAACAAAAGTCTGTGGTTAAAATGAATCAAACAGAGACTGATTGGAGGGTCACTCCTTGCAATTTGATGATGGTGATTATATTAGCAGAGGCCTTCACATTTAAATGAAAAATCTTAAATAACTTCCCCATTTGCTATTTGCCTTCACCAAGGAGCATACAACACAGGATATGCTGGAGCATACGCAAACAGAAGAAAGGCAAAGGAGCCTGATTAAAGTTTATCTTTCAGGGCAATAAGTCTACCGGCATTCATTATTGCTTGTCAGATTGTAAATGGTCTCTGGGAGAGATATTATGCAAGCTCACACACGTATGTTAAGGAGAATGATTTAGTCGCGCCATCCGACCACGCGCTACCCTGTTTGTCCCTTGGTATGTCAACGATCTGCCTGACTAAAGACAACATCTGAGCACAGAGGACAACATTATACATGGACGCTGTCTGCAAGATGTGTCACACATCCCATCCCTGCGTTTCATTCATGAGAGGAAATTAAATAATCTCTCTAAATTGTGAAAGCTTAAAGGAATTAAGTGCCCATCCCCAGTGACCCTAAAACAATTATTTTGGAGAAATTTATACCAAAGGCCGCTGGCTTTATTATGATGGGATTATCTTTGTGAAGGCCAATCTATTAGAAAGTGCAAAGGGAATTCTCAACATGATTATCAACTAAGAGATGAAAGTCACACCTGTATGGTAAATACTGTACTCCAATTGTGTGGCAGGTGAAGAAAATATGTTATAGATTGTCGAGGTGTCTCTGAAAGTAGAAAGATGTGGGATAGTCAGCCATACAATATACTTAACGTAAGTCGGCATGACGCCAAGAATATTGGTTCCATGTTGCAGCACATCAGTTATGTTATGGTTGTTGTACACTTGATATCTTACATTCATTTTATTAGAAGGGAAGTATTCCCAATTATTTTGTAGTGTAAATGGATATTTACCAGAGCGAGAAGACATATTTCATTTACACCACTTCCTGACAAATGTTAACTCTTCTACTTGAAATAGTTCAAGTATGTAATGAGGAATAACTGTTCAAATGTAAACAATAACATAGTGGGAATCTGTTGCAAACACATCTATTGATACTAGGATGACCAGGTGTCCCACGTTATGTGGAACATTGCAAACAGCATTGTAGGACCCTTGTCCTACTTCCCACAGATGGAGACAATGTCCCGCATTGTGACCGTCTCTAGTCTTTTATAAGTCAACAATGCTGGACAGACGATTTTCTCAAATCCGGCTATTTTTTTTCCTCCAAATTCAGTACTGTGTGATGTCAATAACAAATAACTTTTACCACACTGTGCAGCACTTCTAATCATACAGGTCAGCATGCTGCTAAGCTGTCACTGCATGACCATTTACTGTGAAACTTCCTTTTATGTTTACTGTGTTTACCTCGTGTGAGAGTTTGGAAAGTTGCCTTTAAATAAAATACATTTGTTTAGCCCATCACATGCTAAAGACCCAACCTGTAACCTACAGTACCTAGCATATTGTGTCTGTTTATTTTATAACCTTGTGGTAATTTTAAATGTGTAATACCTCCCCAGCTCTTAGAAGAAAGTTTTAATTTTATGATGTCATCACAGTGTAAAGTCTATGGGCCACAGGGTGTGGGGCCAGTATGGAAAAACACTATTGCACATGTGCAGTACGGGAGGGTAAAAACCAAAACACTTGAAACTTGTTTGGCTGTTGCTCAAGGCAAGACGTTTTTATTGAAGTTTACAGGTACCATCTTTGGCGCCAGGTTTCCAGTTCTCTTTAATAATTTCGAAGCCTCTTTAATCCTTACCAACAATATCGATAGAGACAATGACAATAACACAGCCTATACAATGCGGAATCTTGTATTTAAAATAATATAATGAATATAGAGGTCATTAAAATAATGAATAAAATAAGAAAAACAAAGAATAATGTTTTCCCGACTTGAAACTCTCGTCAAATGCTTTTTAAGTTCTGGAGTTTTAGATCTAAAAAGTTCAGCTCTTTAGCCGTATGAGTGTGTATTGATCCAAAGAGTTCAGTACTTTGTTCTTATGTGTGTGTATCGATCCAAAGAGTTCAGCTGCTTGTCCTTGTGTGTTTTGGATGTACAACAACTAGGTCTGCTTCTACCTGGATACAGTTAAACATGTGCACAGATTCTTATCTGGTGTCTGGATGAACAATTGTTGGCCACACCACTTCCACAACTGTCCACAGTTTCACTGTGCCGGGCTTGCTCTTGTAAACTCTTCCCAAATTCGGATTGTTCAAAAACTAACATACAAAAATAATGCAGTGCAATAAATGAATCAGTTCCTTTTCTATTTCTGAAATGAAATGAAAACTTGTTAAGTTAAATTCTTTGTTTGGAAAAACTTCTGATATTTAACCACTACTAAGGATTTATTTATCATATATCTATACAACCATAAGTATTTTAGCAATAATAAAGGAACTGCAAATGCATCAGTTACCATACATGACAACAACATTGATATTTTAGTATTGATGAATAAATTACCTCAGTATTTTTACCTCTAATATATTCCTTTTTAACCCTTTTTTTTAAATTCCATTTTCAGTATTTCCCGTAGACAGACAGCCTTTGATTGATTTGATTGTTGAGATCAAAAATGCTTGATTTTGCCGTTTTAAGGGATTTTTTTTGCAGTAAAACTGTGAATCCAAAAATATTTTTTCCTTAAAATACTAACTTTAAAGAACCATGGGATAACACGTAGTTACAAACAAATAAATAAATAAATAAAATAAAATAAAAAAATCCTAAAAGTGGCTTAATTTAAGACATGCAGTACAGTATCTACAAACACAAAGTGAAATCTCTTACAACTCTAAGAGTGTATAAACTCATGTAAATTATCACATTGATTGAACTGATGCAGAGAAATGCACACTTGGCTAGGTAGCCTAATTGTATTGCATGTAGTGCCTTTTGATGATGGGAGGAAAGGTTGTGTTGCCAACTGTAAATGAGGACTTCTTTTTCTTTGTAAAGCAACGTTTGCTTGGAAAGGCTTACTTGATTCCGTCAGCAGAAATTCTATTGACTATGATCGTGCAGAACATTTTTTTTTTGCTAAATTGCAAGCCCCTGCAATTATATTGGTGATAGGTTGAATTTGGAATTATTGTTGTAAACACAGGGTTGTGATTTTTGTGGAGGGATTCACTATTCTCTGGTGTTTCAAACCGAGAAGTGTTTAGTTCAGATGTTTACAGGAAAATATTCCCGGTGCGACTGCAATGGTGACCAGATGTAGCACTCTCTACCAAATTCGATGTATTTAGTCCTCGGTTAAGAACAACATACAACTACAGCTCCAAATAACATGTGGGGTATTAGTAGCCCTGTATTTCATGACTTACACATTGATGATATAAACTGCCCATAGTCACTTCGCATTGTGGGTAAGACGGGTGCTATTTTTGACAGTGAAGAACAATGCTACGAATAAATAGGATCTGTGCTTTGAGGGAGAAATTGTTGGCATTTAATAATGTTTTCTTGCCACGTTTAGTCAATTTATTAAAAATCAAGATTGGATTCTAAATGTATTTTCCCCGGTTGCTTGGTGCATAAAGAATAACTGGTGACAGCAGCAGTGAAAGTATCAGGAGTAGTCATCATCCTTTGCTGTTGTTGAATAAAGCAGTGTACGGAACCTGCATCACTACTCAAGCTGAGAACAAGTAAGAAGCAAGAATCAAAAAGGGTTTAACTTGCTGTCTGTAGCATCGAGAGGACACATTCAAATATATTGATCATTTGTATGTTGACATTCTTGTTCCGGCAACCAATGTATGGGAAATAAAATAACAAATTGCACAGTTGCAACACACAAATCCTACCTAATCGCTGGCAGTGTGCACAGTGACCCTGAAATATTAGATTTTAAATAACATGTTTTCTTGCTGTGTGAACACAAATTGCTTTGGTTCATTCTTGAAAGAACGGGTTGACAGAAATGCTAAAAGCAAATCTCGCATTGTTTTACAAAAGTTATATCGTCTAAGAAGAGAGAGTTCTCGGAGTGCTGCTGGTAAATAAAATGTAATTTTCCCACTGAACATAATGTTGAAGTTTGCCCAGCACCCTGGATGTCACTCTCCCATAGATTTCTGTAATGTAATACATGTCGCAGTAGACACATCATATTTGGCCTGGGGAAGTGACTCATGCATGTCTTTCAAAGAGAGTCTTGCTTTGAACTTGTTTATTATGTTGCCTTGTGCGCGTCTACCTCGCAAGCTTGGGACCAGCCTGTGATTAGTCTTGCGGGCGCAAGAGAGTGAGACCCTGCTGAAGACCCTGGAGCAAGTCAATAAAACATACAAACAACAGGTCTGCGCTCTGATTATTGCTCCCTTGGCTTTAGGGGCACACAGTACAACACGCTGAACAAATGTTTTGGTAAACATTCACAGCCAAACTGTCAAAACTGTGGGCACAACATGTTGTAAAAAAGCTTTGCCTACAATTTGTGTAGTTTCTTCTTTGAAGAAAGAATTCAGTTGTGGCCCTGAATGTAAGGCATTGGATCACAACTACAGGGCGTCAACTGGAGATAAAGTCTTTGGTGTTTTGTTTTCAGTGGAGAATATGGCAGTTTTAGTAAGCCAAGTATTCCAATTATATACAATTTAAAACATGAGGTACTCTTTGATTAGCAATACGTAACTACTTTTAGACCAACAAAAACTAAATAAATAGGGCAGTAATTGTTACCTAACGGTTTTAATTTTGTGCAACATAACAGTCAAGGTGGTGCAGGGGTTAGCAGTGTTGCAGCGAGAATGTTTTCGGTTTGAACCTGCTGTTTAGAGTTCGCATGTTCTCCCTGTGCCCTCTTGTGTTTTTTTCACAGTTCAATGACGTGCATGTTAGGCTGATCCTAAATTGATTGTAGGTGTGAGTGTGAGTGGTTGTCCACCTTTTTGCGTTGACCCTGTGATGGACTGGTGTTCTGTCCAGGGTGTACCTGCCTGGTAGAACTTCTATTAAGTACCTTTATTGTGGAGAAATCATGGGAATTTAGCATAATTGCAAGCTCCTGCAAACAATTAGGGAGTTTAGGATTTCCTGGAGAAAACAATTAAACAATTTAAAAACCTTTTGGTGTTTTTCCTTTTAGCAAAATAGATCAAACCGCCCAAAGTATTCATGGCAAAGACTACGTCAACAACATGTATTTTTAAGTTACGTTATAATATTAATATAGTGTAAAGAGTAAGTAAATAATCTCAATACTGACCAAGAATTCAAAACCAACTTTTGATAATTGATTATATTATAATAATTGTATCAGGCTGGTCGAGGCTCTCAGACTGCAACAGCACATTAACAGGATTATACACTTGTACAACATACAATACATTTAAAAAACAAAAAAACAAACATAATAGCTTAATGTACTGTATGTCAAAAGGTAATTTTCTCTGGATCGGCCCATTGCACCCAGAACATATTTCCACTTATCATACTACCTGTTGAGTAGAAAGTTAATGATTTGATTTGATTTTGATTTGATTTTATACACTTTATTAATCCCCGAGGGGAAATTTCATTGCAAAATGCACACAGATTTGCTCAGAACTGATCTCAAACTTTTCTTTTAAGTCTTTATAAATCAAATATCTCCGAACTACACTGGACTTCTGACATGGAGCTAGAAGGGCTTCATAGAAACAGACTCTAAAATAATACATTTTGTATCAAAGGACCCTGCAACCTCTGTTGCAGCACTCATGCTGGCATCTAAACAGTTCATCTAAACCGATTTGCCATTGGTGTAGAAATAGCCTTTGAAACTTAAAGAAACTAACATCCTTCCCACTCAGTTTACTCTGCCCTTACTTGTACAGTTTGCAATGTTCCGCAAAGACAGCTGTATGAGATTTGAATAGGATACACTGACTGTCTTCCTCGATATCTTGTAGGAACCCATGTACAGTGGCAGAATTTAAATCAGTTCATGAATATGGAACAGTCCAGTTGGAATTTCCGTACGGTAAAGCAGCTTGTCACTCAGAACGTCAGCATCAACTTTTGCCCTCACAAGCCTGAAATACAAAATTCAGAGACTGTGATAAATCTGGCAGGCCCAGCTCTCTGACAGCAATGTGGGGCTCCAGAAGAATGACCTGCTAAATGTGTACTGCATGTATAGGGGGTTCTGATCCACTGCCCCTCAGACAGAAGACAGAGACACACACAGACAAGGGAATTGGGAGGGTCTACATGCGAATACAACAAACCAAGCATGCGTTCAACTGCATCCCTTGGGCTTGGAGGTTGTCAATGGGCTTGTTTTCCACCCTTCAGGACTTTAGTTTACTTTTCAAGATTAGAGAGGAATAAAAGGGTAGAAAAAGAAAGTTGTGTTTGTGAGTTTGGTTTTAATGTGTCAACTGCAATTCATGACAGGCGGATTCTTACAAGCGTTAAAAGAACATCCTTCATTCTGACTTTTAGCCTTTCTGAATGGCAGATGATAGTAATCGAAACCATATGCCACAGTTTAATTTATCAGTTTCTCTCACATGAAGAGATACTACTTTAACAAGATAAATCATGACTTGATCTCACAAAGTAAAACTACAGTACTTCCTTCTCTTTGACTAATGCAGATTCTTGTTTTTCTGGTTTAGGATGTCATAGTGATTCCTCATGTCAATAAGATTACAATATGCAGCTGATCCAAGTTGATCCAGAAATCCTAATCCCAAAGCCCAAGAATACCCGGTTTCTAACACCCCCCAATCTCCTTAGAAATACGTGTGTGTGACCGTATGTGTGAGTTTGTGCGAGCGCGTGTGTGTGTGTGTGTGTGTGTGTGTGTGTGTGTGTGTGTGTGTGTGTGTGTGTGTGTGTGTGTGTGTGTGTGTGTGTGTGTGTGTGTGGAGGCTGTCTGTACCCCAATAATTATACCATTCATTCCACACACTACGAACTCACTGTGACCTGTTTTTGCAGAGGGAATCAAGGCTGGAGGTTGTTCTTGGGATATATCCAATCCAATTGAGTAGATGAGAAGTGACAGAGGCATAAAAGCCCAGAGAGCCATGCTGCCGATTCTGAACACGTAATTAGCCCTGTCCCAGGAGGACGTGCGGTGAGTCTGCTTATTCCAGACCATACATTAGCAGTGACATCCTCCTCCGAACAGACGGCGCAAATATGAACATCCCTTTACAGTCGCGGGAATTTTTTATTTAAATAATTAGCACACGTTTGCATGAAATGTGCTTCTTTGACCCATAAAAACTGAGAAAAGAATGGTCGGGGTTGAATTTTTTTTTTTATTGTTTTTTTTTGTTCATGGCGTTCCTTCAGAAAGTGTAAAATGGTCCCTCCGCTTCCACCAAAAAATGTGAAAAGCATAACAGATTGATTAACTGAGTGAAATTAAATCACCGCCACAGGTTTGACAGCAAGCTTACCTCAGAGATATGGCTCATTCTAAAAGCAATCAAACCTTAATTGTTCCACTCCGTGAACACATAACAAAAAAAGAAGTGCAGATTAGCATTGCAGCAACAATGATTATGTTTTCACTAATTTTCCTTCATAAAACTATCTGCTTAATTAAAACAACTGGGTTTCTTTGACGATCAGCCTTCAAAAATCGTTTTCACGGTGTTTGTTTGTCAGCTGTATGTTATGTGTTTTTCCAATGTGAGTCCATTTCAACTTGAATGAAGTGGTCTTTAATTTGTGACTGGGTCTCAGTGCTCACTTAGCTATTTATAATCTGTTTAACCTGTAGTACTGTGATCAGAAGGCTGTTTCTTTCTTACATCTGAGGTTTTGGCCAAGCTAGGGAGGCATCTCTCAGTTGGAGATTATCCTTTACCCTTGAGTGGGATTCCTCACTGGAGGGACTCAAAGACGGGGCTTGGGGGACACAGATTTCCATCTCGTTTTCCGCTCTAGTCAGCCCCTTCTCTCCCAAGCTTTCTCTCAATTTTATCTGACTTTCTGCTAATGTTGACTGCAAAGTGTTTTTTATTCAATCCATACTGGATGCGAATATGTTTAAAAAGTGCATCTTTAATAATCAACATTTACAGCTCATTGAAAATCAGCACAAGATAGGATTGTGCTGTATATACAGTATTCTGCTTAAATCAAAGACCTCTAAATGCATGCGCTGTATCTCATTTGCATACTCGTTTGGGTCAGTGCCATTGAGAAATCCCGGCTGCCTGCCAATTCACAGCAAACAAAAATGTGTTTTAGTGTGAATAAAGGTGTAAGTGAGAGCAAGCATATCAGTATGAGTGGTGAGATGTGCTTTAGCATTTCAAAACAAGCTCCTTCAAAACTGCCACAATGTTTCAGTAAAGCCATACTGTACTACAAAGCAGGCTCCTTCCCTTTTTTTTTTTTCTTTTCTTTTTTTCTCCCCCTTTCATGCTAGTTGCTTGGTTGAGGTTGTCTCTAGTGTTGACGCTAATGCTAATCCCAGGCGTCAAACAAATTCAACTTTCTGTCCACTGTACAGAGGGAGACCTAAGAATATTATCTTGTGACACAAATGGAGGTGCCACGGTGTTCATCAGTGGGAGCGCTGCTTAAATATTCAGTTCCTTCCCTACACGTGGGGAGGCTTGTTTGATGTCTGTAGTAGAGATTTCATGTCATGAACAGAGTATCAGAGGAAACTTTGACTGTCGGTAGAGCATAATAATAAGCCGTATTGATTATGAGGTTGTTTTTTTTTTGTAGCAGTTTAAAAGACAGTGTGAGCATAATGTTTTCTAAGGCAAAGACATCCAAAGTTAGGGGAAAAAAAAAAAGGATACATGATGCACCAACAGTTTGTGCTTTACACAGCATGGAGCTGAAGATGCAAGAAGACTTACAGACATTCACACAAAAAATCAACAGCACTCTCACAAGTCTTCAGCTTGCTTCTGAAGCCATTTTTAATGTGCATCAATCTGTGCAATCTCCAAAAGGTCCATCTCACCAAGCAAAGGAGATGAATAAATGAGTGTGTCTGACAGAGCAGTCATAGTCAAGATCAAAGGAGAAGGAGATAATTAACAGCAGACTAATTGGTAACCACCCCGAGTTTTCATCAGATATGAAAAAGACTGCAGCTTTGCTGGATATTAATTGGAGGAGAATGTGCATAAAATATGTTTGGGTGAGGTGTTTTCAGTCGTAGATGGCTTGACAAAATCACACTGCACTGCATAGTTTTCAGGAATAATGAACGGATATAAATTCAAAAAAACACATTTTCAATGAAACATGCCAGAAAAAAACCCCACTGTAGATTTAAATTTAAGTAAGTGTGACATTTTGTGTACTGTGGTTATTGCCTTTGGTATGGCTCAGGATATTGTGTTTGTTTGTCCCAGCTGTGTGTGTATATATATGTTTGTATCAGTATTAGGTAGACTGTATGCATGTCGATTTATGCTTTAGATTTTTGAGGAACGTTTGGAGTATTTTTATGCGTATACTGAACTATCTACTGTTGTCTTTTGGCTTTGTGCCTGTTGTCGTCTCATCGAATTCCTCTACAGAAATTGTGTTTAAGGCATCATGCTCCTAGTCTCACAATTCTAGACCAGACATTGTTAGTGTAGTGAGCGATGTCAAAAATTTACAGAGAGAACCAGTCATGCCATGTATATCATCTTGAATATTTGATGAGAAATCTTGTAAAATGTTAATGGACAAATTGAATGCCTTGCATGGTATTGTTGACTATAGTTACAGGTTTATATTACTAGGTTATACATAATATTCCTCCTTTAATGTGCGTAGGAGCTTCTGTGCATATTTGCTCTGTCTGACACCAGCATAGAGTACCTGAGCTGTGAGCAGAATGGCAGCTGAATCAATAATGGACATGACCCAAGAGACAATTTAAAGTACAGTACTATACCACTTTTGATGATAGTATATTGAGGAAGTTTTCCATTTCACAGCCAAGTGTGAGAAAGTTTTGCATGAAAGAAAAGATTGAGTACACACAGTATTAATGAGACAACACAGACCTAATAAACAGCATGTATCAGTTCATCATTTTATTCGGCAACGTGTAGAAATACAGCCGGGGGGGGGGCAGAACAACAGTCTCAGGTGGGACATTAAAAGCAGTATTTATATGGCTGAAAATGCCTCATTCTGCTATGAGGTATGGCATTGTTAGAGGCTCCCAGCAGCAGTGTGCCCTTTGGTACTATTGTGAAGTAATACTCTGCAAATAAAAGGCTTACTTACTAACATCTCTTTAATCTATTATTACATTGTAAGAGAAAACCTTATAGTGTAACTTCATCATCTTGAGAACACCAGAAACCCACATAGTACATCACACAGCTATGTATCACGCTATGCTTACCACAATTTTGTTTTGTTGATATTACTAGATAAAACCACAAGATTTATCAGTAGTAATAAAAACTTCAGAGAAAACATTCCTTGTTTGGCAGTCTTGTTAGTACGTTACAAAGTAACAAGTGGGCTCATTACTTTTGTCTACCGTATACAGGGACCTCACACCAGACTCTGCATCCTCCCCAAGGTCTAGTCCTACCTCAAAGCAGTGCCGCTGGTGGTGTTGCTTAGATGAAAGTGGTGGGGGGACACGGGTACGTCCGGTTGGGAACGAGGCCCAGGCTAGGGGGGGTTGTTTTGAGACAGGACGCCTGGCTTGTCACAGTGCAAAAGGTAAAACTGATGACCAGCCAGAAACTCCATATGAAAGCGGGCTGGGCGAGAGGAGAAAGGCAGGAAGGCAACATTAAAATAATATAGCTCAGCTATAGATGCATTATGGAGAGAATTGAAGCATATATGGTAACTCAAAAATTACTTTCCTGAGTCATCAGTTGTTTTTTTATTCAGTAATTGGCAAAGGAATTTCATTGTCTATGAAATAAGGAACAGGTAATTGTAATGAATTAGTCATTTTCACTAACTTTCCCAACACTTGTGTTTGGTCAATATGTTTTACTATTCTGTACACATACAGTAAATAATATGTCTACAAAAAAATTTCACAATTGCAATTGGGAGCACAACAAAATTATTTGAAGATAAACACAACATAACAATATAACTGTATTTGTCATAGGTTAATGTTATTATGCGTATAACGTTATATTAAGTTTAAAAAACCAACAACAATGGAAGTGAACAGTTTGTAGATCCAATGTAAATCTTCACAAAAAACTTGCGCAGCATTGTTTCCTCTGAAGTGTATTTAACTGAAGTAACATCTATCTCAAACACATTCAGAGATTGGGGTTGACATGCAACAAATAGGCTGAATTTGACTTTTAAAGACTACAATGCCAAGGCCTTCATAACTATGCTATGGGAAAATAGTGCGTTATTGCCGCAACTTTGTGCTGAATAGAGTTGGTGAATGCAGGCATAACATATCTGATGTTAGAAAAAAATAAATAACAGAGGAAATAATTTGTTTTCAGAATAGCAGTGGAATTTTAATAGTCCTTCCATTTCAAAGGTAATTTCAACACATATTGCATGAATAACCTTGCTGCTATTTAGTTACTCCACATTATGCTACTTTGATATAGCTAAGAGTACTGTATACATCAAGGCTTTGTGTTTCTTACCATTTAAAAACTCTTTACTTTATGAACTGCTTGTATGGGAACAATGAGTGCTTAAATTTTTTTTTTTTTTTTTTTTTTTTTTTTTTTTTTCATTTCATCTCACATTCTTACTTACTTTGGTACTGGAGTGATAAGAGAAAAAAAAATATTTTTTTAAAAATGGCTGTTTCGAAGGGCAAAATGCCAACAATAAAAAAATGCTAAAACAAGAACTAGCAGTCCTGAGGTGCAAATGTAGCCACAAACTACAAAAATACTTCCTCATCTGCATAGTTTCTGAAGGACTTGGAATAGTGAGAATTGCAGATGTACCCAAAGCTATATATTACAGCTAGCCTTAGCTAGCGTAGGTATTGTAAGGATAGGGCTGTTTTAGAAGAAATGTGAGGAGTGGTATGACGGTATAAAATGGCTTATACGGTTCGATGATAAAAAAAAGAAAATTGTGATTCAATTAAGTCTTATGATGATGACCGGTTTTGCCTGGTTATTATATTATTTTGCGATGTGTAGTTGTATATGATGTAATGTGTGATCACGTCCTAGTAATGAATTTTACATTTCAAAAATAATACAATGATTATTTGGTTGGTTGACTCTGTTATCTGATAAATGACTCATTAACAGTGTTACTGATTAATCAGACTGGCTACGGTGGCAAGGCTAAGAATAGTATGCAATGTGTTTTGCACTCCAGGGCCACTGTACTTTCTTCTTAAATACAACCTCTGAAAATCACTGACATTGCTTTCTCCTACTTCACCAACTAAAATGCTGATCTATTTATTATAAGCTAATATTTGTTTATGCAACATATATAGGACAACTGCAACTTGTAAACAAATCACAGCTCAGTGTTCTTTGATTTGCCTTAATTTCCTGAACAGTTGCTTACAAGCCAACAGTGTAATAAGTCCCTAGGGAATGTGCCTTTGCCCACTGGAGAGGTAGAAATGTAAAAAAATAAAAAGAAAGAAAGAAAGAAGTAAAATTAGGTGTGTGGATTATTCAGGCAGAAGTGTAAGTCAGGTTGGTTGTGCTTGACAGTGAGTTATTTAGTTGCATGTACACACAAACACAGTAGTACACGCTTACAACCCCCTCTGGGAGCTCTGGGTCTAAAAATAAAAGGCCTAACAACACACATTTAAATCTCGGAGGGACGCAGATGTCTCCAGTCTTTTTTGAACTGCACCAGGTCTTGTTTTCATCTTCCAATGAAGCTATGCAAGTCTTTGTTTTGTGTATTTATTCTATGTTGTTCACAATATTGTATGGCATGTCTGAGCTGTGATCCCTGAAGTCCCTGAGACTTTGTGGAGATAGGGCCTTAGGGACCTAATGAACCAATACAAAAATGTCTGCTTGTTTGCTCAGTTCCTTATACAATTTACCTTCCCTGATGTACCCACTGAGATTGTCATAAAAGTTCAAGAAGAAAGAGCAAGCGGAAGATTCAGAACCGTAGATATGACAGGATGCTACCCAGTTCTACCAAGGTCACGGACTCAGTTCTCATTCCCAAAAACACCTTTCACAACCAGAGTCCCCTTTTGTAAACCAAAACACAGTTCATTCTTCCAACGAGCACACCTGTCCAGTCTTAATGCTGTAGCAAGCTTAGCTAAACTCTTAGCTTGTCACTGTACTTCATACAAGAACATGAGGATGATATTGATGTTTTTCATCTCCCTCTTGGAAAGAAGAGAATAAGCTTTATTCCAAAATGTTGTTTAAATAGTAAATCTTTGACAGTCAAACACCTCAAACAGATCTCTGCGGTCGTGTTCTTGGATTAAACACGTCTGTTTGATCGCGTCTCCAATATCCGTTGTGATATTTTCTCTCTCTTCCATTCTCCAGCACACTGTGAATACTTAATAAATACCAATTTTTCACGGGACATGAATGCAGATATTGAACGCAGCATCCATCAAATAACGTGGCTTATATGGATATGTTCTCTGTGAATCCCCAACTAAAACCATGCCCTGTGCCTCAATTTCACATCCCCACAGTTTATTTATTTTTCCCACCATATACAGATGAGCAGGAATCGTACTGAACAACACCTACTGTACGGTGAGTAAACAAGGAAGAACAACAACAAAGTGTTCTGGTGGGTGTCAGAACTACTCTGTCTCCTATTACAGCTCGACATTTAAAAAAAAAAATATTATTAGCAGTGACTGATTTTAATTGGCAACATAGTGGTTGGATGTCTCACATTCACAAAAAAGGTGTGGAGAAAATAAAGAAAGAAATTACTTGTACAATATAATCTAATTGTTTTTGCTCAGGAGGTTAAAATGTATTTGAAATATACAAACAATTGGAATTTAATTTAGTTTTATTGAATGATGGTGGTGTAATTAAATGTAAAAAGTGTTTGCACTTGGCCAGAGTTAATTTACAAAACATGTTTTGTGGCACATAACTGGCCTTCAATCAGCCTGTTGAGAGATTTATTGGGAATTGCACAGACAGCAATTAACAAGTAATGTTTCTCGGCCTTAAAATCCACTGAAATGTCAAACTAGTAAATACTCTGCAGACACCTCCTTTCTGAAACAGAACAGGAAATAGTTCATTGTCCACCATAGATGTCGGTTTGAACAGTGCACTGGAACGTGCCAATGTCCATAGATAAACAACAAACAGTCCACCAAGGCATTGTTGTCAACAAAATGGCAGCAAAAGCTTTATCTTTTGAAATGCTGGTGCCACGGTGAGGACAGAGCAAAATATGGAATTATAGCACAATAATACAGATTGGCTGGTAACAAGGTTAGAAGCTGATAGGATTTGGGGGGAACCTTGTGCTGCATTTCTGCGCAAGGGTGACTGGAGTATCAAGCCCTGGTTAAGAATAATGGTTTTCCTTCTGGAGGATGTGAAATTGGATTGCTCATACAAAGTGCTTGCTGAGGATAAACCTGTGTTATCCAATTATCCACCTAAACTACATAAAAAAAATGGAAGGTGTGGAGTTCTGGCAACATAGTCATCCTCGACTGAAAATACACAGAGCATATAATAATAGAAGGGACTGACTGGCTCATGCTTGCACTTCACTGTTTTTATGCCAATAGTGACAAATGACTTTGTGTATTTACAAATTTTTCACATTAAATAATGGAAGTGGAGAAGAAACGTCATTCACTCAGTCTGTCTCCTCTGGTAACCTCCCCACTGCATGCCTAAGCCAATGTAGATAGCACCGTTGCCCAACAGAGGGCAATAGTTTATTGCATAATGCATTTCACACGCGAGCACAGATTTGTAAATTAATATCTTGTTTTACTTCACAATTCTCCTCATTTCACGATGGTATTTTTTTATTTTTTTTGCTGCAGCTATGACATTCTGTACAAACCAACTCTCTGATTACTGTTAAACTGCTGACAAAAGGCTGCTGCTACAGTACAAAAACTGTCCTTAAAGAATTTGTGCTTTTGAATGCAGCAAGAAATGCTGTTTTGCTGCATTCAAAGCCACAGATGTAATGTGACGTGACCAGGAGCATTGTTTCTAAGCCATTGCCTCATGTTGAAGCAGAGATGTGTGCACAGCCTCTGTCCTGTTGCTCTGACACTTCCTGACTTTCTGATCACAGCCAAGATCGTGGCATCAACTGGAAAAATATCAGACGTCAGAAAAAGTGACATTGCCTGTCCAGATCATTCCACATCTGCAGGGATGTACTGTGGAACTGTATACATACCTATTTGCGCAGTCTCACGGTGATCAAATCCGTTCTTCTCTTTTCTACCAATTATCATCATGTAGCTTGAGATGTGCAAATGTGCCACAGTGATGATGTACATAGAAAGGCAGTTGTAAGTTGCTTTTGGAGCTCATTTAGGAGAGGAATTTCCACTTCCTAATGAGTGATTCTCAATAGGAAATACAAAAGCCTTTCTACTTCTAAAAGAGTCAGTCAGCATACATTTGCATACAAAAAAGCCTTTGATTATGATAGATATTGCCTGCAGTTTCAAAAACACTGGCCTGGGGTAGCTCTCCAGTCAGTTAGCCTCCAGTTATGGCTGATATTGTTCTCTGATATGAAAAATTATGCACGGCATTGCTCTGCTTAAAAATGTGGAAGTGACTTGCCTTTCTCATGTTAAAATTATTGAAGATTACGTGCTAATTAGATACTGATCTAAACACACAAACACACACATTTGAAACTTTTTTGTTGTTTTAGGTTTCGAGCATTTGCATTCTACCACTTGGGAACAATAAGTTAAGAGATGCAATGACTTCATAAAGACAGTTTTATTGTTGGCAGGATATATAAAACACCCAGCATGGGACTCTGCATCCAGACAGACCGACTAAGTAAAAGATTAAAAGTGAAACTTCTAAAGTGGAAAATAAGATGAAAACCACTGGGTTCTGAAAAAGAGAGAGGACCAATGAATTAGTTATCAACCATTACTGACAAACCCAGCCGACTTCATGCCTCTTAAAACGCAAAGAAGACGAGAGGAAGGGGGGTCGGCGGGGGGGTTGAGGGAATTAAAAAAATATTCTGCATTTGCTGTCATGCTCTTTGAAATATATTATTAGGTACAAATGGGGAATGTAAAGTAGTGCAATCCAAGGATGGCATCACCGAGGCAAAGAAGACCCAAAACTGTAAGATGTTTTTTTTTTCCTTTCTAAGTGACAGTATTGTGGACCTCCCACTGCATAACGGATTGTTCTTAAATACTGTAATTAGCATGTCTGACGCTGTGAATACACATTTAATTGAAGTAGGAGGGCTGGGTTTCTAGGGAGCAGAAGTCTGGCCCTTCTTGGGCTTTGGCCCCCCGTAGAAGTGTAAAGTGTCGGTAAGAATGCTCAGCAGGCATGAGAAGCACCGTGTGCCAAGTGTGATGGAGTGGAGAAAGGCAGCAGCACTGTTAGGAACTCGCTTTGAAGGGCGCTGCAGTAATGACCTGTCCTCTCTGTGTGGCCTCCAGTGGCGCCGAACTCTGCCGTTGCGATGCTGCTTTCAGATTAGGCCTGCGAGTGCCACCGATGCAAGTGAGTAGGGATCACAAGCTCTGGGTCACTCCTGTCACACTGGAGGACCGGGATTGTACTGGGCCTCTGACAGGTCTGGCGGACGGGGGAGGACACAGAGGGGAGTCCAATCGCCCGTTGGCCCCCTGACACCCACCACCATGTAGGCCTGTGAGTCCCTGCGGCAGAAGGATGATTATCTGCATGACAGAGCCTGGTGCATTTGCAGCCTGTGACTGTGATAGTCCCTGGCAGCAAGCATTTTTTAGTTCACTGTCTCATGCTCCTAATAATTTCATGACAGGGTGTCCTGCACAGCTGCAGGAAAGAGTGTGTGGTTGCATTTCATAAATAATCACTTAGATAAACCACTACACGGGACAGATGTAATGCGAAAAGAAAAGGATCACAACGAAGTCCACTAGGATATAGAAAGGTGATTTAAATTTAATGCTTCTGCGTCTTTTTTTTTTTTTTTTTACTCTGTTGCTTTTCCCAAGGTGGATAAGGCAGACAGAAGTGCTGTTATGTGAAGACTATCATGATTCCAGTTCCTATAAACACGACATGAGCTCTCCAGAAGGGTGCGTGGCATCTTGGCAGCATGAAATTACAATGTAACGACTCATTTTCCACCAATGGTTTTGTATACGACGATTATAATGAAGTTTCACTTTGTTAGGGGATGTTATTTGTTCATTTTTACCTTACGCCTTTATTGTTTGATAAAGTTCATCAAGTGGGAATGGGTAACATTTGGTTCTAGTTTACAATGGTCATATTCATCTTTCATTCTGCAACTATTATCCTCTGATGAGACAGAATTCATAGTGGCGAATCATCAAAAGCAAAGAAGAGAAGAAGAAAAAAAAAGAATACATGTTCTGCATATTTATTCTGTCAGAATAAATGATAGCAATTAAATTGTAGATTGTTGAATTTGAAATGAAATGGGTTCATTGTGGGGAAGCCTCTTCATGATTACAAAGAGATGAAATCTTTCTTTACATGTAATGAGAAGTGTTGTCACTTTGCCCAGGCTACAAATCCTAGACAGGTCATAGCTGGAAAATTCATTTCCCTGTGTTCCAATTAGAGCCTGGAGGATCCCAAAGCCAACTGTGATGTGACATGGCTTCATTTGAGCTCAGAGGCAAGGCCTCATGCTGCACCGCACTCCGAGTATGAACAAAGCATCAGCTTCTGATTAGGCTTCCTGGTATTGCCCTGAGACAATCTGCAGTTCTTTTGAGGAGTTTTCGGGCTATGCAGATGTTTCGGTGCTCATGAAGCCTGTGGTGATAAGTGTGAAAGAGGACTGAGCTGCCGCCAGGGATGGAGTATTTTTTCTCTACTTTACTTTTTCAAGCCTTATTTTGCATCCCCACAACAGAGTTAATATTTTTAGTGACGCATTTAGATTCAAGAATGTGAATTTAACATGAACTGGACAGAAAATGTCCATGAGCACTTCTGTGTTTTAAATGCTCCCGTGCCCCGTAATATATTACTAACATACAATTTGGCTTCGTCATTATTCTCAACACATTAATGGTAGAAGGTTTTTGTTCAATTTCTTTTGTTGCGCAGTGTAATTTAACATTAGCAAAAGGGAAAAGCAAAGGCCTTTTAAACTTTATTATTTGTCTTTATATTTCCAATTGTTTTTATTTATTCATTTATTCCCCTTTATATGTCCACATTAATTTCCTCATTTTTATTTTTTACCAGATTTATTGGTTATTGTGGCACTCCCATCGCTCCATAATGTCATACCTCACCGGAAGCATTCTAGAAGTGTATGATGTTGTCCTCATTTTGTTGACTTGTTGTTTTAGTCATTTTTCCTTGACTTTTGTGCTTATTGCATGAATAAGTAGGATACGGTGTTGAATTGTTTCTTCTGAGGAGATTGTTGTTTCCTTCTTTGGTCTGCTTTAACCTATAGACAAAATTAATACAGTTTGTTTTGTTTTAGGTTTCAAAAAAACATTCATCATTATAATTACTGCAGCAAATCACGAGCATTGTCTGGAATGGCCGTGATTGGCTTCGGTAGCCGTGTCAAAACCGCAACGCAATGCAGAGTCCGGGTCGAATCAAGCTTTCACAGAGTTGAACCAGTCTTGGTTGTTGGCTATAATAAAGTAAAGTAAGGGTTCTTTCTTTTCATCGAAAACTGTTTTATTTACTGACGTGTTTTAATAATCTTTATCTTTGCTTACTTAATTCTACTGTACTGCTTTCTTTGCTGATTCCCAGTTTATGTTTTTGTCTAATAGGACACAGAACAACACATGAATTAATTTAAAAAATACAACAGACAATTAAATAATAATGCCCCAAACAGATCAGGCTTTCTTGTGCATTGTTCTCATGTAAAGCACAGCTGCAACACAGAAATCAACTCATCAAAAGTAAAAAGTTATTTGTGTCTCTCAGAATTACAGACAACATAAATATCATTAATATAGTAGCCTAAAAGCAACACCGTGAAATGCCATGCCAAGGACATTTCAGCGCGGTTTTATAATTTTCGTGGAAGATGCTTCTAAATGCCATGAAGACTACAGTGTGGGTCATGTTTGCTAGTATGTTTTACAAATACTTTAACAATGATTGAATATAATGACTATTTGCAGTACAAACTCAATGACATTTTCAGTAAAGTAAATGAACAAAAGGTTTTTATATTGACCACTGAATCAACAATATCATTTCCTTTAAGTTTGAGCTGATGTATTGGTTTATTCGTCTGCTATGTGTCTGTGGCTCTCCAATACCATACAATAGTTAGAAAGAAAGTTTTCAACATATTTTTTATACATTATGTTTCACTTATTTAAATGTCCAGGTTGTATTTTTGGAGCTGACCTATAAAGTTTGAAAAAGTTATTCACTGCAAGTTTACTTTTTTTTTTTATCCCCTACAGTGTATTATAGTTTCTTTCGTAGACATGCATTAATAATTGACTGGACTTCAGTTGAAGATGAACCTGACAGATAATTGGTGGGTGGGTGCACTGAATAGGGTGAACACATCTACGTCTTGCGCCAGACTTGATCTTATTCAGTTTAAAGTGGTCCATAAGATGCACTTTAGTAACAGCAGACTAGCTAAAATATTCCCAGGTCATGACCCGAGATGTAACCGTTGTAATTATCCTCAAGCAGATTTAGCACACATTTTGGGCACGTTCTAAACTTCAACATTTCTGGTGCTATGTTTTCAATATTTTAACTATAGTTTTAGGGATCAAGGTACAACCGTGTCCTTTTCAAGTAATCTTTGGAATCCCAGCCAAACCCATCCTATATGGTACCAAAGAGAAGGATATTATTGTCTTTACCGCTCTTCTGGTGAGTCGTAGAATACTTCTTGCTTGGAAATCTCCAAATCCACCATCTCAGTCTGCCTGGCTTAAGGATGTGATGCTTTTCTTAAGTTTTGCAAAAATGAACTATGCACTTAGAAGCTGCAATGGCCATTTTACTAAGAAATGGCAACCTTTTATTTCATATTTTTACAATATATCAGTGCTGCCCACTGAATGAGACACGTCTGGTAATTTATACTGATTTATCTGGTCGTCTGTCCCTCCCTTATCTGTCTGATTAACTGTAACTTAACTTAACTACTTAACTATAGTTTTACAATACTGTACTGTACAAACTTTATGTAAATGAATGTGAAGGCCACATGTGTGTGGGGGTCTGCGGGTGGGTGTTTTGATTTAATTTGTTTGTTTGTTTTTGTCATGCTTTTCATTTTTCTATTTTTACTTTTTATTTTATTTTATCTTATTTGATTTATTTATTTTTGTTTGTTTGCTTTACTTTCCTGTCCTTTTCTTCTTTACTTTTGTAAACTGATTAACACATACACCAAACATTTAAATACTTGTTCTTTAATTATTGTATGTCATATTGTGCATTTTCATCAATAAAGTATATAGAAAAAAATAATTGACTGGACTTGATCCACTGCAGTCAATTTTATTCAGCATATTTTCAGCCTGGTTTCAGTAATATGTTTTGCATATTTACTGGCTTAAGATGTTAGGAAAACAAACCATGCTGAACAAATAAAAGTCTTATAAATCTATTTCCTAGATTTTTTTTTTTCTCCTGTGGGGAGGGAGTGAAGGACAAAAACAGAGCGCAGGGCAGGCGTTGTAAATCCAGGACAGTTACTGTTCGATACCATCAGCGGGGTCAATAGAGGTATAAATGGTCGCAATAAAGGTTAAAGGTTTTTTATGATTGTGTATATGGCAACCACGTGGCTTCAAAGCAAAATTCCTCTCTGAATCCATACCATAAATAAGGTACATACAGTAGCAAACGATTTTGTATTAATTCTACCAATATAATTACCACTATTGCACATTGCTACCTATACTTTTCACTGCTATGCATGTTGATAAGATGTAATGAAACTAAAACCTTTTACACTGAGCCACTGAAGTGTATTTAATGTCATGGCATGTCAGAACTTGTAACACTTTTTATTTTTTTATTTTTATGTATTGTCTGGTGAACTCTGTGGGATAATCTGGTGCTCCTAACTAACTATTTGGAAAATGTGGCATAATAGCTAATATTCTTCCCGAGGGTTTAAGTGGGATTTGGAAGGATAGGGAACACTAAAAACCATCTGTGAATGATGCAGCAGAGAAAAATTGACTTTGAAACTATCTGTCAAACAGGCTCTCACAGTGGCAATATTTCAAAATATACAAGTGTTAGGTGTGTTGTGAATACAGGTCAAATACAATGGAGACAATAGAAAGTAATCAATAGTGTCATCAGTCCTTGAATTTACAGCATGCAGGTGACTGCTAACTTGATCAATCACATTCACAAAAGTTTAAATAGACTGAATGAGTCTTCAAAAGTCTGCTCACATATCAGTGGTGTAGATTCCTCACATATTACAAATAAAAATTCACTCAATTATTTACAAACATATCATCTATTCATCATAGTGAAACATCACCACTTAATGGAAAGTGTTGCATAACAACTGATTGTCAAAAAGGACGCTGAATGAATGTACTGAAGCAAAGCCCGTCCTTTGCTACTGACTATACTTTTCAAAGTCATTAAGCATATATCTTTCTGTATTTCTTTATATTTGCATCCATGTGTGAAACAGAGAGTAACATTGAAACACTGGCTGAAATAGTTACACAATCAACAAAACATCAGCCAAAACATAACCATTACATAAGTTAATATTATCCTTCTGTGTGAACGCGTGAGTGTTCAGAACTTGTTACGTGTCAACTAGACAAAGAACAGAAATCAGTAACTAAAAGTTACTGTGGGCAATGATCCCAAAACCAAAACCTGACAAATCTTGTGGTTGGTACAAGTTGTCATTTTTGTGATTTGCTGTGAGAGCAGCCAGAAGCAACCTTGGACCGCGTAAGAAAACAATGAGAAAAACTGCCACATTTTAAGTTTATTTATCAAAAGTGTGCGAGAAGCGACTAAACCATCTTCCTGTTTAAGAGCCTCCAGACTGAAAGCCAGTGCTGCATTGCTTTTTTAGACCTTAATTGTCTCCTTCAGACAATTGTCTCGAGTTCAAACTGTTTTAAATGGACCCTTTCTGCTGCACATTAGGCTTCTCCGTACTTCCTATTCTTATAGGTTTCATTGTGTCTGCTATTACTTTCCAGCAGTTTCATCTTGATAGCCACAGCTCACTGCAGGCTTCAGTATGTCCCTATGATATATACTCGCACAGCAAATGGCCCAAAACATCCCCCGAAACATCCCCAGTACTATCAACAAACCAATTTAAGCAAATGGGGAAACTTTGGCTCGTGAGGTGTTAATCAGACACAAAGTACTAACATATGATAATATTTAGGTAGAAAATAGATAACATAACTAAACAACTGTTACATGATCTATCTATCTATCTATCTATCTATCTATCTATCTATCTATCTATCTATCTATCTATCTATCTATCTATCTATCTATCTATCTATCTATCTATCTATCTATCTATCTATCTATCTATCTATCTATCTATCTATCTATCTATCTATCTATCTATCTATCTATCTATCTATCTATCTATCTATCTATCTACTACAACTGCTTTGCTTACAATAACAAAGTACAATTTACTGCATTGCATTGCATTCAATTCAACATAAATTCAGCCCAAAATTAACAAACAGTGACCAGGTTGAAGGTTAAGTCATAGATTCAGCTGCTTTATTGCAAGAACAACAATAACACAGCAACATAATGTTTCAAATGAAACATTAAATTATGAACCAATCATCTGAACTTAAAAAAAATATAATTTGGGTACACTGTCTAAACTTGGCTCATTATGAAATTATTTAAACTATCAATATTCATAATAGGCATCTCAAGTGACTGACACCACTCATTTGCTCAACACGGCTTGAATGGTTGCACAATGGAAAACAATAAATATTCATAACACCTGAGCTGGTGATTGTAAATGTAAGACTTTCTGTTTCTGGATTATGCATGACTGTTAAAGATTCCTCAACAGCTCCACGGTACACAGTGCAGGAGTGGATTTCATCAACATGGCCTGTTGTAAATCCTTGGCTCAGCAGAGGCTACAGTTTATCACAAGCACAAATCTGCTCCCCTTTCTTACTTGATCCATTCGCTGATACGCAAAGGAATTCAATCAGGCCAGGCTTCCTGACATAAAAAGGATTTCTCATTGCAGTGGTGGGACTATAGTGCTGAACTGACTTCAATAGCTCCACGGACCTTTAAGGGCGGTCTTTTGTTGGGCAACATTAAAGGTGACCCTGAGCCTTTATCACAGTTATTGAGCAAGTACTAATACTCATCATTGGTCTAAATTGAAAGATTGCTCGCCGACATAATGCTTCATTGAGAACAAAATGGGCAGTAGCTTCTTATTTTCTCAGTTTCCCAACAAAATGACTGCAACAGTGTGTCTTCCCCGATATAAATCTGCAGAACTGCAAAAGAGCATAGCTGTACTATTGTATGTATATGGAAAAACATCAGCATGTTATTTTTTAAGCAACAAATGTAAGAGAGTTAACAGAAATAAAACTAATTCATTTTGGAGTGAAAGTTATACAAAGACCTAAACTTTATTATTGAGGTTTAGTTATTTTTCAAGTCAGTTGTCAATAAGATCACTGAAGCTATCTGCAAACAAGAACTTTACTATTGTGACGAATCTGCAAAGCCCTTGCTTATGTTTAATTACATTATATATGCCCAGTGGGCATGTCCTTCAAATTTCTAAAATGTGTGCCAGTTAAAAAGTCCAGTGCTACTTGAAGTATTCCTGGACATCGGCAACAGGGGTGGAAAACACTGGAGATGGTGATTGGCATGAAATGATTCGTGACTTCACCTACTGCTCCGGTATTAGGTGAAGATGATGATTTAAATTTTGATATCTTGACTCCAGCTTCTATTGATAGAGGATGAGGAAAAGGGAAAAAAAATAAATAAAGATGAACCTTGTCAAAGAAGTAAAAGACAGCTTGGAAGTTAACAGTTCAGATAAAGGCAGCAGAGCTATGCACAAGATGTTGTGAGGGAGGAATTTAAAATAATCCTTAAATTTAGAAAAGAAGATGAGCATGTTCATCTAATTTTGATAGCATTGTCTAGGGAATTGAAAGAGAAGCTTGGAGAGGAAAGTAAAATAAAGCTTTGCATACTGACAGTATTTGCAAGAAAACGGCAAGTAAAAGGGAAATTCTGGGTGAAAGTACAGTGACATGGGGAGTGATAAAAGGTATTCCTGTACATGAAGACATGGAAAATATCAAACAGAGTATTTATGGGGGCTAGGGAGAGACTAACGAGATTGCTAAACAACATCAATATAAACGGACTGGCAGCTTGTCTCTTACCATACAACCTGAAAAAGTTTAAATGAGATGTATGACCTTCTTAAGGCCTTTATCCCTCTCCTGCTTTGCTGTTGCAAACACCAGAAGTATGGGCATGTAGCAGTGGTTTGCAAAGGAGAGCAGAGTTTTTCTGAACTTTAGAAGTGATCAATCAATGCGTTGAAGACTGAAAATATCATTTTCAGGCTAAATGTTGTAAACTTTGGAGGCTTGTGGTTAGCAACATATGTTATGCAAAGGCAGTTAAGTGGATAGGTAGTCAAGATGGGCATTTCAAGCAAAAAAAAACGATTTCAAAGTCACTCAGAACTAATCGACTATTAATTGACTATTCGTTCCTCCCCCCCGGGAAATTAAAGTGACAAAGTTAATTGTCAGGATCAGAAGTAGGTCAAACGGAGACAGCGGATGAGCTGATTTTGTTCATTGTCTTTATGATCAATTATACTGATCAAGTCAAACACAAAACAGAGAACTAATTGTGTTGGGAGCTGAGAAGGTTTTAGGTCTAGAATATGTATCTTGGCCACATATCAATAAAACACTTGGAGCAGATGGGCCCAGGTGATAACACAATCTGATATTCTACAATGAAATGCAAAAGATTTAATAGCAAAGGGCTTTAACAGATTCATTAGAGATCTT
The DNA here is from genome assembly GCF_029030835.1 of Brachyistius frenatus. NCBI lineage: Eukaryota > Metazoa > Chordata > Actinopteri > Embiotocidae > Brachyistius > Brachyistius frenatus. The sequence goes on from NW_027210616.1 coordinate 5,064,071, forward strand.
AAAGAGAAACCAGAAATCATACATGTTCAAGAAACCTGGCTTAGCTAGCATTAGACTTTGTTATTGAAGGCTATGATAGTATCTGCTCAGACAGAGGGGGAGTGGGTGGGGGTGGGGGGCAGTGGAGCATACTATTTTACTATATTTTTAAAGCCAGGAATATAGAGTTTTTGAGAAAAGAGTTAGAATAGCGTGCTTTTAATAGAGTTAATGGATTAATTTGTTGTACAGGTAGGAGGGAAAGTGATATGTTGTGGAGCTTTCAATGCTCATATCACATTATGGGGTAATACAAAATAGTCATTCTGACAACGGAATGATGATTACAGGGTTAATGGAAAATCTAAAAAAATTGTGTGTGCCTAAATGACAGAAGTGGTTCAGGTAAAGAATGGGCCATAGCGCTTACACTACTGTCAGATTCACTGGCAGGTGTTTGTTCATTAGAAGCAGTTAAAGAAACAACTGCAGGACATGAACACTTTAATATAGTAACTGAAGTGTAGTTGAATTTAGAAGAAGGATACAGGAGGATTACAAAAATGGTCATTCTGTAGTGCTCATTCTGTGGATTGAGTACTTTTTACTTGGGAAATTGATACCAGTCAGAATAGGAAATAATTAGTCAGAGCAATTTGTTGTTGAAAATGGAACACCTCAAGGAAGCATAGTGAGCCCTCTGTTATTCTCCGAAGGGATAAATAATGTATTCATGGAAAACAGAGAATGTGATGGGGTTTTTACTTTTTGCAGATGCTTGGGCTTTTCGAAAGAGGTGAAGACATTTGGAATTCATTGTAAAGAAACTGCAAGGGGCCATTTCGAAGAGTGGGCATATAAATGGGGCTTTCAACTTTCAATAAGACAAAGACATTGTTCCACACAAAGGAAAGAACTGGTAGTGAGGTAAAACTAAAATTATATAATCAAGAGCTAGAGAGAGTGAAGAACTTTATGTTTTTAGGCTCATGGTTTGATGAAAGAGTTACTCTTTATATATTAGAAAAGTGGTGGACAAGTGTAAGAAAGTACTTCATTTAATGTGGAGTTTAGTTGGAAGCGAAGGGGGGGGCAGACAGAAATGCTTTGAAGGGCATACACAGTGGATTAATTAAATCAATATTAAATTATGGTTATGTTGTGTATGGATCAGCAGCAAGTGCATCTCTCGAAATGTTAGATAATGCAGCATCAGGCGTTTAGATTATACTCCGGTGCATTTAAAACAACCCAACAGCAACATTACACGTGGAAATGGGAGAAATACCACTAGAAATAAGAAGACTAAAGCTTCCCCTGAACTACTGGGCTTTAGTTAAGGTCACCCTAAATGAGATGTTTTAAAAGCTTGTAGGGAAAAGGAGATGGAAACAAAAAACTGAACAGTGACGCAGAAAGCAACAGAATTAAAATAAGATCAGTTAAACCTTAGCCCAAAAGTAGCATCAATAGAATTACATCCTTGGATACTTCCTGACACTCTAGTAGAGTTTACATTATTAGAAAAGAATAGCAAGGAAAGGCAGTTACAATTTATTTCACATAGCATACAGCAGATACTTACCACAGTTACGTCCAGATCTACTCAGACGGATCAAAGATTAATTAATAAAATAGGAGTAGCATTTATTGTTCCAGAGATTCATCTCAAAGTATAGGGGAAAAAGATCAGTGCAAGATTATCAGTTTACACAGGAGAAATACTTGTAATAGTGTTAGTGCTGCAGTGGATTGAGGATACAAGACCATTGAGAGCAATTGCCTGTTCAGACTCCAACTCATCACTAGGTAGTTTACAGTACAGTCTTTCAGCAAAGCAGACCAGACATTTTCTTAGAGGTACAGCAAACATTATACAGAATTCAAATGATAGGTCTTACGGTAATATTTTCATGGGTACCGGCACATATTGGTATCAAAGGAAATTAAATGCAGATACAGTGGCAAAGGAGGCCACAAAAAAATGGTCACATTGATTTGGCAGTTAGCTTCAGCAGGACAGAAATAAAGAGCATTATTAAGGAGAGATCGGAGGGAAGGTAAAAAACTGAACGGGAGAAAGAGAAGAAAGGCCAATAGCTTTACAGAGGTCAAAGGAAAGTGAGAGAAATGAGGTGTGCAGGAAGAAAACGAGACAATATTAGCAAGACATCAATTTGGACTCACTGGATTCCAAAAAGGCAAACATAAGGCAGATGTAACTACCGTGAGCAAAACGCAGGAGTAGAGCATGTTATGCTATACCTCAAAAAGATAACAGAAATATTCTACAAAAGACCTCGAGAAACAAGTGTTGATGAGTCCTATTTCAATATTTAAGACTAACAAATTTGCTCGAGAAGATATGATGGTTTTTTTGTTTAAAGAAAATGTATATTTATTGTAAATACAAGGCATTCTGGTCCATATTTAATACCAGCTGGTGCAACAATTTATTGTTTGCTAACCGCCACTTAAAAAAAGAAGAACTACTATTGTACCCCTATCACAGTGGTACGTTGCATCCACTGTTCTGAAGAGTTTGCTGAATTCTAGGAACTAGTTAATCTCAAATGCAGGTGTCTCTGTTTGTCTTTGCTGCCTGATGTGTCAATAGAATTGTAAATTGTATCAGCCAGATTTTTTATTTATTTTTTATAGCTCCTTGTACTTTTCTCTTTTGTGAAGATAATTCTTACTCTTCTCATGACCACCACTGCTAGCCATGCTAAGCCATGCAAATGAAAGTCTGTGGTGTTGGCTTCCACCTGTACAGAGCCTCAGCTTAATTGTACTTCATTGTGCCTTTTTCAAACATTGCACGTTTGAAAGCTATATGTGTTAATATGTCCGCATTTAATCTGAGCACGTTACAAGCTTTTTATTCGGCTGTACATTCAAACTTGTTGTAATGGCTGTCATCTCTATTCTACCCAAACACTATAGATATGTTATATTAGTTGTAATTCACACAGCTGGAATTTTATTGTTAAATTCTGCTAATCTTTTTTGATGAATAAGTTGCTGCTTTGTTCTTATGGCATCATTGTGTCACAGTTCCATTTTATGGCAATGGTATGCATGTCAGTGAATCTTTTTAAGCAACCTGTTTTTTTTTTTTTTTTTAGAACAGTATCTTCCTACACATCCTGTTCGGACAATGTTTAGCAACAAGGTTTTCCTCCGGGTTGATTTCAACCATTCAGCGTGTGCCGAAACCGGCCGACATTCTGCCACCGCTGCAACTACCTGCCGTGTCCACCACAGCGATGTTTTTAATTAGCAGAGAGTTGCGCTCGTCACTGTCACCAGCCGTCCAATCACAGTGAAGGAGGGGCGGGGCAAACATGGTCAACTATTGACACTGGTCGCTGATTGGTCCGCCCTTCATAGTGGCTGGACAAACGCGAGTACAAGTTACCGGACATTATCACCGCGAAGAAAACTGAGGCTGTGAGCCACAGTCGGCGCAGCCATGCTAAGTCCGGCCTGCTTGCTTCTTTTCAGTGTTTTGTGTGGATTTTAGTCATTTTATTGCCTGGGCTATCCTCTCCACCAAAACTAGTTCCCTTCAGACACTATTTTGTAAGAGCACCATCATTGCCTCCTGACCTTAGCCCCACCCAATATGATTGTGATTGGTTTAAAGAAATACAAACAAGCCAAAGCACGTTTCCCCTTTACCAGAAGGATATATTGCAGTCAGACCATTCTCCAGTGCTTACACAAGGTGGTAGAGAGAGGTCTGAATGTGCAAGACTATGATTTCTGGGAACTCAAGTGTATGAGTGAGGCCACTGATACTCTCTTTCTCTTACTGCCTAACTACAGTATGGTGAAGATTACGTAAAGATTGTGATTGTCTGTGGTGTCTTGCATTACATTTGACTACATACATGCCCATCTACCACCCAATCTCCACAACCTTAGATTTCCCCCTTCCTATACGGTGCACTACTTCCTGCTTTGGCAATGAATATTTCTATATATTTGCAAGGTGGTCGTTCTCAATTAAGATTCCCCTTAATTTCATTCCAACTCACTGCTGATGACTTCTTTGGCCAGAATCAACATGCAACTCTCCTGTTTAGATTATAATTACAAAACCTGAACAATTGTATTAGAGAATATTTGGTCATTTAATAAAAGTAAAAAAAAAAAAGAGTCAAATGATAAATAATTTTGAGAGAGAAGTTAACTATGACTGTAAAAGCTTTGCAAGTGGCAGAACTGCCTCATTTGAACATTATTCATAAGACCCATGGTTTGATGATAAGATAAACCCTTTGGGATTTTGTGTCCTCCTTTTTTAATTTGACAGAAATATTCCGGTGAAGAAAGTCTTAACAATACTTTGGTTGATATTGTCAATCTAAGTTTCAAATGGAAAACGTGATGAAAAGCTTAAAAACAGAATTTACGGATAACACAGAGATTAAGACACAAGTAATGTACCATGTTATTAAATTGGTGATAAAGACATATTTCTGTGTATTACACTCAAACATGCAACACCAACAAGCGTGACAACCACAGGCGGAGTAGTTCCAGTAGCATCACTACAAGTTGCACCAATGCTTGTTTTGCCATCAGTCCATATCTGTGTTTTAATAGACATTTTGGGCACCACGTAATGCTTTTATAATGCTGTAGTGAGGCAATTTCCTGGTAGAAATTATGTCAGGAAGGAGAAAGAAAACCTTCAAATTGAATCAGCATCTGAACAATGGGAAACATGCTTCCATAAATATTGATTCTTCATCTGTGGAATTCTTCAAATATGATTTAACTCTGGTCAGAAAAATGTGGAATAAACCCCAAACCCTAGTGGAAGTACAAAAGCTTCCCTAAACAAGGTGACTGCAGAATTTAAATGTTATTTTAAAGGGATTTTATGTGATTTTAAGATGAGCGGGTCAACAAAGATGTACTACTTTTTTCAGAATCATAAAACCTTTTTTTTATTGTTACTTACTGAGAGCAGTGCGTTTAACTGACAACTCCCATAGGTAATGAAAGTGCAGGTAGAACTACTTTTTTGTGTTTTTGTACATAAAGCATTTCTATTGTTTCTTTCCAGGCAAAAGAATGCAACTCAAAGTTCTCACCTTGCCGTCAGCTTCAAAATGAAACGTTTCTTTCTTGTCTTCTAAATGCAGAGACTTTCATTTCATGCCTCATAGTTAGACGAACCACTGCGTGACACCTCGTGCGTTTGTATTTCTAACATTCCTTCCATTCCTAACTTGTTGCAAAAGTTCTTCCTTTAAAGTTATTTAATTTTGACACCCTCTGGTGAGCCTGATGTCTCTTAACTTTTTTTTATCTGCCCATGTTAATAAACATCAAGCTCTGATGAGCTGACAAGCAAAAAGCCAGCTTCAAATCATTAACACGGAGGGTGATTCTAGGCCCACAATTGTCCACACTCGCTTTTGATTAGACAGAATTAGACAGATTTTTCCAATAATAAATTGGTGAAGAAGACAATTTTATTTCTTTTTCAGCACTTTCTTTCTCTGAAAATCATGTCGCTCTTTTGAACTCATTTTTGTCATTGAACACAATGGTAAGCCAGGTCATTAAGAAATAGCAAGCAGTGCAGAGGGCACAATCTGAGTGCACATTCTGCAAAAATAAAAATAATTGATGTTGATTGATATCAACTTTTCATTCTAATTCTTCAAAACTTTATGCAATTTTAATAATGGCAGTTTTACATTTAAGCAGTGATAGTGCTTGTTACTGAGAGAAAACAAAAATATGTATCCCCTTACTGACCAATACCTTGAGAGTTTTCTGAGCCTGCAGCATGCCTACTGTCTGTGGGGTGATGCCAGAGCCTGCAAGATAGACTGTTCTTTTGGCTAAAGGCTAAATTCTACATTAACATCCAGATTTATTCACAGCAATGAAAATATGTCACAATGACAGTCATGTTGTCATTATGGGTGCTCTCCCATCACTGATCACACAGTATTTATTTGCTAAGATATTCCTCCTTGTCTAGTGTGAAAGAGGGGCTTGTCTGAGAAACTGTGCCAAGTTGCATAATTTGTATTGCATTATTGCCTTGGCATTTCAAACTGCTTCCTTCTAACTTTCCCCTAAGCAATTACATGCTGTGCAGGCGTCTGTAAAAAAAAAAGATGTCATGACTTAAGACAGCCCTCCTGTTTTTCATCCATTGGCTCTATTAACATGTGATTCATTAACACACCATTTACCCTGTTTAGTGGCCCTCTAAGGTCATAGTGCTGGTATTGCAGGAAGGATACCGACTGCACATGACTGGCACGAGTGTGTGATAGAATCCTTTCATGATATGCTTGAGAACGAAAAAGAAAGGCGGGAGCGTGGGGGAGTGCTAGCAGCAGTGCAGCGGCCCCTGTAGTAGCCACCATGCCGGCTTTATTAGTTTAGCGTCACAAGCCTCTCTCCGTAGAGAGTTTGTGTATTGCAGGATGGAGTGGAAGTAATGCTTTGTTTGCCTGTACATGTGTGTGTGTGTGTGTGTGTGTGTGTGTGTGTGTGTGTGTGTGTGTGTGTGTGTGTGTGTGTGTGTGTGTGTGTGTGTGTGTGTGTGTGTGTGTGTGTGTGTGTGGGCATGTGGGTCTGTCTCTTTGTATTTCTGCTTATGTTTGTTAAAGAAGAATGTACGCCTGCTGTATAACTGTTTGCTGCTTTGTGCCCTTATTCTTCTATATGTATGTGTGGGCAGGAGTTTGTCTGTGAGTGTGTGTGTGCATGCGTGCGTGCGTGCGTGTGTGTGTGTGTGTGTGTGTGTGTGTGTGTGTGTGTGTGTGTGTGTGTGTGCGTGCGTGCGTGCGTGTGTGCGTGTGTGTGTGTGTGTGTGTGTGTGTGTGTGTGTCAAGCTCTGTGATGTTCCCAGCCATCTTTGACAGACATGATTCTCCTAGAAAATAAACAGACGGTGACGCAAAGTCTTTGCAAAATAATAGCCTGTGAGGAACAAAACAAAACAAACCCTGAAATCCTTTAAATGCTAAGTTCCAAAACAATGCTCTAATAAAGAGGGGTGACCTACTGAATTTCAATTATTGCTTTAAAAGGCCTTATTTTAATTTCCTGTAACCTAGAGGCTGTTTTCTAAGAACGAGGGGACTTGCTGCAGCAGTCTTTTCAGATGCATTTATCTTTGGGGTAGAGACAAGGAGCAAGGTGCAGTTCTTCAGGCATGAACACCAAATAAGAGAAAAGGTGGGGTTGGTGTTGCAAAATTGAACAGCTGCAATAGTAAATAAGGTTTATGTGGCAAGGGGAGCGCAGTCTCTCATCGGTCACCACGGTAACTGTGAATGTTGTTGATCCCTTGGGGAGGAGGAGGCGCCTCTTTCTTCACACCAACACACTCACCTCTGCTGTTCAATGTAGCACTGTATCCAATTCTAATCTCGAGTGTTAAACAAAGATTCCCTTCATAAACCAGTGCTCAATTAGATAAAGAGTTATTTTTTTCTTTTATAAAAAGCTATGCTTTGAGGCATTATAACACAGGGAAATGAGTTCCATGGGGTACAGGATTTGGTTGTTGACCGTCTGACAGCAAAACTAAGAGACCTTGATTCAAGTGAGCTTAAAGCAGTCAAGCTGATAGTAAAATGCAGCATTGCTGCCAGGAGAAGAGCAGTAGGGAGCCAGCACACTATCTTTTCAAGACTTTTGCCAAGGAACTGTTTTTGGACCAGAATCCTATTCTTGCTATGAATCTCAAATAGCAATTACTTTCAGTTTGTGGTGTGTTTTATCATGCATACAGTGGTATATTTTCAGAAAACACAGATGGAGAGAATGAACTGTTAAGATTTTAACATTGTTTCAATGACACCTTCTTTTCTGTGATTTGTCTTCTAATAATAACTGATTGTAGTGCAACAAACACTTCTCTGTGTTATGTGACTAAAAGAAAAAACAACAACCCTGAAACAAATTCAGCAAAGAGAAGGGGAACAAAGTAGTCAAAAAGTTCTACTCCTCAAGACAAATTTGACATAAAACTACATGAAGTTTCCTTTCGTTCATTAAATGTAACAGTGTTTTGGGGGATCAGCATTGACTGTCAAATCAGTGCAGGGAAGAGCAGAGGATACTAGCTAGTACAACTCCCCGAGGCGGAAACGAATGCTCCTCTTGTTTCCCTGTTGATCTTTCCCTGGTTGACATGTCCTGTTTTCCTCTCCGACTCGTTCAAAGGCTAACAGGCTCATTTGAGCCATTTCTACAGGGAGACATGGATGTAGTCATTTGAATAGAGTTGCTTGGACCAGACTCATGGTGGCATGGCTTCCTGCGCATTCAGGCCAATTCGTGATTGCTGTACAGGGAGCCATTGTAGATTCCTCCACCATCCTTTCATTCCAGGACAAATCAGCCATTCAGTAGGCGTGTGTTTTTGAACTTCATTTACCCTTTGAAAAGAATAGATGCTGGAGACACGTGCCACAGTAAAATGAGCCTGTTAAGCTATGTTGATGTAAACGATTCACGTGCCAGTTGTGTTTTTTGTTGTTGTTGTTGTTGTTGTTGTTATTACACCTTAACAACATGGTACAATCTTGCTTGTGCTATTTTCTAGTGTCTAAGTATGAATTCTTTCAGAGAATATCTAATAAGATCCGACTGAACTAGTAGTTTCTCGGCATATAATATATGTAATAATTAAAATGCCAATTATAAGTTAACATTTATATATTGAGTATAAACAACTAATTTTATTATTTCAAGAGGCCTTGCACAGGATGACCTAACAGAACTTAAACAGCATGCTATTTTTATCAGTTTGCATTTCATCACACACTAATGAAAACTTTGGGCATGAATTGACATCCTGTTATTCAAAATTAAATGTGATCTCTCAAGATGCATCTTCAAAAGCCAAATAAACTCCACAAACTTAAAACAAGTCCTGTGACCTGTTCTTTGCAGGAATATAGTCTCTCTGTGATTTCCTTGCCTGAGAGTCCTTTGCTTTGGAGACATGAGTAATTCGAGGGGACATTCGTAGAGCTCACGATTGTGCAATATTACTTATATGCAGCTGATGTGTTCCTGGACACAAAATGTTTCAACAAGTGACGCTGGCCCTTCATTTCACTCATGCAAAGTCACAGTCACAAGAGCTGTAATTAATAGAAGTAATGAAAAATTGAGGAGTTTAAATTTTGGGGAAATAATTATCTTAATTTCTAGAAGAATTCCCTCCAAAACATAACGGCAAATAATCTTGTTTAAAGTGTTTTGAAATAAACAACATTATTGTTAATCCCTAATATTAACAGTTTGTCACTACATTAATCATTTTCATGCTTTCATTTCTTTTCAAGGTGAAACCGTCAGCACCGTGTTGACTGTCTTACAAGGTCAAAGCTCCAGGCTAAACCTCGGCACTTGAAGCCACATGGTAAGCAGTTCATCACTATAATGATTCCTTTGAGATAACGAGCCAATTCATTGATAAATAATGTATTATTGGTGATAAAATGACAGGCAGTGGAAATCCCCTCATTCTTGCGTATTTGGTTGAAGGACATAACAAAAGGTAGCTTGCTTTCTGTGTGTCTGGTCATGTTCTAATGAAAGTTCTGGCACTGCGAATATGTAGATTAAGAAGAACTACGGTGAAAATTGGAGGGTGATTTTTTTTTTTTTTTTTTTTTTTTGTGATTTCAGTTTCCCTCCGCTCATCTGGACATAAGGTTTTTGGTTTTCAGTTATTTTTACAGTTTTGTCTGGCAGAGCTGAAAGACTTTAAGTTGCCATGCTTTAGGGTACAATAGTAGTGGTGAAAATTAGACATGAGAGGCTCCTTTTTTTGTTTTATCCTCATCTTGGAATGTAGGTGAAATCATTCATTTTAAAACTGCTGCTACATCAAATATCCATCAGAGAATTTCCTCAGGATGTGAAGTGATGTTCTTAAGATCGTGAGAGGTCCAGATAGCTGAGGCATATTTGGGAATTTGAGTGCTATATTATAATAATAAAATCAAGTACTTCTTAGGTCATCCATTTATTTCCAAATGCTTTCAAGGTTTTAGTTTGTTTTTCCTCAAATCTATAAACTTTCAAGGAATCTCAAACCCAGTGGAGACCCTATGACATTAAGCTCTGAATTTGGATAATTCATTGTACTTGGGTAGTATTGTGTTACCTTGCTTGTCGCACACTGTAAGTTGATGATGGTAAAGTGTGCCAGCATACTTCTGCAGGAATGATCTGGAGCTATATAAATATCCAATACTATCTCAGTCAGCACTGTTGCAGTTAACAGGCCATACTGGTTTCCTCTCATCCATTTCAGCTGTTTCCCAAGCATATCAACTTATCTTATACACATTCAACAAAGTCATTGGAGCATGCCCACGCTTTCATTATCAGTCTCAAATGGATTGCTGGAGAGAAAGCAGGGTTTTAGTTCAAATTCAAATGCAAGCTTATATATTTTTATGTAAGACCTACCCCATGTACATTAGCATACCACAGTTCTCAACCCATTAAGCCACTTCTGCTCTCCCAACTCACTGAACTGACTGTAGAGACATAAATAATAAAACAAAATCACAGGAGATATAAGTATAGCTTTAATTGCATTCATTTTAGTGTCGTGTTATTACTGATGCTTTATGATAAAAGGCAAATCAAAGATCAAATGCAATATTCCCATAATTCTTTCTGTTCTTTACTAACCACAACTCTTTTACTGCATTTTACTAAATTCAAACTGCAGCCTATCTATGGCAAATTTCTTTGAGACATGCTCCATCGTACAGAAACCTGTAAGAAGAATGGATTTGGTTTGCTCTATCACTCGGTCAGTCCTTTTCATCCAAGCTTGAAAACTAAGAGTGATTGGTTGGTAAATATTTTTGTGCAAACACTGGCTGTTGATGTTCATTCTGCTCAACAGGACGAATTATGATCAATGTCAGTCTGACCTGTGTTTCGAAAACTGGGTGCTGCAATCAGCCTTTTCATTACTAATGCTCGGTACCTCAAAGTAACGTCAGTGAGAGTTGACAGCAGAAACAACCAAACAGAAACTTTAGATTTTGAAATTGTTTTTCTTTTGAAATACTGCACAAACTTTGCTAGTAGTGAAATAGGATTATTTCAAGCCTCGATTGGCCTCAACTAAGCGCTACTGTAGTTTTTCTGGCATGACACATGACAACAAAGCCACAGTGCACATAATAGTATACTGGCAGAGGTGGCTGACATGCAGGGTTCCACTTCAGAAACCTCACTTCACTTGTGCCCTGAGGAAAATTTTTGAGTGAAACTTTGGTTTGACCTGATTTAACTGAGAGGAACAAGTACAGTGCTTGCACTTGCTCTTGAAAGTGACCTCTTCCCTTTCTGCCTTTTTTTTTTTTTTTTTTTTTTTATGATCCTCTCGTGAAATTTGTTCTTGTCCTTCTCCACCGGGAGGGCAGAGGTCAGAGTGCAGGTTCAGACATAAAGCCGTGTCCATGTAGTTGGGGAGGATTCGGAGTCTCACTCATGACACTTATGATTATAGGACAGTTCCTCATCCGCCACCCTACTGAGTGTAAAGCTTAGAATGACATTTTAGAATGTCATGTTCCAAACACCACCACTGTGAGATAATAGGCTGCAGTGTCACAAAACCCAGCCTCAAATGAAAAAGGAAATTATACACTCTTCCTGAGAAGCCCGCAGACGTGAAGATTAACCTGCGCTGGATATTATTTCAAACTTAATCTCAACATGGATTGATCAGTAATCAATTTGTCAATTAATCGAGGCTAGCAACTCTATCAATATGCCTGACAATAGAAAATGATCCAGACAGTTGACCTTTTTCAAGGCTTAAATCTGGGCGTGAGGGCTTGAAAGGAGTTGACAGTAGAGCGCATTGTGGTGCTGAGAAAGATGGGATGAATCACAATTTAGATTATATTGGCAGGGTCAGAAATTAACAGCACTTCCAGGGGAAAAAAAATACCCTTGAAAGTTCAGAAAATGCCCGTGAAATTAAAAATGAAGGGAAGGAACATGTCCCCTGATAGTAATAGAGACCCTCTTTTGTATTTCACCCCTTTCACATTATATTCATTGAGCTGTCAAATTTTCACATGTGAATGTGCCAACTGGGTCGTTTGTGGTGATTTGTTGCAACCTGTAACAACATGATTTTCTCCAGTGCATCTTGGGCAAGAATAATGCCGCTGTTTTTAATCAGAAAACAACCGAGCACATATTGAGCCTGCAGCAAATGTTTGATGTTTGATGTTTGATGTTTGATGTTGACGTGTCGGGATATGATGGATTTAAAAAAATATTAAATCTCAGGCATGGCAAATTGAAGAGTTAATTACCAAATGGAAAATGCAAATATAAACTGAGGATACACCATATTCAAGTCCAAGTGTTTTGGTGAAGTGAATGCAGGTAACAGCCCTTTATTCAATCATTATATTATTTCATAGTTCACACAAATTACCCCAGAAAATGATCAAAACACAGCTTTGTTAAGTCAGATCATTAATTGTGTTAGGGAAAAAGAGAGCCCTCCTCAATCGACATAAAGCCTTGAGAAGAATAGCAGTGATTTACAATCACTACTCAGGCAAACCGGGCAATTGCCCTCATCATTTTTATTTTACCTAGGCGCACAAGCCGTTACTTTCACCACAGTCAAATTCACACCAGTAAACTTTGAGTATTCGTTTTTTTTGTTTTTTTTTAGGGCAAATTCAATTGTTGCAATTCTATAGGCGTAAGTGCATCCAGCCATGGCAGGCATTTAGTGCGTCAGCTGAAGAATCATTTCTCAGTACGGTTTAATTATTCTAACTATGCACCTTGATGATAACCAAATGTGTTAAAAACATGAAGGTGAATGTGTTACTTGTAACAGGAGCCTGAGTCAACAGAGAAAACAGGACAAGATTCAGTATTCACATTAATTTACATGCAGTTGTAAATGCAGTACTTTTTTCCTGAGTGCAAATTTGTTTTTTATAGGCATTTAACATGTGAGTTGCTGCTCTATCTATTGCAATGCATTTGCAGAATAATAACCAGCTTAAAGTATATCTTCCAACCAGGTAATATGGGGGGAAGAGACCATTTTAAATACATTGATTGAGTGCAGGCAAAGACTAACACGAGTACTCCGACAGATCCACCACCACCATACACACACACACACACACACACACACACACACACACACACACACACACACACACACACACACACACACACACACACACACACACACACACACACACACACACACACACACACACACACACACACACACACACACACAGAAACACCGGAGAGCCACGAGACAAATGCAGGTAAATACCTGATATGACAGATCCAATCCTACTTGTGTAACGTAAAGAGGGATGGATAGGTGCAGGCCCAAACAAAATATTAATAAACAGTTGTGGTTCTGAGATATGACGAGAGCTCCAGCATTACACTCATTCATCTTTCACTTTGCTTTTCCTCCAGGCCATAATATTTCTCATCAATCAGCAAGTTGGGTGTCAAGTGAGAACAATTCCGCGCAAAGTGAATGTCAAGCTCTCTTCACTGCCCATTTTCCAATCTGGCAAATGAATGGTTCTCTGATGCTGATGAATATGTATTGATAGAGTGAAGATGGTATGCAACAGGGGCCAGGCGACCTCACTTGTTAATGTGCTGGAGACATCTTCCCTCGGCACTAGAACAAATGAAATTCTTGTCCTCTGTAACGCTGGAATTTATACACAAAACCACTTAACTGCTTGTGCAAAAAATTAAAGTTTAGACATACTAACAATGTTCTCAATTTATTTAAATGGCCGTCTGACAAATTCTAACCTTTCTTTAAAAAAAACGTATAATTTCCACCACCATTAGCTTGCTCTTAATTGGTGTTCTACACTATATACATATATGAATTCAAAGCATCACAAATGTGGTGTTAGTGTGCTCATTAGTAACTTTGGCCTAAAACAGTCATATACACAGTGTTGTACTTCAGGGATTACATTATTGTTTAAATGTTTAAATTAGCAAAGCAGAGTTTGTTTGCTTCTCTGCTTGATCGTCACTTTTTAATTAAGTTTTAATGTTAACAATTAGTACTAAAGTGGAGTCAGCAATACTTGATTGGTATCCTTCATAAACAAGGCTGTCCAAATAAAATTTATTGTTAAGAGTATAATTCAATAAGAAAAAAGACTCCAAACTGTAGGGAATATTTATCTATTTGTTCATCTCTTGGAGAAAAGCTTGTAAAAGTAGTAAAAACTATGTTTTGTTTTTTCTTAATAGCAAACTTCATGTGTTTTTTATTCATTCTTAATCCTAAAATAAATAAAAAAAATTGTGCACAGATAAAGTCCAGAGAGATAAATTAAACCCCCATAAAGATTAAAAAAATATATATATATTTGTACTAAACAGACTTTGAACTACAAGATACCAACATGCTATTTTAATGACACAGTCATGACTTATGACTACCGTCAGCACTTTGCAGCGCTTATGAATTATTGTGCTGTTTACACATCAAGTGCTGACAAACATCAATACTTTATTACCTGGGAAATCATGTGCAGTCCATTTTTATGGTGCTTATGCTGTCTGATTAAGCTAAAAGCTGCTGTCAGTAACATCTCCAGATGCAGCCCGTCGTCGTATATCTTTGCATTGAGACCTAACTGATCCCGTACAGCGTATTGTCGTCTTTCCTAATTTAGGTCACATCCCATTGTTTTCACTGCAGAGGCACTGTTTGTATATGTGTTTTTCACTAAAGCATAGGTGTGCGTCTCAGGATAGCCTTGACCTGTACACACCTAGCAGTATGAACCATCATTCTTGAATTCGATTTGAGAAATCATTTCTTGGCTGTCAACAGCTCTCCACTCTGGTTTCACTCATTTCTTAGAAACACATACATTGGATATGAGTGGAGGATTGGTCATTTGATGCTGTCACTTTCTTTTTTCACCACCTGCTTATTTTTTCACTACGTCACTCCACCGAATAGCAAAGTAAGTGTCACCAGTGAAATGTGCTCCTCTAACCTAGCCGCACACCCAACCGCCCCCCCCTCCCCAATCCATCACATCCATCCATCCGTTCAGCCATACAATATGTGGCATGTGCCCCCCAAAAAAGGATGAAAAGTAACTGACAATGACATGTGGACGATCTGTTGCTCTGTTAAAATGGAAAATGTATAGTGCGTGACGATGAAGATGGTCGTTAAAGTATAGGTTAGGTGGTCTGGGATTATTGAATCCCATTTAGACATACAAGTCAGTCCAGCTCAGTGTACAACAAAACATATCTATCTATCTATCTATAACAAACAAACAAAACAACATTTTTATATATATATATATATTTTTTTTTTTAACTGAAATGGCAAGTAATATAAGGAAAATTATGCACAAACCAGGTAATTTTCTAACCATGAGAACTGGTATCTACTATTTAAGTCTGTCATGATAATTTAGGCTCACCCCTTTCTCTTCAGTGCCCCTATGTACTCTTATTTCTTCCTCATCTCCTGCATGTAACAGCAGTTGTCTTAACAAGAAATGTGGTTCAGTGCAATGATTTTATTTCCATCTGGAAATGCTTGCTCTGTCTTTCTAACACTGGCAGAGCTTTGATGGCCCATTTAATTTGTCACTGTTTCTCTATGCTCAGCCAATTTTCATTAGGATGAGGCCGTGTGCTCCTGGTCGACAAGCATTCTAACACCCATTTCTTGTTGGCCATCATGCCCGAAACATAGGCATCTAGTTTGTATTCCATCCTTCTGTCTCTGCCTTGCTTGCTCGCTTGCTCAACCATGACAGATCAAATGCATCGCTTTTTGCTCGTCTTCTCCACTTAACTTTAATAGCGTGAATGAATAATTTGCATGTTTGAGATCAAAGGATAAGGAAGAAATGACACAAAAAAACTACATCATTGTCACCCAACTCCAGGATGCTTGCCTGTTGCCAGTCGCCAGGACATTCATCCACCCCCCCACGCTTTCCGTCAATCTGTCTCTGCTGCTGTCTGACAGAATACAGGACACCACTTTAACTATTTCTAGTGTTGACCTAACAAGGTTTTCATTAAAATCCTGGTCATTGTCGTGTCTCTTTAAGGAGAGTGGGTTGGTATGTCTCACAACACTTATATTTTAATGAGAATTATTGAAAACATACAAATGTATGTTTTCAATAATTCTCATTAAAATGTACACAGCTCAGACAGATTACTTGTTTGCAATTCTGTAAATAAGATGCCTGTATAATTGTGTGACCTCCTGCTGATGTGTGCTGTTTGTGTTGCCAACCTTTCATACTCAAAGATTACCATAGAAACTATAGGAATTTAAGAAACATAAATAATTAATGAAATGCACCAAACCAGATTATAGACCCTTAAATGGTTTTGATCTGAATAGCCGATCTGAAGCCATGGTAATATGCTAGTAAATTCTATGGATAACTATTTAGCATTTGGAGGCAATTTCTATACCTTATTGTTAGAAAATGTTTGTCACTGAGTGGTGTTATTAGTTCCAATGAAAAAAAAATAAAAAAATGTCAGAGTCATTATAATTCAGGAAAACGAAATCTGGTAATTTAAGTGTATTCAAATTCAAGTATGAACAGAAAACCATTTTTATAGTCTATCTGCATAGTAAAAGTCTAATAATCACATCTGTAGCTCTAAAGATTTCCCTGAGGTCAAAGCTTTAGAGTCGTAGATAATTTGAGTGAGAGTTGGAAATTTAATTCACAGTAACAGCTCCACCCTATACCTGTCACCACACTACTTAAGTGCCCGTTTACCACCATTCAAGTGTTTTCATTTGATGATGTGATGCATGCTCATGAAATTATTTGGGAATTTGAATTTAGGGGGAAAAAAAAGACCAACTTTGGCAGAAGTACCTGTATGCCAAAAAAAAAAATAAGTATTTTATGGTATTAATGTCTTTGGCATGTAATCCTCTTTGAAACATAAGAGAGAAAGTGAGGTGAGAGCATATCATGAAAGCTAAACTAATCCCACTGGGATTTTGCTTAAAACCTGGCACAAATCTAACAAACTCTGACAAACTATTCACATTTGAAATATTTCGAAGAACACGGGAAGAACCTCAGAGTCATTTAGTTAAGAGTGTTTTTTGTGCTCTAAGAAATGTCACACTGTGAAGTGTTTCACTTGCTTCTAAACTGACAAAACTACAACTGGTGTCTGCACACTGTCTGTGTTGAATCCGGTGCATTGCTGTTATACAAGTGGTCTAAGAAATACAGGAATTCTGTTTACCAAACGGTAAGTTAACTTTTTCAGGAAAACAAATTGCCAGCATAATGCTCTGGTTTGGCATAGTGCTTTTTCAGTTCGGTGCCGTGGGCATGCTATTAGGCAAATATCATCAGCTCCCGGTGCCTTCTCCATTGAGCACAGAGCATTGCAGCAGGCAAGGCCAGAGGCCACGCAAATATTGTCCATCTAACATATTCACATGAATTATAGCATAAATTCTACATGAGCACAGCTGAGCTTCCTGACATATACATTTGATGGGGAGTTCTCACAGGTAGTTGTACAGAGTGAGAAGTGCATCATTCATGACAGATAAAGTAATGCCCAGAGTACATCAATAATTAAAGTTGCTATCATCTCAAAGCACAGTTTTGCTTCCTCAATGAACAGGGTTTTGTTTTTTGTTTATTTTTTTTTGCCAGATGCAATTTTTAATTGAAAGTATACCTCAAAAGATTTTTGTCAGAATGACACATTAGTCCCATAAATGAATGACAAGCTTTTATTAGAGTAAATAAATAATCACTGGCGATACATACATTTATGGTAAAGCCAGATAGTATGTCATCAGCACATTTCCATAGTGCACTAAAATTACCTCATTTTTCTAGGTGAGAAGAGATAGAATTGAAACCTTTCTCTCTTTCTCTGCTTCACTGGTTCAAGATAACCACTGTGGAGACTGATGCTTTTGAAATCACCCCGGTGGCCCTGTAAGACTACCAATACTGGGGAGTCTCTTGATTTAAGAGCTGACAGACACAGTGAGTACAGCCAGGCTTCACAGTTGTCAGTAAGCCAAGAACAGGCGGTGCATATCTGTAGGAAAGCTGAGCAGTTAAAAGACTCATCAGATATTGAACTAATTGTTTTATATATGCACATAAAATATTGTTCGTTTTCTGTCCATTCTTGACCAAACATTTATTACGTCTGACATCCCCAGGGGTTCATGGCCACTTAGAATAGGGCTTTGTATTTAATTTTTGTACTTGGCATGCACAGTCAAAAACACAACATAGTGAAGCAGTGACTGAGTCCACAGATTTGGAGACTATAATTAGGAAAAGTTGTTTCTTTTTCATTTGATTTTTTTCAGTAATTATTTACCTAACTGAAAGCAGTTACTGGAATAAAATCTCAATGAGCTGCTGGATGTTCAAGGGCCCCGATCCATGACTGTGACAGACAGCTCCAGATTTTTTGTCACGAGATTTTTTTTTTTTTTTTTAAATTGTTTTTTTAACAGTAACATAAAACCTCCATATTCCTTCATGCGGACATTCAGAGCCAAGAGTTGACTTGGATTTGTGTATATGGGCAAAACAGATACAAAAAGTACAACAATCCCAGGTATCTGCTCTTTATATTGAGCGTTCATGTTTTCTGATTAATTTCTGTCTCCCCTATGTACACACAAAGAAACAGTGACATGCCCGACCCCTGCGTGCAGATCACAATACTCTGATTGTAGATCCAGCCTTACTGAATGTGGCTGATAATAAAGTGAAGGCTGCTGAACAGCATCAAACCGTGATATTTTTCTTGGCAAATGAGCAAGTGGAGGATGAGGTGAACGCATCTACTCGAGTTGCTTTTACTTTTAGTTAAACTTTTAGTTTTACTTTCCAAACTTCAAAGAAGAAAAATAATAAAATATAATGCAGTGCTTTGTTATGAGCATGGTGAGCATGCACGGTGTTGTGTTTGGGACTTAAATTTAATAAATTCAAAAGCTGGTTTATAGATATTTGTTCCTGTGATGCCAGCGCTCTACAAGGCTGACGGGACAAATGTCAGTGTTTTTCTAGTCCCTTCCTTTAATGAAAAATGCAGTCCTGAGGGCCCATTATGATTTTTGTAATGTGTCTGGCAAATCACTGCAATAATCCATACGTT
Organism: Brachyistius frenatus; assembly: GCF_029030835.1. Taxonomy (NCBI): domain Eukaryota; kingdom Metazoa; phylum Chordata; class Actinopteri; family Embiotocidae; genus Brachyistius; species Brachyistius frenatus. Next base: position 5,083,286 of record NW_027210616.1, read on the forward strand.
ATGTGTAATGTGTATTATTATGAAATGGAAGATTACCATATTCAAAGTCAGTCTTTGGCAGAAAGAAAGAATATCTTTGAGTTTGAGTTTGTAGATCTTTGTCTAAGTGAGCAATGTTGCTATATTTCCTGTTGAATAAATGCCTCTAATATTAATGCAAATGTACTTAATTGTGTGGCATTGATCTTTTTACGAATTAATTGCACTGTTAATGTCACTTCTAAACCTAAAAACAGGGACAGCACTAAAAGAGCCTTTTCATTGGGGAATCCACTTGTAGGAAATGAATGACAAGTTCATTGTATGTTGTTGCTCTGATGCATGAACATGTGAGGAAGAGAACAAGAGAAAAACACAGTGGTCTGTCTGTATATGTAAAGGAATAGGGTTAGATTGTTGTTGTGTAAGGGTAATTATTGTGTAATATTTGTAAACTGCAGCTCAAAACCACAATGAGTGGCTCCTACTTATTTATATTCCCTAGAGTGTACTGAAATACACTCTGATGATACTGCAAGCGTAAAGTTGTGCAGGTAATATGGAAACTTTGCCCTCTCTCATTAGTGGGTGGCTCATTGACCTATACATTTACCATGGATCATCACGCCACAATTGAGATTTATTTGCCCAGAGTGTGCTTAAGTCCTTTAACCTCTCTGACGTTTCTGACCTTTTCAACAGTGTCCATTTAACCTGGCAGATATCAGGTCCAAATCTTTGATCATTTCTGTCAATAAACAAAAAAAACAAAAAAATAGAAACACTGAATATGACCAGTCAGAAAAGATGTGCATTGTTGTTTCACACACTTGGCCTGGCAAGTTTTACACTTCCTAGCACAGAAACACATGTGCACTTCTCAGTCACATCTGTCCAGAAAGAGTTAACATGTAGCATTAAAACAAGAGGGAGCGGGACGCCCAGTGGAAAGCATGTCATTTAATAATGCGAGAAAATAATTCAGAAATACAATAAATCATAGGCGCTAGCAACCATTGGGGGCATTTAGCTATCTGACTGGAATGGTTATAATAACTTGACGGTGCATTATGTAAAAATGAAGTCCCATCTTGTGAATCTACTTTGTATGTCAGGAGGTGATAGTAAGTTAGTGTCGCGTCCAATCTCGCTCAGACTTCATTCATTTTTTTCACTGTCTCTGACGGTGTAAAAAAAACATTGAAGTTAAGTGCTGTTTAGCTTTTATCTTAGAATAATGTATTTCCTCTTCCTCTCATGTGGAACTGAGGGCAGACTGGATGTCGCAGTGACCCACTATCACCTGTAGAGGCGTGGGGTGGTATTACGAGACAGGACGGGTCGGGGCTTGCTTGTTAACGTCTCAATTTCAGTAGCTGAGCAACATAATACAGAGATGTATTTGAATTTATGTTACCACTGCTATTTATCACATTCTGTGGAATTATGTAACCTATCATTTTAAGGAGTTGTATTTGTTGTCTGAAGACAGATTATGAATTCAAAGGCATGAATTAAGATATTGATTTGTTGATACACGCAAATTATTTATTCAGCAGACCATTTTAGAAATTTGGGCAGATGCATTAGAGATACATAACTTACACAGCCTAGTAACATCACGAGGTTAGATTGTGTTAATTTATGCCCTTCACTACATCATAATTATGATGACATACTGTACATTGCATTATAAAAGTGAAGTGTCGTATTTTGCATGCCTAGCTAGATATAAGTGATAAAAAAAAAAGTTAAAACCTTTAATTTGGTGAATCAGTAGCAACCCATTACCCTGAGCAAATTGTAGGCTTTGGGGCCATGTGGGGGGTATGAATTCTTTATCTGTAATCAGAGAAGTATTTTTGATTTGAGTTGTGTGGGGTAGACTGTAGTGTGAACAGGTCTGGTTCTGTCAGTGCTAGAAAAATAGATTATTTTATGTATATGGTTGGAATCAAGATGGTCCCAGTGCATCACTGTCTTAGTTCTATGGGCTGGCTTTTATTATACAAATAAAAATGAAAAAAATTTGATATATGAAATACACCCCAACAAAATAGGAATGTTATGCTTGTTAATCAAAGGGTTAGGCAATAAAACATTTGCTCGTTGTGTTGTTGTTTTTTTTTATAAAAATATTAAATAAACTGTTTGCATCCAGCACAAATTCATTCAAATAGAATGTTGTTGTTTTTTTGAATTACATTTGCATTAATAACATTATAAATAGACTTACATGCCACAAATTAACATGGCTTAAAAAGTGAGTCAATACTAAAAATCGTAACATCTGCTTCAATTATTGAGTTATTGCTATTGATCAACAACGCAATTATTAATCTGCATGTATTTTGAGGTCAGTTTGAGGTATGCAGGTTGTAAAACCCTTGATGCTTGAAAAGAAGAGTTCGGGCTAACATACTGAGAGACACACAGAAACGCTGGAAAAGGCAGAAATAATGTATTGTGCTTTACTGTGACTTGTTAAAAAAATGCAATGCCTTGAGCCTAATAATCAGACAGAAATGTTACTATTTAATTGCCTCCTTTTCCCCACAACTCAGTAAGATTGTACTTTGTTTTTGGTATTATCTTATTTTTATTTTTTTTACATTTGATCATATACATTACATCCCATTTGACCTCACTGACCACCCCTCTCTCCATTTCCCCTCACCCCACATATGCTTTTACACACATGAACGGAATAGAAAGTGACATTTTCCAGCAAGCTTTGCTACCCATCAGTCATTGTTAGTGTGTGTCATGGAGAGAAAACCCTCAGAGCGCTGAGGGAGTCCAAGCTGGAGTGGGGGCATTTGAGTGTTGGGAGGGCACAAAGAAGCAAGGCTGAATATATTGTGTGCAAGTGCGCGCATGCACACATTCACCTGACTATGCCTGAACGTGATCCCGGTCATCAAGTAACAACCTTGTCTCAAATACGATCGACATCCCAAAATCATGTACAGTGAGTTCCGAAACATAATCATAAAATGTTGAGTGATGGTCACTTTATGTGAATACTGTAGTGCAAGATTGGATATTTTTCCTGGAATGAATATGTAACCAGTGAACACATTACTTATGTTCAGTAACAAAATATAGTCAACTTAGAAATACATGAAATCACAATGTTTCCTCATTACATTGATAAAAAAAACAACAACATCATCTTAAAGTCTTAAAGCAGAAATACACCCGAAGTTTATTTTAATTTTAGTATTGAGAGAAAAACAATTATTATTTAAGGGAAAAAAAGCCCAATTTAAGCCTTATCTAACACAATATAAAGATACTTACTTTATAATGAGACAAAAGTTATAATCCTTCCTCATCCCTTGACTTGAAGCAATTGCTCAGGGTTTTAAAAGCCTCTTCTTGGATTTTGTAAATACCACTCTTTTTTTTTTTTCAACATTTAAGACAAGCTTCAGATCAAGTGGGCAATGCTGAACAACCTTTAAAGGTACATGAAGCTTGGAAAGAGCCTGCACCCCTGAAGGAGCAGCCCCGTAAATAACTGTGTCATCAGCATAAAGACAAATACTTTTTTTTTTTTTTTTTTACAAAATATCAACGGTCTTAATAACCTAAACTTAAGGCAGTGCATTTGGAACTATAATGGCGGGGGACTTTAGATCATGATAATTTATTTGGCTTTACGATCACAAACTTTTGATAGGTTGATTATCATACATTATTCTCATTTGCACTCCTAAACCAAGGCAGATAGCTGTAAGGAAAAACAGATATAGTTTCTGCCTTTAGCTCTTAATTTTCAGCATGCTTGTCAGCCCACTAAGGCCATCAGAAAAAAGTTTACAAGTCATTTCCAGATCGATCTGGAAAGAGATGGATTCTGTCACAGTTAAAAGAAGCAAGATCATGTCAAAACCCATGAGCAAAACGTCTCTAATTGAAATAATAGGTTCCCATTTTACTGCAATTACACAATTATTTCTAACATTTGGGGAAAATGGAAGCAAGTGAATATGTTTGGGAAGAGGCTGTCATGGTTAAATGTATTACAGATTATTTGACATGTTTTCAAATGGAGCCTGGAGACTAATCAAAAATCTGAAGAAAGATTACAAAATATTATAATAAGGCACATCAAACATCAATCGTGTCTGAGACTGATGACTTAGCGTCAAGCATGAAATGAATAAGATGTCATTAATACAATTTAAATTATTTATTTTTTTAATCATTTTACTGTAGTTTTGTTCCCTTTATGTTGTAGTAATTAAGACAACTTAATGTGTAAAGTAAGAAAAATGCACTTTAATTTGTGATTGTTAGTGATACAGGATCTACAAACATAAAGTGTATTTACTGTAGTCTAATATATATGTCTGCTCTTTTAGAGGCCAGGAAATAAGATTAGAACTGGCCTTCACAACACAGTTGTTCTGTCTTTTATGAGTTCATCTTATCAATTTGATATCAATCAAACTCATCATCATCGTGTTTGTTTAACCAGTACCAGCCGTCTGAAGACAGCCACTGGCTCCACTGAGGCTGATGCTTGAAATGAAAAGGCGTGTTATTATAGGGGTCTGAATATTTCATGTCATTTCCACATACTCTGAAAGCTGTGGCCCCTCAGTGTACTATTTTAAAATTTTCATGAGATGAACCATATACGGTTAATCTAATTAGTGATTAACACTAAATAGATGTATTGAATGTGCCCTTTTAATAAAGAATAACAGCTTTATTAGTCAGTCTCAGAGACTACTTGGTTCTCTCTCCACTTCGTTAAACAGCAGGTTTTCCCCCTCAAACAGTGGTAGGCTAATATTGCCAAGTACACTATCAGCCAACATTGGCAGGCTGATTGCTCTGATAGCCTCTTGCTTTGTTGTTCTTTCTGTGGGACTCGCTCACTCTTTTGTATGCAGGTGTGTTTACCACCTCAGATTTGAATGTGCACAGATGGGAAGAGTATTGTTTGCACAAATAGAACTTGGAGGAGGAGAAAGGAGGAGACTTTCATCCAAAAAACAACATTTATTGATTTGCACATTGTTATCACAGCGTTGTCAGTGCTGTGACTGCATGTGACATTGAGAATAAACTGAAAAGCTTTACCTCCAAGCTCAGAAATTCTTACATTCAACTTGTGAGACAGGATTTTTTTTTTCCCCAAGCAGACAAGTATAATTTCCATCCCTGGTGATAGCCACGTTTTGTTGAAGGGGTCCCGTTATCGAAAATTAATGAACACCCCTCAGCCAAGCAGAGTAGCATATTCACCCAGGCCATGTTATAATGTTGAATATGTTCTAAAATTCATGCATATGCACACTGTAATAACTGTAATGAAAATGAAGATAATAGTTCAATCTGGAATGAAGATGGTCTTCATATTGCTGCCGGACCAGATCCTATCATCATTATGAAACCTTCCAGAGAGTAAGATCGAGGCAATGCAGGAGAAATAGATTTAGAGAGATGGAGAAAACGAGAAATGAAAAAAGAGAAGAAGGGAAAAAGGGAGATCCACTGCACGGACATTACTGTTAAATACATACAATCACAGCCAGAAAAAAATGCCCAAAGATCTGCTGGAGTGGCAGTACTTGACTCACCACTCTTATACCCCTCCATCCCTCCAGAATTCACTTTCATAGCGGGTGTACTAGTGCATAAAGTCTTCCATGGCTGAGACCTGACAGCCTCAGATGCCAAAAATCCATCTTCCAATGCAATTTAGCACAGAGGGAGCTGGGAAGATGGGGAAATTATACAGGACTTGAGTTAGAGTTTTAAGGTAGCAGTGGAGGCCCACAGACACATTTGAAGTGATGACAGGTTGCAAGAATCTGACAAGTGAAAAGTTAGTGACTCCAAAAATAAAATTCCAGTCACTTATTTTTATGACAAGGCAAAGCATTTATGTGCTGCTGCGCTCCTTCTTTTTGTTTTCATAGTCTCAATGTAAATAGCCTTCTGACCAATTTTCTATTGAATTCTTCTCATATCTCACCTCAGCTAAGGAAAGTGAAAGCGATAAAGCAATGCCAATTGTTGAAAATCGACTTAGTGGAATGAAATCTCATTGTCTGTACAGTATAGTCAGTACAGTAGAGTGATTTATGAAAAAGAAACCACATGACAGTGGATGCATTTTTCCAAATGGTAGCGCGTGTTTATTATTTTCCATTTTCAAGGTTTTGATTTATGTGAGCTGTTCTTCTGTTTGAATGCTATTGCACATTATTTTTTATTTTTTTGTATTTTTTATCTTGGAAGGTATATTTGGTCGGTGGCCAATATATTGTTTGGGTGCACGATTTAAGTCGCAGATATTGCAAACCTCTGACATTTGTCTGTGAAAGCTACTGTTGTAAACGTTTTAAAACATGTATAAAGCCGTGTTTATACCGAAGCACTTTTTTCAAGCTGGAAAAGCCAGTGGTGCCTCAGTGCTTGTGAACGCTTTGAAATCGCAGCATTCTGTCATCTTAGAGACCCTGGTTGCTATGATGCTGAATATCTGCGGAAGTAACGTTAAATTTATTTGTTGCAAGTACCTAATATAATTGATAGTTTGTGATATCAGCAAATACTGAGTGTAAAAATGTCAGCGCAGCGTAAAGTACTTGCTCTGGATGAAGGAAAGACTGAAGCTCGTAGCGAGAGATGACGGACCCGCTGGTCGATATGGGTTCATGAGATTTGTGTGAGGAAACATCTTGGCGAGTATGATCGTTTGGTTCAAGAGACGAATTTGGGCGGTGTCCGGTTCAAGGAGTAGGTTTGTATGTGCAGGACAGTTTGAAGTGTTGCTCCAGAAAAGTGGACCTTTCATTTCAAGGAAAGACAGACATTACCAGTGCTCCCATTAATAACCATTTTAAAAATACACTGCGTTGAGAGAAAAAAATTTGGCCCATTAATGGGGCAGGTGTTGTGCATGGCTGCTGCATTACAGCTGGACACACCAAATTATAGGATGGGAAATATAGTGCATTTAATATAGTCATTTGAGATATTAGAGAGAGATTTACTCATTTTAAGGGTTTCTTGTATGTTGGTGGAAGTTTTTTTTTACAGGAACAGCAACATATAATCTGCACAAAGACTGATCTTCTGATGAGTGTTGGGTTTTTGCATTCCTTTAATATAGATGCTTCCACGAAGGGTTTGAAAAGTAGGCACCAATTGTTCTCTTATTCTAACCCCAATCAATCATCACTCCTGTCTAAACCTAACAAATTGGGTTTCCCGCACAGATCAGGCATTGATATATCATGGGCATTTTTGCATTCAGCATTTAGCCAGACCCAGCATGTATTGTTATTTGAGTCACTTAAGGCGATTGCTGAGTGGTGCATTAAGTCGGGGCATTAAGCACATTTTTGTACTGATCACAAACTGCAAGTTCTGCCTGCACAGTCAGTGAATTTGCATCCATGATGCACATCAAGGTTTTCTTTTTTTCTTCTGAAAGAGAGCTGATCAGCTGAGAGCGTCATTTCACTGACAAGGAGCTCTGTCCCTCTGTGGCAGAAGATACACCGTTTTCTTCTTTGCTGCAGCTGCTGATTGACTTTTTCCCCTTTTTCCATTCCCACATGTTTCTCACTGACCTTTTTTTCAACTTTAAAGCAAGTGTGATTTGAAGTGATATTATTGATTTTTTTTTTTTTTTTAAACACTAAACAATAGAGACACTTGATAGTCAGGCACATGGTAGATGCTTCTTCCAGTATCAGGCTTGGGTGTCATATGTCTGCTGCTGTGTGTATATATGCATATCAAAATGGTGATTTTCGCATGAAGCTTCGGGACCAGAAAAAGATGCACTCTTCCAAGAATGTCAAACATATAATTGTCTGTTACTAAAAATATTGTGGCTCTATTTTCTCCCAGACTGATAGTAAATGCCTTTTAAAATCTGGGTTCTCTGTGTAATAGGAGAAAACTCAGTGGTGTTGCTGTCAGCTTTAGCTTTGGTAGACATTTTCAAAGGACTTTCTCTACAATTATTCAGGAAATTATTCATTAAGTATTGCTTAAATCTCAAGTGTTTGAGTTCTACTTTTTGAGGTGAAGCTCCTTATGTTAGAAAATATGTAGCTCTTTGTCCGCATACAGTGAAGTATTTATCATTAAAATGGTGAAATGTCTCTGCATTCATTACTGGTTGTTTAATGTAAGCAAAATGTGAGTATTTAGGCTTCTCGGATGAAGAGTTTATTGAAAATGAATCATTACTATGAAGAAAAAAATAACTGTAATTGAATATACTTTGTAAATTAAATTCTGCATATTTGACATACCAAATAAAATATGCTCACTTGGATAGTGTGAGTCCAGGCAATTACTGCAAATCAGAGCCAGATAAACACATCACTCCACACAGTGGTGATAATGTCTGGACACAATTGGACTGGATATATCAATGATGCAGCCTGGCTGTAAACAGATTACACACAGCCACTGAAAACAAATTGATTACCCTCAATGGACACTAACGCGGGTTTCAATGGTTGCTAATTTTTGCGTTGCCTACAAGTTATCCCTTCTGGGGCTCAACACAGCAAGCCAAGTATAATGTGGGTAAAGTGCTCGCGTCCCTCAGAGGAACACATGACCCAACTGTCAGATGCCAAAATGCCAAAGGCTTGATTGACAGTCTTGTGTTAAACTGCCTGTTTGAACTCATTAGCACATTAAGGCCGTGCCACATGGAGGACCGCCAGTCACTGTGTATTAATGTTACACTCTTCATTCTTTCAATTCGACGCTCAATACAACACCCTTGTGGGGATGTGGAAATGGAATGAGAGCACGTTTCCAAAAGGTTGTTGTCCACTGATACTTATTCATGAACAGAGCAGGTTTCTTTGAAACCACACAATGGCTTTACCACATACAGGCCATTTAGATTACAAGCGCACACATTTGCATGCATCGTGATCACCTGTAAAGTGGTGTCCGTGCACAGACAAACATACAGGCACATGCACACACGTACATATAAAGCACATCAGTCAATACTCAGCGAGGGTTCTATCTTCACAGCCACTGTAATTCCACTCTCAATCATAGCACAGTGCTGAGAGCTCCACATCAGGCAAGTCCACCCACTCTTATTCTCACATCTGTCACATCAAGCAACCATGTTGAACTTTAGGGTTCAAAAAATATTTCAAGCTTTGCAGCTAAAAAGATATGCGGAACACTGAGGGACATATAAACATGTGTTTGTGCCATGATTGTATTTGGTGACAAAAGGTTAGCTCTGAGACAGACGTGCAAAAATACAGTGAGGCATCCTCAGTGCGAAGTGGAAACGGTAACACCTTGATACGACACAGGTTACAGAAATGGTTTGCTTTTGAAAGATGAATGCTTGCTTTTTCCCCTTTTAAGTTGTAACTGTCACCCTAATGCATCTTTCATAAAAGTGATTGACGTATGGTGTTATCATCCTCAGTAGCATTCTAAAGAGGGCTGGTGGCAGTCTCAATGCAGTCTTCATTTTTAACTAATGGGGACAGCACATGGCTGGAAGCTGTCGCCTTGTTGGTCTCCGTTTGACACTGATGCATTTCTACGCCAACTGAAAATGCTTGGTCAATAGCCAGCCTCAGTATGTTGTGCATTAGGTAGCATTTCTACTTGGATGTTTTTTTTTTAGTTTTTTTTTTTAGACGTACTCTGCGTTATCTTGTTTATTACTGTGCAATTACAACAACAACAACAACTAACAGACAAACAAACAAAGAGAAGCACGCAATGTCCTTATATTTTTTTGCAATAGGGAATATTCTTATGCCGATGACAATCCTGAGGAGGGCGCTCAGACGGCTTAGTCCAGTGAGTGACAGGAAAGTGACCTTTAGCATAATGAGAGTTTGACAATCAAATTCTATGCTGACACACTTTTCCACCCAGGTTGTAAATAATTAAGTTGAAGAAGTATGCAGTCAAGAGGCTGTCATGTCTCATTTGGTTGAGCTGAGCAACAATGACAATCCTGAAACATGCGACTTGCAGGATAGTACTGGATGGCTCAACTAGATATCCTGTTACAAAGTGACGCAGAAGTGTTAGTGAATCTGATGAAGTGGAGTTCACAGTAGGGATTGTATTTTGTTAATTCTGTTAGCTCACATTGAGCACGAGTGAATAACTCACTGCAAATCCCAAAAGAAGCTAGATGTTGAGGAGAATCTGGAGGAGAGAAATATCTAATTGACTGATCAATTGTGCTTCAGTTATGAGTTTAGTGTTAAAATGACTTGGTCAACAAACTTTGATTTGCTTTTGATTATTCTTCTTCATTCTATCATTCTTTGAATCAATCTCCTTCCAAATGATTTTGGGACTAGACTGACTGTTTTGAACCTTCAGTATAGATGAACAGCCGTCCAACCCTCCATTCAAACCCGCGATATGATGCAAGTCAATGCAAGTCAATATTTTAAGGGATTTCACTGAAATTACCATGCAAGACTTACAGGGTCAACATACTCCACAAATCCTGAGCTTTTCCTGGGTGTGTGAACAGACTCTTCCTTCTACCCCCTGCCATTTGGTGATGGAAATGTATTCCTCTTTCAGGCTGACATGGAGTATCATACAGGTCATATCAGTCTTTTGATCCAGCAGCCATTAATAATCATGGGGCATGAAAAAACTAGACTTGCATATAGTCAGTCCCATTAATAAATGATAGCTCTGATCCAATTAAAAGGCCTTGCAAAGGAGGGTTTCTCAGAGTGTCCTCACAGAGTATTTTTTGAAAGCACGCAGGCCTGTAAATAATCAAGCCTGGGGCAATCCCGCCCTCAGTACCCAGGAGATGCAGGCTGTGTCAACAGCGTGGCACTGTGCTGTCACCACATATCACTCCTGAGCCTTCTCACAGCCCTCAGCCGTGTGAAAACACCGCAGCCCTTATCTTTCCCCTCCTTACCACGGCACCATGTTAGCCGTGGAGCATACACACTGGAGCCAACTATGTAGACTCCCATTTTCTTTTCTTTTTTTCCCCCCAACACCATGTTTGCCCGCTCCATTTGGCCTCCTTTCTGAGGTGTTTGAGCTGTGCAAACAGAATACAGAGATTTTAATTGGTGGATATATCACCATAAACACAATGAGAGATACTATAGAATTTTTACCCCTCTCCATTATCATTAATCCCTTCTAAATTTACCATCAAATTCTTAAATGTAATACTCCAATCAGTCACTCATGAATAAATGTATTGTTCTGACTGTCTAAGCCAATATTCCTGCTGATGTCCCTAAGAGCTTTAACTAAAATATAAGTATGAAACTGTTCTTGCATAATCATAAAACACTTTTCTTTTGCCATATTTTTGCATTTAATTAATCAGACTCCTCTTAGCTAACAAATATTGTTAACCGTTGAACTGTCACTGGAAATATGTGTGCAACACCTTTGTGGTTATTGCTAGTTATGCATTTGTTTGTATACTGTGCACAAACTGCACCTAGAAATACACAGAGTTATGAGACCTCAGATGAAAATTCATGAGACTTGCCATAATTAGTGGAACGGACGAGCTCATGGCGTTTAGCTTTGTGCCCGAGGCTTGATGATGCCCTAAAATATGAGCCGCAGTGTGCATAGAGCAGGCTGTGACCTTCTTATACAGAGGCGTTAATACTCCAGAACAATATGACGGGACATGGGAACAAAATGATCTTAATTAGGAAAGGAACTCGTTCTGTCTGACACCAGCCCAGTCACCAGTCCACCAGTCCCCTCTCCAGCACCTGATTACCACATAATGACTTCCATTGAATTAAGCATGTCTGCCCAACTTTAAATGCAGATTGAGAAACAATGCTGAATATAATAGACTGATAGGGACACAGCATTCATGCTGAACCTTGGATTGAAATGTATTACTTATGAGCTGTTTTATGTATAATGCACTCTCTCGTTGAATAAAATGTCAAGCATAAAATTGCATTTATTTATCCCTGGCCACATCATTAGCATTTCTTACGTACCAAAACATGAAAATTTAAATTTGGAGCTGGGAATGGCTGCCACTCAGTCATCAATTTGACATTGTCATTACTGCCAAGTGGTCTTGACTTTCAAATATATATAATTCCATTTTGATGTTTGACTCACAAGCAAGGAATTAAAATGCCAAAGTAAATAGTAACCCAGAAAGTTTTGACGCTGTTAGGCAAAGTCTGTGAGATGCAACAATGATTTTGTTCTGCAAACTAAATAATGAAGTTGCTTTCGCACATGGAGGACAAGTTTAAATTCAATTCAATTTAAAGTACATTTGCACACAACTCTACAGTGACACTATGCTCAGCGTTGTATAGCAAAAGGTGAATAGTGAAACATTTTCAAGGGCATCTTCTTCAAGATTCTTGTGCTTCTGTTATATTTTTCTCTGTGTGTGAGTCCCATGTTTATACAGGTGAATATGTTGAACCCTGAACATTACAGCAACTAGGGTTGGGGTTAATTAAAAATGTGCTTCTTTCAAATTATAAAAATTTCAATGGCAAAAATATGAGCTCTCAAATTTATGATGATTTGATTGGTGTGGCTTCTGGCACAGTGGTGCGGTGGTGAACAATGTCGCCTCACAGCGAGAACGTTCCAGCCAGCTTTCTGGCTCGCAGTTATTTTTGAAGTTTGCACGTTTTCCCTGTTGTTCTCCGGTTCCGTCCCACACTTCAAAAATAAGCAGGTAGATTAAATTACAGGTTGGTTTGAATGTAACAATAAATGGTTCATTGTCTCACTGAATCGCCCCTGTGATTGACTGGCAGCCTGTTTAGGGTTTAGCCTGCCTCTTGCTCTCAGTCAGCACCGGGGGGGACCCTGAAAGGATAAGTGAGCATGGCTAAAAGATGGATGATTGATGTGAATGTGGTTTTACCATGTTGGAAACCACACGTTTGCAGCACTTTAAAGTTGAAATAATAAATGTTCCCCTACACATTCTATATATCCCAGTGTAAACATGTTGCTATTCATGGCATAATATACCTGATTATTAGTACACCGACACACATTCTAGTCTCCATTACAATTAAAATGCTTGCTCTTATTTTCCCCATAAAATAATTGACACATCCCTGAAGTGCAAGTGAGGCATTAATTCAGGGACACAAATAGATGTGAATGTTGTATATTTATTGATGAAATAATCATCAAGCTGCAGTTCATTAGTTTCCGCTTTATGTTTGGGGTTTAATTATTGGCCCTGGAAGATGTAACATGATAGGATCTTTAATCACCAGAGACATGAGACTTGCTTGCAAAGGACACCTTGCTGACACGCTGAGCAGGGAATGTGTCTACAAAGCAGATTCACTGATCTCTATGAGTACATGTGTCATATCACCTTGATAATTAACAAAGGGATGTGTCAATTACCGATCAGAAAAGCCGTGCCAGCAGGTGAGTTGTAACGATGGGGATTTCAGTCGCTGCTGCCTGTCAAAGGTATACTGACCTCTCCATATATGTAGGTGGAGGGAAACCACCACCGGCAGCATCATTCCCACAGCAAATATTCAAAGAAGGGCAAATTGGACTCAGCTCAGCGGAGCAAGGAGGACATGCAAAGAACCCTTCCACTGCCTTGTTGTGCACATGCGTACTGTGCGTCTCCTGTTCCCACAGACATAATCTGCATTTCAGCTTCATATGACTCACCTAAGACTAGAGGTATATGGCAAGACGTCCAAATCTCAACCAGTCTTCAAATTAATTGCATCATACACAATGATGGATTTCACAGAGGATCGGTCTGAGATTTTTTTTTTTTTGTCCTTAATATACTTGCACTAGAACATATGGGGATTCTGCTGTCTACACCTGTCACTGATGACCTCGCTGTCACTGTTGATATGGCAGGAATGTGGATAATCCAATATGAAAAAGCATACATTAGTGTTCTCTTCAAAAATGAAAGGACAAAGAGACCCAGTCAAATGGGGACATTTTCGCCGACGTTATAGTAAATAAGCAAATGTTCTCCTTCTTAACATAAATAGTGATTCACATGTTTCCTTTAAAGAGCAGTTTGTATGCTTTAGTGGCATCTAGTGAGCATCTGTGACTCAGATGTTGGAGCAGGTTGCCTACTAATCGTAACGCTGGTGGTTCATTTGCCGGTTCCTCCTGTCCACACACTGAAGTGTCCTTAGGCAAGTTGTTCCCAATGTCAGGAGAGCACTGATGGCTTTCAGCAATAGTGTCTCAGTGTGTTCCCATTGTGAATAGGAAACATGGTAAACCGCTTTTAGACTGCTACGGTGAAAAGGCACCACATGAGAGCATTTACCATGAGGTTAGAGATCACCCCTCCGAACACACCTCCCATTCCATAACTTGTGAAAGGCCCTCCTTAGACCATTCTTTGGTTTGTTCCCTCTGGGCTACTGTACCAATATGTCATTGCATCATGGTGGGATCTGTGTAAGAGGACCCGCTCCCTGTGTAGATTTTAAGGGCTCATTCTAAGGTGAAAAAAAAATGCTACAATGCTTAGTTTCAGGTTAGAAAAAAAAAATAATCATAAATACTATATTCCATTTCTGCCGATAGGGCCCCCCAAAGCCCATACACTGAATCTAACATTTCTGCTTTGCATTCTAATCTTGTTTCCCATTTGCTGTTACTAAAATAAATGTCTCACCCCATTGTAATACCAGGCCAATACAGATGTTGTGCTGCTGTGCTTATGACCAGGGCTCTGACTGAGCAGAAATGCACCCTACACACTCTATAGGATTGGCCACTACTGTACATAAGCATTCAACTGTAGTGAGTCTTTTCTTGCAGGTTCCCTCTGCATGCAGCTTTCAACCAGCAAACGAAAGAGCAACATAACATTGACCCTTTACCTCCAGTCAAGGATGACCTAATCTCTGCGTCATATAATCTGTATGATCTGTGTGTTGGGTGCTGCGCTAACTTTCCTCCCTTCTCAGTGAAGTAGCTGTGGGTTACAGAGGGCAGCTGTCAGGCGGTTATGTACTGTATCTTTCTAGCAGTGTTGATGCATCATTATGGTGCCAACAGATTAGTAGGTTGTAGCTATGTGATGTCAGTGTCATCAATCTGCAGGTTGAACAGTGTGGGACCCTTTCGCCTCTTCTCATGTTTTTAGGGTGAAAAGGATTGTGCTTGCTGAGGCATCTTAAGATGCAGTGCAGTCAGGTCTGTTTGAAATAGAACTCGGGTTACATAATATCGCAAAGGTGAACCCGTCAAACCTGTTGGACCTCACTAAAAACTTGTTAACACTCTCCACTTTTCATTTAAGTGTTGAATTTCTACAGCTTCAATTTATTAACAAACTTGGAATAAGGATTCCTGGAGGCATAGAGCATCTTACAAGCTCCCAGGCTTCTATGGTGCTGCAGCATCACTTTGGTTTAGTCAGAATTTGTTTCACTGACAAACTGTCCCATACGGCCAATTAACTGAACATCGTGACAAGTGAGTCAGACTTATATAGTCACTATGTAGTCATAAATTCAAAATAGTGGATTAAGTTGATATATTTGGCCTTCACTTATTGGTCAAAAGGCATCACATTAATTAGCTGTGCTGTCACATACTCAGCCAGAAAAACTGTAAACATGCATGTCATGAAGTAAAGTGTATCATAATGTTTTGCAGATCTATAACATTATATAAGAAATCAAATTCATATTATTTCTTGACATAGTAGGTTTTCTGTATGTATTTGTGTTGAATAGCATTGGCTGCTAAACTTGATGGATCCAGCGGTTGATCAAAAAGTGATCATTTCTGACGTTACATAAAAGCATACTTATGCTGTATATGTTCTATGCAGTATGTGGGACACATACCACATGATTAGAATATATATTTGTATTAGATTAGATAGGTGACATTTATATTTACCTTTAGCAGATGCTCGTTGATTCGGAAATGAAATGAATAATTCCCCTTATTTCTAATTTACAGACAATTTAAAATGCTGCATTTTTCAGTTGCACGTTGTATATTTTAATGTTTATATATTATTTGCCCACCAAATGAATTTATTTCCACACAGGGATTGTTTAACTTCTCTCTTCCTTTCTCCATCACACTCTCTCTTTCTTTTAAACAGTGTTTAATATTATTAGTTTACTGCCAATGGTTTTTATGTAGGCTCTGAAGATAAATCACTTTTATGAGTGGCTCTTTTTACAGAGTCTTGACAACTGAGCAGACTAAATTAATTTACAGTAGCCATGCAAGTATATAGACCAGCAAGTAAAAGCTCCATAAATGCCCAGAGGGTATTTCATACATAACATAGTCCTGTTGAGGACATTATACTTACTTATAGTTCTGTTTAAAAAAAAAAAAAAGAAAAAAAAAGAAAAGAAAGAAAAGATGGATAGAGGAAAGAAAACTTCACACAAAAATCTTTAAAATAGTTCAAAACTCAGAAATGTTGTGCTGTCATTTAGGCTGAAATATCACTGTTCAGAGAGCTGCTAGAAATGGAAATGATCTCACTCCTGAATTTAAGAACCAAGATTAGGTATGTAAAAACGTAATATACTGTATTTGTGCTGGAAAATGTCAGTTATGTTTACTGTGTGCAATATAATATGAAGTAAAACAGCAGATGGTGTTAAAGAATACCACAAACGAAAATACTGAAAGTAAATTGAAGAGTGTTAATCAAAGTATGTGTTTGCATTTTTACATCATTAAATCAGTTCTACTTGTATTAAATATAATACTACTTATGTATTTGGAATGTTACTAAAGGTACTTCTGAAACTTACGTATTTATGTCACATCAGTTACATGACATTACATTAGCTCAATATAAATGTGTCACGCTAGTTAACTTACAGACATAAGTTAAACATGCAGTGTGACATTTTTTTCTCCCCCTTCTGACAGTGAAAACATTGTTGACACATGCTTATGTCATCGGCTTCACCATAGCGTACTGTTGTTGCAGCTGTAAAATGGTGGCTAAATTGTGGATTAACAGTGTAATAGCCTCTACAAAGTACCTCGGTTCATTATCACAATCTAACCCATTCAGTCCAGAGAAAAATGTGGAAAGCCTAGAACAGCTGCAGGATTGAATTATTTGACCTCATTCAAGTCAGTAAAGGGCTAAACTGGAAGTAAGGCCGGCGTAAATCTGTGCGCGTATGCAATTATCTGGCCCGTGTGGGAATGTGTACTGTGAAAGATACAGAATTATCACCTGGCGTAGATAAGCTTAATCAGCATTGTGTGAACGCATTTTACAAGCCTCAGTGTAACAGACGTTCAAACTCCTACAATGTTGACTTTCGTTTTCACACTGGACACATACAGTACATTGTTTTTCTTGTGTTTGATCCATCCAACCAATCCCCAACTCCTTTTTAAGCGGAGTTTCACCTGACTCCTTTGCCTCTGTCATAAATACTAGGCTCCTAGAAGTCACTTGTAAGTACAGCGTCTCAAGTCTGAAGTACACTTATGGGAGTGATGACAACTGTTAATGGACATTTTTAATGGGCTGATAACATTTGAATCAGGTGATCGATGCGTAGTATGAATAGTAAATTTGAGTTGGGGTAATAACTTCTCCCAAGGGTTTCTCTCCATTTCCCGGTCTAGGTGTAAAGTGCAGCACGATCATTTAAAAGTGTCACACTGTACTGAGAGAATGGTGCACCTACAGTGCAGCTGCAATGCATTTGTGCCGCAGCATAGTGTGTGTTACAGTATAATGTATGTGGGTGGTGGTGGAACATCATGCTTGGGGAGAGTAAACGTCTTGGGCAGACAAATGGAGCTTAACAAATGAAAAATTGACTTCTCCAGAAAATCATCTTGTTATTTGGATATTGCAGAGAGGCATGATGTGCGCACACAGGACAAGAGTTGTTTTGGTTGTTTTGTTTTTTTTACTATCATTGTGCTCTGGCACCTCACAACAAATCAGAGGCTGCACATTTATCAACATGTCTGTCTTTTTGCCTTCAGATGGCGGCAGGCATTTAATGAACTGAAAGAAACCGTTTTTCCACAAAGCAGCTGTGGAAAATAAATTCTAAGGCATCTATTTGGGTGTGTTTTATTTAATAGTTTCTTGATTATTTTTTTAAAAATATTATTCCATTTTTTTGGGTGCATTTGCTGCAAATATTTAGTGGAATCAGCAAGAAAACAGCAAAGTGGCATTGTGCCAGTTCTCTGTAGCATAAAAAAATGCTGATGGATTATTTATAATTTTTTTTAAGACACACACTAACTCAGCATTCTATTGCTTCTTGCAAATCCAGGTGTCATTTGGGGGATCTCCTAACACTTTCAGATCACCGGTGGATCACGTGCAGCTGTAACCGGTTCCGTGTTGTTTATCAAAATAAAAAAATTAGTAGAAAAAAAATCGGCAATTTGTGATACTGAATCTAAATTTCAGGCTACCGTAGGCTAGCACGTAGTTTTATTTTTTAATGTACTTCGGCTTTCATTTAAGATGCAATGAGTTGGATAAATGCATACTGCATGCACAACAACCAGAACATGCGCACAAGAGACTTCTGCCATCTGAGCTGGCTAACTTCCAGTATGAAAGGGGATCAAATAATTAAATTGTGTGGCTCTGCCATACTTTCAAAACGTTATGGGACTGAATGGATCAAATTGTGATGGTGAAATGAGTAATTTGGCATTCACTTGTGATACTTAAAAATATATCTATTGTTTTACAGCCAAATCAGTAGAGATGGACTAGGCTACTGCAGAGCCAATTACGTAACCACGTGTCCATGTAACCAATCAGCGTTGATCACCATATAACATGTGCTTTGCGTCATCACACTTAGCCAACCCCACTGGTCACTGATTGGTCCGCCCTTTTGAGTGGGTAAGCAAACCTTAAATCAAACAGGGGTTCCTGACTATAACCACAGCAAAGACTGACTCAATGAGCATTAGTTGGGGGGGGGAGCCAAGCTGACTGACTATTTGAGATCCTGTGTAAAACACTCTCTATCCAATGCAGTTTTCTAGTCTCCATCAGTGTATTTTAGTGTTGGGGGACTCTTCAACACCCGGTGGCAGAAAGGAGAACAGCATGTTGGGTTTCATGAGGTTGGTTGAGAATTGGAAGATACTGCATGTTTACGACAACTAGCCCACAGGGGCGAAGCAACCAAACTAAACGTATATCATTTTAAATGCTACCACATAATAACAATGACCTCATCTTAAACATTTAATTTCACAAATCATACATTGTTCATTACTGCTAGGTTCCATAACTCTAAACAAATCCTGCTCTGAGATACATTCCCCAGAGTCCCCAGCTGAAGGCCTGGCTGCTTCAGATGGGGGAAGCTGTATCCTTAGGAGAACACAGTCTTTTGTCCTCATTCCGCTTTAGGGGACAACAGTGAGCTGATGCAGTTCCCCATCTGAAGTGACAATCCTGACAGAATAAAAGTAATGGTAGCCCTAAACAGTAGGCAATGGATCTGACAAACATTTAGACGCTATCTCCCAGTTACAGTGAAAAAAACTGCGCTGCCACTTCCACCACACCAGTGTAGCCACTGGCAACACCAGCCACACATGTAATCCCTTCGGACAAGTGAGCACCTCATCAAGCAAAGGCCCAAATCAAAGTAATTGACAAAAGCAGGGAAATAATGAATAGACCACGACTGGATAACCAGGCATTTTTATTAGAATAAAGGCATTAGCTGAGTGCACTGTGCTGTTCAACTAAACAACAAAGAAGGCGGTGATTTAGGAAGTTACAAATCGCAGAAATTTAAAAGTAAATTTGAAATGTGTTTATTCACTCATACTTACCACAATAAATGTTTTACGCAGATGAACAGTTGTGTGTAATTTGAAAGAGAGTACATTGTGATGCTTATATTTTATTACTGTTCCCCATTATAGAGACTGCCGTCATGATAAATATAAACAATCAAGTACAGTGTCAGACTACAATGAGTTTATTACTGCATTCTTTACTTTTAGTTCGCTTGTTATCCGTTTTGTACCAGGCAGTTGTAAAGCACAGTAAACCAAACAATATTTCCTCATCTCAATTATGTCCCCTCTGGGCGACATTCAGTATCTGGGCAAAGACTTCATCACATACACAGCCTATTTACAGATGCAATTTTATTCCAGCTGCTGCAAAGATAATTCTATTTTGCTTGCTTGATCGTGTTTTCATAACCATTTGCAAGTCTGCCTGTGCCGCCCCACCCTCCCATGTGTCAGCAAGGCCGAACCAAAATTTTTTAATAAGGTCAAAAAGTGCATAGCTTTAGAGGGAGGTTTCTGGGGGTCCTACCCTGGAGACATTTTGGCCATTTAAAACCAATTTCCTGGAATTTTACAATAGATTTGCATATTTCATGTCCGTCTCAACCTGAAAAATTGATTTATTGTGCAAAGGTTCTAATAATCACAGCAGCCCGCTGGTTCGGTAATTGGAGTGCCATTTGTTCCTCGAAACTCTTTGTGGTCACATAATACTTAGAGACATAGTAAGTTCTGCTAAAATCTCCTTCCCAACTTCTACAGTGTGTGCTTATTGTACATGATGATGTGCAGCAGAAGTCAAATGAGCCACCATTTTGTCAAAAGAAGCTCATTTACAGCTATCTATTTTGTGGAGGAGGAGTCCGGAAGGCGCAAAGTGTTTTTTTTTTTTTTTTAAAGTACGTTTTTTTTCTTGGGTTTAAATTGGGTTAATGCTAAAAATGCTGCTGGTCAATGTAGCAATATCAATAGTGACGAGTAGTGGCCAAAAACTGTAAAGGCAACTTCTAATGTAAAGACACTTACTTTCTGTCTCTATCCGCTGAAGCCAACTAACAAGTTAATAAAAGATGGTTCCACTAAGTACAGTCCATATTATAATAATTGAATTGAAGCTGGATTTCATAGAGACAATGTTTAAAGTACTTATCATTAATAATATATAACATTTAGATTCAAAACATTCGCTTCTGGTAATTTGAACAAATAATTCCATATAATGATCAAAGGGTCTCACAACTCTCACAATTAAAGTAATTTCAGTAGCATTGAGTACAATTCAAGAACACCTTCAGTGTTTACAGTACAGAATAAAACTGTTAATTACTTTCTCTTATTTTTCCACTATATCTTCAACTGTTGTACAATATATGCCTATATCTGTTCTGGAAAATGGCACTGCCACTTGACACCCAGACACTCAAAACGAGCGAGATGACAGAAAATATAGTAACCTTGAAAGATATTTCTACCGTCAGCAAGTGTAGGGATCACAGGGGTTAAGGTGTCGCACTTTTTTCCTCTGCCTTCACTGTGGCTTTCATGCAGTGTTTCATCTCATTACTGTAAATGTCCTCTAACAACTCCCGCAATCAACCCATATCTGTCTCTCTGCATGCACTCGTACAGTAAGTTTGATATATTTCCCTCGCAAAAAGGATCGTGTGACGCGGTTGCCCCATCTGCCCCAGTTTCAGAAGTATTACTTGGTAGTTTAAAATCAGTGAGAGACGGGACGAAGAGAATTTCACAAAAGCATTTTAATTCAGTTGTATTTCTTAATTGTACTTTCGGAGGGAGAACGAAATGACCCACATTTGTTTACAGCAAATGCACAGTAAGCAGAGGCTGTCCTTAAGCACAGGACAAAGCTACAAGACATGCAATAGCTTAACCTTCACATCCCCAGCAACATTTATTTGTAAGCAATTATTAGAATACATCACTGCTGACAAAAAACATCATAAACAGTCGATTTAACTGCACTAAGTACCATGCATTTAAATAAAAGTAAACATCTTAATGATGTTTTTACATATTAGGTTAAATGAATGTCATCCTAGGTAGTAAAGAATGCTGAAATCATGACGGTAGAAATAGGGCACCTCATCAATATTGCGAAGCCTAATTTTGTTCCCATATTAGGATATTAATTCCAGAGTGGACAGATGGCACCATTTGCATGTCTACCAGTACTCTAAGGGATCAAGCAACAATTTTGCACTTCACTGCAACTGTCTCATAAGAAAGTCATCCATTAAGTTATGCGAGGCTTTAAAAGCCTTTTCATGTATTATGAAATTAATTTTGAAATGGGGTATAGCACGTGTGTCTCATTCTTTACTGGAATACTTATAACTGAATTACCACATTTACTTGTTTCACACTGAAGAAGAAACAGTTATTATAATACAACCATTAAGGCATTCAGCATTTAAACTCTGTTATTCCAATTATGACACACGAGCAAGCTTAATACATAGTGGGTGTGATGAGGACTAGAAAACACCAACCTAACCTTGAGTTGCCCTTTCAGATCTATGCATACCCTCTTTGAGGGCGATGTTAAGGACTTTGGCTTATTGTCATTACAGTGGGGGACATGTTTGGGGGATCATCTACATCTCTGATTTAATGATGCATAGTGAAATCTTATGAGAGTCACTTATGTCCCATAAAATCCCTGGACAAAGCTGTAAAATCAATGACCTGTTTTGTTACTTAATGAGTAGCTCAACTATGGAAAGGTTGGACCTCTTTGATTCCTATGCCCCACCCCTTAAAGAATAACCTTTACAAAGCGGCATCAAAAATAAAGTTCTATTATTTACATGTGTATTCATATCTGCATATCAATCCTTTGATAATCCATGCAGGTAGGATGTTTTCATGTTCTGATAATAGTTTGCCCTGTATAAACTACTATGTGCAAGTTTTTATACTTTGCTGGGCATTGTACTACAGTACTGTGGATGTCTTCCATAATATTGTACCTGCTAATCTCAGTGGGGTATTAAACCTAGAATGATTGGTATGCAGCTTTAATGTGGGAGAGTTAAGAGGTAGGGGTGAGGGAAAAGATATAAAACCAACCAGGGGAAAAATTAATGAGGGAAGGTAGTGGAACTGATAGTATTCTTTAATGTGTTGGCACCAAGATTGGAGGAAATGTTTTTTTACCAAAAAATAAAGTGATGAAAGTTTTTGGATTGTTTGGAACATTTTCTCATCCCACAACAGAAGACGATATGAAGCTCAGTGAGAGAAACTCTAAACTCTTAAACTGCTTGATGATATTCAGCAAGTCTGTTTTCTGAGAACATTTTGAAAACATTGCATTAAATTGTTTTCTTTTTTTTAAACTTTCTCTCTGAAAGTAAATGTACGTAGTAAAGCTGTAGATCCAGGAGAGGAGTGATTACGTATTCTCCCCCATCCTTGTAAATCCATAATCATTAACATCTGCTCTAGCTTTCTTTATTGAACTATTTTGCCCATGTGTGGTCCACTTATCCTCGTTAACTCCACTTTAGCCAACTCAGCACATAGATCGAAGGATAGATAGAGAGGAAAAAGAGGGGGAGACAAAAAGAGTGAGGAAGGGAGAGACAGGAGGGCACCTTTTGGAAGATAAAATAAATAACTTCTGGCTCTATTTTAAGCTTTGAGGTCCAGGCATGCTCATTGCAGTCCTGGCGTACTCACCTGTATTTTGTCTCAGGAAATAATTCCTTACCCTACTGTGTTTTGACAACTGACCCATGGATTTGCTGTCTGGTCGCAGGATGTCTTGAAATAATATCTATAATTGCCTCTCCACAATATTGATTCAGACAAGGATAAAATAAGATCGCAGCATGTATACTGAGAATTTGTTGACTGCTGAAATTAAAAACTTATTAGAAATCACCTTGAACTTTACAGTAAGTCCTCCTTTTAATATCAAATACATGGACTACTGTAAGAGTAGCAACCACTGTAGCCTTGTGAACACATAGCGAACCACTAGACACCCAGGGGCCAGTTTAAATAGAATAGACTTTGACCATGGCTTAGATTTAACTAATAGTCATAGACATTTAAATCAATCTGTTAGTCCTTCACTATCTTAAGTAGGACTAAATTAGCTGACTGTGCAGCTACTTTAAACCCTGTTGACTTCAGCAGACAACGTTTTCCTTCCATTAGAATTAAGACATATTAGTAAATAACATTTTGCAAGGAACATTTTGTGAATAGTGTAAAAGTGAAAAAGAGGTAAAAAAGAAAAATATTGGGGACATCAGGGTAGAGAAGAAAAGAAATTGGAATGGCAGTAAAATGCGTTGATCTCACCTTTAGCAGAAGCATCTACAGTCAATGTAAAATCATGGTAATAGATGAGGAAGAAAGGGCTGGAGATATGGTGCGTGGTGGACAGTTGCTTCTGTTTTGGAGGACAAATGGTGGGCAGGAAAGTGGAAGTAACACAGGAAAAAAATCAGGCTGTAGCGATTTTTTTTTCTTACTTCTTACTTTGTTAACAGGTAAAATGCATCGCTCAATTGATCATAGGTTTGGTATGTTAGTAACAGTCAGTTATCAGGTTTCACTGATTGTTTCCATGGGAACATAGGTCTTAGTTAGCCTGGTGGGAGGATGGATATCTTATTCTTCAAATAACTCCATCATTTTTAATGTGAACCTTGGATTCAGCTAATGTAGAAGCAATGTTTAGACCATGTCTAAAATAAATAAATACATATAAAGTGACTCTAGACATCACTATGTCCAGTGTGTTTTAGTGCTTGCCTGAAAAACAATCTTCTAATAATTACATTCCTATGAAATTCAACATTTTAATAAGCATAAGCATTTTAATATCTATCTATCTATCTATCTATCTATCTATCTATCTATCTATCTATCTATCTATCTATCTATCTATCTATCTATCTATCTATCTTCTATCTATCTATCTATCTATCTATCTATCTATCTATCTATCTATCTATCTATCTATCTATCTATCTATCTATCTATCTATCTATCTATCTATCTATCTATCTATCTATCTATCTATCTATCTATCTATCTATCTATCTATCTATCTATCTATCTATCTATCTATCACATACTGATAGGCAGCATTGCCATTTTGTTTATTCATTCATTCTTGACCTCTATTGTTGCTTAACCTTAACCATGTGGTTTAGTTGCTGAACCATTTGAAGTTACCAGTCGCAGATTTTCCTGCAGTGAATGTCCATATGATAGGAATCATTAATATTTCCAATTTTGGTTTCTCCCAAAAAGTATCACCATAAAAGCAAAATTATTACATCTGGATATACAGTAATTAAAAAAAGATATTTAGTGACCTTCCTTAACGTGCTAATCTTTGATAAACATTCCTTTTCATGAGTTGTACTTATTGTACTTTCAGGTGACCTCTGAGAAGTACAGAGCAAAACCTTTTGACATATCTACTTTGGTGTTGCTGGACTGAACAGCTGCAACGCCCCCGAACAAAAAAGCATGGTTTGTTCTACTAATGCACTGCGTGAGTTTCTACGTGCTCGTGCATTTTCTTCCAGGAAAGATTGACTTGACACCGGGCACTCAGAACAGTGTGTGTAATAACATGAGCTGACCTTAAGCTGAATTCCTTCTGTGTTTTATTAATTGGGCAATGACAGAAGCGAAACATTATATTTACCTGAAAACGTGTTACAAATTATCTCACTATATTTATAGAAAGAAGACCGAGTTCCAAAACATGATTGCCAGAATTATTCATCTAGTGCAGTTGACAGTATTAGAGGGCACAGACTCTCAATAAATCCCAATTTTCTAACAAACAAAAATGTTACATGATTCAACCTAAAAGGCAATTTCAGTGTCATCACACTTTTCTTAAATTGCCTCTCAATTGACCAAAAACACACTCCGAGCAAAACACGTACATGGGTTCCCTTTTCAGCACACACCTTCCTCCTTTCTCACCCCGTCTCTCTAGCAGGTGATCAGGGCCATAACTACAATATTATTTACCGGATTGGCAATGTTAAAGTTAATGTTGCAAAAATTCCCTTTCTCCAGTCGGATTCCGCCTCTAATGAGGCTTTACTGATACAGCATTGATGGCTCCGGAGAGGAGGCGAGTGCTTCTGGAGGAATGTCAAACATCTACCTCCACATTCCTGTGTACCATCATTAGGGTCATTAAGTGTTGCCATTGAATCGCACATCAGAAACCAGTGGCAGCAAAGAGAAAAAAAGTCTCTGAAAAATCACCTTGCGCCTTACATGCATAAGTGTATTTGCATATTTGAGAGGGCGATTGCATGCTGTATCTGCCTTTTTAGCTCTTAGTGCAGATGAATGTATTGATTTTTAAAGTCATTTCAGTGTCCAGAGTCACTTGCAGAGCAGCATTACACACCATGAAAAACTATTTTGAAATAGTCTGGTAGTAGGGGAAGGATTCCTGCTGAAGTGATTTTCATGTTTTCCAATACTGATTTCTTTTAGTGAGTTTATATTCACTGTTGGTGGAATCCTGGTTTTGTGGTGGATTCTTTCATGTGACAGAAAAAACCCTATATGGAAAGTATTTCAGGTATCATTATTTATGAAAATATGTCCACATGTCAGTGTTACGTTTGGTCCGTTTGATCATGTGATGGCATTTTAAAGTCCTCGTGGAAGGCAGTGCTTTGACAGCTCAGGTCAGCTTGGACTGTCTTGACATTTGCTGCAGATGAGCAGAAATCTGTGAGGAGGATTGTGAGGCTGCAGACTCATATTACAAATGAACAGCAACTGGGAGAAAGTTGGAAGAAAACACCTCTTGATCACAGTCAAGTAGTCCACTCCAAAAGTAATATATTCCCCTTCACACCTCAGTATTTTTTGAATGACTTTTGAGATTTCATTCCTCTATTCGCTTGCTTTTCATCAAATCAATTTGAACACAGGAATGTCTCTGAATTTCATGCTGGATTTCTGTGTGACCCTTGTAACCTGTAGTTCAGGTGCAGCACCGGAGGAACCTCTGATTTAATTAGTTTGACAGATAAGATGTCGAAAGCAAATGTGACCACATTTTCTCAAAAAGGTACACATACTGTATACGCTGATCCATAGTCATCATTTCTTATTGCCAGAGTGTAATAGAGAAATGTGCACAAGTCTTATTAATGAAGATAGCTGGTCTCCATGGATATAAAGCTCAGGCTCATGTATTTCAATAATGATCGTTTTTGAATATCAGAAGATTGTGCTCGTTCTGTATGTGGAGGACTTTGATGGTGGTGGTAATATTTGCATTACGATACAGTCTGGAAATGTGCCACCACCTTCAATAAGGCAGCTAAAACCCACATCCAAAAGCTCTCCGAACTTTTACCTGCTGGGATCTGTCAGAAGCATTTAGAGTTTTAGCTGTTACACTTCACAGAGAATTATGCATGGGGTTTTTCAACAGTGTCGGGCTCAACATCATACAGACCTAATACATCCATGTTAAACAGTTGTCAAGATTAACACTGCCAAATGTGTTTACATACCTTGCCTTCAGTACAGAGAGGGACATCTAAGCTGAGGTCTCAGTGTGTGACTTTGTGATGTCTGTGTGATATTGCCCGGCATCGTGGGAACTCCTTGGCCTGCTGATGAAAAACTGCCAAATCTTTCATTTTCCTCCAGAAATGCTTGGACCTGAATTTCCTCTTCAGTCTTTTCATGATATGTGGGGGACTTGTGGCCAAAGTGAATGATCTTGCCTCGAGGCCACATCTTACATGGAAGTTTGAAACTTTACACTGGGTAATAATTGTGTTTTGGACAGGCTGATTTATATCCTTGTAATCAAGTTTAAAACCCATAAAGACTGTGACTGTCAGCAGGGTGTGTGGTTAATGTGCATGCCTTTGTGTATGTTTGGTTGTGTGATTGTGCATGCATGTATCACCTACAAACACAATTCTCTTATGCCTCATAGGCCCAAAAGCTATCACCAAACTCTGTGTGCACTGTATTGTCTCTGTCATTAGTCATACATTTCTATAAATATTCAATCAGCTTGACTAGCAGCAGAACACCAACTTTCCAAAATACAATCTCGCCGCTCTTTACATTATTTATTTCTGTACCCTCTTATGAATTATTTTTCTTGTTCAGCTATCATGCCTTCATTTTTTATGTTTTACTTTCCTGAATATAAACCTCAGCAAAAATGAAAGCCACATCTAAAGCATGCTTGGGCTTATACATTCAGTCATAAATTCATGTGTTGTGTGCCTTTAAATGTGGCTTCTGCTCCAGAAGTTTACATGAACTTTCTGATATACCCAGGGAGATGTTTGGTTTACTGGGACAAAATAAACAATGCTCTGCTCTTAGTACTTGACTAACAAATAGTCCACATAAATTGAAGAAAAATAGCATTAGATTTAGAAGATCTTATTGCATCAGGTTTACCATTGTATGAAGCGAATAAGGGGCTTTGGAATGGCTCTGAGTATTTATGTAAATGTTTTTTCATGATTCATTTATCCTTGCCCTTAGAAACAACGGCACAAAATGGTCTTGCATCAGTGAGATAAACATATAAATACCTTCCTCTGTTTGTATGTCAGCTCCATGCTCTGCCATCAGCAGACCACAAACATCAGCCCATAAGTCTGGTATTCAGCCGAGCAGGTCATTAGTTCCTGTCTACGCCATTGTTCATTTTCAAAAAAACGTGTTCTTTTCATCATTCAGCCCATTTAAGCACCATTTTCCCAAGTCATTTTTGGTGATGAATTGGCCCCAACAGTGGCACTTCAATCAGGCCTGATTCTCTGTAACACGTTAGAAAATGAGAGAGAAAATGATATGGAAATAAATCACATTTTGCTACTTGATCAGAAACACAGTCTGAGCCTGAGCTGCTCTCTGCCTTGAGTCAATTACTCATTACACACAGCTATTGACCTTTCTTCCAACAGGAAGTTCAGTGAATATCTCTGCAAGGATTGTAATTGACAAGATGTCTCTTTTAATAGAAAAATGCCCACATTTCCTCACAAGTTAATTATAAATTCAATAGGAGACCCAACGGCCACAGCCGCTGAGAAAGGTTAGTGTAGACATTTGTACCTGCCAGGCCGCCCATACATGAACACATAATTTATTCTGGACAGAGAACCCATTAACACATGTACTTTTAAGCCATTTAATACTTGATAGTGTCACAATGTGAAAATTCCGATCCATATACAGTACATAATTTTAGGAGCATGTGACATTAAAATAGACACTCAAGTAATTTGTGCAGCGTAAAGTGGCACCTATACTGTGTCCGTGCTGGATGTTAGACTGAGTAGGCTTGTCAGCACAGTGCATACTTTACAGAACTTCAATTTCCAACGTGAAAATGATGTAAGCGTGGAGCGATTTAGACCAGCATTATGGGACAATATAAAAGTGGCAGCACATCCGTCAACATAAGGAAAACATGACAACTTCCTGCCATGATTCCCATAGATCTGCCCTTCATTTGCCCAGGAGCCTCTCCCTGAACTCTGCTGAGCAGTATATGGCGAACGATCATGCAGCAAATCCAACTGCAAACAACTTCTTTGAAAGCAGTTCATTCTTATCTGCTAAAAATATTGTGATATGTCCTGACACATAAACTCTAGGGGTGCCTGGATGCTTCTTAAATCCCATCACTTCAGACATCTCAACCTTCACAACCCTTCTGCTTATCTACAGTAAAACTGATAGGACAAAGGAGGAGATGTCAGCTTGTGCATGTCTCCTTTAAAAACGGCACGCAAATACTCACAAAAGCTGTTGAACTTAAAATGTAGTGAACAACGTTCTAAAATTTGCAATTTAACAAGTAAATTAACTTTTCTTCTTTTTGTATAATCCTTTGTGTCTGTTAAAGTGGAAAGAAGCAAAGATGCACTTGACGGCTTTATGCCTTACAATTAGGAACCACTTTGTTGGGTAACATTTTGGAAATAGAAGAGGCCCTTAAAAAAAAAGAAAAGAAAGGTGAGCCAAAAGTATTTTCCAACAATTATTAATAAAGAGCCACAAAATGTTGTTGTTGTTGTTGTTGTCATAATCACATTTTTTGCTGGAATCACCTTTAGGGGAATTGCACCTGAGCTAATCTGTCAATCTTAATCCTTTATCTTCTTGTGTCTCACTTTAAAAAAAAAAAGTCAGCGAATGTGTCAAAATAGATGTGAGTTGGTCTCGAGGCTTCCTGCCTTCTGTCTTCTGCCTCTCACACTGTAAGATACCAATCTGCTTTATCAAATATCCTGCTGATTGATAGCCTTGTCAACCTGCAGCCATAATTCATCAATGCGCTTTTGAACAGTGCTCTATTTTTGTAGCGGTGTGGTATGGTTTAACATTCATATCAATGATTTGGATATCTGGCAGCAAATTCCAGCTGGCACATGAATCAAAGACAAAAATAACGTAATTCATTTTCGATGCAATACATGTGTGACATAAATAGTGTCAAGTGAACACAGACTGCCAGCTGTCTCTTGTAAGTGTGTAAAAGTTTTACCTTGTGTCATGCAAACCATCCACTGCAGCGTAACGTAATTGCGATTGGCCTCAGTGCAAATATTGTTCTCGGGGCCCCTTCCTCGGTCGGAATACAAGTGCACACTCACGCACACACACACATTTAACCTGTGCTGCCAACTTCCTGTTTATTTGCTAAAAAGCTAAAAGGTTCAACTGTTAAGAAAAAATAGTCACAATGTCAACACAAGTTACCATAAATGACAGGAAGCGAGATCATCGGTCAAAACAAATTTGCATTTCCCTGCAATCCCTCTTCCCCGGTAATTAAACAGGTCTAAAGGATGGGTAGAAATAAGAGCCTATTTATTTGTAATAAAACATGCTGTTTTAGATTGTTGTAGTAATGACAAATAAAGATACATAAAATAAGCCATGACTTAAAAACATAAAGGAAATTCAATATATATAGCTATCAAAAAATGTGATATTTTAGTACAGTTGTTGAATTGTTACTTTGAAGACTTTGTGAAATGGTGTGAGGCTAAAATAACTCAGGCCCCGGTGCGTCACACTTGAGGTACCATCAATAATTACACCATTGACCATTGATTATAATGTCTCTATAGGTGCACATATATTTAGGGACATAAGTAACATACAACATGTATTAACATGAATTAATTAATGAATGAATTATGAACATGAATCTTCTTTTGATTGGCTTTCAATAAAAACAAGACATTTGGACAAAATCATATAACCCAGTGACACAATGCATACAGCGACTGTACATATTGCTACTTCTTTCAGCTCTGGATGCTGTTTGAAAAGTAACAAAAACATTGCACCAAATAATTGGAAATACTAGATGCCTCCCAGTTACTGCTGCGTGAGACTGATGAAAAGACGAGAGCATGGAGGAAAATCCACACGAGTGCATGCATGAATCATGCCATGCGGCACAGTGATGTTCGGTCCTTTTTCTCTGTGGCACACATTTGGACCCTTAATAAAAGAGAAGCAACGGTTCAATGCCACAGGATAGCAGAGTGTTATTGCCAGTCAGGTGCATCCCTAACAGCAGCATGGAGGCACTGCTGCGGAAGGATTTTTCAAGCAGGGTAATACCCCATGCCACATGAACAAAATTGTCCAAGAACGGCTCCATGAAGATGACAGTAAATTCAGCGTGCCGCAATAGACTGCCCAGTCACAAGATTTCAGTCCAATTGAGCATCTGCGGTATGAGATTGAACATTTGGACTAGAGATCAGGTCAACTCGATGCTGCTGTGGGAAACACTGAAGTCAACATTGGCTAGTTTCTTTGTGTGAGACCCTTTGACAAGATGCGGAGGTTATTACCTAACAAGATGTCGCTGGCTGTGGTTGAGGAAAAATGGGACACTGATCACAGTTAATATTATCCTGCAAGTGATTTCTCTATTAAATGAGGGAAATTGTACATCATACAAGTACAAAAAAGGCTCTCTAAATGCTGCACATGTGCGGTCAAATTGGTTGAAGACGTTTCCTTTAATTATTTTTTTTCTTAAATTACAGCGCCTTTCAATCTACTACAGTTATTTATACTTAAGTCCCAACCAGTACCATAACAACCTTTCCTTATCTACTAGTAAATGTAAAACAGCTGCATTAGCTCAGCAAAGTGTGGTATACCTTTATTACAATAATAACATATGACAGGAACGTGTCTACTCTCAGAGTCATTTAAGAGCGGTAAAGTGATGATGCATCAACATTAATCTTTCTTCTCAATCGCATACTCTGCAAATGCATCTCTTGGGAAGTTTAGGGAACCTCTTGACACGCTGTTTCCTCTTCATTACCCAACCAGCTGTTGTTCCTAATGAGCCTGAAGGCAATCTTTCTTTCTCCAACTTATAGCCATATCTCTTGTGCAACTAGTGACATATCGTTTGCCCGCATAGTTGAGGACCAGCCCCCAGAAAATGAATGTCACCACCAGTTTGCCCACATTTTCTCTTCGTATTACTGAAGCAAGCAAGAGGCAGGGAGGACTACCTAAAACTGATTCCAAGTACAAGCAGTATGGATTTATTTAAATGTATTCAAATTAAAGTAGCCATCTGGGGGATTTTTTTTTTAAACACGTCTTTAAGAATTTGGAAGCACTTCTGTTGATTATTTTGAATTAGGCTTATAAATGCAGTTTGGCTCTAAGTCACAATGCTTTATTTATGAAATTAAAAACAATTCTCTACACGAATAGGTCCGTCGTTATTGCAGAGTAATCACATACTACAGGACAGAATGACGTGTTGAATTTTATACAGCGTGTCACAGCTAATCTTAGCACACTGAGACACAAAATATGATATATAGGTGCAGAGCCCCTTAAAGCCAACATCATTTTGATGAGTAAGATCACTTTATGGTTTAATATTCCCAAAACGAAATAGTTTAACGCAGAATCGTTTTTTTCTCTCACTGTTTTGGTACAGGAAACACTCCCTCATTAATGGTTACAAAACAAGAACAATGCACAAAGGGAATGACTCTCATCTGTTCAATTTGGCTTCAAAGTACTGGAACTAACACCTGAGCAATTTATCTGTATGTCACACAAATCTTTGCAAATAATCAGCATCAGTCCCTGACAGGGTGCTGCAGGTGTAGATTAGCTCCCACTCAGATTACAGCCTCATGAATCCTCATAGATAGAGTATGTACCCTGACGCCGAGTGAGTGAAACTGCTTGTGCTGTGCCAGAGGAGAATTACTCCCCTGATGTATCACATTAATATGTGATAAACAACCTTGCATTGCCAGATTACAATAAATAATTCACTGCCCTTCAGAGGATGTGGTATGTGCCTGCACAGATTATTTACAGCTTTGAAATTATTCTTTTAATCTCATACAGCAAGCTGCCAAGGTGAACCCGGAGTAAATAATGCATGGCAAAAGTTGATTCCTGCTATATAATTTTTTTTTTTTTGTCCGACGATTTTCTTTCTATTATTTCTAGGTGAATGGGTAAAAGCCTAAAGAACTGTGGGAGTGTGTGCTGGGTGTTTTGTGTTGTTTTTGTTTCTAATCGAGTTTGGGATAATTTGAGGGTTATTTAATATTCCTCTGAATTACTCCACGGGGTTCATGCTAGGTCCACAGCCAAAAGAAGTGTAGGGAGCTGACTATGGGTACTTTCCCAAAGAATTTCTTTTTTCTTTTTTTTTAGATTGATTCAAAGGCTTATTAAAGTTCAATGGAATTTTGTGCTACACATTGCAGAAGACACAAATATATAGTGGGTTCAAGTGTGGACTGTTAAAAACCATCAGAGGCTCATGCGGTGCTGGAAGTACACACTTTTTGAAGCACATCTATTGATGGAGTAAGTTTTAAAACCACCGAAGTATCAAAGAACCCAAGAAGTGCTCGTGTTTGAAGGAGATTTCAACATGGATTTTCAGTCAGTCGGGTGCAGGCAACAAACGTAAGTGCAGAACATATATAGACACAAGGTAAGTTGGAGGTGTATTCAAAACTAGCGGCTCTTCTTCGTGATGAAAAGACGAAAATGTTAGCCCTTAATGGGCAAGCTGCACTCAGCAGGTCCCCCACTCCATTCATCAAATGACAAGCTTCTGTGAACATTTCAGAAAACAGGAAAAAAAAAGTGTCGTGTCACTGTTGAGTTCAGGAGTGAGGAGGCCACACAACAGCTGCTGCTTAGTCGTATTTTAATACTTGCAGCCGTACAGCATGACTCACGGCTGGGTTGAAAAATGTTCAGCATTGAGCCAAGACAAGTCATTTGAATGTGGATATGTGATGTCAGAAAGAACAGTTTAGTAAAAGTAGTTTAGTTTATTAGTTTGTTTGATTTATTTAAAACAGGGACAATGTAGAAAATACATTAATCTCAAAAGGAGGCAAGATGCTTTGTACCAGATTTAGCTTCGAGCTAATTTCCATTATACAACAAGTACTTCCGACCCAGCGATCTGATTGGTCAACAGGACATTTGGAAAGTGCTCAAATCAGTATAACATCACACCCTGCTCATCACTAGAAATATCACTCTGGCTTCTCAATGGGAATGTATAATTGGAATTGAATTTGATATACTATTCATTATAATGTTGTTTTGACTTGTTATAGGTCTATTAAATGTGACCCATTTGGTGAAATCGGGTCTCTTTTGGTCCTTATTTGTCCCTCCAAGCACCCGTACCGTAACACACAGATAGTCAGGCACTTAAAATGATAGCAGCGGCCAGCTTGACCGGTTATGTTTTAACACGACACGGTGCTAAAATCTTAAAAATCAATATCTTGTTTCAGCGAATATCTTACTTACAACAAAATTGAGCGAGCTAAGCAGTTTTGTGTTTCTGTGTGCCGTATTTATTCAGTTTGAGAAACAGTCTCTAGAAAGCACTAAAACAGACTAGATCTTGTCTGTGTTGCTAGGTTGTTGCTAAGAGTCTCGGCCAACTTCCTGGAGTAGTAAACATTGCATACATTACATTCGCTTCTACTGACGGGACTGATTGTTTTCCAGTTGTTAGTTATACCCCATGTAGTGCCATTGAAACGGAGTTCACGCTAACAAAAGGTTTTATATTTTATATATACCCACGCCCACTCCATCCTACCACCCCCAGCCAGGCCCTACGTAAAAAAGTAATGACTCAGAAAAAAAACTTGAGCACAACAAATAAAAATGACAACTTTAAAACTGTCCATCTGCTAAAACACAATAAAAATCAAGGCAAAAACTAAAAATGTAACAAAAACCCAAATTAAAAAGACAAGATCAGTCTACCGTATCAAATAAATACAATACTTTAGAAGAGAAGAGGGCTTAGGCAAAACGGCAACAGCTGGTTCCAACAATATGAACAGCGACAATGTTATTTGAAGCCGCATGCATTCAGTAGATAACTTTTCATCTAATCATTAACATAACACCATTAACATTAAGTAGTATTCTCGCGTATGACCATCAGAAACTTTACAACAATGAAATAAATTTACTCAGACATGAAACCTATTGGGCTACTCAGTGTGGCTTATCACTTGTGCCAGAATATAAATATTTAAATACACAGAAACAAACAAGATCATCTCAAAAGTAAAATGTATCCAAACATACTTCTTAGTGGCTTGT
This sequence comes from Brachyistius frenatus, assembly GCF_029030835.1. Classification (NCBI taxonomy): domain Eukaryota; kingdom Metazoa; phylum Chordata; class Actinopteri; family Embiotocidae; genus Brachyistius; species Brachyistius frenatus. The sequence continues at coordinate 5,118,755 of NW_027210616.1, forward strand.
CTCCCTGCCACAGTAAAACCAAACAAACTGAGCATGTGGTTTGTTTGTAGTTTGCCTAAAAGGAAGTGTGTTGCCAGGTGGGAGGAAACCAGGGCAGGTAGAGAAAGGGGCAAGGGCTGATAGCTCTATCGCAAAGAACAGCATGTAACCATTAGCAATTGTAATTTTATAAATTGTAATATTGAACCCAGGGATTTTACAGCCATAAATACCATGTTGACATGGAGTTACTTGTTATGTATATTGGCAAAAACCTGGTTTCTATGCCAAAACGTATAAAACGGTGTATAAATGAACATGTTCATCTTTCTCATGACATTTTTGTTATGAGGCAGTGATGTGTATTGTTCGGTCCTCCCTCTTTCTTTGAGTTGACCGAGTTCCTGCCTCTGCGGTTGTCACTCATCCTGAAAGGGTGCTTGAGACTGGGCCAAAAAACATCCATAAGTCCATCTGAGGCCATAAAGAAAATCAGAGAATGACAAAAAGACATCATATTCTGGGTCTGAATAGCTGTTATCCACTCACATCTGTGTTATTCTCTAACACGCTGGGACTTCTGTAAGCTTTGATCTAACCATGACAGTGAACTCAGCTGACCAGAGGAAGCCCCATTAAACCCTACTAAACTTCTACACACATAGTATTGATATCCAGCTACAAACACAGTTAACTAGAACTGATTTTATATGTCAATAGAAAAAGGAAAAAGGTGATAATGTTAAGATGGACGTGCAAAATCATTCTCTATTTCAGTCAAAGTTCTTTTGTGTAACAGAAATAAAATGTAATACTAATAGTAATAGTATACTAAATGGTGATAGAACAACATAACAGAGTACAGGCTGAACGAGCTAAAGCTTTATAGCCACCAAACCCTGGGGCGACTTATCATCTGCCCCATGAATCTGTAAAGCGAAGCACCTTTACTGTTGCCTTTTTATGTTCAACCACCTTGCTTGTTCGGTGCCTTAAGGTCTTAACTTCAGGAAACACTGCTGCCATGTTTCAAACCTTTCAGATGGGAAGATTAGTGTGTTAACGCCCGAGGATTACAGTCATTGCTCCATCAGCAGTTCTCTGTCCATATGATTTTACTTGCATACTATGATTGTTCCTCTCTTCCAAAGAATCTACACAACAGATTTAGAGATTTAAAAAGGCAGGGGAAGGAAGCTGTGTCTCTTTATCAGTAAAGACAACTGTTAAATTGCCTACTTCTAAAGCTTGCCAAAACTATATACAATCACATAGAGTATTAAAACGACTGCTATTATCCTGAATATAATCTGGCTCAAGGAAGAGTCTGATGAGTTGAGGGTTTCCAGCCGATTCCTTTTAATAAGATGTAGTTTAATTTGGTTTTCTGACTACAGCAGAAACAATTATAAACATATATTTGAATAATACAGACATAATTTCTTATTTAAGTAATTTGTAAGTCAGCAAAGATAACTACTAATTAAAATGTTGTCCAAACCAACTTCTAAAACAATAACTTAACCACTACTGAAATTTCAATTACCACAACAAGTAAATTAGAAAGCCATTACGAGGTAGAAATTCATAGTCAAACCATCAAAACAACTTTACATTGCATTTGTACAGTCCAAACTACTGATGCATGAGAAATCGACAAGACTGACACATTTCTTTTTGTTCAGAGAGAGTTTGGTGCAGATGAGCTGGCTTCCTATATACATTCTGTTGTCACAGAAAGAAGGCTGAAGTAGGAGGTGATCTTCCACACCTGACCCTCAGCGATCTGAAATGACTTGAAAGCAAAGCCCCATAATGTTGTTCTAATACAACCTTAAATGTTTAACATTTTCATATTTCAGGTTAATTGAGTTAAACAATATTTTGATAATGTCAGCTTCTGCATGTATATTCTTTGAAGCAATAATAAACCTACATATTAAAATTCCATTGTATGAAAAGTACACTTGTCTTTCATGTTGTAAAGTATAAGATGGACAATGGAATCTTTTTTTTTTTTTTTACATTTAAATGCAAACTGTAAAGCTGGCTACATTCAAGCTGGCCATGTATTTGCAATAATGATCCGCCAGTGAAAGAGACACACTTTAAGAGTTTTTATTGAATGGAAAGGTTCCAAGGACATTTGCCAAATATTTTGTGCACAGCTCAATAAGTACATTTTTCAATTAGATAGAAAACCAAACAAATTCAATCTGGCTAAACACAAATAAATCCAATTTGTTTTATAAAGAGTTATCACCTTGGTGCATACAGTGGCATTTGAGCACTCAAAGAAGTATCTTTGTAATTTCTTGGACATCTTCTGCCTGTATGAGGATACTGTTGACAGAAATATTTTGCATTGAGTGCAATAGTTCGCTTGGTCAACCACCTAATTGGCAGAACTAGTTCAGCTTCATAATTGCGGCATGACACTGTAGAGGTTAGTTCATTTCTTCAGCAGGAAAAAAAATATTAGTTCGTTCAAATGCTTTAAATTACTGATCCTTGAATTTTTCAAGCATCGTCTTTCAGTTATGTGAAAAACGAGTGCCCATGTATCAGCCGTGTGTGGGTAGTAGTGTAATATTGTCATAAGTCAAATTTTACAGAGGAGGTCAGGGTAGATAGATAAGGAGACTTGTTATGGCACCTGGGGAATGACATAAGATATGACTTGGAAATTAGAGAATACCAAATAACAATAGCTCTATGTTCATACTTCAACAATGAATTAGATAACTAAACAATCAGATTAAAGGGAAACTGGAATTAAAAGAAAAATGTGGGGTCAATATTAAAAAATAAAACATAGATAAAAAATTAGGATGTCGAAGTTTTAATGTACATCTTAAAAGTTCACATATAGCTATTTTCTTACTAAGAGTGTGTCTTAAATAAACACCAGTAAACATAACTGGGCTGAGGTTTGTGAATTAGGTGGCAGGCCAGGTGGTACCCTACACTCACTAAATGTAAACAAAACACAATTTACAGCAAAAACAGCTCAACAGGTTGAGCAAACTACTCCAAGTGAAAGGACCTTTGACTAGCTTCTACCAACAAAAAGCTCTCTGTAAGAACTGCAACTCAAAACAATACAGCAACATGCCAGCCAGGGGTGCAAATATTTAAAAAGGTTAAGAAAGAATCTGTGTCCAGCTTCAAATGATACAAAACTATAAAATGATACAAAACACTACGTTTAAGCAAAACAGTCCCAGGGTGGAACCCATCTGCATAGCAAATGCTGTCTGGGCCTTACTTATCACCATGGTATACTTGGAAAGACAGGAAGACTGAGGAATTTACTAAGAGCAAAAACAAATAAACAGCTAGCTGACTGAATACAAATTTAGCTTCTCAAAGAAAGGGCTGAGTAAAGCTATATGCCTTTGCAGCACAAAGACAGGACTACAACCACAGGAAGGGAATGAGGAAACAACTAGACATGCATTAGGGGCTTAAATATGATCCCCGAGCGGACTCATATTGCTGGGAGACAGACCAGTGACCATGGAGAGGTGTGTTCAAGGCAACTATAATGTACTGTTCTCTAATGTTCTCCACCATATCCACATTAGTGCGATGCGCATGTGCTGCACCTGTGCAAGTTTGTGCAATGGGTGAGACACATGACAATTAGACATGCCTGTCTTTGATTCTTATTCATCAACTGCTGACATGAAACATGAATTCCCTTTGCCAATTTTAATTAGTCATCTCAGTTAGTGTGAGCTTCTCTGATATTACCATATGTCTTTTATTAATTCACATAGGTCCCTTTAATGTCAGCATAACATCTTGACAGGGTAGTTATGTTCTTTGTCAGATGGTTAGAAAAAGAATATCATTCACATTGTCAAGTGGTACAGCATGTTAATTCAGCATTTAGCACATAACATACGGATTTTTTTTTTAAATTATTATTCATAGGGCAGTTTTACGATGATGTGCTTTGAAACTTTCATCTAAGAAAACACTATTAATTATGTAGCGTATTGTGTATAATTAGTTATAATATATTTTTCAGGATCTTAATTACAGATCTGAAAAAAAGTGAAACGTCTGTATCATTGACTTAAAAAGAGAATTTGCACTTTACTCCAAGTGAAAATTGCGCACAAATCTCCTATCTCCAAAATCGACTATGGACAAATACTTTACAGACTATCTTTGTAGTCCGGGCGCATGTGAGCAGACCTGTCGCTAAACCACATTAGTAGATTGGTTGTCTCACGCAAACTGCGAGTCTGTAGTTGCCTCCCAGTCGACAAGTGCAAAGTTAATATTGTCGCTCATGCAATTTTGCTGTTACGGAAGGACAACGCGGCGACCGTACGGAGAGCAACACGGGAGTGCGTCAGACGTGAGGCGGCTTCACCTGCCGTGCGCTCTCCCACATGCCCGAGCGTCTGCACAGCCGCAGCCTGTGGTCCGTTTATCGCATTTGAGCGAGTCGTGTCGTTTCAGTCACGCATCAATTTTCGTTCATCCGACGGATGTTAAAACGCTTCGGCTTCACGTCAGATGAAATGCGCACCGGTCACTTGTATTTTAGGGTTCCGTATCCTCCGTCCGAAACGGACAATAAACCAACTCTCTTCGGCCATTCTCACCTCCGACAGCGGTGGAGAGGTGGAGCAGCATCAGCAGCACAGGGAGGGAGGGAGGGATCGTACAGGAGGTGACTTTAACTGTTTTGTGCCCCCACAGACTTGAAATTCTGAGTTGTTGTTGTTGTTTTTTTTCGGTAAATATCTCTACCTGTTTGCTTTTGAAACAGCATTTAGTAATACAAATATGAATACGTATGAATTCAACTTTTTGTTCTCTGATGCGTAACCAAAAAATGATGACAGTGGATTAAGTTGTAGGACTGATTTAAAGTGCGAGGAGTGATGAGGGAAAAAAAAAAGAAGTATATTCTTGCATCTGTCAGTATAATGGAGTATAGTACAGAACCGCCAGTATACCTGAGGCTCAGTTAATAAATTAGAGTCGATTGTGACTAAGTAAGATTTCTCCATTTTCTTTGTGTTTACAGGTTTGATGTTGTGCCTTAAAAAGTTTTCAACTTTAGCCATATTGCTGAAATTGGTGAGTCACATAACGAACAACTGTGACTATTATTTGCCTGTATATTTAAATAGAATCTACAAATCCAAAATTGAAATTTAGCACTTTGTAGAAAAGCTTTGAATTTAGACAGATGTATACTTACCAATGTCACATTTAAATGTGATTTCAATCATTTCATTTGAATTTGTAATGTAGAATAAATAATAATAATAAAAAACTATGAACATTTAACAGCAGGTTAACTTCATTCTTGTCATTACAGTTTTGCAAACAGAAGAATTGCAAACAAATAACCTCAGATCATAACAAATACAAACACTAGTTAAGCTCTGATCATTATGTTAATCATTCTGACACTATGCATGTTGATAGTGTTGGTACTGTACTAAGCCCTCAGATGATTTTAAACTTTTGATGTTCAGGATTTATGTGACTTGCCATGTAATGTTTAGCTAAAAGTTGCCTCTCTCACTGAAGTTAGAACATATTTATCTTGTTTCTGTTGATGAACTTCTACAAGGGTTGAGCATTTAATAAGCACAGCCCCTGTCCCTCTTTTCCATCCAACTCAGCATTTACAACATGGCAACTGTCAAGCAGAAGAAACTGTTCTTCAAGAGCTAGCATCTACTCTTTGTAAGTCAAATCCGATTCTAGCTTCTTTTTGTGGTCGCGGCTCACTTTCCGCTGTCTTGAAGTGAAAGACGTACTACAAAAAAAAAAAAAAACATTTTTCCACTGTACAACTTATAGAATTTGAGCTTGTCTCCCAAAAAAGGAAAATCCTTTTAATGTATCTCTACACTAGAATCTTTACAGCAGATCCAAAGTTGTGACACTTTTTTGGGTAAAGCAATCAATTTGAGTTAATGGTGGCAATTATTATTCCTCCTATGCATACTGGCACTTCACCTAATGAAAGAAAAGGAGAACATTTTCTGCCTTTTTTCAATGTAAGAATTAGACTAATGATGACATAATGCCTTCGCAGTTTGACTTACACAAACATTGATTTCATAAATAATAAATATTTATTGTGAAATGTCTTTCTTATTTATTATTATTATGAATGAATTAATCTGCGAGGGTGAATTAGTTGTAAATTATGGCCAGTTTTGTACTGCAACGAATCCAGTTTTTATTATTGTTTTTACGAGACCCTTTTGGATGGGCTGACAGGTCAGTGAAAAGACCAGCCAAGGTGCAAGTTATCTTGAATCCCGATGAAACCAGGAGGCTAATTCTGCCTGATGGAATTGCTGACAGTGGAGCAGCTTATGCATGAAGTCCGAAAAGTCTAAAAGTTCAAATGGAATTTAAGATTGCAGGACCAAGACGGCCACCATGGAGATGCACCAGTGAACTGGACATCTTCTGCAGAACTTCAGGATTTGGCAACTGCATGGGCCATGTCACTGTCTGTGGTGATTTGGAGTCTACAGCTCCTCTCCACACCTTCCAGCTCTGTGTCTACAAGAACGTATGTTCCAGAGAGTTTCTGGAACTCCTATGACACTGAACTGCAGTTAGAACATGGAAATGCAGTGTATAGGTCAAATTAATTCACAAACAAAGATATTCTGGAAAAGGTAGCTGAAGAAATATTCAAGTACAAAGATTACTTAACAAATGCTAACTTCCGATCTCGCATTTGTAATGGTTAAAAATAAGGTAACATTCATTATGGTTATTTTTTTTTTAGGGATAGACAAGTTTTAATACCAGATGAAACTTTTGATGGCTTTTGAATTGCTTATCTCATGTTTAAAAAAAAATATGTACCATGTGAGCATTGATGTGGTTAATGTTGCAGAAGGCTTAAGGTGATGCATATTTTAAAAACATCACAATAAAGATGGTCTTTTGAGGAGATTATTCCTGTATTTGTTCATTGTAAGTAAACAAAATCGAATATTGACTGTAAAAAAAATTTTAACTTTCATCTTAAGTGAAAATTCTGCTTTGATAATATAGAAGATACAGTCTCTGTTTATAGTCAACTTTAGGGGGTAAAATAGCAAAAAATACAAGAAAGTAACATTTTGCTTGTGACAAAAGAAAAATGTATGCACTTCAGATATAGTTAAGTCGTAGTTTATACTGAATCAAACATGTAACTTGAGAAAAACAGAAATGTGCTTATAACAGAATTAGAGTATTTTAATTAGTTTATTCTAAAGTAAAGAATTTACTTGCAACAAAATTAGATTATTTGTATTAGTTTATTCTGAAGTAAAAACTTTACTTAGATGTAATTGTAAATATATGTTCTCTCTAAAGTGAAAAAAATTAGTTGTAACAGAGTGAAAAATGGTGTATGGTCTTTATACTAAATCATATTGTTTACTTTGTATGAAAGTCAATGTTTTGTCTTGGGCAAATTAAACATTTTTGATTGTCATTAAATTAAAACTTGTAACTTTATCCAAATCATAAATAAAATTTGAGAAAAACTAATAAATTTAGCTGTAACAAATTAGTTTTTTTTTTTTTTAATTAATGGTCCAAAGTATAATTTTTTTTTCGCTGTACACAAAGTGAATTATCTTGTGTGTCTCTAATTCTTTGACTCGGGGATTAAGTAAGAAAATCTTGAACAACAATTTCCAAATTTATTCACACCAAGATGCAGCCAGACAAGGCCTTATCTTTTTTACAAGACAATTTGCTCACCTTAAACGGAGGAGAATGATCACATCTCCAAGGGCTTGACTCCTCACCGTAACCCCCAAAAATGATGACACAGTAATCTATGGAGAATCCCACATCTCAGCATTTTTTTTCGGTGTAACTCGAATTTGATAGCAGCCTTTCCGAGGGTAGTAATACAGCAGGGGGTAATTCTGATACAGAGGTATGAGAGGGGGAAAAAAGGATAAAAATGGCCTTTGACCTTCAGACTCTAACTGTTATGGATTTATAACATATTTAATTTCCTTGTTCTTTTGTTTGTACCTCTTTTTTTCATGAGGACAACTTTAATAATTTCACAGTATGTGAAAGGGTTGCTAAAGCTTCCAAAAGCTTCCAAAAGCACCATTCAATTAATAATCTGAAGCCTTGAATATCTATATTTCATATGCTGTTATGAATGTTTCCGAGCTGTTTATCTTCCCATCATCTATTTCAACTGTCCCAGGCATTAGGTGACGAGGACTTCTGTGTGACAGATGACTCAGTGTTTAAGCGCCATGAATATATCTTTCTCTGATTATGATGAAATAACTGCTGGAGCGGTTTCAAAAGAGTCAATTTTCTTTTGTGTAACGAATCTTTCAGAATTATTAACAAAATCTGCAGTTTAAACAGTTGTTCAAGACAAAACATTGTTTTGCCACTTAGCGTGTCTACTTCGACGAGATTGTTTTGTCTCGTCGTGTCTGTATTTTTGAGGTAGTTCGCCCACAGACGTGGCTCCATTGCAAGTGATTTTAATCGCTGAATTTCATCGAGAGAATCATACAACGAATGGATCAGTGTTATGTGCATGCCAAAGCCAAAGTTTCTACTCTCCTTCACAGTCACTGCCAGGATAAGACAGCTAACGGCAACAGCCATACAATCTTCAAGTACAAATACAGCTAAGCCGCTAAGCTGATGATTGGTGTGGGAGCACACTATGTAAGCAAATGACTTTGAGGAGGAGGAGAAGGCCCTGCTGATTTCTCAATTATACTTCTTCCGCAGGCTTGGGAGAGACAAAAAAAAAAATCTAAACTGCATCATTGACAGTCAACTGGGCCAGACCAAAGTCTTACCCTGAGGTATTGTGGTCCAACAAAAAAGGGTAATAGAGCTTGTTCCATGTGGGACCACAGCGAGCAAGGTTACACATTTGAACAATGCGACAACTGCACACACTGGCTCTCGCTTTAAACACATCTTTCATCTTTTGTGGTGCATGGAGATGGAATGATCTGTAAATGTGAGGCTGTTTCTCCATGAAATAAACATGCACAAATATGTATTCTACGATGTTTGTGTTGCACAGAGTAAATATGGTGGATTATGTGGACAGAAAAGACGGGAACCGTAACACGTACAATTACCACATGAAATAGCTCGGATAGTTGTAGGCATACCAATTGCTAAAAATTGAAAATGATCATTTTCATTTCTCTTTTTCGTCTTCTTTTTTTTTTTTTTTTTGTCATCCCCACCCTCCCTAACAGAAGCATATGTGCTGGGAACAGACGTGTGAATTTCAACTAATGTTTTAAACATGCAGGCACACTGTAATAAACACCAGCATTGGCATTCATAGTGTGGTGATAAGTAGGTTACCCTAGAATAGGAATACATCCTCTGCGGTGCACAATTGTTGTTAAATACTTAATGGTGCTGCCAGTATCTTCAAGGAGCACCTGTCCCGTTGTTTTGTTAGTCTGATTAGAGTGTGAAAGAGCTGTAGGGGGAAAAAAAGAATCAATAGGGAGCTCTGTGTTAAGTCAACTCAGTGTGAACATAGGTTAGAAATGGCATATTTGTTTCTACAGAAAAAAGGCTCCACAAGACTTTTTCCTGCCATTATCTCATCAGGTACTAAACTGTGTTTGCATTGTAAGTAAGAAAATGCTATCTGCTGAGCGATTACAGCCCAGAAATGTATTGATCCAAAGCAACCATAACCCCATCTTGGTGCCTCACCTCCATGGAAATAAAGACGACTGCCCTTTGATGTTTGCCGAAGAAATGTAGGAATGTTACTTACCAGTCTGTGGAGCTTTTGAGTATGCTTTACTGTTGCCAACTGAATGAGTTGCATCTATTTTTATTACTAAATTATAGCATTCACACTACCAGGGGATACATTTACATGCAAGTAGTCGACTATTGGTCACGCTTTAGAGTCTTATTCAAGTTTAATGACACGCATGTGCCTTTGATATCCGGTGATGGGGTGCACTGTTGCTATGAATAAACCAATTAACAGAGTAGTCATTTCTACCTGAGGTGCCCCCTACTAGGATAGAACAGTTCAGCAGAAAAGTATGAAAAGGTTTAGCTGAAAGTGAGACTCTTTGAGCAGGAGCACAGTCCTTGATATTATATTCTGTAATCCCAATAGTAAAAGTTAAAATTGCTGTTGCAATGTTTTTGTTGACATTAGACTGTGCTCATATTGTGGTGTGAATCTGACTTTACACAAACAAAAACAAATGGGAAGAAATGAGGTTGTTCACGCCTTAGTGAGCAGTTTATCAGAGAGAGATGAACATCTTGTTGTTGCCTAGGTAATGACCAAAATCAGCTGAAATCTCTGCACATGTAAAAGTATAATAACAGCAGCAATGGTGAGCTCATATTGGAAACAAAAGCAGTAGTTGAGCTGGAGCCTTCTTTATGTGTTGCCTCGGATTAATCCAAATACTTCTTTCACTTTGGCTTTTCAGTGTGTATAGATGCATATTTGCAGCTATTCAGTTGATCCAAATATCATTCAGATGAACAACGATGCAGAATGCAGAATGCAGAAATGCAGAAATGCACCATTCAAACACCCGGTAGAAAATACCTGTCATTCTCCGTCTACGAAGGGTGTGGGAGTTCTTTACCTCCCCGCCGAGCTCTTGTCTATTTTCAGTGATATGGTTTCCAAGCCAGCAATCACATAATTAAGGCCCTTCATCATATTTATTCATCCTCAAAGGTTTTTGACAACCTACAACTGTTTTCCACCCCCACTGTTAAACCTTGTACAAACATGAATACCCTTGGCAGTATCTTGATAATTTGATGTATTTTCTCTTCGGCTTGATTCATCTTTATGAGAGTGAAAACACTCTTACCGTACTGTATATTGGCAAGCTTAATAAATAGATGAATCAAAGTTTTCTTTTGCCTCTGGCAGCGCACAATGCAGTTGTGTAGTATGCATAACAAGACTCAGCCATTCCCAAATTGAATGGTCTATAGGCAGAGCCCGCTTCGGTAAAAGCATCACACTGAGCTACCTGGAAATGGTTTCAGAACAAGACTTAAGAGCTAATCATTTATGTATAGTTCCACAATCCCATCAGAGCAATACACGATTATCCTGCTTATTATAAATATTTTATAAGTATGTTACACTTGTCTGTGGCCAACTTAAAAGCTTTCATAGATTATTTAAACAATAACTTGGACCAATATTAAGCTAAGCCTGTCAACCTCACTCCACACGGTTGTATGGTGTCCATCCGATGCCCCCTTGCATGTGAAGTATTGAACCAAGTTCCTTGATGGAAGTACCCTGCAACAGCAAGCTGAAATCTCTGCATCTTTTATGTCTGAGTGCTGTGAAAACTGAGTTAAGAGACAGTATGTGAAAATGTCTTAGTTCAATTTTAGGTCAATTTGAGGTAGAAATGGGGACATTTTGTTAAAGGTGAAGGAAAGTCAACAGTGAGAGTGAAATCTGTGGGCTAGATTGTTTTAGAGAAATCTCTCCTTGATGGTCTCTTTTGTTTCCATTTTCTGATGGTTTTTGGTCATGCTGTGCGTAAATATTCAGATGTTTTCATTATAATGCATTTACATGTTTTGCCTTCATAGATACATGAGATAGACATTTCTGTGTACCTGTGTATGGTATGTTGGTTTATTACATGCTGGTGTTTTGACCTTAATGGCCAACATACAAAATATATTACTTACAGAGAATATTTTTGAAAGGTGTATGCTTGAGTTTGTAAAGCTGCAGTTAAATCCAAACAAAGGACTGCGTTGGTGGTGTGGGACACCATGGTCGAGCTGTAAACCCAGTGCAGCTGCGTTTCACTCATCTGTGAAGCTGTCAGAGGGAAGGCCTCATTTATATCATCTATTGTAAACAAATTAAAACCCAAAGAGCAAGTTTGATATAATTAGTCTGAGTAGATCACAGGAAAAAGCTGCACACATAGCCCTAATGACTGCTGGGTAAATGACTAAATAAATATGCACGTTTAAAAATGAGAGTGGGTTCACTTCCAGTTTTCTAGTGTAGTGTGCCACAGTTCTGGTGGCTAGGCACGCTGCCAGCAAAAACTCATGAGGGTGTTGTGTCGTTAACAAACAAGCCCCACATAGCTCCATTCTTTGCCTCCTACAATTTAAAACACAAGATGGGAGTGTGTGCCAATGACAGAGTAGGGAGTGATGCCAGAGACTGCACAATGTGGGGGAAGTGCTAATGATCAACAGTCCCTTCTAAAACACACAGCTGGAGCGGGAAGAGATGAGGGAACTGTAAAGCATGTCTGCTTCGCTCTAACGACAGTTCCAGTGCGCGAGCGTCAACATTTTGGCAGTGCAACAATTGTTGTCCGTTAGCTACAGCATGCTAGTTGGGTTAGCCTCGAAAGCTGGGCAGGTGCCTTCTCCATAGACTGCATGTAGAAATGCATGTAGCTTCCAGGTCTTCAAAGAGAAACCAATGCAGAAGTGCCTTCAAGTGCAGTACCACTGAGGGCCACTAAAAAGCCTGGTTCCATAGACTTTCACTCTATTTCTCTCATGGAAATACAAAGTCAATACATTTTTTTTTTCCACAAGTCACAATGGTGTCATTTGTTAAATGTACTCCTTCTCATCAGTATTCTGATTTCTTAGATATTAGGACTCAAAGAGCGGTATGTTTGGGGGGCATGTTTGCTTTGATTGACGGGCCCAGAGTGCAGTCAGGCTTCCACTATAGGTGGGCAGGTGCAGTGTCCACAGTATCTCAGTCAGACCAACCTTGCTCCACCTAAACTCGTACAAATAAAGTCACTTCTGGCTCCAAAACCCAAGATGGCAACGGCCAAATTGCCAAACTCGAGCCTTTAAAACGACAGTTCACAAACGAGTGGGTGACATCATTGTACTTTACAAATTGTACTCAGCAACAGTTTGTTAACTCACACATCATGTTGAGTTTGAGTTTTAATTAGCCATCTTATACAGCCACAATTTGCAAATTCTCTGCTTACACCGTACGGGTCAATCGATCAGTGACCATGTGGGGCTCACACTGCTTGTCTTTCTCTCTGTCCGTCCGTCCGTCCGTCCGTCCATCCATCCATCTGTCCGTCCGTCCGTCCGTCTGTCCGTCCATCCATCCGTGTGTCAGTCTGTCTGTCTGTCTATCTCCCCTCTTATTTTGTTCCAAGCTGCTTCTTGTGCTGTGAATCAAATTCAAATCAATGAATTACAAATTTAAATGTAGCAGGAGCCCAGACTCCTGATTTAAATTGACCTCAGCCTCGCCACGTATCACTTGTGTTTAGTCATCTCTCGCTCGTTTGGAACAAGCTGCTATTTGAGGCAATTACGCCAGAGGACAAAAGTGTTTTCCAATACAAAAACAAAGTGAATTGCCATTGTTATGAACAAGGAACAATTTTCCAAAACATTTGATGCATAACCACAAAGTTCACCTATAGTCTTGGGCCACTGACTATCCTTATGTAGCTAATTCATTCACACTTTGAAAAAAAAACGCCGTTTAGAAGTATGCACACTGCAACCATCATTTACACAAGTTGCTGTCTGGAATACAGGGAAATTATTATGAACTGAAGGTATCATCTTATCTAGAGCAAACTAATTTGAAACAACTCTTCAATCGTATTATTGTCGAACAAAATCAATCAATTCTATCAACAAACTTCAATAGCAACTATGCTGTCCAAAGGACAATTCTTAAGAGTAGAAGGGTTTAAATCACCTCTCTGGAGAAGATTTCATGCTCCCATAATAATACAAAATGATTGCGGAATCCTCAGCAGACCAATAATGTCCCTGATGAACTTATTGCCTCGATAAGGTTTGCGAGTTCTAACATTATCTCTAAAGATCTGAATAGCATCTTGGTGAATCAATTTTATGTCATTAAAAGTCACTCTCGTTTGTTACTGTTCGATGCCTCCTAATATTGCATTTTGAAAGTCAATTGCATAATCAATAAGGAGAGGATATTTTAAGCAGGATATTAAGTAAGATAAGATGTCACTCTGTCAATCCTATTAATAGCAATGTTTGCTGTGTGTCCATGGAAACACAGTCAAATGCACTGAATTTAGCTCCAGCTAGATTCTCAAGGCCAAAACAACTAACTCCAGCAAACTTGGTTTTCTGTAGTCTGTGTGGCCTCTCGGCATTGGCCACGATTATCACTGAGGTCCACACAGATGCTCAGGCTTCTTCCTGAGCATCAAGTTTAATTAGTTGTATGTACTGGAGGTGAGGAATGAACTTGTGTTTAAGAGTGAGGGTGTTATAGTGACATGCTCCTTGATCCTTGGCCCCAGTCGTCACCTAAGGGAATCTCTGTCTAAGACACAAGAGGTGAGAGAGTACTCTGTTTGCCCTCAGGAGGATCGTAGCAGTCTGCCAGCAGGACCGGACATCTTGTTAGGGCTCAGTGGCTCACGTTGAAAATGAATGACTTGAGTGGGAATTTCGCGATAGGATCCAGGCTATCTAACAGGCCAATCACAAAAGCCAATTAGGACTCAGGTGTTGCTTCGGGGATACTGAGATTCCAGGGCTTGTGGAAGTGATTCTAGCCTTAGCCCTGGTCTATAACCTGGAGCAGATATTTCTGTGTTTTGTGCAGGAGAGCAAACTCCAGCTCTGGATCAATCTCAGCAGTGGACCGAATCAGATTTCCCTTGGTCCAGTGTGCATGGACTGAATGCAACATTACTTTACTTTACTTAGTGTTTTGACAACTTTCCGAGGTTTGTCAACAGCATCGGCTGGATGTGTACTGATGCTAGTTGCGCCCCCTCCCCAGCAACATTTAGTAGAAGATCAAATAACATAAAAATAAATAATCCTGATGTTCTTCAATTGTTTATTGCTTGAATTATGTGTCCACTCTGTGTAATCTTATGCTGTTACACTATTTGATTTTGCACTTTTCACCTCTGTTGCAGATTTTCCTGAGGGTGGTAACTTTACCAATAACGTTCCCATGAAAATTGAAGCTCCTGAATAATTGTGACATCTCCTGGAGATCTCTGCACCTTAGATGTCTCTTCAAGCAAAAACAGTGGGCACGTGGAAGGTGAAGAGTTATGTGTTTGTGGGTAAATATGCATTTATTTCCCCCAAAAATGTAGAAAGAGAAAGTTAGAAATTGCTTTAATTTGATATTATGTATTACTTACTAGATTATGAATAGGAAAATATTCATTGACAGAGATCTTTTTATTTATTCTTTTATTTTTGGGCATTTTGTCTTAATTCACACATTGCAGTTGAGATAGAAAGGGAAGACAAAGGAATGATTCAGCAACCGTCCAGCCTGTCACAGATCACACAGGGGACTTAACTGCTAAGGTCATGCGCCCTAAACACTCAACCTATCGCCCAAGGCATAATCAATTGGATTTCCCTAATTAGGTTTCATTGTCTGAAGGAAAAGAAAGTGTCACAAATAGAAAGTATGTTATACCAGCAAAACTTTTTAAACGTTTTAAGTCAGTAATTGTTGCTACAAAGTATTTCTCTGTTTTCAGTATGACCTTCGATGGCTGAGAACTCTTGGAGACAGAAAGTCTAGATTTATTTTTGACAATGACTGCTAAAAATGCTATGACCTATACCTGACCGTCCAACTGGACGACAAACTGAAATGGTCCATCTTAAAGAAGAGCTTCAGCCAGCTTTACTTCCTGAGACGGCTCGGGTCCTTTCACTGTCTGCAACAAGATGGTTTGCATGTTCTATAATTTTGTTGTTGCAAGAACCACCCTTTCTGGTGTTACTGGGATGAAGGCAACAGCCTGAAACTCATAAGGAAGGCTAAGTCTGTCATTGGATCTAAGCGAGATAAACTAGAGGAGATGGAGGACAGAATTCCGGCAAAACTGCTGGCGATCCTTGATAACGCCTCCCACCCTCTATGCAACATGTCAGCCGAGCTAAAGAGCACCTTCAGCAGCAGACTCATTCAACCCTGGTGTGTAAAGGAGTGATATAGGAGGTCATTCCTGCTGGGAGCAGACTCTACAATTCATCTGCCTTTGCCAGGCCTGCTGACACCAAACTACTCATTGACTAAACTTGCTTTTATTATTTATTTTCAACTCTCTGCTCTTGGCACATAAGAACTAGCAGCATACTTGAATAAATCTGGACTGCTATTAAACTGGGACTTACCTTTTTTAAATACCTAATATTTGAATCCTTTTGACCTTCACACGTTGTTGTGTATGACTTAATATCTATCTATTTTTTAAATATTTAAAAATCTGTGTTCTTGTACCTGCAATTTTATTTATCTGACTACGATGACAATCTAATTTCCTTCATGGGAAGAATGAAGTTAACTATCTCTCAATCAGTATTAGAAGAGTTAATACAGCAAATCGACACAGCTGAAAATGCACGATATATTTTCCCATTATATATTAAGGCTAAATTGTTTTAAAAACAGATATGAACTACATACATATTTCTACACCAGATATGAAGCTGGGTACAGATTGCGATTTCGGGTCCTCTATTTCATCTATATAATCAAACTAAACAGGGGTTACCACCACGTTTAGGTCTCTTTAAAACCTCTCCCTCGCAGTTTGTCATATAATAGCCAAACCATAATCATTATTATAAAACCAAGGAGGTAAGGAACTGGTCTGGAATCTCAAACATTCAAACCAAACAAACAACAACAAAACAAACAGCTTTTTGGTGTTGGTATTACTAATACCTACTTACACAAATAGTGCACATCGTGAAGACTCAAGGACACAGTACAAATTTGAAAAAGTCTACAAAACAGTTCAGCACAAGACTTGGGGGCTCTGTTCAATGAAATTAGGTCCACTAGAGGCTCCATGCTTGAGCACACATACATGCACACAAACACACTTACACAGTTTTTGTTTTATTTGTCTGTCACCCTACAACTGAGGTGAATGCATTTTGTTCATGTTGTTCAAAGCATGGAAAAATTACATTTGAAAAATTCAATAGATATATGCCTTTCCAGAAACAATGCCTCGGTTACTCCGAATAATCAGCACCAATCTTTCATTGGAAACTATATTATACCAAATATAAAAAGTTGTCATGGCCACAGCTGTTCAATTCTGTCCTTCAGTCTCCGCCTGAATGCTCTTACCATGTTGTTTCTGTTTTGTTCCTTTGTGTTTCCCTTGTCCTTCACACCTGTTGCTTATTCTAATCAGTACTAATCTGCTGCCTGCCTCCCCAGCACTAATTTGAGTCTGGATGTGGAGAGCTTCTTTTTTATTTTATTTTTTATTTTTGTTTGCCATTGACCGTTAGCATGCTGCTTTAGTCTTGAAGCTATTTCTGTTGCCAGTTACCTGTACAGAATACCTGTTGCCCCACAACCTCACCTTCCCTCACTTGCATTTTGTGCTTCTTTCAAATGGGATTATGTTTACAGTGTTCATGTGGACTCATCTCATGAACACTGTAAACATAACCCTCTGGTGGTATTCACAACCTCCGAATTTTCTGAAGGCTCACAGTTCACGAGTTGTGACATGTTTGCTGATGTTTTCAGAAATGGCAGAGGCCATGGACGTTTATTTTTTTGATCAAATAATACGTCTGGGGAAAACATTGAAACTTTTTTTTTTTTTTTTTTTTTAGCTAGTCTTCCTGTAATGCTACAGTTTTTCTCAGTTGCTCTGGCTCATTTCTAGAAACAGTGTTAACATTCCCAAAGCTCTACAGCACTACAGCATAGCACACCTGCAAAAGGTCATAACTTACCCAAAACATTTAACTCACGCTTCAAAACAATGTTACCGTCTCATATCAAAAGTCAACGCCCTCAAAATGAAAAGTTCCTTTGACATTGTCTAAACATTTGTGATCAAAATGTTTCGATGTATTGTCAGTGTGGCAGTGGACCGAGGAAATGTTCTTCACATCCACATTTTCATTTTTTCATTGACATCAAATGCTTTAAAGCTGAGGTGCTCCACTAAAGACTCCCTTTTTGATGTCGTGTTGCTTCTTTCTGTCAGGCCACAGGTTTTCATCAACATCACACCTGATATTTTCCTTTGGGAAAAGTATCGCACGCTGCAACCATCTCCTACAATGTTCTGCTGTGATGTCGTCACATGCAGAGACATTTGGTCTTGAGACCGATGACCATTCCCGCTCTACTTCTACGCAGATAATAATTCCTCAGCAGGGTTCAGGGATGGAGAATGTGCAGGAAGGGGCACAGTTAGCAACCTTTGATGGAGAGCAAACCATACCCTGATGACATTGCATTAACCCTGACAGTTACAAAAATTGACACGTCATGCCTTACCAAACCTCTATCCTTCTGTCGAGGCTGTCCAGGAATGTCAGGAGTTCGGTGGGTGTCGTATAGGCAAACGTTTTGGATTATGTCTACTCACCTTATTCTCAGATATTGCAACACACATAGTTATATTGCCTCTGTAACATTTCAGCCAAGTCTCATGCCTTTGGCCAAATTGAAACCAGCCTCATCCGCAGACACAGGGAGGAATTGTACTTCCTTCCTGCTCCATAATACAATAAGCAAAACATCTAATCAGTTCTACTGTAGAATCATACAGTTATTGCAAAGTAAAATTGTTCGATGTTATTTTCTCTAACTTCAATAAGTGTTTAAAGGCCTACGTATTTAAGTACAGTACATACAGGCTATAATAAGGGAAAACTCAACACAATGTGCTACATACTAAGTTTGGATCTCTTCTTGTCCATACTGCTTTCACAGCTGTCAACGATTCTCTCAGATGCTACGTTGTAGAGTGGATTTCTCAGTCATCAGATGTCTTTTCACCTCTCAGAGATGCTTAGAAAGTTGACAGTTGAAGGACGCCATTGTCATTTAAGGTTGCACTCTGGATCTCTCTCAGTACAATGGCATTATTTGCGAACACCATGCTGCAGATCTCTTGTTGTTGTTGAAGACTAACAATCAAGTCAGTCGTCTGGCCTTCACAAATCGATCATTTTACTGTATATGTTATGTACTTTTATGCATTGTTCAGTGCTGTATTTTGTGCCTCATGAATTTCTTACAGCATGAGTTTCAGACATACATTGACTTTTATTCTGACTTTTGTTGACTTTGCGCAGCTCTACTGTATTGTTTTACTTTTATTCTACTGTATTGCTACAACTGGAATACTGCAATATGAATAATTCTGGCATTGACTGAATACATCGCTTCTCTCCCTGCAGAATGTTGTCTTCCCCTCACTACATCACTGGGTATCCTTACTCCTCTTCCTCTTCCTTGGGCAGGCAGTTGCCCCTTTTCATTATTTACGTGGCCCTCTTTCGTGTTCAGAATTTCTTTTTTAATTCTATTGTGCTCAAGCTTTAAAAATATGTTTGCCAAAATCCATACAGTCCAATAGTACCTGTCATCTAACTTGACAGCGTGATTGGTTGACGTAAGATGTGAGAAACTCCCCATTCATTAGTGAAGGTCAAGTTTAACCTGTCAGGCAATTTACCAATTTCGTGGATGTTACAAAAAAAAAAAAAAAAAAAAAATCCATATTCTGTAATGACGTTCATATATGTCTGACAGATTTTCACATTTGAACAGACTGTTGAGCATGTGATGACTTAATGTATATATTTCGGACTGCACAAACTATTCAACTGAGAAGCAACATAATCTACGGGTTCAGATCAGCAAGATATTTTCAATTGAGAATTGTGCCAAAAACTAATGTTTTGCTACAGGTTCAGATCAAAAAGATCCACAGCAGCAAATCACCAAACGATTTCCAATAATCGGATATGTCCGTCTGCAAAAAAACTTTGCCATTAATCGAATAGACCATTTCATAAAACAATGTCAGCCGCTACAGTAGTTTGGCCAGTGAACAATGGCAGTTTTGTGTAGGATGTCCTGTGTTGTGCACCCAGTGATTGCGACGATTCTCTCTGATCTATTAGCGGTCTGCAATGACTTCCGGTCACCTTCTTTAATATTGGCTCAGCTTATTTGGCACCTCAACAAAGGTGATACCAAAAATAGTACATGGTACCAGATACTATCCACAAGTTTTGCCTATTTGAAAAAAAAGAAAAAAAAGCCAAGAACAGTCGAGTCGAGTCAAACCGAGCTAGTACCAGCAGCTCAGTATAAATATATAGCACTGTCACTATAGTTATTTCAGTTGTTCTTGGCATAGACTACACAGTGTTGTACGTAACATTCACCACCATACAAATATTTGCAGATGGTACTGTCGCATTCCTTAGCCCTTGTTGGTATATATGCCAGCAATTCTTTTTGTAAAAACACATTCTCAGCTCTGAAAACAGAATCCTGCAGGGGTCATTAGGTAGAAGGAAATGTGTGAAGTAGTCTCGTTGCTGCTGTCAGACAAATGCTACAGTGCCATACACACAATCTAGATGTACAAAGCTGAAGAAATTAACCACTACTAGTTAGTTTCCAGAGTATGTATGGACACAAGTTGTGACAAAACCTCTATTTAGACAATAACTGCTTTGTCTGCATTTTAAAATCACCTCTCCTTGATGAGTCATGGGTTGACTTTGGATCTTGCTTGCTTTAGATTTATAAGATATTTCATCATTCACAAATGAAAAACACACAAGTTTACTTATCACGCATCCAATCACATATTGCTGTTTTTTGTATCAGGGTGAACCTCTTGAGGGATGGTTGTATTTGTTTGTAATTCCTGAAAGTTCAGAGCACTTTCATGAGGAGGTTAGAAGTAACTGAGTCATCTGTGTCTACTCATATTTTATACATACAGTTTAAGTTAGGATTGGGGTATGATTTTCACTTTGGAATCAGCTGAACCAACCAGTAAGATGAGCTTGGAGGCCTTCCTGTTGATGCCACCCCACATTACCCCGACACTGTCAGTGGATTATCCAAAACGTTGTTGTTGAACATGAAAGCAACTCAATCTTGTTATCGCTTATGCACCAACATCTACTTAACAAAAGACTTCCCCAAAGCCTTTGCCATGGTTCAACCCTAATAGTCTTAGCAGCATTAGACTGAAAACAGCCACAAAAGGAAGATCACTCTTCCCACCTCCACAATTAAAAAAAGATTAGGAGCATGCCACAAATCCACTGCATGTTTACAACAGGTGAGGCATGCTAAGTGTGCCTGCTTTACCGAACAGAGGAACTTCACACCAAGATAGATGTTTACATGTTTATTCTGTAAAAGATGAAACTACATTCTGCGGCTGTGTGTAAACATTTGCGCGCTATGAATTTAATTTTACACTTGTTTTATTTTTTCTATACAAATGGGGGGTCATGGCAAACTACGTGCTTTTTTTATCACCAGTTTTTGTGTGAAAACTGATGGATACATATGTATGATATAAGAAACTGTAGATAATTATTGTATTGACACACAACAATTTGAAAGAGGAAAATCACCTTAGACTCAAGGTTTCATATGACATTGATTAACACTTAACACTGACACAAACAAAGCATCACAGAGAGTAGACTCATCAATGAGAAGCTGACTTGGCCACAACATCATTTTTTTCCCCCCCATAAATGTTATGGAAACTATGCCAATATATATTTCCTCGCCAATGGAAACCATCCCAATGATTTAAAAGAGGAAACCAGTAACAGTTATCAGAGACAGTGTTTTAACTTCCTTTTAAATGGGTCTGATAAATGATTAATTTGGGTAAAACTTAGATTGACCATGACCTGGATGACTGAGAGCCTTCACAGACATAATGATTAATTATGACTTAAAATTATCATTCTATTTTGTGCTAAAACAACAAACACAAATGGAAGTCATCCACAATGATACTTAACCTGTAACCAATATTGTTGGTGCCGATTCATCATATTGAATATAGCTCCTGCATGGAGTCATTGGGTGCCCGCTAGCTTTATAAGAAGTCTTTACAAGTAATTGCAGATAAAAGCAGACAGCCATCAGGTATGTGTGCACACAAACTGTCTCAATAACAGAAATAGGCTTCATTCATTCAATAGGCAAATTTATTTTAAGGTCATAAATGGGATGCTCCTTAAAAGGTGTCAGAGGTGTACCTGTTTGATCAAACACAGTTGACTAAGGGATACATCAAAAGAGGAATGTCAGTTCTTATCTCACTGCTCTACAGGGTCTGTCATTTTATTGTACGTGTCTGTGCAGCCTGGGAAAACGGAAGTTTCTTCAGCTTTCAACTGGCTGTCTCTCCATCTGATCACTACAAATTCAGAAGTCAGTGTAGTACAACAGTAGAAAAAGCCAAGCATTACTCATATTTAGGTTGAAATCATTTTGACCACATTTACTGAACAAGTCACTCTGCATGTCAACACAGCATCAACTCAACAGCAATATTGAAAATTATAAAGGTACAAAAGGATTCCTTTTACAATAAATATGTTACAAAGAAAAGTTTGAGATATTTGGTAATATTGTGACCAAGGTAGCACATTCTTTTTGGTTAGTCCTATTAAAATAAAAGTATAATGAACAATTATATACTACAACAGAAAATGTGTGTAAATGACTGTGGACTCGAAATAAACTGTTTTTTGGAAGAAATGTTAAAATATGGGCATAAATAGTTTATTTTTAGTATGTAAACAGAAAAAAATATCTTGTGATGCAGTTCATATTCTGTTTGAAATAACATGTATGGACATTGTGCTGAAGTAGCCTGTGTGGAGATGAATCGACACATTAGTGCCGGGGCTCTTTAACGATTTGTCAAAGGATATTAGAGCAACTGCTCTTTATGATGGTGCTGCATAGGAAAGTAACTGGGGGAGAATAATTCAGTCTCAATTCATTTTCTGCTGAAGGCAGGTCAGGGTTGAATTGCACCATTTGGCTTTCAAAACTAATGTCCATGCATATCTTGATTGCCTGAACAAAAGCTCAGGGTGGCCTTTATGGATCTTGGAAGATGGGTGTGGGGAGGGCTTAGCCTGTAATGCTCATTGCTGGAGATGATCACTGACAGCTATAACCTTAAGGCACTATTACCACCAGCAGCAACCATAATTTGGTTATTACATTCAACAATGTAGTCTAATGGGTTTGCCATTGTAGCTGAGCTACAGTATGCTGTCTCAACAGGGTTGGCAATTGCTGACAACTTTGTTTCCACATACTTAACACTTAATTAATTAATGAAACTGATGAGTTTTGATTAATAAATAACACTCCATATTTTGAAAATAACAAAGAAAGTTCCTAATGTCACTCTAAACCGCCTGTTTACTAATATCTTGGTGAAAGACACTAATTAAAACAACAATTTTGTGGCTTTTTGTGCAGATGACACAGTCTTAAATGTTCTTGTACAATCTTCCGAAATTACCCGGCAGAATTTCAAATGCTTCCTTCAGAGCCTAAACATTCTATGTTAAGCGAATACAGATTCTGAAGTATTTTAAAAGCAAAAAGGGTTATTTTTTTCCTTTTGCTTCAACACATTTTATCTGCGAGATGAGCCATCCCTTATAGAAGCCCAGTGCACCCGATACAGTCTCCGATTAGAGTTCACCCTTCACATGGCACAGAACAGGGTGATATTGACTGCTTCCACTTCAGTGGAGTTAGTTGATATTGACATATAATGAAAGCACAGCAGGGAAGAGAATACAAGGAGAAAAGAATACATGGTTCCTGTGGGCTTTAAAACATCTGATTTCTTTATATTTGCTGCAATTAAAAAAAAAAAATCTCCACCACCACAAACTTGCTTTAGGATTGTAGCATTATTTCTATCAGCACACATAGGGCTTGATTTACTAAAGGTTTGCGTGTGTAAAATCACCTGCAAACTCCACACCACCAGCAAAAAAATGTCCAAGCAGATTTTCTAACGACGTGCAGTGAGGATTGCGTCTTTCAAATGTACATATCCATTTTGCATTTTGCCTCTTTTTCATATTTTGGATGACATGCTATGGTATGACCTTCATTTGGTAGTGTTGACGATATATGCTACACTGTGATTTTTTTTTGTATATTTTAGACGACATGCTACAGAATGTTTTTTTAATCATATTTTGGGTGACATTCTATAGTATGACTTTTTTGTCAAATTTTGGACGACATGCTATAGTTCTACTTTTGTAATATTTTGGACCACATGCAATAGTATG
Organism: Brachyistius frenatus; assembly: GCF_029030835.1. Taxonomy (NCBI): domain Eukaryota; kingdom Metazoa; phylum Chordata; class Actinopteri; family Embiotocidae; genus Brachyistius; species Brachyistius frenatus. The sequence goes on from NW_027210616.1 coordinate 5,142,908, forward strand.
ACTTTTTTTGTCATATTTTGGACGACATACAGTAGTATGACTTTTTTGTCAAATTTTGGACATGCTATAGTTCTACTTTTGTAATATTTTGGACCACATGCAATAGTATGACTTTTTGTCATATTTTGGACGACATGCTATAGTTTGGGGTGGCACAGTGGTGCAGTGGTTAGCATTGTCGCTAAAGGTTCCAGGTTTGAATCTGGACCTGAGCCATTCTTCAGATTCGTCCAAAATATGAAAAAAAATCATACTATAGCATGTTGTCTAAAATATTACAAAAAAGTCATACTATAACATGTGGTCCAAATTATGAAAACATTTCATACTATAGCACGTCATCTAAAATATGAAAAAAAAGTCCAAAATCCATCCATCTATACCCACTTTATCCTGAACAGGGTTACGGGGGGGGGGGGGGTCTGTAGCCTATCCCAGCTCACATTGGGCAAAGGCAGGGTACACCCTGGACTTGTCATCAGTCTATCACAGGCAGATGGAAACAAAGACCATTCACACTCTCATTAACACCTTAGGGCAATTTATAGAACGACCAATTAATTTGAGGTGCATGTTTTTGGATGGTTGGAGGAAGCCGGAGTACCCGGAGAGAACCCACGCAGGCACAGGCAGAACATGCAAACTCCACACAGAAAGGCCCAGGCCCGGATTCAAACCCAGAACCTTTTTGCTGGGAGGCGACAATGTTAACCACTGCACCACTGTGCCACCCCAAACTATAGCATGTCGTCCCAAATACAACAAAAAAGTTGTATTCCGGCCATGTGCCTACAAATACCTGCCTATCCGGCACACCTGTCTGCTACTGGTGTACGTGTGCTGCTCCCGTTGTTCGTCACCCACCCACCCTCCCTCTCGTTCTTCTATTTTCTATTCCCTCCGTGATTATTTTAAGTACCTTGGGGATCTGCAAAGCCCGAGAGCCGCAGTGTATTCTCAACTGAGCCTTCCCCTAACCGCATGTCTCGCTCAGCTCCAACGCATACCACCGTACCATAATCGATAAATTATGTTCACACCCAATCGAGGTGGAGGTCCTTGCTAGTTAATTCATATTTATTGCATGCCATCCCTGCTGTGACAAATGGCACAGTGGTGCAGTGGTTAGAACAGTTCCCTCGCAGTGAGAAGTTCCTGGGTTCTATTCCCACTTGAGATGTTCAAATGGGATTTGCATGTAGTCTTTCTTGTCTTTCAGCTCTTTCACTGACTGCTGTGGAGAAGCGCACTACTATTTTCATGTACTATCTGTGGTTGTTTACATGGACATTTTATGCCAAACCAGTATCCTCAAAATCAGCTCAAGAACTTATAGGGTGATAAAATCAGAGATTGCTACAATGACTATTGTCTCGACTTTCAAACAGACCTCTCATGTCACTCAGGGACAGAAAGCTGACACTAATAAAAGCCAGTGCTCTCACTAATTTTTACATTACATTTCGTTTAGCTGATGCTTTTATCCAAAGTGACTTACAATAAGTGCATTTCAACCATGAGGGTACAAAACCCAGAACAACAGGAATCAAGAAAATACAATTTCTTCAAAAAGCCAAACTACAAAGTGCTATCAGTAAGTGTCATTTTAAGTGCTACTAAAGTTCTACTGTTCAAGGTAATTTCAAAACAGGAATTGGCTGGCCTGGTATTTCCAGACCCAAATTCCCTGCATGAATAGTTTGGTCTGGCGACGCTTCATTGGGGACTGTTTCCAGTCATTGCATCCTAATGGGACCATTTTACCAGTAATCATTGATCACCATATGACGTACGTTGTGCGGCAAAACTCTACAACTGCCGCCATTGTTGGAACTACATTTAGATACAAACGCTTGATTTTAACGTTATCACGCTTTGCGACCCTCAGTGGTTACTGATTGGTCCGCCCTTTTTAGAGGCTAAGTGAAACATCATGTGAACAGAGTCTCCAGACATAAATCACAGTGAAGGCTGAAGCCAGGAAACAGAGTCAGGGTAGGCCGTGGGACTGTTGCCACTGCATCTTTGGGGCAGGTGCCATGAGGCTGCTGCCATCACGCCCACAGGAACATATGTACACAACCACCTTTTAGTGATGCATTTTGAAGATGGACAGTAGTTGCCACCAATCATGAAAGAGGTAGAGGCAAACTTTATTTGCTGATTGCAAAATAAATATTGTTCAGTACAGTTCAAACTAAGCCAGTGAATGGGACCACACAAAATAACTGAATTCATCTTCTGCTCATAGGAAGGCATAACCCTTTTAGAAGGCTGACATCATACATCAAGCTTTGTGTTGTTGCTGGCCATTAACAGTAAGGAGCAAAACATTATCCAGATAATTTCTCATATCCTAATAACACTACTGTTGAAGAGCAGAACATGTACTGACTGACCTGCAAGCTGCCGTCAGGAGAACATACATCACCATGGCTTCATCCAAAGAAACAAACATCAAGATTTACCTCAAATCGAAGTTACTGCCAGACATACTTGACCAACTGCCAAAGCCTGTCTATGAAAGGAACATAAAACACCAACATTTCAGAAGTCTGTCTGAAGTCACATAACCCCAGAGACATGGGTCAGGTCAGAGAGATGTGCCAGCATGGGGAGGTGAGTGCTTTCTGCCATTGCTAGATATTTAAAGGGAAGTCTTAAGGAAGCTCTCTGAAATCTTCATGGGTACAGGAGAGAAAGGGTGCCTTGCTACTCACTTCAAGGTCATCATCTCTTAAAGAAGACTGGGGAGGCAGCTGGATGTTGCCAGCAAACACGGATTGGACCTCAGTTTGGTCATCATCATGCCATAAAATCTTCAGCCTTTTCCTGGCTGCAGCTGATGAATTTACAGTAATACCCTGCAGTCCAGAGAGACAAGCTCAATAGACAAACCTAAAGTCAAAGGGGAAAACCTCTATGAAATAGAGTTGCAGTAATAGTCTGCGTTGGAATATGTAAGGTGTATCAAAATCAAAGCAGACCATTTTGGAAAACAATCTACTAACACAATAACAAATTGTCATACCTTTAAAGACTTTCAAGTACAGTATTGATGTGATCACACAGTTTTGTTCTCACTACCTCACATGGCAAAAACTGGATAGTTCTGTCTTTATCTTCCAATTCATGATACATAGAAATTTGACAGTCAATTATTTTATATAAACAACTTACAATAAATAAGACTGAATTGAAAGAGTCAAAACGAACTAAAATTGCATTAATGCTCTATCACTCTATCAGGAAACTTACCTGCTGTCTCAAATTACTGCAGATGATATGGTCTGAGGTGTAATTAAAAAACAATTAGGGAAATGTGGCAGGCTAAGAGCACCTTCACCTCCCCTCAGCTAAACGAGGTCATTAAACATGGTGTATATGACATTTAGGCAATATACAGGTGTGTGTAGGCAGAAGTCATCATCCCAGTTTGAAAAGGAGCATCTTGACTTTAGTGCCACAAAGCATAAAATATATTATAACATGGAACTCACAAATTGTTTTTCAAAGTGTAACTAAGGTAATAAGATTAGGTTTTAAATTACATCTAAGTGATAATAACATCCCAGAGTATAGAGACATTCAGCAAGTGCAGCAATCTTTGATTTGTGATTACACAGCCCTTTCTCATCCCCAGGTGCTGCCACTTTGTTGGCGTCAAAGAGATACGTACAAGGTTCCCTTTGGCATCAGCACCGACCACCGGGGTTGAAAAACGCGACTTTCACCCAGAAAAGTGGTTATCGAGTCCACGAGAAAGCAAAAGTCAACGTGTGTTTAATTTAGCTAATAAGTTACTTATGTAAGTTACTCAATAATATAATAAAAAGTAACTTATGCACCTAAGTTTACACATGTAAAATTATTTAGTATACCCCACAACATGATCTTTTGTTGATCTAATCAAGTAGTTGTGGTGCCTTGACCTAACTAAATTGCAACCGTGTCACATTCAACACAAAACCATGATGTTTTCCTAAACCTAAACACATTGTTTTGATGCCTAAACCAAAGGAGCCTTGTGTGTTTCTCTGAGACGCCAGCAGGCTTTGACAAAACAGCACTGCCCTGGGATGAGAACAGGTCGGATTAGAAGTTGACCGAAACACAGACAAGAAGAGGTAAGCATGATCTCCTAACAATGCAAAATGAACTTCTTTCTCTGATTACTGCTTTTGTTCTTCAAACTATTTTTCTGTCCACTTTTCATGTCACACTCTTGTCATTCATTAAAATTCATGAGTTGCAGGTTACTGTTTCGTCACTTGTTTACGCTTTGTTGGCCAGTTTTGGGTCTGTGAGCCACTCAGAGTTAATCATTTTATTTAGATTTTGGACAAAGATTCACCCATGTACAAGATTTCAGCTATTTGGCTTTAACACCCATTATCCCCGTTTTACAGATTATTTCTGACCATTAATTCACACGATTTTCCTAAATTTAGGGAGCAAATCACACATACCTGCCAGGTTCTGTATTTAAATATAATACATTTCTGTTTATAACTTCAGACAACGAAAAGCAGCTAAAAATATGAAGGAGCACTCATATTATTAGTCCCTCTCATGCATTGTTCTGAGGCATTTTAAGAAACCTTTAGAGACTCTCTGTTGAAACTAGCTTCCTTGTTGCCCTCCTTGTTTAATTTTTCAACCCAAGGAAATGACAAGTAAAGTTTTTTTTTCTTGTTTTTTTCAGCTCCATTTTATCTGTTCTTTTTGTTGCTATCTTCATACCCTCCAGCTCCAGTAAGGTCCATAATTTCACTGGTGCATCACAGAGCCGTCTCTGTTTACTGGCAGTTCTTTTAAATTAAAAGTCACAATCTGGCTGCCAAGCAATTGTCTGTGCCTTGTAGCAATAAAGTCATCAACTATTTAAGTGAAGATGCACCCTTTTCCCTGTTGGTGCTCTGTGTGAATAAATGGCAATTGTCTGACAATATCACTTTGTATTAATTAGCCTATTGTCACACATAACAACTGTGTCCACCATCGCTTAATAAAGTCTCTGTACTGTCCAATGTTGTTGTTGTTGTTGTTTTTTCCATATAGTGGCTTTCTGTAATATGATACTGTGCTGTCAAACACAAGCGTGTTTAACTTCAGGTTGGTTTACAATTCACAAGTTTTGACATTGATCTGTTCGTGCCCTTTAAGCCCCTGTTCATCCACATGTGTGACCTACAGTATGCTGACAAGGCTGGTGTTTCACAGCAGGACAACAGACCTACATGGAAGTCATAACATCACTCTTCTTTTACAGTGAAACTTACTCTATTAATAGTGCAAATTACTTAATCTGCTTTGATTTCAGGGTATTGTTTTGGGAATTCCATAGAGTTTAAAATTATGTTGTAATGATTAATTTAAGGCATCTTATAAAAAAAAAATACAATCTGATTCATTTAATAATATCAATTACAAATTATTAGTTTGCAATTACAAACAAAGTAGTTGTTCGTCAGCATCAGCCCTTTAGTTGACCATGAGGCCGTGGTTTGTGTTGGCTGCCTGTTGTCAATGCCTCAGCTTTGGTTCTTTGGTTATTTGCTGGAAGATTATACAACACACAAATTGTTAATCAAATACCACACTGCTTTGGATTGAAATATATGTATGTGCATGTATGTCAAAGAAAATTGTCTAGTCGCATAATTTCAGGCACCGACATAAGCGGGAGCAAAGAACAATACCAGTAACCATAGAAACCAAACAGAAGGAATGGGGTGGAAACAAGAAACACATCTTTTATTTTATTTAATCTTTTAATGAGAACCCACAGCAATGTAAAAAGATGTGCATACAAACTACACAATAGGCTGTCTCTCAAGGTTATAGGGCATTTGACTGATACCAAGGTTGTTCTGCAGTGTTGGGGAGTCATGTCAACCCATTTGGCATGTAGGTTGTAACCTAACATCTGGGACTAACAACACAATGCAAAACAACAGGTAATAATAACGTGGTCACAAAATTTGCAGCGTTATAAAAACACACAGTCACTTATGTTCTGCAGCCTACAGCCTATACGTTAATTATCCAATTTTTTTTTTTTTGTGTATATTGTCATTGCTGTTCTAGAGGAATAAATGTTCTAACATTCAATAGGCATGCCTTTTGAGAACGGTGACTTTAAAAGCCAGTACTCTGCAATTGGGTATCTCCCTATCGGAGGCAATATTTTGCTGTGTGTACTTTTAATTCCCTCAAAATGTATTATAGACTTACCATATTAATGTACAAATTGGGTTATCCTTCTTTCAAGGTCTCCATCCCTAAATTAATATGACATATTTGGCAAGGAAACTGGGATGCTTTTAGAAGAATTTAATAAAAAGCATCACTGATGAAATTAGCTAATGTCCATTGACATTTTATCCTGAGTATTAAAAGAATAACTGAATCTAGTGATCATATTTCCCTTTCTGATGCTGCTGTCTGATAGATTTCAATTTAACTGTAAGTGAAAAGTTAGTCTTAAGGTCAGGGTGGCGCTGAGGTTTATTCTGAGGCAAGCGATAATGTCTCTATACTACAACTGGGAAAATAAGTATTGCATTATATTTCACTAGCTGTCTTTTTTCTGGTCATGAAATACTGACAGCAAAGTATTTATAAGGTGATTGTCCAACTTCAGTTGTGGATAAAAGATTTCACAAAAGAGTCTCTGTCTGATATTATGATTCAGTACATTTTGATCTTCAATAAACAGTTGCATGTATTCACACAGATCGCTCACAGCGAAAAGCAATTACGAACACGAGGTCCCTGCCATCAGTTGTATATCTGAATACTGTTTTTAATCTTAGACTCTACACACGAGACAAAAACTGGTACAAATCATTTTCCTTGTTTTAGATCATGTCAGTTATAATGATGGAGACCCACGTAGAAGATTCAGTAGACAATAAAGCAGCAACCAGTAAACCCATGAGAGCAGCGTGCTGTGAAACAAAGCAGCCTTCACATTTATGTCCTTTTTTCCTCTTTGTAGTTGTTGGTATAGTTGCAAAGATGTGCCATTAAAATGGCAACAAGAACCAAAGTTTTAGAACTTCTCAATTCATCTGAAGAATTCTGGCTGCTGTGTAATGTTAGGCATGCTAAGCCCTTTATATGCAGTGCTGTTGTTCAAGGATGAATAAAAGTGCTGCATTTTTAGAACATTATTTATTATTTATTAAAGTCTGTTTTTCTCGCATTATTTATACATGAAAACATGATGCATTTCACTGCTTCTTTGGTCTTCAAAGCTTACATTGACTTTTGTGATTAAACTAGATAAGGTCGTAATGACAACAGTGCAACTAGTGATTCTAACACACTCATTTGATGAAATCTCATTCATGGCCTGCAATGAAATACCTTTAATGTTATCGTTGATGTATTGTGCTCTTTTGAAGCCTTCCCAAATTTATTTTGACATTTAATCAGTAGTTATTCTGAGTTATACATATAAATAACACATTAACTTGATATAATACTAATTTACACTGTCTTGTAGCCTCACAAGTAGTCACATCCTGACATTTTAGGATGCAACTGTTTGTTGTTTCAAACACAAAGAGGAAAATCGACAAATTTTGTTCTCTCTTGCAATAATCTTCAAGGATACCTTATTAAAGCACTCTTCAGCTGTATGGTTAGCTGACTTTGAGCCATCATATCAAAGATTTTGACAACTTGTAAACCTGATTGTACAGCATAGTCACTGCCTCACTGAGGTTCCAATTAGTCAGAAGAAAAAATAAATCATACATCATACAGTTGAAAAAAAGCATTATAAAACACTAAAGAAGAATAATATGTATTCAGCTCCTGTTTTGTTATTATTCATTTTTTCAGAAGGATGACTGAAATTGGTATCTCAGCAGAAGATTTAATTGTCACTGTTGCATTTAAATAGCAGTTGTGCCGTATGTATGATTTCATGTAAAGGTAAGATTAGGATGAGCGCAGGAGTTGTAATTGGGCAGAGTAGGACACACACAATGCTAAGTGCAGAATAAGGGGGGGGGATCAATGAGAGTCAGCTGCCACTCTGCCTGTAAATTAAGAAAGGGACGTTTGAATTTCTCTTTATTGACTTTTACCGGGTTTCATTGCGAATAGCAGTGCTCAAATGTTGTGAAAGTAAATGTGCAAATATAGAAATTAACAGAATATTTTTGGCCAGTATTCCTGGCAATCGTTTTTAGTTTATCAGCTCTTGGCAGGTGAGCCAAAAAGTTCATTTTAGGAACTTTAACTTTGCAAGTTCAACCAATGCTATGATAAGTAAACTCAGCGATCTTTTATAGATAATGTATACACTGTGCAGGTTTTTAGATCCTTTAGGTGCATATCTTTCATGTAACTAAAGTGCATTATGTATTTTATAGTTTGTTCTGTTAATAGTGAAAACAAATCAAAATGTGTCATACATTTAATCTGTGCAAGGGGAACCCTCTGCTCCAATATGCTCTAGAAATGTAACAAAATATGATTATGTCAGATAGAGAATGTTGTATGGAGGTCGGGAACAGTACCCATGGACTGGCAGACCAGAGTGGTTGTTCCCATTTTCAAAAAAGGGGGACCGGAGAGTGTGCTCCAACTATCGGGGCATCACACTACACAGCCTCCCGGGCAAAGCTTACGCCAGGGTGCTGGACAGGAGGCTCTGAGCGTTAGTCGAACCACAGATTCAAGAGGAGCGGTGTGGATTCCGTCCCGGTCGTGGAACAGTGGACTGGCTCTTTACCCTCGCAAGACTACTGGAGGGATCCTGGGACTTTGCCCATCCAGTCTACATGTGCTTTGTGGACTCGGAGAAGACTTTCGACCAGGTTCCCCCGGGATGTTTTGGGGAGGTGCTGCAGGAGTACGGGGTGCCGGACTTGTTGCAACAGGCCGTCCGGTCTCTATACAACCGCAGTAGGAGCTGTGTTCGTGTTCTCAGCAATAAGTCAGATACGTTCCCGGTGGGCGACGGCCTCCGCCAGGGCTGTCCTTTGTCACCGATCCTGTTTGTGACCTTCATGGACAGGATATCTAGGCGCAGCCGGGGGGAGGAGCACATCGAAGTTCGGGGGTCTCCGGATCGCATCTCTGCTGTTTGCAGATGATGTGGTCCTGTTGGCCTCTTCGGACCGCGACCTCCAGCACTCACCGGGAACGCCTCCGGAAAATGTTGCGGGGGAGAGGGAAGTCTGAGTCAGCTTGCTTGGCCTGCTGCCACCACGACCCGATCCTGGATAAGCGGAATATGATGGATGGATGGATAGAGATAGATAAGCACTAATAAAATAAGAGCATATTTCTGTCTATATATACCACTCGTGGTGGACTGGCAACGTCTTATAGTACATGCACCTTATATCTACATCTTCATCAGCCAGATTGCGAATAACAATGAGCCTGTAAAGCAAACAAGGGAACATATGGTGCACTGGGGTGTGTTTCAGTGGGGTGCTTACATTAAGTATTTCGTGCAGAAGTTTGTAAACTTTTGAAAGAAGAATCCTCCATAAATGTGGGCAGTCCTTTGATCCCCGGCCAGATATCTTAGAATTCAACAGTAGCCACATATTATGACTTTTTTGGGACGTTTATTTTCACTTTCCTTTTCTCCCGCTACCTCATGGTCTTGCTTTTATAAACAACATGCTACACAACACCCAAAAGAGTATCACTATCACTATAATGATAGCAATAATAAATGCATATGTAAACAAGGTTAAAGGACTTTCCCTTGTTGTGAGAAGAAAAACTGCAGTCACAGTGTGAGCCCTAAAATGAAGTAGCAATAAGTAGATTATCCTCCAGTAACACTTGAGCTTTGTCTGGCTCTACTGTAGTAGAAGACAACACATAATTAACACCCGTCACAGAAACCAAGACACCCTTAGAGTTGCTATTATTGCTCGTGCAAGCACATGCACCCATCTAGTCAGATAATGTATCACCAAAACAAAAATAAGTGGTCAAATGACTTGAGGCTCACAATATGAGGTAAGGGACATATTTATAATTGCGTTGACTTAATGGAAAACAGTAACACAAACACTAATAGTAATTTTTAGCTAAACTAAAATTACCACCTCGGAGTCGTGTGCCTCCGCTAACCAGTAAAGTTGCAGTTTACATCCATTTCTGTCCAAACTCGTATAGGTGTTGTTGCAACAAAAAAAAGCTATAAAATCTTAAATGTGGATGCTTCATACACATCTTTAAACCTGACAGCACAGAAGACCAAAACAATCACCACAGTTTCTGGATGAACACCCAGGAGTTGTGGCACCAATCTGACATAAAAGAAAAAATATAATCACATCCTCCACTTCTGTTCCTTTAGTTATAGTGTGGAAAACAGGTCAAAGTAGTTTTTGCTGAACATCATGATGTCACAGTGAAGGTGACCTGTTGGATATAAAATGTCATCACCTCATCATTTGAAATTTTTTTATAATTAGCTTGTGGATTATGGCGACAAACCTTTGATCTTTGACCACTAATTTCTAATCAGATGATTCTTTTATTTCAAGTCAAGTTAGTGCCGAATTTGAATACATTTCCCAAAGATTACCTTGAGATGTTGCAGTCACAAGAAACGGACAGACAAATAGGACGAATGTAAGCTCACATTGACCTTATAATGGCCATCCCATTCTCGTGTACGCAATATATCAAGAAGGCCAGGTAATGTCAGGTAGTGTCTTCAAACTTGACAAAAAGATTTACTTGGCACCAAGCGGCAACCAACCGTGACGTCACCCATTGATTTGCGAACTGAGGCCTCGAGTTCGGATTTTGGCTGTCGCCATCTTGCTGTTTTAAATCCAGAAAGTGACAATATTTGGACCAGCTGGAGAAAAGTGAGCAACTCAATCTGATTGGGAACGTGGGACACTACGCCCACCCACGGATAGCAAAAACCTGACTCCACCTCAGGCCTGTCAATCAAACAGACATGCCTCAACACTTTTGAGGCCTTATATACTGTATCTATATAAATTAAAAGACGGATAGATCGCTCAGTATGTTGGTTAATTCCAGCCATATCACACAGTACTTCTTTCAAATCTGCTGAAAGTAATGTGCTGAAGTGCATGACATTAGTAACAGTAAAACAGTTTTGAAATTGTGTATATAATGTTACAAACATTACACTCATACTGTATTGTCAGACTGGTTAGCAGATTCATTATTGTTTAATTTATGTACACTGAGGTACAGATTTAGTTCTTTCTCTAAGTAGGATGCCAACGAAGATGTGACAAACCTCACAGAAGAAAATGTTTAGACATCTATTTTTGTTGTAAATGCAGGCCAGTTTATATGTTTTATTTATTATATGTTTTAAAAGTGATTCTTTTTTTCTGTGTCTTTCATTCTTTTGTAAGACTTTTCAACTTCTTTGCAAAATGCAAAAAAAAAAAAAAAAATGCAGGAAAACTGTAACCAGAAGTAAAGTCCTCAGCATCACTGAATCTGAAGTCATCTTTCATCGTCCCCAGCCTGTCCTGGTTTCTTAACGCAAGCAGATGCTTTCAGAATTTGTAAGATACCAGGTGTAAAAGTAGTGGTACATTCCTGAATATAATATACAAGAGAGATATATAAAAAAATAAATAATAAAAAAAAAGGCCTCTGGGCAAATGTCTGTTTTACACAGGCTGAGCCGCTGGGTCGCTGCTGGCAAGATACTCGACAAATGACAGCACTTGGTTGGTTGTTTGAAGGCTTCGAGGCCATTTGCCTTCATGTGACAGTATCTTTCTCCACACTAAGAATTAACTGTGTATTATCTTAAAAAAAAAAAAAAAATCAGCGGAGGGTGAGAAGGCACACGAGCAGATGCTTTGTATTTTTGAAATTTGCATGTATTTTTGAAATTTTCTTTTGACATGACAGAAAGAAACCTTTAGTGCCAAGAAGAATCAGAAATGATGCATCAAGCTGCATGCACAAATCACCAAATGCTTGAAACCACCATAGAAAGCCAATAGCAGCTCTTAAATGGGACAATCTAGTCAGCAACAGTGACTATCCACCAGAAAAAAAATAGAATCAGCAAGGCATTGTTCCTCAGAGAAACTCGTTCTGCTCCTGTGTTCCTGCCTTTCTTGGGACCTGGCAAAGATTCTACAAAAGCCTTCCCCTCCAGTGACTCACTTTCTGTCTGCAATAAACCAAATGAAAACATCCCGGTGTTGCATGGCAGTATTTGCAATTTTATAATATGTGCTCGTGGTAATCTGCTACATCATAAAAAGCTTGTGCATTTGCATATAGTAACAATGACTTTGTACTCTAGCCTTTCTACTAACGTATTTATTGTGTAAACAAATGCTGCATCCTTAGAGAAGTTCCTATGAAACGATGTAAAGTACCGTACATGAAGATTTATAACTTCAGTATTTAAAGATTTTTTTAAATTATATATTTTTCAAATGTGAGACGCTACACCTTAACATTTAACCCTCCTATCATTTAAACAAAAACACAACAATTGTTTTACGATTTGAAAATTGAAAAAAAAAAAATAATAACTTGACTGGCTGTTAAGATGATTTGATATATACACTTTAAATTTAGAAGCATTTAGGCATTTTACAATTCTTCTGTTGAAGAAATTTAGGCATTTTACTTTCATAGTCCTATATTTTCAACAGGGAAGTCAGGGTAAAGTGTTATTTCCTGCACATGCACGTCCTGCATTCTACACATATGATCTCATGGCTGTCGATGCACACGCCTCCCAAATTACAAGAACATATTATTTTGAGCTAAGTGTCAAGCTAGAGGATTGGCTGATCTAGCAACACTCAAGACTAAATTAGGGCTGCCCCCAAATAGTCTACCAAACGTTATTAGACGAGAAGAGTCTGGCCTGAGGAAAAAAATTAAAGAAAAGAAATTAAGATTAATAAATAAAAACAATTTAAAAAAACTACAGTGTTTTGAGTCAGATGCTATAGAACAATACCACCACCATAGCTAGTATGGCTGAGAGTGGTCAAGGGGACTGCAGCGTATGCAAATGCTTTAAAAAACAACTCTTTATAGTTGTTAAAATATTTTTCTCCCAAAAATGAATTAATGTGAACATCAGTGGCACGGAGGGTCATCAGAGTTCATTGTCTGCAACTAGAGCAAAAGTCAGAGGGTCCTTAAAGTCAGTAAGATCCTTTGGATACCATGAATGTCTGAACCTAACATGGCTAAAAATAGTATATTTATACAATGTGTACAAGTACACAACAGAAAGGGCTAAAGTCTCAGAATGACTCTTCTTACAGGTTTGCCTATAAGCAGGAGCATGTTTAAGTCTTGGATCTTTTGGGACTCATTTTTTTAAAATTCTGCATAATTTCTCTGGCAGCACTGTAAAGTCTGTAAAGACCCGGCCAAGCCAATCAGAGCCAGCGAACAGGGCAACATTTTAATTTTGTCTCGGTGTAGCTATATAGTTTAAGTACATGAATGAACAAATTCAGTGCAGATATTGCAGAATATGTGTGGAGAGCACTTTAAATCCAAGGTTATTATCCCAAATTGAAAAAGTCAGAGAATATCAGGGCAGGAAAGGTAACCAGTATTTCAGACACTGGAAATGGGTCAAAGTAAGCCACAATAAAGCTGTTTTAAATGAATATACAAAGACGAATATACAAAACTGACTCTTTAGTAGCAGCATATGCTGTAGTGATTGATGTTTGGCAGTGGAGTAAACTAATAGTTTCATTCATTTCTGCGCTACTGTAGCTGCAAAAAGCCTGTAGCTAGACAGAGATTCACCTTTCAGCAGCCAGCTGCTACTCACTGTCTGACACGGCACTCTAGTTTTGCAGTGTGGATGATGTGCCCCCTTCACTTCCCTTGCTCTTCAGATTTCTGTCCTCCTACAGGTCTATAATATCCATAAAGCCGGGGAACATGCATCAGTGCACCAGACTGGCTTTTTTCACATCTGTATGTAAACCAGCAAGGAAAGGCTGCGATGTGTAGATCCGGCAGATGCACTGTAGCCACTGTCACAGCTGTAGGCTGAGTCCCTTAGGGAGAGCTCCACCAGCCACCCTGTAAAAAAGTGCCAAAGCACATCTGGGTCCCAGCAGGTGCTGTGTAGTCCCATGATAGATTGTCGTTTGCTGCTAAACCTTTGGACCGGTGTCCCTGTGTAGTATGGAGCATACACTTAGTTTGGAATAACCTTCAAGTTTTGCAATAAGGTTTTTAGAAAATAGAAGAGAAGTGTAGGCATTGTACCTCAGTCTAAGTAATGTAATAGCCAGTGACGAGAGCAGAGGATAATATATTATTAAAGAAGTAAGGGAAAACATCTTTGGTGATGATAACTAAGATGTGATGTTGTCACTGGTTGCCACTATGCCTGCACGTCAAATATCAATTGCATTTTATCATGCGTTGTGACTTGTTTGGTCTTTTTTCTTTAAACAAACAAATGCAGTATGGTGTCCCCTACTGTCAATGTAAATTACAATACTGTTGCATCAGGGTTTTTCAGCCTTTAAGGACAATCTGTAAACATTGTTTATATTTTTTATAGGGGAAAGGACAAAACAAGGATAGCCAAATGTCATCCTGTCTCATCATGATTCTGTGCTGCCATGTGCCAGTATCATCAGAGATAAGCAAGTACAGAGTAATTACAAAGATAACTTTCATTTCAGCAAGCTCTAATACTTGTCTATGGTTCTTAATTGTAGATGTTCTGTTCAGAAAGTAATTGACCTTCGTATTCCCTAGTCTTTATCAGCAAAACCATCGAAATGATCTTGACAATATCTGAGGAGCAGTGATACATGATTGATTTTCATGTCACATGTCTAATTACTTTCAGTAAATATAGAAAAACAAGAACATGTTATGGGGTTCGAGGCAAAAATGCTATATGTGGAAGTGAACAATACACCTTATCCATATAGCCGAGTCTTAAAAAATAGCATTTGATTGTGTCAGGTTTTTTTTGTTGTTACTTTTACTTTAACGATAATCACACCCTGATACTTGAATGGTGTTTCCATTAGCAATTAAATGTATAAGTTAAATGTGTTTAAATTAGTATGTTGTTTTTTTACATTTCCAAAACAGCACAAATGTGATCCCCCCCCGTCTGTGGTGCTGAAAAGGTTGATCTTGGTATCTGTAAGCCATATCACACCGTTTAACACTTCATAGAATACAACACATAAACTCATCAAATGGCACAGCAGAAGCATTTTATACCATTTCCAGCATCACACTGAGTACATTATGAAAATGTAGGCTAATGTCCAGCCACGCTTACAGCATGCTGTATTTTATGTGATGCTCAAGAAAGACATTAAACACAAATTAGAAAAGTCTCAAGCCAAGCACGGTTTTTGTGATCCCCCCCATTAGTTCATGCATGTATCCGTCATCAAACAATCATTTTATATAAAGACTTGAAATATTTGTCATCAAATGAATACACACAAAAACAAATCAACAAACTCAAAAAAAAGAAAACGGAAAAGGGAAAGTGAAAACAACATTAGGGACGTATTTCGGACAGACGACTTCATGAAAGAGACAAGTCAACAACAATGCAGCTGTTCGATTTAAATAATTCAAAAGTCTTTGGCACCAGTGTCACTGATGAAATTACGCAAAACAAAATCCCCCTTGACAAGTTTCAGCCTTGAGCTTCACACTGACAGCAGTGGGGTAAAGGTGGGGCAAAGCAGTTGTGCAGTAAATAACAGCAAAGAGATTCTTCTCTTAGAATTGCCATTGGGTGTCTGAAGATAATAGTTGAAAAATGGAAAATGAAATCATATTTTTGAACGTGTTTAACTTCATGAAAATTGTTCCGTTAATGCTCTGACAGCGGAAATGGATGTAAAAACAATCTCTAGGAAGAGAAGTCCAAATGCCTGAGTTATCCCAACACTAATAAAAGGAGAGATGTATCAAGATAATCATCAACTGCAATATCCTGTCCAAAACCAGAGACCAAAGCACAATTTAAATCCTATCATAAAACAAAAAACGGATGACAAAACCATAATAAAACAGAGGGATATTATTTGAAAAGAAAACATGTTGTGAATATAAAAAGTGAAAGAAATGTCTCCCAGTGAAAAATCTATTCTTTCTGTCATGTCAATTTTGATATCTTGAAATGCCAAGGTTATCTAAACACTGTGGCATGTTTTTAAAACTCCTGAGGCTGTGACACATTTTTTTGTTTGTTTCTCTTTGAATAGATATGCATCTGTATATGCCTTTAGAGTTAACATCACAGCTTTACACAAGTGGGTCAGTTACCGTCTGGGCCGTCCCATTTTGAGGCAGAAGCGAGGTGTTGTGAAAAACAGTGAGAGCAGACCCAAGTTTGAAAATAGCTAAGTGGAATTTGATTTGAGCCGCGCTCCCCCACCTCCAGGTCTCAGAAAAACACAGTGTGTGTATGTTTGTGCATCTGAATCCTCACCCCCTTCAACTTGTCTGAGCTTTGATTTCCTGACATATATCCCTTGCTGCTTTTTTGCTTCAATGCTCTGTGCACTGTGTTGTCTCCCATCTTCTTGTATCCGTCTCCCTATCTCATCCCACATGTGCTTCCAGGCAACGCAAGGCTCACAACCTGCTTTCCATAAAGATAACATTGCTCAGTTAAACAGATGGGGTATAAATGTTCTCTCAGTGATAAGTATTGGCTCAGATACAGCATGAGATAGAAAAGATTATTCATACAGTGGTATCTTGAATTTTCAAGTAAAATACGATATCTTGAGTATAGTTGAGGATTTGGAGATGTTCAGAATGCATGTGAGACATGTTTCTTGTGATGAACACAAGCTTACATTCCTAATAGGGAAAACTATCTCTCTGAAAAGTGTTTGTCATCATAACTGTGTCTTTTGTACAGCTAATGGCCATACAAATACTGCAGTAATTTGTGATGTTTTACCAGTGCAGCTGTGGAGCCGTGCATGGGTGTGACATTTGGAGGAGTAGAAATTATGGCAGTAAATGGTCTGTCATTTTTATCCCAATAAAAGTAAGGAATGCATCAGAATAAACAGGCTAAAAAAATGTGTCCTGGTTGTTTATATAATTTCTGTAACTCACAAAACAACAGCTAAAAATGTGTAAAATATATTTTACACTTGTTTGCCCGACACCGGATCGCACATTGTTATCTCCAGCAAGGAGGCTATGTTTTCAGTGCAGTTTCAGTTTTGTATCTTTATTAAGTTTAATGGAAGGGTGTACCCTGATCCAAGAAAAAATTATGGGAAACGTGATGGATCCACAAATTATTATTATTATTATTATTATTATTTTGCGTGTTTTCCTGAATGCATATGCAATATTGGGGCGTTTCTACTTGAACATCTACTGTGAGGGGAAATTGAAATACATACATTTTTGCACCTGCAAAGATATTTACTAAACCTGAAAGTAGAAATAGGAGAAGTGATCGCGTGTGTATTTTAGTACGAACTGAAAGGAACGTATTAATCAGGTGACCACATCAGGAGAGACGGCTGCTCTGATCGTGGTGAGAAGGAGACGCAGGGGAAACCAAAGAATGCGTAGAGGACATGTTTCTCAAAACATTTTTGAGATGTCAGAGGCATACATTATCAGACATATTGTCTGTCCAGCGATGATATTTGTGAATGAACTAAATGATGATTTACAGCCAACAACAAGGAGGAGCCATGCAATACCAGCAATGACAGAACTTCTTACGACTCTCTGGGTCATTCCAGTGTATCGCTGCGGGAATATCCCAGACCCGTTAGTCAGGTGTGCTGTCCCAGGTCGTGAATACAATGTCCCACAGGTTGCTTCATAAGGTTGCCGAGCACTCGCGAGGTACTGAATGGAAAATTCGCCCGTGCATCGCAGAAAGAGCTGGACCTGCTGCTCAGTGTTTGCTGGAAGCATCCCATCCACCGTCCTTCCTGTTTTATTTGCCGACGTTTTAGTACTGAGCAAATTGGGCAGGTGTTCAGGGACTAAGTTTATATTCTGTATAAAATTCATACAGCAACTCATTTTAAATCGTAACACTTGCTTGCTATACTCAAGCGCCTGTGTTGCAAAATGTTGTGCTAATTTTACACTTAATGTGCTATTTCAGGTGTGCTTAAGCTTATCAGTTAGCAAGGGCCTCTCTCTCTCTCTCTCTCTCTCTCTCTCTCTCTCTCTCTCTCTCTCTCTGCTTCTCTTTGGTCCTCCTGCTCCCTTTAGTAAAAGTGCTATTTCCAATAAATGTAGTATTTTCACAGAATTGTAGGCGAGGCTTACAGAACAGTTGTGGTGACTAATCAGGGCCCAGTAGCCGGTGTGAGCCTACTCAATGTTGGTCGTATGTTAGCCTTTAACTAGCCGGTCGAGCTGGGAAGCCAGGCCAGCTGTGTGACATTATGAAGGAAGCGTAGTCCTAAACAGAAGCCCATGGTAATCGGTCCAGGCAGATGGACTTTTTGAGTGTAGTTCTGTCTGAAGTTTCTACCTGTTAAAATGGAAGCTTTTCCTTTCTGTTGTTGCCAAATGCTGCTCATGTGGGAACTGCGGAATTGTTGGATTTTTCTCTATAATATTGTGAGGTCTTGACCTTACTCTGTAAATCACCCTGAGATGACTTGTGTTGTGATTTGGCACTAAATAAATAAAATGGAATTGAATTGAAAAATGCAGTAGATAGTAGTAAAGTTCCAGAGTGGCAAAAAAAAAAAAAAAGATAGTCTGGAAATACAATTACTCCACATCACAGTCCACATTCACAGGTACAAGTAATCCTCTGGGATACACATGTACTTCCTCAAAAACTCAAACTCAATACAGCAAGCAGTCGTTATGGAGCACTTGAGGACAGCGGTTTCATACGGGGAACTCGAACCAGTACAACAGCTGAGATGCGAGGCTTCAACTCGGCACAAGTGTATTTTGACATCATTCTAAGAGTTTTGGAAATATATGCAATCATATAGTGTTTACAGTTGCAGATTTGCATATCATAGAAGAGTGTACTATTGGTTTTGACGGAGGGCTGCGCTCTACGAGTGCCCTCATAGTTTTTTTTTTTTTCTCAGACACATTACCAACTACGCTAGAAAAGCAAGCAAGTTTTTCCAATATCAACATGTTCAGATTACATGGCCATAGTGCTCCTTATTGTGTTAGTTTATTATTTAAATCAGGACTTCTGTTTTAATTGCTCCATATCCAGAAAGCCAGTGTATGTTGGTGCTTTATAAATTTCATCTCGGCTAAAACAGACTAAATATGCCCAATATGTACAGAGTGGATAAGAGGCCAAGTGGTCCAACTGTCCCTTCTTAAATCTGTGCTGTAGTGGCATTTTTATTCCACCCTGCAAGCTGCAACTTAATTCTAAGTGTTACTGAACTCCCTGTCAAACATTTTGTGTTGATAAATCTCCTAGTTATTCTTCAATCAATATGGGGGCAAGGTGGTGGGTGAAAAACCTTTATAATCCTTGCCCTCAGCAATCCTTTACACGCAGGCCAATTTCAGTGTGGTTTTATCATTTGAGCCTGACAGTTTGCAGTATGTTGAGTGGACCCAATCCATATCGTTTGATACCACTCTTGGCTCACACCCATAAAGTATTCCAATCAAAGTTGCAGCAATGTGTTTTTAGTGTCAGTGGAAAACCTTGTTTGTTTATGCACTTGTACGATTTCCACATAGAATATCAATGTGGGAGGCAATTGAGCAGGTCCTAATCAATTTCTACTACCTTGAAAAATGTTCCAGTACCCTACTTAACAACAGGAAATATGATTACTTTCTTAATGCTATAACTTAACTACTTTCAAGGCATAAAGCAATGGCACAGATATAAGAACAATACTAATCTATTAATGATTAAGAAACCTACATGAATATCTAATAGATTAGCCATCCAATCTATGTTACCTTATTTTAAAGGTGCCATATTGTGAGATTTCTAGTGCTTTATTTCTGGTGCTGACATCCTCATGAAGATATTATTGTGATTTTCAGTGTCAAAGATAATTTTGATACCATTTAACACCACGTCTTCAAAGCCTCTCAGTGGAGCTCTTCTGATAACAAACTGTTTTGGTGGGTGCTAATAGTAACGGGCATCTCCTCTGATTGGCTGACTATTTCCTGAGTGATGTCTGACCAGGCCAATCACAGGTGACGGACTGTGGCTCCCAAAACTTACCGGAAAATATGACTTCATCAGCAGAGAAAAATGACAGCGCTATCGGACTCATTTGAGAGGGATTCAAACCCAGACTCAGAGATGGCAGACGGAAACAAACCACCTCGTCATCTGCACTTTCAAATGACTGTTACAGAATGGTAAATAATGTTTTTATCAACTTCCATCACTTCCATCAATTTTTTTCAGACAGTAAGTAACAGATACCTGAACAGGTAACAGCTTAATAGACAAGGCGATAATAACAAACATTTCAGCTTACTGTTACTACTATACAATGTAAACTTTATAGACTTTTAGCTAAGTTAACTAACCAGTGCCCACCTTGTTTTTCTACTGACAGGTTCAAAGTGTAATTATAACTGTCTGACAGTGTTATGTAAAGGATTCCTACAATGTTAGACCTCCATGTCTGATCCGAAAAGAGCTGTAATGTCACTCTAATCAAAACCACCAGACTCCTTTAATAAAAAACTGTTATTTTAATGTGTAGAACACTGGAGTTGAGTCTGGTGTCTTTGAAAAGAGTTATATGGGACTGTGGGCATGTAACCGAACATCCATAATACATACATATTGCTATCTATTAGTAATATTTATCAGTGATCCTTCAGGTTTGTAGGTTTCCCAAGTGGAGAGAATAAATAATGCAAAATGTATCCTGGTGAGCATGGTAGATAGGAGACCATATGATTACATTTTCACGACATTTTGAGAAACATACGATACTGTGATATTTTTTTTGACATTTTGGACATCATGCTATACCAGACATTTTTACAACATATTGTACAAAATAGAATAAAAATAAAAATATTTTTATGACATTTTGGACGACACAGAAGTATGAGATTTTTATGACATTTAAGACGACACACTATAGTATGACATGTTTTTTTTTTACATTTCCGATGACATACTACGGTATGACACGTTAATGATATTTTGGAGAACATACTATGACATTTTTTTCCCACCCTTCTGTCCACATCCTATAGTGATACGTTGTCATGACATTTTCGACGACATTACAGTATGACATTGTTATGACCTTTTGCATGACCTACTGTAGTAATGAAGCGTTAAAAGACATTTTGGAGAACATTTGATACGACTGACCATGATATCCTGATCAATCGTCTCGGGAAGTCGGTTGGTCTGTCCAACAGTGTCTTAAACTGGTTCAAAACAAAGGGAGCAAGTTTTATGTCCGAGAAACATGAACTCACTTCGTGTCTCACACATCCGGGTCTTTGAGGACGAGCAATCGAGTGCAGATTCACGGAGCTTCTTTTAACAGCTGCAGCTACGTTATAACTTGCTCCTGCTCCCGCTGTGTTCTAACGGAGCACGGCACACTGATGTGCACGGAGCAGGGGGAAGCTAGGAGCTTGGTTAGTAAGCCTAGCATGTTGCTTTGCTTGGAAAAACATCAGCACTTGAGTTGCACAGGTTTTTGTGACCATAAGTGCTGCTCGATTAAATGAAGCGCACAGCTTCCCCCGCTCCGTCCACGTCACGGTGCCGCGTATGAAGGTGTTTTTGTGTCCTTACTGTGCAAGCAAAAATACATGTTTTGAAAGCACATTTTTCGCACTGCAATTCAAAATATATAAACTGAGAATTCAATTATTTGAGTTGCAAACTAATTTGCTCGTACAGTTCTGGTCACAGAATTAAGAATTTTGCTTATGAAACTATACTTGTTGGCTGCAAATTGAAAACCTTTGCTCTTAACTCAAAAACCGTTGCTCTCAAGTCAAAAACCTTTGGTCACAAGCCAAAAACCTACGAGTTAAATCGGATGTAGTGAGCAGGACATCCGCCGGAGATGGAGGTTTTTGACTTGTGAACAAAGGTATTTGACTTGAGAGCAAAGGATTTTAATTTGCAGTCAAAAAGTCTAGTTTCATAAGCAGAATTCAGAATTCTGTAACCACAACTAACAAAACTGTAAGAGCAAATTTGTTTGCAAAGCAATCCATTTTATTCTCAGTTAATATATTTTTACTTACAAACTTGATTTTGAATTGCAGTGCAAGGAATTTGCCTTTAGAATTTTTTTTTTTTTTTTGCTTGTATAATAAAGACACACGACACAAGCTGTCTCTGAACTTTTTAATTGCGCCTTGTATGAGAAAAAGGTTTATGTATCCGAGTGATAGCGTAATCATGGTATAAACACTGGGGGGGGGGGGATCCAAATGACAAAATATTTCTAAGTCAAAGTTAATTTGCATTTTGTTTACTTGCCTCAAATCTTGTGATCATATATCATTATTTTACCAGAGGTGCAGTAACTAACCTTGATAATCATTTATTTAATATATATGGACAATTCTGCTTGTGTTAGACTGTTTTGCAATGACTGCAATATGTTTATTCAGACAGCAACAGATACCTGAGTAGGTGTAACATAGTAGATGAGGCAATAGAAAACATTTCAGGTAACTCTTACTACTGTACATTGTAAACTGTTCTTTATAATTTTGCTAACAGCCCATCAAAAGTGTGTCCTCTAAAAGAGCATTTTTCTTTCCACTGACAAGCTCAGATTTTTTATTCTTAGTGACTGACAACATTTTGGAGAGAATCCCTGCAAATATACTTTTTGTCCTTCAACTTTTCTTTAAATTTTGGTATGGTCAAACATCATATACAATCAGAAACAGTCGTAATATCTCTCTGTTCAAAGCTGCCAGACTTGAACGAAACCGCCTACTTTTTTATGAATGGAGTCTGGTGGCTTTGATCACAGCAAAATTACAGCTGTTTCTCATTAAACTTACAGGTCTATCACTGTAGAAATTATTTTAATGTTATAGTACACTTATAATTCCAATCTGAACCTGTCAGCGGTAAAAAAAAAAAAAAAAAAAAAAAAAAAAGGAAAGGAAGAAGCACGTTTAGTAGTGGACTTCTAGCAGGCGCTGGTTAGTTAAGTTAGCTGCAAGTCTTTCAACTGTATAATTCACAGTAGTGACAGTTAGGTTAGGTTATGTTATGTTAGGTAGTTACTTTATTAATCCCCGAGGGGAAATTTTTTAATTTAAACTTTTTAATTTAAAGTTACCTGCAATGTGGGCTTTTTATGCCTTATCGAAGCAGCTGTTCCATATTAAGGTATCTGTTACTTACTTCCTGAAAAAAGACGAGGATGTCCAGCTGCCGGTCCTGCTGTCTCCGCTTATTATGGGACACAATTTCCTCGTCTGTTCATCTACACTGGCAGAGTAGCATCCGAAGTGCAGCGTTAAGCAAGCCGGCGATAACTGTAGCGTGGAATGGAAACTCTGTGAATCTGCACTTGATTACTCTTCCTCAAAGTGTGAGACACGAACTGAATCAGAATTTCATTAACTGAATTTGAAATGTGAGAATTGAATTTAGAAAGTTGAATTTTCAGTTCCATTCAGAGCAAATTAATTCAAATTCAGAATGAAACATTCAGTTTCAAGTTTATTGAAATTCAGTTTCAAACTAAAAATTTAAATTTCAAGTTGAGCAATTCAAATTCAATTTTTTAAAGCAATTATTACATGTTTTCCAATTCTAATTCAAATATAAATGATTAAAATTCAGTTTCTACTGACATATTTCCGGCAATATTTTTATGACATTTTGGACAGCACTGTGAAATGTTTTTACCATTTTGGAACACATGCTATAGTGCGATGTTTTTATGACATTTTGGAGGGTATACTACAGTATGTTCGTGACATTTTCGACAACAAACTATACTTTGAAAATGTTGTTGTCATTTTTGTAAGGCCTATGACTTTACTAATCGTTTTGACACTTTCACAAGGCCTATGACTTTACTAATCGTTTTGACACTTTCACAGTGTTTATCTGCACCCAAACCCCTTTTATTTACTTGGACATTTTATTCAGCATTTTAGCTTGATGTCTAGATAATATATTTTGAAACCCAATTTCCATCAACTAAATTAATTAATGAATCCCCTACAACTTGTTAAGTGTTCTTTGTTCACGTGTTATACGACCAACCAACTAACTTTGCTGCCAACCATTTCAGCAACAGCGTATCAAAAGTTATGAGAGACAAAACATACTGGAAGAGAATTATTAACAACAAAAGTGTTTAAAGTTGACTACCAGTTGTCAAAGCTGTGGGTCAAAGAAATAAGAGCTAACAGCAAACAGACATGCAAGCAATAGTAGAATGACATTGATGCCTGTCAGTTTGATATTTGAAGGACTCGGATGAGTCTCATATTTCAGGAGAAGGCAGGTTGATCTGCAGCAAGAGAAAAGCTGCAGTGGTTGAGCAGAAGGGAAATGTCAAAATAAGAAAAAGCTTTTTATATTAAATCTTCTGATTTAGGGTCAGTAAGTCAAGTATATCATGGTGTATGTGATGCTCCTAAATTATCTGCAGCTGCGGGACAACCTTTGATTTAAGCTCAGTGCTCCTCCTTTCAGACGTGAGCGAGCAAAGGGAAGCTATAAAGAGAAAAGAGAATGAACTGAGCTCTTTGGAGATTCAAATCAACATTTACACCATTTTTCTCCCTACCACACATCACATTAAGTGACAAACAAGACAACGCTATTTCGCCAGATGTCAAAATGAGACGATACTCCATCTCTTCTGTCTCATGTAGATTATTTGCAATTTGGCCAGGCATCTTGTTAACGTTTTTCCAATGGAAGCCCATTTCACAGGTTACAAGAGACAGAAACAATCTTAAAAAGCTCCTAGGCTGCGAGAAGCAGCGTCAAATGAGTGAAGGGTCAGCACACCAACATTCAGAGGAAAGCCTCTGGGACATGTATAAAATTGGATCTGCCATTTTCTGAAAAATGTGCTGTTGATTTGATACTTTTCGTGTCTGGGTTTTGTTCCAGAGGATGTCCATAATAGTTGATGAAGACAAATTACAGGTGCCTCCCTTTAAAGGAAAAGAAACGAAAGGAGAGGAAGAGAAAACAGATCTCATGGGAGGTCTGTCTCATCTTCTTATAGATTCAGAGAAGACCGTTCATACTGTACTTGGAATGTTTGTCCGTAGCAGAATAGACCAAGAAAAAAGACTTATTAAAGGGTAATGCTCGACACTTTAAGTATTCATAGATTATTTCAGTGTCCCAGGACAGTTTGGGTGATGTCTACGAACTTGCATCAGTCTTTCCAAAAGCTAGACATCAGAGGCAGAACACTTGAATTTGTGATGTCACTGGGGTACAAAATCGGGGGGGAGGGGCTGCTGATTTGTGGGTACTGACTATCTGCAGCCATGCTAAATTCACACCAAAATTAATTTAAAATTCTAGCCCTGTGAAGAAGAATGTAAACCTCATTTGAGAGTGGAACTCTAAAAAAAAAAATCTTATGGCTGCACAAAGTCAACATCCCATTTAAAGTCAGCTTTTGACGCAACTGTCCAAGGGCAAAAGAATAACGTGGGGGTTTGTGAATTTCCAAAATGCGTTTCATTCCCCCTTTGAAAATCACAGCCATAAAAAGAGTTTGTTAGCTGCTGTGTACAGTTGAAAAGCACTACACTCTCTTTAAACTAGTCCAATGAAAGTCAAAGGAGGTTAAATGAAAGGGATATGATGCCCTTTTGATACTTTAAGCTACGACTTGAGTTATCCTTCGGAAAAAAATATGCATATGCCCATGCGGGAAAGCCACAGAGCTCACAAGTAAATGCATATTTGTCGACTTGTGCATGACAGTTTGTTGTATAATTTTCAGTGCTGATGTGTTAAGAGTGAAAGTCTGTGTTGTGCTGTAGTGCTGGCTGAGAGCCTTATTGGCATTTTCTACGGTGATTTCTATGAGCTTACTCTATTAGAATCACAGAGGGCTTCCATCTAGTCAGCAGCAGCCTGCATGCAAAAGAAGTGTCCCCGGAGCCTCTGTTTACCAACTAAGTCGGATTTGCTGCTCTCTAACGCAGCCAGGCTAAAGCTCGGCTACCCAGCAACCCCCTCCAGTGTCCCTCCTCCTGCCCTCGCCACCAACACCCCGGCACAAACACACACACACACACACACACACACACACACCACCCCCACCCTCACTCCCACCCGCCGGTCCTCGAGGCTTTCATTTTGTCGCTCATCCTTAGTCTACTTTTCGCCAGAATCTGTTCAAAACTTTGCAGACTGCGGGCTTTTTATGTAAATCTTGTGGCACAAAAATGTGAAGCCATGGTTACAAGCCAAATCTGCATCCTTAAAAAACAAAAAAGAGACACTTCAAACAGAATTGTTTAAGTCTCCAAATAACAAAATTGAAGGGGGATTGTACTGTTGCTTTGACAAAGTAGAGCGAGGGACTTCAAGAGCTTGTTAATAAACATTGAATACAAGCCTTTTTGCCTGAGTAAAAATGTCTTCAATCTGTTTCAAAACAGTATAAAACACTGTTATTTTTATGTTGTGTTTTTTTCATTCATTCATACGTTTGAGTAGTTTCAGCATGAGGCATCTTTCTTTATATGATTTTTTACTATTCTTAATGTTTGTTTTGGCACTTTGATATCCTCTCTCCCAGTGAGAGAGTGAAATAAATTGCTGTCTCTGAGAATTGCTTCTTGGTGATAAAGCAAACAATCCAAAAACAAGACAACTAGGGAGACTGTCTCACACAGCACTTTAGGGAAAGAACTTTTCAAAGTTGATAAAGTTAGCTTACTACTTCAGCTGATGGGATGATGTCACATGTTGTCACGTATGAGCCTTCAAAGATGTCATCAAAAATGTTTGGTTTTTTTGTTTTTGTTTTTTGCTTGGTTTGTTGCTTATTTGCTTTTTATGCCTCTCTGCTGGCGGCAGCTGGAGCTGGGCATGTTAGTTTTGTGGTTGTCCGTCCATCCAATTGTCGGTCTGGATTTTAAGGATGCCTTGAGGGAATTTCTTCAATCTTGGCACAAAAGTTCACTTAGTCTAAAGGATGAACTGATTCAATTTGGGAAAATAAAGGTCAAGGGTCAAGGTCACAGCATAGTAACAACAACCAATTCTTGTGAACGCAATACCTCAGGATCGCTTCGAAGAAATGTCTGGAAATTTGGCACGAACGCTTACTTGGTCTAAAAGATGAACAGACTAGATGTATGGAGTCAATGGACATTATAACCACACAAAACACATTTGTAGCTATAAGTGAAGAATGTATATGCTAACTTTTGCAATGTCAAAGGTCAACTTTACAGTGACATCATAATATTTTGCAAAAACAACTTTTTGGCCATTATTCAAAGCAATAACTCTGGAACAGTTGGGGAGATTGTTACAATACTTCATGAATTTGTAACATTAATCTTTCACCATAAAACGGTGGTAATTGTATAGATAGTTTGTACTATTTAGTTGAAGAGATGTGTGAAGCACCCATGCAGGCAGTAATTCTAGTTTCTTTTTGATTTTGAGAGTTCCAACTAAAGTGAGAAAATTGTGTTTTTACAGGCTGGCTTGGACTCCATGATGACAATACTGAACTTCATGAATAAAAATGATTCCATGGCTATGTGAGCTATACAGTATGCTCTATTGTAATTTTTGTTTTGTTTTAAAGCACATTTATCATGTAACAAAAAAGAACAAAACAGCGTGATGGAACAAATTAATTCTACACCTCACAGTAGGCTTCGTTTATCACTTCTTTTTGGCAGACGACATTTGTTATTTAACTCCAGAACACAAACTTGGCTCTGTGTTCATTCACCCTGGCCTCTTTATTTGTTCTCATTATAAAGGTTTGACCTGCCAACACACAGAAAACAATAAAAAGTAAACATCAACAGTCAGTAAGCAACATGGATGGCAGAATATCAAACATGAAAACAGGACAAAACTGATACAATCATTTTCATTACTCTTAGCCTGTTTTAGCAATTTCTTGGCAAGAAGATTAATTTGAATTTACACAGAGCTGTTGTCTTGGCATCCACGATTGGCAGACTGCCACAAACCTGGCATAATACTGTCATACTTCTTATCAAAAATATGATAGTTATGAGTTCACTGATGGTACGTTAACTGCTTGGCACTCCATGTTTGTATGACATTGTCAAGACAAAATTATTTTCTGTCTTTACAGTAAACATCTGCTTGATAGTTTTTCCGTGGCCCTTCAAAGCTGCTGTCTGTCACCAGAACAGAGCTGAGTCACTGACTGTCACTTCCAGCTGCAGTTTGTACGCTCTCCAGACATGAAATCAATACAACATTTTCCCCCTGATGGACACATACTGGGGACAGACAGATTCCCCTTAACCAAGACTGCACTTGATTGAGCCCCACTTTGATTGTTAATCAGAATGATGGACTGACACAGACAGCTCTACAGGAAGTTCCTATTTGATCTACGATGGCAGTGTTTTGCTGACAGCAAAAACAATTATTCTAACAATTTAAAATTGTTTACTAATGTGCTTCCAACTGTTTCTTCATCCCGCCTATCCATGCCATGCCACAACAGAAGATATGGTTTAAAATCAGGAGACATGTACGCTGCATTCACCCTTGCTTGTGTTTAACGTTAAAACAACAGATATGAAAGACAAAATTCTCTAACAAGGGCATGTTTTAACTTTGTCTCATTGGGAGTGAGTCCAACAGTGAAGTGAGAGCACACAACAGAGTGTAACAATACATGTATTCATCTCAGGTAAAGAATATGAGAAGTGGAAAAAAATCCATTGTTTGAGGCAACCTTGAACTGCAGCATCTGGCAGTGTGGGATGAGGTCGTGATCATATCTTAACACTGGCATGCAAGCACTATAAAATGTTTAGAAAACTGTAACAATTTATTGTGGGTTTTTCTCAATGTATTAATCAAGGGATTGGAGGTTATTACAAATGTATGATAAAAAAAATGTTCTGTTGCTCAATGTTTTGTAAAACAATACAGTCTAAGAAAATACCCCTGGGTGATTGGAGGCATAGTTGGCACCACATTTCCGATCATTTCCTACATTTTCTTGAGAGTGGGAAAAAAAGAAAATCACTCTCCCATCTCAGACGGTATTTTTTGTAAGTCATTCAGTTTTTTTTTGTTTTTTTAAAAAAAAGGTTACCCAAACATCATACTGTTATTGTCTGCACTTTCCATCCCTGGAATAGTTTTTTTCAGGGACAAAAGAACCCAGGGTTAAAACTATACCACAACACACTGCTATTGTTAGGTAACTTAAAAAACTTTTTGGATCTAGGTCATGGGATATTTCGTAGTAGGTACAAAGCAACTGGACAGCCTGTGTAATTTTGAAGACATCTCACTGCTAACTAGAATGGTATCATCTAGCTGAAAGGTAAGAGGTTTAATCTCACACAACACATGACAGGAAAGGCTACAGGCCACATTGTCTCTATATTTGAGACCATTTGAAAGAAAGCTATTTCCTTATGCAGTGTTTTTGTTCAAAACTGTGTATGCTTCATGTTAAAACACTGAACGTGACGGTAAATTTTGTTTAAAAAAGTAAAGGATGGGGGAACACAGACACATACAAATAAGCTCAAACCCATTATGATACTGTGATTAGATTGTTGTCCCCACAACGCAAGGAACATAAGGAACAACACATAATGACATATTTATTGTTGTCTGATTCCTTGTTTCAGTAAAGATTCAACATAGGTTATTATTTAGTTTATTTGTCTAAACTGTCTCAATTTATAGTATGCTGTGAATGTCCCTCAAAATCGGTCTTGGAAGCAAGCTTTAGATTTCTTTATTAAAGATGAATGCAAAACTGCCCTATTTTAAACATTACAAGGTGAACAGTTGTGGTACAGGCCCGCTGGCTTGTTCTTGGATGTTCATTTCAATTTCTGCCTCTCTTATATTTTTGTGTGTTTGATTTCTGTTATTTGCTGCTTGTGTGCTATAGTTTGGTCTACTGAGAAGGCAATATAGATTCTTCTACTGAGTGCCATTTCACAGAATAGAGAGATGACCCTTTCAGTTACACTTTAATTACACTGCATATCATCACTTCCTAGCAATACAGATGGCAGCAGTGGCCCTGAAGCGAGATGCAGCCTACCACAACAACAATCTGCAAATGTCGTTGGTGCAGAAACTTTATTCATTTGGTCATCAATGTCCTGATATCCAAGCATCTGCCCTCCCTCTATTCCGTTACCGTTCATTCCACTTCCACTTCTTTTCTCTCACCTTTCTGCCCTCACACAATGTCAAACTGATGTGGGTAGTTTTGAAAACATATCAGTTTCTTTCTGTTCTCACTCAGATGACATTAAACAAAAGGTTCAAACACAGCAGGCTCAGGAATTACAGTTTGCATTGGTTAACAGATCAAACCCATTATTATTTTAGTTGCAGTTACAACAAAGACATGTCAAGGAAATAATCTGTATTTAACTTATCGCAGAACTTTCCCAATGCAAGTGCAGTGAAACACAAAAAGGCAATAACAAAGACCACTTTTTAAAATGAACATAAACACTGCAAGAAAAACGACAAAAGAAATTCAACCATATTCTATTTTACCACGGCTTTACTGTCTTTTAAGTTCTATGACCTTGATCACCCTCCTCTGTGGAGCATTGGACTGAGTACTAATTTCCTACAGAATAGGCTTACTCACCTTTAGTCTTCTTTCATCTTTACATGAAGACTACCATAAACTAATCTGCATCCTCTGTTATTCATCGACTAAAATTGTAACGCCGCCTCCCTGGTCCGGTTCACATTTGCATTGAAATGCTTCTTGGGTGATCCAATCACAAGTGGAACGCTCTAAATACTCTAAATACAAGTGTGATACATCTGAGACTCCGAGGTCGCATTGAGATCCAACCCCTCTCAGAACACGTTCGGAGGTGTGTCTAGGCCGCCTTCAGACAAACTTTCTTACCAGCGTGTATGTAAATAAATCCTGGGCCACATTGAAGGACTGCCAATTCAACTGACATATTCCGCATTTGCAATTGAAATAACCTCCAATAAAAAAATATTCTGCAAGATTCTGCTAAGCACAGCTGAACTTCACAGAAAGTAGTAGAGTTACCTACGAACTGCAAACGGCATACTGAACTGGTAGGCTAGAAAGCAGTCGTTTAGTGCTTTTTATCTGATGCTTGTCTCATCAAAGCCTCTTCTAGGTTTGTTTTGTTTTTTCAAAGTTTACTTCATCTGTAATTTCTAACACTCACCAGCACCACAACTGTGGAGGAGCCCCCACCCGCTTGCACAATCGACTTCAGGTTCTAACTCATTTATCCACCGCAGTGGAATAATCTGAGCCTGAACCAACATGATCAGCTTGAGTATGACAGGGTTTGGGTTGACAATTACAAAGTCTTTTGTTCCCACGTAACAATTTTTAAGAATGAGTTTAAACGTTTCTGTGTATTTTGAACACAAAATGAAAGAAGGCAAACAATATTATAGTAAAAATAGGTAGGCTAATTGGCGGCACATT
This sequence comes from Brachyistius frenatus, assembly GCF_029030835.1. NCBI lineage: Eukaryota > Metazoa > Chordata > Actinopteri > Embiotocidae > Brachyistius > Brachyistius frenatus. Next base: position 5,174,554 of record NW_027210616.1, read on the forward strand.
AAAATAAGGCTTAAGTGAGCATGAATGTCTAATTTTGTTGAAATCCTGGTACTTCAACTCCTCTCTCTGCCTTTCTGTGCAGGTGTGCGTGTTTATTTACTTGTTTATTTACCTGATGTATGTTGTTTCTTTGCATACAGAGGGGATAAGTGAAATGCAATCACAACAAGTCACTTGAGACGCAGGTGGAGTCACATTCTAATGCCAGATGTGAACTGATGTACTTAGAACGGTCCACTTATGATTGGATCACCAGAGACCCATGTTAAAGCAAGGGCCTATGCTATTTGAAACTGTCCATCATATCAAGGTTTCATAGTTGCAGATGACCCGTATCTGGCATAAAAGATATATGATGCTGCTGATGCTCCAGGTCCATTTGGTTTGTTAATCTCGTACCTTACCTTATTTATACTCTATATGGTTTGATGGAATTTTAAGAGCCAACAGGAATAAGGGCGCTCTCCTTGCCTCTACCAGACAAGCCTAGATAAAAAATGTTTTGCTCTTGCAGCTGGGAATCTACATGACCTTCCGTTCACAGTGCTTATGTTTGTATTGTCTGCCTGTGGTTTGCTATTTTGTACCCCTGCTGGGCAGCAATGAACTTTTAGCTTGGGGTGAGCTGGAGTAGGTGAACCCAGCCATTATTTGAAACTCTCTTCCTTTGAATCATTTCCACATTTCCATCATGTATTTTTCTTCCAAGAGGAATCTCCCAACTGCCTTTCTCATCATAGTGATGAGTTTACATTCACTCTTAAAAACTATTGAAGCTTTTGCAGTTAGTACCGTAGGTGTAGCGCTACCAAAGCGAACCGCAACAACTTTTTTTCTCCAATTGACATTTCTTAAGGGTTTGAAGATCCAATCATCTTTAAAGCATATGTCATGCAAGAGAGCCAATAAAAGCAAATGTAATGGTCAAAGTTGTCATATTGACATTTAAGGTACTGACTGATTCATGATGGATCCTCTACCGATTGCCCTGTTAAAGTTACAGCATTACACTCCCTGTATCCAAACAACCAAATAAATAAAAAGGTGAGTGGAGTTGAATTCAGTTGAGCTGTAATATGCGGTGTAATACCATATTAGACCAGCCTGTTGGAGAATGGAAGACAAACTCCATGCTCATATGAGTCTTGGGAGAATCATTACCGCTTCACCAAAGCTCTGTTAAGGCAACTGTGGCACATTATTATGCCAAACTAATGAATAATAACGCCCAGAGACCTAAAATACTGTTCAGCACAATTCATAATTTTCATGTGATGTCACGTCATTAGAGGGCCAAACAAAGCTTTGCTCTGCTGACCGCCAGCTAGTTCACCAGGTTTGTGTTGCCAAAACGTCAGATAGTTGTTAGTCAATAGGATGCATAAACCGATGAGGATATACGCGCACACACACACTGCTGGGATGAATAAAGTTTAGACCTTATCCAGACCTAATATAGACCCTATATAGAGGTTATCCGGACCTAATTTAGACCTTATCTAGACCTCATCCGGACCTAATTTAGATCTTATCTAGACCTTATCTAGACTTAGATGCTAAAAACTTCTAGTTTGTTACACAGCTTTCTAAAGCCATCTGAATCCTACCTATTCTTTCTTAATCACAAAAGAGTCACGACTCTTTTATTAAGTTTTTAGCACAACCTGAATGAAAACAAGTCACCTGCTCATCACAGAAAGAGCTGGACCTGCTGATCGGTGTTTGTATCCACCGTCCCTCCTCTTTTATTTGCTGACGTTTTGTTATTAAGCCTTTTTTTTTTTCTTTTGTTTTTCCCACATTATTGACTTTCTTGCTAATAATCTCCCATATAGCACTTTGTTCTTGTTATGTTTATATTTCTTAATATCAATGGGATCAGATTTCCTTTTCCTTTTGCGGTCGCTCTGTTTTCCGTTGCTGGAATCACTTTAAAACATGCAACCCCCTCATTTAAATACAGCGATTTGCACCTGATATCAATGACGCAATTACTCAGTAAATCACCCACAAAATAGGTGCCAAAAAATGTGCTAACTTTTGGAAGGAACACGCAATTTAGTACCCTTTATTTGAGATCAGGCCATAAGAGCGGTGCATGGCCAGGCAGCTACTTACATAAGAGATCTATTTTAACCTTATGTGACCAGTAGGTGTCAAAGTCAGCCTTTGCTGGTTGTCCCTTGCTCCAGGCTAAAACTAACTAAAGGGAACTATACCTTGGAAGTTGTGGCCCCTGAACTTAGAAAGTCTCTCCTTTTGGATGTAAGATCTGTGTGGACACCTTTGAAAATAAACTCAAGACCCATCTTTTTCACCTTCCCTTTGAGGAAATTATTTTTTATTAATTTTGTCTTTTTTTATGTATTATTTTTTATCTTATGTCTGTATTCACCTTGTTTTTCTTTTATCTTTTATGGGGAAGCACGTTGTGATGAAGCTGTATAAACAAACTCTATTTACTGATCTTTCACCTTCAATGGCCTCAGAGAGAATTTGATATCTTTTGTGATCCATCAACAAAAGGTTGCAGTTGCATGTCTGGAGGCCACCAATGGTAATCAAAACTGCTATGTTGTCTTTGTCATGTGCAAAGCAAACTTGAGTCAACATCAGTACCAAGAGTAGAACTTTGTTCACCTGTGGTAGAGGTGGATCTGGCTGACTCAGAGGAGCTAGACATTCACAGGCCTCTGCATACCATCTGGTTAACTGGTTCCCAATTTCTGCTTGCCCCAAGTCCTCCCGAGAGCGCTTTATGATCTTGCCGGTCCTAGTTCCGATGCCGACATCGGACCACACGTGTCTGCCTTGAAAACTGCAACCTCTACCACACAATTTGGTTCCCACCGATTTACCCACTTATCCTTAAGACATCACTAATTCATGCCTTTACTTGATTTGTGCACATTTCTTGTGCCTTCAGTGCAGCATTTGAAGAACGGTCCTTTTTAGGGCTGGCACTACTGTAAAGGGCATTGTTGATAAAAACACATCGAGCCAAAACCATTGTCATTAGAGCAGTGCAAAAGTATGTGTACACTCAAGAAATTGAGTGCATCCACAGAGGGCTGCTCTCAGGAACTTCCTCAGAGCAGCCCCGTGAAAAATGTAGACCCATTCCTAGACAGACATGGAATTCTGAGGGATGGTGATATGGGTGAGTCAAGCTTCAGTCAAGCAGAAAATAATCCACTCATTACGACAACATCATGTTGCAGCCTTAATTGTGAAGCACTCTCACAAACAGACAGCTATGGTTGGATAGATGGCAGCAGAAAAAACATAAGCAGCATCATCCATCAGTGTGTAACTTGTATTATACTAAGAGCCCCTCGAAACATTGAGAAAATGGCCAGCCCAGTGATGAAGACAAAACAATGTTATTTCACGTGAAGCTTTACTTTTTATTTCACCTTGAACTGTTTATTTATCGAGGTGAGTGTAGAAATGAGGTTGACTCTTTCACAATCTGAAAGAGTAAATACATTTTATGTTGACTTTTATGATATTTTACATGGGCATTTTATGAACAATTCGGACCATTTTACAATCTCTACCCCTGTTAAACACAGATTACTCATATACTACATCAAAATGCAAGCCGCATATGCTCCCATTACTGCAGCCTGTCTTGAATTTAAGATTCATCAGATAATCATTCTGTACAGTTTAGCTGCCCCTCTTCTGTACCCAAGGTCAGTTAAAGTAAACTGTGTTCCCCCGGTAAAAGGGCCTCACTGCCTCCCACCCTAACCAAGCATGCGGAAAAAGTGTACAAATGATGATTAACCTTGCTGATTCCCTCTTAACAAATCACTTCAAGAACTCTGCTTTGCTTTCATTTCGCCTTGTTTCTCTCTGCCAGTCCTCTTTAAGAAAAGTCTGTACTGTCTATATTAACTGGCTCAGACACAGGATGGCATGTCTTCTTGTGACAAAATATGTTTCGCTTGTTTAATTATTGGATAGGTTAGTAAGAAAATAAGCACAAACGAGGGAATTATACTGGGAACCATTGAAATTGATATTTCTACTCGTGACATTTAAATATTAAATCAAATCAGCCTCACAAACACAAGATTACTCATTCAGACTGTCAGAATCTCAAAGGAACATTTTGAGGAGTGGACGTGCTAGTCTTTAGTTTCAAAGGAACATTAGCTAGATTAGTAAGTGTTCTGAAAGCACACACACACACACACACACAAAACATGTTTCAGGAATTTTGTACAGTACGATTAGTATCTGCAAATGACTACACTGTGTTATGCATCAAATCCAAGCATTTGGGGAATATCTGTATCGTTGTAATGTTTGGATGAATATTTCTGCTTTTTGCAGATGATGCTGTCTTTCTGACTTCACTAGAATTTGCATTAAAGTAGTTTGGGGCGTATGAAGTATGATGCACTCAGAGTGCATGTCAGAACCAAAGTACACTACATGGATAAAAGTATGTCATTACTGTAAAAGTAGGTATATGTCATCACTGTTTGACATATCTATGCAAATTAGCAAAAAATGCATTACAATGTACTTTCATGTTCAGGCTTTTTTTGTGGAGCACACAGAGCCAGCACTGTGAGTCAAATTTCAAGTGAACTGAACTCGTGGTGTGAGGGTAATGACATCTCCAAAAGTTTTTTGAGTGTCTAGTACAGTTCCACTATCTGGCCTATTGGTCTTGTGTTTGGTGAGAAACACTTGTACATAAAAATGTCATGGCTTTAGCTCATTCAACTTGCAGAAATTTAAGCTGCTGCAGCAGACAAGAAATAATTGGGTTTTGAACCCTAATGAAAACAATGTACAAGTTTCCCTCTTTGGGGCACTGGCAAATGTAGCCATGACAGATAAACAAACATGTTCTATGTCAACTGAGATGATTTGTGCACTGTGCAAAGTGAACTGCAATGGAGCCTAATCTGTGGCTGATGCTGTGTTCTCATCATGTGGGAGGGAAGATAATGATAAGAAAAATTCCCATGTTTACAACTTGTGAGTCATCAGACAACACAAGATGACAGTTGCCAGTCTTCTTGTACTACTGATTCACAATCCTGACTAGATATTGCTACTGTCTTAGACAATTAACACGAACCAAACAAAACAAAAAACATAAGCTGTTAGTTACATTTGTTTAAAGACCATCATACTACCAAGCAAGCTAAAAAATACTATAAGCACCTACTATATAGAACTATGATTTAAAAAAAAAAAGTGTAATAACATTGCGAGATGGTTGTTTCAATGCAGAGAGGTGAGGATTAAAACATTATGTTTGCTCAATACAGCGCTGCATCTATAAAATTACAGCATTTAATTACCTTTCACAACGCAGTCTGACTGATGTCAGACATCCATGTTTGCTTGCTTTTGCTGGTACATTTTAGTACACAGTCACATATATTTGAGCTTTCCGGAAAATATTAATTCGTAATTATGTAGAAGTGGAGAGGTTGGAATTACGATAAGTATGATATAATGTGAAAGTGGCATTATCATGGTAGTTTAATAGGACGCCAATGTGGTAAAAAGTCATTTTTCTTCAGCTATAACAGTTTTCAGCTTTAAAGCATATAAAAGTTGTCCGTTTTTCTCACATTCTACAGTCTTTATCCTCTCTCAAGCCTCAAGCTAAGGAGCATGAAGTCTCACGAGTGCAAAAGAGATGTCTGCGCACATTGTCTTTGCAATGCCATGTCTTTGGCAAAGGGGGCATTCACAGTTTACAAGGCTTGCCTTCAATTTTACTCATCAAACAATGGTTGTGTACATAGCCCATTCAAGGCAGGGAAAATGCAACAGAACGTGACAAGAACATCAAGCATTCGGCCATCTGGGGAGGAGGAGTGCCAAATAATCACTCCTTAGCGATCATGGAAGTGTTTTTCTTATTCTCGCTTGTCACACCCCAAAAAACCACGGATGAAGAAAAAAATATGTGTGAGCATTGATCTCACCATGTGTTCCTGTTACACAGGCCAGACTCTCCTTGTGAGCCAGGCAATATGAAATGTTTAATCTGGAGTTCAAATAGTTGTCAATACAAAGATGTTGACTGATTTAAAACCCTGCTCCATATCCTTATTTTACATCCATATAATTTATCTTCCACTTTCTTTTGTTTCCACCAGAGCCAGCCTTGATCGTGAGGCTCATCGTTAAGATTGAAATCTTCACCACATACATTTTTTATTCAAAATCAATTCAGTGACCTTCTTCATGAAAAGGCAAACATAGTTTAAAACCCATCCCAATATCAGGGAGTGTTTCAAACAAATGTTGCATATCTGTATTAATCAGCACTCTATGAGCGATATCGAGATATCTGATCATGTTCATTTTTTGGTAACTTTTGTAAACTATTTTTTGATTGAAATATTTATTCAGTATAGAATCAAAATAGTGCAGTTGTTTTTATTAATGTTTTTTTTTTCAACGATTGTGACAATGAATGAATGCACAAATGCACATGAATACAGGGTGGAACTTTATTCAACCGAATGTACAGTATACAGCCAAGCAAACCATTCTCGTCTGACAGCGTTGCCTCAGGCTCTGTTTCACAGCAGACAGATGGAAGGAAACATCACCACAGCATGTACAATCGCCTTCATCAAACAACACACAAAGGGCGTTTTAACAGTCAGTTACTTCATGAGAAAGGGAAATCTTTCCAGAAAGCCGAGATGATATAGTTTAGGCATCCGTCTTTAAACAGGAAGCACTGTCACATTGATATCTGTTGATGTTCTGCATGTATTTTTGTGGGTTTATTTTGAGCCAAAATTGACAGTTAAAAGTAAGTAGGTTTTCTTCTGCACTGCAAATTGATCTCGCACCGTACCACTGCAAAAGCAGACGTGTGATGTACATGAAACGGAGAAGAATGGCAAAACACTACCACTGTTTCATTATTAATTTACACACACAGCAAAGTCGAACCAATGCGCTGTATGTTGTCATTAACTGACACCTCTCCCATCTGTGCTTTATCATACAATAAACACACTCAGTGAGCACTATTTATAACATGGAGCAGGTTTTAGCACACAGACCTTTATCAGGTCTGTGTTGTAAATAGGTGATTCATAAATATTAATTTGCTGATTTACCATTCAATGGCTTACCCTGACCTGAAAAAGAAAGAAAAAAAATAGGAAAGCATTTTTTTTTTTTTTTTTTTTGACAAAACCTGTCACGACCACATTCTGCATTTAAACCCCAAATATTTTTTTTTTCATGGCTATTTTTACAAATACAGTACAACAAAACTTCATTCTGATAGGAGTACTCGTACTTGTTAGCGTGTCAAAAAAGCAATTAGCAGTTTAGCACTTGTCAAGGACAAGCATGACACGACACAACCTCAGAGAAGTCAACCAAATCTGCACAATGCTTGTATGCAGTTTGTTGTCTACAAGACATTAACACACATTTGAATTATCACTCATGTAACAATAACCTGTACCTCCCTCTCACACACATTAATTTGCCAGAGGAACATTAGGTTGCATGTAAACTGACAATAATGGTGGTTCACAGTGCTGCCATAGTCTAATTAGTGCACAGTAGATACACGTCACTCACTGTGAAACCCTTCATTAGCCTCAAGAGTTCTGTGGTTTGTGATTAATTCTGTCTCATTCTGCTTTATCCATGCTTCAACCTCCTCTGACGGGATATTATTGACAGGGGTCTTTTCAGTAGAAGAATTTAATGTTGAGTTTAGGCTCTCTGGTTGATTGAGACCATATACAAGGACATGCTCAATGTTTCATACAGAAATAAAATTGTGCTTTAGTTCTTCAAAAATCACTCATAATATCAGTTGGCATGTCAAATGATCTTTGATCTGTCCGCATTTATGTTTTTCTTTCATTCAGATTTTTATTGGAAGTTTACTGCGGTTCAATGATGACACTGAGCCGGCTTCATTGACATCTTTCTCCCTCTGGTTCAGCCTCTACTCCTGCCTCCCATTCATCCAATCACTGCATGCATTCAGGCCTTCAATTACATCTCATCTCAATCAAAAATGGCATTTCTGCTCATTGTCCCAACTCCATCTACCACCAGAGGACTCAGGACTCCTCGGCGGGGTGGAATGGCACGCCTACCTGCAGAGCGCTCTGCCATGATCTACTCCAGCCTCAGTCAAGCCATCTATGGAGTCGAAACTCTGTGCCAAAACTTTTTTCCAAGACATTTTTCCATTTCATATTGGTGTGGTGAGATCTCTTCAAAGTAAGCCTTGCCAGGCATTACATGACAGGCCAACGTGTTGGTTTTAGTTCCTATATGGCATAACATATTGGAGTGACACCATCAGTTGCTGTAGGTGTCTTTGTAAGTATTTAAGTGCCAACACCCCCACAATGCAGCTTCAGAGAAAATGGCTGTAAGAGCGCAGTCAAAAAGACAAACGAATTTTCACTTAATGGTCAAATTAAGAAACTTCACATTTCTTAGTAAACCTAATAAAAAGTAGGACGTGATTTGCAGTCCATCACTACTCTTGCAAAGTATCCATGAATGCAAAGTAGACAGACAAAAGTCTGCAGTAAATAAATTAGATTACTCACAGTGATGCTTTTTGGCACTCTGTTGGTTCAGGTATTGAGACAAAAAGCACAAGGAATAAAAAGCTTATATAAAACAAACATATTCCCTTTTTCTGATGTGTGCAGATATTGTAACTCACATTTTGTGCATTCTTGAAAATATTCAGACTACCCAGACCAATAGTCTCGTATGGATAACCCTCTGATGCCGTCTGATTTGTCTCTGTTTTTAGCCATATTGCACCAGGCATGGCAGACTTCTTCACTATGTGCTGCTCATGCATGCTGCATATTCTTGCTGTATGAAAAAGTTCAAATATTATTTCATTCAAGGTGTCTTTTTGTCTTTCCAGTGTTTCAACACCATTTCTCTGAAATTCTATCTCTTTTGCCAATAAGATAAAAGCAAATATTGAATTGTCCTCGCTCCGTCCACTCCATCTTTCTCAAATCTTTTTCTTTCTCCAGAGATCCTTGAGAAAGTGGGAGAGCAATAAACAGACAGAAAGAAAGAAATGAGGCAATAGTGCTAGTTTCAACTCATTGTGGTAAATCGCAGTGGCTCTTGGAAGTTGCCATGGATACACACCCAGCCTGTATGGATAAGAAAAAAAAATGTTTTGTCAGGATGTCTACATCTCTTCAAAAGTATCTGCTGCATTTCTCCAGAATACACTTTGGACATATTTTCAGTGCTCTCCTTCTGAGTGACAAGCTGGGGGGAACTTTGTTCTGTTTTTTCACAGCTAAAAAAGATCTAATATTTACAATTTAGGGCTCAAATTCTCAAATATACAAGAAAAAACACATACCCACGGCAACTCAAGAGTGTTGAACAAAGACGATGGTACAGCAGCTACAGCTCTGGTCTCTTTGGACAAGTTATGCTGTTTAAGCTGAAAGGATAATATAAAACCACAGATTGGCATTGAATCGAGTATGGTCGGCAAAGAAGCCATCCTTTCTCAACATCCCTGAATGTTAATATACGGCGCCCTTGCAATTTAGCTCTGCAACCACTTCCTTCACTCATCCCCTTGCCTCGCTGTGCCTGACTGATAAGGTATATTAGTGAGAGTGCTGTATTTCTCTTATATGCATGCATAAGAAGTCGTGGATTCACGAGGAAGCTAACTAGCATGATTAAAGGCAATGTTGAGGAAAATGTCTATTTGATCATATCTCGAAAGAAACACACAAAAGCAAGCTTTGCTACCATGTAGCATATGTGTATACATGCACGTAAGCATATCTAGAAATATGTTGTTTTAGTTAGTTGGGGATACTTGTATTTGACTGTTTACACATAAGACTCAAAGGTTTGATAAATGTCTTCAGATAGTATTTTATGTGAATGCTTTACAGTTTTTGGGGTAATTGCATGATTATGATACCGCATGACATTCATGATGTCACATCACCAAATTTCTCGACTAACAGTTGATGTTCAGAAACTCAACTCTGAACTGTGACTCCGACAGAAAACACTGTTCAGAGTTGAGGTTCTGAACATGAACTTTGTGTGAGAGATATAAGAATGGGCTCGGGGAGATTTGGCATTGCACTAAAACCAATATCGATATGAAAAAAATGAGAGTGTACCTTTAAACTAATCTGCTTTTGTTAAGCTGCAGTAACATTGTAACTCAGGATTTCTCCTTTTTTTTTTTTTACCATGAATAATCAATCAAGGGTAAAACAGTAATATCCACCAGTGTCAAACAACTTTTGCAGAGATAGCTATATTATTTCATGTTGAATAATAACAGTGTTTTGATCCATCCTATAAATTTTGACACAGGGAGGGTAATAGATTTCTTCCATTTTATTAGAATGCCAAAAGTTCCATCTGAAAGTTAATTTTGAACATATCAAACCAGCCACATGTTTCATACATGAGGAATTTTGTGCTTTCTGACAGATAATATTGCTTTTTGGCTTTTATATTCCCCAAACAACCTTAATAAATCCTCTGAGACTGACAGTAAAATTAAGAAGACACTATTTTCAGTATGCTGTGTTTTGTCAGCAGATAATTCGACAACTCTTTTTCTATTGGACTGAAAGATGCCCCCCCCCCCTTTTTTTTCTTTTTTCTTTTGCCTCAACAGAAACAATAATCTGGTGAAGTCCCTGCCCCTTTTGTCTTCAGGGACGAGTACTGCTGACATGAAATGATGAGTAGGGAAACAGTGAACAGGTGAAGAAAGCTTTTTATGAAACCTTGCCAGAGGCTAAACTTGTTAAAATGCAAAGTTACAGTCATGTGTTGCACGAGGTGATGTCAGGTGGACAGAGGTAATCAGCTGTGTGTGTGAAGGCAGTGATGACAATTTGACCTTGCGTGACCATAAACCTTTTTGACCCCCATACAAACACTTGCTAGAATCCTCTTTAGGGTGTTTGGGGACTGAACACACACTCAGTTTGCCACAGCAGGGAAGTGACAGGTTGACAATATGTGATTAGTGATTTTTGAAGCAATCAATTAATGGTATTGATGCCAAGCTGACAATGAGCCCTGTAGCTGCACATGATTAATTCATTCCTCACTTCAGGAGGTTAAGCAAATTGTATTACTTTGCTGATATCAAATTTACTGTATGATCAGGATTATTTCAACAAGGCATATTGGTTTACTCAATTCTAATACACAGACATTCCCCTCAATTTTCCAGGTAATATATTAGTGTCATTTTACGATTCCCTGCATTTTAAATATTCTATCTGTTCATGCTGCTAAGATGAACTGTAAGGCTCATAGACCACAGGAATTTTTCGGCACTATTTTATAAATAGAAGTAAGCTAACGGAAGATGTGAACAGACCCATAATTGGGCTAATTTCTACTCTCATCCCTGAGAATGGCTCAGCAGTTGCATGTTGACACTCTCAGGAATGTCTGAAAAGAATCTTAACCTCCTCATTATTCAGAGATGCCAGCAGACCCTCACTGGAAATAAAAGGCAGCAACGACGCTCGGTATAAAAGAGAACAGTGCCCCCCTCTTGTTTTCAGGCGGATTTCTGGAGCACTTGGCTACTGCAAACAGCAGAGGCATCTGTGGTCCACATATATCCCGACATCCACCTACTGTACATCTCTCCGTGCAAGCATCTCTCCAACGCAGTGCGGCTTTAAGAGGACCGGGGCTCTTAAACTGTGGTTGGCTCCTCCTTCCGCCATGATGTCAGTCGTAGGGAGAGCGAGAGGGAGAGAGGTGGGCAGTATTGAGGAACTGAGTTCATACAATACTACTGAGACATCTACAGCTTAGCAGACAGATACGGTGAACCGCCTATCCCGGCTCCTGTAAGTGATGCTGCACTGAGGCACACTTTGATCCAACTCCACTGGGGGGGCGATGCGCTCTCTGCATCCCTCGTTTAAGAGTTTTTGGGGAGCTTGCACAACCTTGAGTCAGTGAAAACAAGTGGTTATAAAATAAATTAGGTTTAAGCTTTCAGTTCTTCATCAGAAGTCTATTTTTGCCCTCTTGGATTGAAGTTTTACGCGCATATCAAGAAACGTTTTACGCACACCTGTAAGTTTAGTGCCTGTGGTTTCCAGCAGGTAAAATAAAGTAGGCATTTTAAAGCAAATTAGGCTAGGGATTCAAAGTTTATGTAAAACAAGCGTGGATCACTGTTTTTTTTTTCTCCGCCTGTGGGATTGCGAGCCCAAGACATCCGAAGAGGAATTACAGCGTCCTTTTCAAACAAACTTGATCGCTGCGCATGTTATTTTTTTTCTCTTGCTCGTGAGGACCACAGCTTCTTTTTTTGTTTAGCACATGGATAAGTTTTTGTAGTGGATAACATTTTTTTTTTTCTACTTTCATTGCCTTTTGCTGCCGATTCTGATGAGGATCCTTTCACCCCGTTTCCCCCACTTCAGATTAGCTAATTCATGGCACTTCTTTTTTTGTAAATCAGTGATGTCTCTGCGCGACGGCACTCACGGTTGATTTTTCATCCAGTTCGAGCGGAAAAAGGTAAGCTTTGCTTCTAATTGTGACTTTACTGATGAGATCAAAATGTGTTTTACTTTGCGCTCCCTGACTATATGTGCACATGACTGCTCTGTCTCTTGAGCGCATTTAGAATCGTTGGAGTGCATCCAGCAGCCTAATTTATGTGCTCCGTATAAAATCAAATTGATGTCCCAATACCGGCGAGGAACCTCCGCTGTATTTACAGTCACTGGCAGCAACGCAGGCTGAGCGAAAATTTAGCGGCAGCCTACGAGGTACTTGGATAAATCTAGTGTGTTGCGACAGTGGGTCATTTTGATGTGCCGTGGGTTTTCCTAGAGCTCCTCCAAAGATATAACAGGCGTCTCCGTGCACCTTATGTAAATAGAAATGATCCATTTACACGGTGCATCGTGGATAATCTAAGCTGAGTTGTCGCATTATGAATGTGCACCGCATGGTTGGTCACGACTTCGGGCGTTATTTAGTCTTTCTCACCACTGATCGTTAGATAGATAGGCCTACTTTCCAAGAGCATCCAACTGCAGGGACTTTTCAGCGCAGGTTTCTCAGCAGCTTGCCCGCTAAAGCTCGGTGCGTGGGTGCGCGGTAACAGTGCGCTTCTGGTCAAGCGGTTCAGCTGTCACAGACCATAATCTCCGGGGTTATCGTCCTGTTCACGCTCTGACTCTTGAGAGAAAAGAAAAGAAACACAACATTTGATTTCTAATAGTAACAACAGTTCAAATATTTGGTGTAAATCCCCGCTGGCTTAAAGACTTACCGCCACAGTTGGTTGTTTGGGTTCCTAATATACCTGCTCAATATGCAGTATGCTTGTTTTTAAAGGCCTATTGACTTAATATTTGCTGGAAAATTAAATACAATGTTCATGTGAACCCTTGCCAAGGTGAGCCGAATATTTTGGCTATAGCCTGAGTGATTTATCTTATAAGAAGAGTCAGGGAATGCAAAAAGCAGGCTGTGTATTTGTTTGATCTTTAAAATGAAATAAATCCATTTGCTCATTCACATTCGCATTTCACTTTCACTAACCAGTACAGAAAAATTGACTATAGCCTGTAACATCCTGAAACACTTTGCTATATCTCCAGATTGAGATTCAACTAAACATTGACTTCTGTGTGAGGAGTTTGGGGGTCATTAACTTGTAGGGCTCTGAAGAGTTCAGAGGAACTAAACTGTTGTCTCAAGGATTCTTACCAGATGTTGAGGGTGCTGCTTTGCTTTTAGTTTTTTATCTTTCAGTGTGTGTTATTGTCTCACTGGAACACATTCAAGCTCCTTCCTGTGATGTATAATTTATATAAAAACTCAGTTTAAAGTTTGTCAGTAATTTGAGTCCATTTTAAATCTTCCCCTGAAAAGTTCTGATATTCACAATATTTTAGCAGTCAAGTTGCCCTTTCCATTTCCAATAAAGGATAATAATATAATAATCCACACTGAATTGAATTCAGAATCCCCAATGGTGTCTACAGCACAGTTTTCACATGAAATATATAAAATAAATGTTCTCTAATTCATGTTGACAGTTTTTCCAGTATTTATTGAAACAGAAATTTATAGTCGAGCACTTTTTCATGATATGCCAAATTTTTTTAATCTCAAATTTTTTTCTAATTATTGTATAGTTTGTCTGACAATTTATCTACTTGTCCATAATTTAGGATTTGGTCACATTTTTATTAAAAAATAATGGAACTGAAAGTCAAATCTAACTTGATGATGGGAAGCCCAGAAAATCACACTTATATCTAGCTTTAAGATTACATTTGCATGTATGGACTGCCCTCTTGAGGTCCATGATTACAACGGTGAAAATTAGCTTGTCATTTTGCTAATGGACGATGGTAAGAAATATTACCCTGCGACCATTTAATTCCCCAAGTAGAGCAACTCGTCAAGATCCAAGTCTACCTACGAATTATGAAACGGACTGAAATGTGAATAGACACTGGCTTATTCAGCCAAGCAGTATTGCCGGACGTTGTGTTAACACTGTGCTACAAGTTAAGTATCCGAACTTTGATATATTGCCTTTTTTCATTTATAAAAGATAGTAGGATGCACAAATGCCAGTGCTATTTAAACTTCAATATACATACGTTATTAGTATTATTAGCATTGTCAATAAGGCCATCATTTTTCTTGCACTCGCTCACTGTACAGTGGGACTTTTACATAATATAGTCATTGCTGAACTTTCCCAGGAGAATACAAAAAGGGAAGAATTGGAAGAGAATTGTTCTGGCTGTGTGGACTGAAAAAAAAAACCAGATTGATCATGACAGAAACCTGGTCTGTCAGGCTGTCAGCGATCCTTAAAGCCGTTAAAAGAGAAAAAGCCCAAGACAATCAGTATTACATCTACCACTACCCTCTTTTAAAAATAAAAAAAATCTCTTTGGATCCACAGGCCATATTGATAGACACAACAGTGGTAGAAACCTGGCTTTGACAGTTAAAGGACTTCAAATGTTTTGGGTCCCAGCCTCTAAGAGTAACTACACTGAAAGTTTCCAATGAGGGTATCTTTTGGGGTGAAGTGAGGAGGTGACAGTAGCTGTATGTCTGCGCTCTCGCTGCTACCTTCAGCGGATGCAAACACCAGGAAGACCTGTCCATCACACTGTCGTGTAACGTGATCTAGGGCCGGCCTGCTCCTCTCCCCTGTGTCTCCGAAGAGGGAGGCTTGAGTTTGCCTACTGGATTCAACCTGCTGTCTGGAGCTCAAAATAGCATTTCAGGAGACTAGTGAAATGTAAGCAAAGGAGACACTCTGACTGACACCTAGAATCCCCCCCTTACTTTTTTTTCTCTCTCCAGCACAATTCCTTCTCTCACCTAACTTATCCCTCATGGACAGCTTTTTAAAGAGTTGTGACAAGCAGTGCAAGTGTTGCAAAATCGTGTTTAAGAGAAAACAACCTGCATTAAGTTAATAGAATAAAAAGAGTACATATGTTTGACTACAATATGTTCAAGAGTGACATGTGCCTCTCATCTCATTTAGCTTCACTTGGGGAGAAAAATAGCTCCATCCATCTCACTATCGTAATGTATATCTAAAATACTTAAACATATTTTGTCACATTGCAATGCGAGGGTGTCTTTTTTGTTACCAGATTTGTATTCCTGCATGTACTCTGAGTGAAAAACATACTACTCCCCTTCATCCTGCAGAACATTATTGTCACTTACAAGGGAGAGGAAAATCTAGATCATGCTTTGATCTTTTCTGTTTTTTCACTCCAGCGAATCACATCCCATTTAAGGATGTAATTTAAACTTCATTATGCGTTGTGCGAGCTCAGCCTTGGACTGCCTGGCGATCATCACAGTAAAGCAATTGCTGCTCACTCTCAGAAAGATGCACACTTCAAAGTAAAGTATGCTACAGTTACTAATAGGATATATCTCATCAATATTTTGACATGACAGTACAACACTGCCTATGCTGCATGTGTAGAATGAATCATCCTCACACTGATCAATGGCAGCCATGTTTTTTTCTGTCCAACTGTTCTTTAATGAGTCTCATGTGACTGCTTTATGAAATCTGTGAAGTCTGTCTTTACACGTTTCATGAATGCGTTGGAATTGTTGCAGATTCAAAAACCTGCTTAATTAAATTCTTATTTTCAATCAATTCCCCTTTGTCAGCGGGCCGAGAGCTTCAATGGCTATGGAGGCTTTTGCCTTGCCAATTTAGAGGACCCCTGTAGTGCAGTTTAGGTGGTCATACCTTTTCTACAGGATACTGTTTGACTCGTGTGAATGGGTGGAAATTTCATAAAGTGGGAAATATTATGATTCCCACAGAGCAATTTGTGGTCCCTCATTACTGTAGGTATGTTTGCATTTCACCGCACCACGCTGTAAATTGTTTTAGGTGATGGCTGTCACACACTTTTTCCATTCTTTACAGTGAGTGGATGTTTGATTTCGAGGCAGCTGCCTTATGAATAGAAAGTAATATCTTGAGGGAAATCATATGAGGTTAACAAAGACTCGTGGGGTTGGTGGACCTAAACACAGTGGGATATGAGTAATGAAATTATTAGCTGTTAAATATACTGCACAGGAATACAGATGGGGTGTCGGTTTTATTATGAGAAGTGAACATATCTGGGCATTGGTGGCTTTACCTTGATATGTCAGTGTGGATTAAAAACAGACCTGTGATTTAATTCTGTTGCTCCACTGAACACAGTTGTACTTTTTATAATTACACTGCATTTCCACTACTGTAATGCCAAAAGCCCATTGCCTGTGTGGCCAAGCCCTAATGGGGACCAGTCTGGAATGGAATTAAATTTGTTGAGGAGAGTTAAATGAATGAATAAGTCAAAAAGTCAGCAAGCAAGCCACACAAAGTCACTCCCCTAATAACTGACTAAATAACCTACTAATTAGCTGGTGGCAAGCAGTCAATATTTTATACAAGCATATACTGGCAAGGAAGGCATTGCAGAGTAAGACTCCTTCATCGTTTTCCAATGACCTACTTGGGTTTTGGCAATAGGGGTTCTTGCCCTTTGGCAAGCTTTTGCTAACATAAACTAGCTAAAGATTTTGCAGAACAACAGCATCGAATGAATTGGCACTCACCACAAGAAAAGCTATTCATGAATAATACTCAGTTATGGTAAATCGATCTACACTGCAGTTTCTGTGAAGCGTTTTATCTTTGCCATCACTCCATATAAACAGCCAACTGGGTGCTATTTGAATTTGACGTAGGGGAAAAAAAAACATTTGTCAGGATGTAATGAAGTTACGATTAAATTTCAGTAATTTGACTGATGGCGGCTCGCACAATAAATAATTTCACATCGTTGTCTGCTTCAACTGCTGTTACTCTAAACAGTGCTCTTATCATACTGTGCTAGTTTACACACATGGGTGTTCATGAAATATTTGAGACCTCAATTGTTTACATTCAGAGCAAATGAGGCTTTCCATTAATAGCTGCTGTCAAGCGGTACAAGTGCAAGTGTGTGTGTGTTTGTGTGTGTTCAAGCATGGGAGCACCAATGCTTAAGGCTCAGTTCTGCTTCCTCCAAATGATCTGAAGTCTGGGTGTGAGCTGCATTATATGAAGATACTACCGCACCATACTGACTCAGACTGATTCAAATATGAATTAACTTTTTCCCTGTGACCATTTTTTTTTTTTTCATGCAAGGTAGTTTGTGAACAGGCTTTCAAAGCAAACTATTTTATCAAAAATGAACTCATCTGCTTTCATAGATCTCAATGAAATATAAAATGGTTCATTACAGCGATGAAATGGATTGATGGAATGCGTGAACTCCTAACCTTTACGTGTCCGCTTGCTCAATGGATGTCATCAAAGGTTAATTGTGTAATACCGCCATTAATTTGCTCTCAAAGACATGGGAAGGATGTTGGCTCATAACTAGTTAGGATGAAGAGGTCAAGTTGAAAACTCTCTGTGAGAAAATAGTACTAATTACAGCAGAACTTGAATGCCATGTAATGTCCTGTATTGACATGGTGTGTTCTGTCTCTCTCTTTTTTTTTTCTTCCTCTCTCTCTCTCTCTGTCTAGTCTCTCTGGTGACAGAATTGCTGAAGTAGAAGTGAATCTTCCATCTACTCTTGAGTATGGACTTAGCAAGTCAGGCGCATGTGCTGGTGGTCTTACTCGCCTGTGTGGTCTTACTATGCTGGGCCCAGGAGAGGGACTACACGGTGAAGGAGGAGCAGCCAGAGAACGTCCGCATCGGAAACCTGCGCAAGGACCTGGACCTCAACCTAGATCCCAACATCAGGCTATCCTCCCCGCTGCAGTTCAAGCCTGTGTATAAGACAGGTGACGTGCCTTTGGTGAGGGTGGAGGCCAACACGGGGGAGATCTTTACCACCAATCACAGGATCGACCGGGAGAAGCTATGCTCAGGGGTCTTCACTGAGAAACGCTGTTATTACGAGATTGAGGTGGCAGTGCTGCCTGACGAGATCTTCAGATTGGTCAAGATCCGCTTCCTGATTGAGGATGTGAATGACAACGCGCCCCTTTTCCAGTCCACTGTTATAAACATCTCCATCCCAGAGAACACAGCCATCAACACCCGATACCCGGTGCCCTCAGCATTTGACCCTGATGTAGGGATCAATGGGATCCAACACTACGAACTGGTGAAGGTAAGAATTAATCCTGTTTCGTCTCCCATGTGAAATGAAATGTAAATAAATGGGTTGGTTAATTTGTAAGGATTTAAGGAAGCTTTAGTTTTCGATAAACCCACAGTGCCTTTACTGTGGTTGTACATTTGAAAATACCACTGTTTAGAAGAAGCTTTATAATCACCATTGTAAATGTGTGCAGTTAGAACCACAGTGCTACAGCTCTGCTTCAAAGTGTAGTCTATCATTAGCTTCCTGGTTAGTGAAACTGAGGTTTTAAGATGAAGCTTGTGATTGCATCTATAAAAAAAAAAAAAAAAAACACATTGTCAAGTGTCAACGGTTTGTTGTTGTAATGAAATGTATTTCTGAAGGTTTAATGAAGTTTATAAACTATGATGTAGTTTGTCATCAGGCCAGGACTTGAACTCAGAGAATATGCCATTCCCAGCTCCTATGTATGGTTATTCTATTTGATATTTGCTGAGCTGAAATTGAATAGCTGATAATTAAAAGCATCCAAGTATCTGAAGAGGAATTTCCAAGTAGAGATTCTTAAAGATCTACTCCACTAAAATTGAAGTTGATGAAGGCTATTGCTGAATGTCTATAATCTCATGCCTGAACTAAAATCTATTTTGTACAAATTAATTAAGTTGAATAGTGAATAAGTGAGAGAAATTGATAGTGAAAGATAAGAGCCTGAAGCCTGGTGTTACTGGAATAGTGTTGAAGATGCTGGTTTGCTTTAAAGACTTCTTAGAATAAGCAGCTTTTAATTGGCATTTTGGAACATAAGTAAGTTATGGTCACACATTTGATAGACCAAAAAGTTTTGTAGGAACTTTCAGAGAAGCAATTACAAAGAAGAAAAACAGCATAGAAAGTATAAAATTAATTGTCTTTTTCAAATATCCCAATGGATGACTGTCTTCAATGCGAACAGAATATTCAGCACACACATTATTGATCAAGCTCTGACACACCGTTATGCCTGTCTACATCAGGTCTGATTAGTTGACTGTTATTAATTAGCAAATTCTTCCATTATTTTTCTTTCCCAGTTTTGGGGGATTTCAAGTAATATAATTCCGATTCTGCATTATCTTGTACTATAAACCTGCTATAGTACTATGGTGGTGTACTGCTGTAATGTGTGTCCATGTAGGAAATTAATTTAGACACTGCACAGAAAATATGACCCACTTTTTCATAACGTGGAGTGTGTTTCAAAGCCTAAAATATTTCATACCAGCCATTAATATTTCCATATGCTTTATTTCATTATGAGAAAAGGCTGGAAAAAGGGAAAGTTTTCACCATGTACAGTAATATCAGAGAACATGCAGAAGAAAGTGCAGACACAGCAGATGCTGCATGTCCAATTTCCAGCAACAGGTTACATGTACTGAATATAGTAGATTAAAGCAAGTGAGGAGGAATGAACTGTATTATATTAATAGGTGTCTCATGCAGAACTAGGAGAAGCTTTTTCATTATCTAATTGATGCTCTATTAAACTGCAGTGCAATATTCTTTGTTTCCTAATGAAGTCAGCCCTAAATCCAGAAATGTTAGATAATATCATGCATTCTTCATTTACAGTCTAGACAACACTTTATGCTTTGTGGACAGATGAATATTGGAGATGACATGAGCTCATACAAATGAAGTGTAATTAAAGAGGGAGATGCAAGCACTCTGGAGGAAACCCTAAACATAATAAATACAGAAAGGTTGCTGTGTTTGAGAGCACGGTGTGAGACAGAAATGACAAGTCCATCCTGGAGCCTCAGATGAAGTTAACACAGTGCCGGAAAGAACAGAATCGTTGCTGTTCGTGTCTGCCTTGAATACCAATTTGCATTTTTAAAGAGTCTCCCCACTGCCAAGACCTCTCCAGCGCAATGTCTTGAATTGTTCATGCCTGGAAAATCACCAACCAAATGTTCTGCTCATTATGATGATCATCTGCAATCATTTTCTTTGCCCTTTTCAAACTATATAGCTTTCCGAAACCTGTGCCCAGGCTGCGGTTGTATTATCTTTTGCAGGAAATTCTTCTTAGAGCATCCCTGGCTCTGCGTCCCTGATTCAGTCCTTTTCATTATATTCTCATTGTCCTCGAGATTAATTTCCTTGTGTCCCAGGTTCCATATGAGTAAAACACAGGGAGAAGCTTTAAAGGAGCCTGAGACATTTTCAGTCTTTGGTATCTTTTATTTCAGAAGTGCAGTAGAAAGCCAGGGGTTTAGTGGGGAAGGAATGCGCAAGCATTTCCTAGAATAGCTCTTGGCCGCTAAGCCACCCTTGGACTATCTTTGTATGGTCCTGTGAGATTTGTCTTAGAAGCTCCCCTCAGAGTGATAGTTTGCCCAGTTCTCTTGTGTTGTGCAGGGCACCATGCTAAAATTGCTATCACTGTGTAGCACAGTGAGCCATACTCAGCGGCCCGTCACGTAGCATGTAACTTGCTTGAGTTGTCAACATACATAACAAATGAAAGGAACATGCTAGTTTTCTTTGTACTACTTTTGTCCTTTTCCAAAGCGAAGCCAGACAGCGGGTAATTTTGTCCTACGCTGTGCTACAGCACCACACTTAAATGGGTGATAATCATAGTTTGCGTAAAACTCCAACATCAGTGCAGCAGTGTGTTACGTCACCAAAATTGCAGAGAAGTTGTCCGAAGAAACGGTCAAGGTCAGAGAAAGCAATCACATGCATGGCTGGAGGAGAATCTCCTATGAAAGGAGATTCAATCTCTTTACATATTCACAGTAGAGCGGAGGTCAATGCAGAAACACACTCAGAGATTCTACTGTTGGTTTTGCTTATGGTTTTTAGCTTTTCACATCATTTTTTTCCCCCCAGTGATGTATGATTTTGTACGAGCATCAAAAGCTACATTTATGTTAGTCACATTTATGTCAGCATCTTTGTCTTTCAAAGTATTGTGTTTTTATTCAACCATTTTCTTACTGGCTGTTCTTTGTTTCACTAGAAAAGAGGATGACGAGGTGGATTTCTGTGTTTCGGTTGGGCAATCTGTAGGGCTCTTAGACTTCACCTTCTGCTGCCTACCTATGTTTTTTACTGAAGTAATTACCAGGGGCAATCCATTTGGTTGTTACGTGTTTATCTTAAACATACCAAAGATTTTTGATTGGATGGAGTGATCTCTTTGCAGGCACTCCAAATCTCAGCCTGACCAATTTTATCCCCACAATGATGTGAGGATGTAAAATATATTCAAGCTTCATTCCCGAGTAGTAAGACAAATTTGATTAATTCATTGGATGCTGCCTATAGGCATTGCATTTTTGGGCAGAGAGTTCACTGTCAAGCATTTCCACTTTTCATTAGCATCCTATTTTGACACACTATCTTCTTCTAGAGGGTTGACAAAAAGAGACAAACATTCCCAGGTTCTTTTGTCTTAATTATATGCATGAGATCATGGCCAGGGGCCAAAGTGGATGAGGGATGGAGAGAAAGAATGAGGCAAGAAAGAGCGAGAAAGACAGAGAGAGAGAGAGGGAGAGTTTCTATCAGCATTATAAAAAGGTGCTATAGCTTGTGATGAATTCCTCTCCCTATTTAGTCCCATCCATGGGCAGCACCGTGACTAGAGTCCTCCTGATATATTCACAGCCCAATCTGAGTCTCCTCTGAGTTTTAATAAGGTCATCAACTTGACTGAAAGATGCATCCACTGATAATCTGAGGCACTGTCTGCAAAATGGGGTTCAGAGTCATCCTTCCCTCATCATCAGCCACCTTCTGTAGTGTCCCTCAATCATTTTCATTTAAATTAGTCAAGTCTGATGAGATTGTGTGTTGCGCACACTCTACACATCCTGTGCCTCGGTGCTCTCACAGAGACCTGTGGCCTTGTGATTTAGAGTGAAAGGCAACTTCTCAAAGTTCAAGATGACATGTACCTGTACTGTATATCTATGGTGGAAGAGTAGGGCTTGGTATAATGTGCACACTTAGCCGTTTAGAGAGCTTTGTCCTTCTCGCTCAGCCTTAAGGTTTCCAGTGAGTGATTCATTCTAGTATTTGGCCTTTTCTTAGCCTGCCCTAGATCTTATCACAATCCACCAGGCTAATTCTGCATTCAGGAGGATGCACAGGCTGAGAGATAGCTCTCTTCAACTTATTGAAATGCAGTGAGTGCTGTCTTGTCAGTTGTAAAATTGTGTGAAACCAAGACAAAAGCACAGAGGAAATGCTGGCTCATAAATCATTGTGCAGCATTCCCTTTGACACATGCTAACTCAACATCCTACAATTCACTTTAGGCTTTACCAAATATCAGCGTGCAGATGCGGAGCTGCTGTGCCGAATCTGTGAACTATTCTATCAACTGAGGAGCTCTGTACGGAATGAGTAGTGCTTAACAATTCAGCCTCTAAAATGTTTTCTTGGACCTCTCTCTAATGTCAGAAATACTTCTACAACGTGCATAAAGATTCAGCTGTGTTTATCCATGGGGCGGTTTCACTCCATTTCGACACAGAGTTTTTAAAAGCCATGTCTGCTTATCCCTATACGACTTTTGCTTGCCCGAAGGATCACAAAATAAGGTCTGAAAGATCATTGCTGCAGTGTTGGCTGTTTTAAGTAGTTCTGTCAATCACTGACATGTTGACAACATTCCCTCTGCGAGCAATTTCTCAGAGTACACAATAATTTACATGCTGCAGCTGCACGTTTCCTTGTGACGGCTACAACGCTTTGTTGGCACAAGGACAGTTCTAGATTTTGAAACCTACTGAGGACTCTTGTGCTCGCAATTTGGTTGAAATGTTCCTCTCTTGAATAAGGAGAATGTATATATCTTAATCTCATTTGATAGCTGTGCCTAGACAGAGTAATCTTTTCCAACATTATGCGCAGCATGAAGCTTATCTCTTTAAAGAGGATGCTTTTTCTTGTTTTACCATGAAACTGCTTCTGACTGAAAGAGCTTCAAAGGGCTTCTTTGTTTCATAATGTGCATGCAGCTCATTCATGGGCTCGATCTTCTTCTTATTTCCTCCCCTAGCCCCTTTTTCTCCCCTTTTCTGTCACTCCTCTCCATCTCTCTTACTTTCTCCCCTTCCTCTCCTCTGATTTGAAGAATTGTATGGATCCATACCGTACTCCGTTTGAAATTGTCAACATCAGTGCTCGTTTTTTGGATTGAAGGCAATTACTCTTAACAGCAAGTGCCAGTTCCTCGGGTTTCTCATGTGGATTACTCATGCATTTGTTTTCATTTTCCTCCGGCTTTACTTTTGCCTATTTTAGCTCTTCTTGAGCAGAAAGCCTTTCTAATATGCAGGATTTTTCACTCTCCTCCTCTTAATCTATTGGAATCTGGTCTTGCAGTATATTTAAATGGGAGCTTATTGGTGTGTCTCCATTTCCATCTGTCTCTCTCTCCCATTATGAAGTTGAAATGCGGCAAGGTAGCTGCTCTATTCTAACTTGAAACAAGATAGGAAGGTAGAATAAAATCTCATTTTAGTGAAGGCGGAAAAAATCTGATGAGGAAGCTAAAGAGGTAAACCAATCCCTTCAAGCAGTAGTTTCTTGGAGGGATGACTTAATTTACTACAATGATTGGTCACATTTGAAAAGGATTAATTAGCTGTTATTTGCTGTTTTTTCTCTGCCATGCATTTAATAGGGTATGTCAGAAATGATTAAAACTTTGAAACAAGCTGATGATTAGCATGTTTGCACATTTGCAGGGATCCAACTGAGATGAACAGAGCACAGCCAAGAAGCAGCTGCCTTGTTTCAGAGTGTCCCAGGCTGTTTAACTTGTCCTTGACATTCATCAGAATACATACGGAGGGCTGCAAATAAACCTGAATAACCTAAGAAAATACTGTTTTGTGTTCTCGGACAACTAAAAAAATCTAAACTCTAAGAACTAAAACATGCCCAAGATTGTTTCAGAATCTTGAACACAATCTTTGTTATTACCCAAGTATAAATGTGATATTCTTCGCTGTGCTGTTAATACGTCAATCAAGCCTGTCTTTTAAAGAGAGGGCTTTACAATTCGCACCACATGACACCTTCTATTCTCAGAGCCTTGAGTCATATAAGGAACAAAATGAAAGGTAATTCTGTAAAGGGAAAAAAAATACATGAACTTTAGGAAAAGCAAAAGAGTAGGGAGGGAAGGCGTTGATAAACTGTTGTTTGTGTTGTTCAAATATATATTTTGAGCACTTAGCACAACAAAACTAACTAAAAATGTTGTCTTGTCTTTGCAGAGTGTCAATGAGTTTGGCTTAGACATCATTGAGACTCCTGAAGGCGACAAGTGGCCGCAGCTTATCGTTCAGCAGAATCTGGATCGCGAGCAGAAGGACACCTTTGTCATGAAGATAAAGGTGGAGGATGGTGGCAACCCTCCTAAATCCAGCACCGCCATTCTCCAAGTCACCATTTCTGATGTCAACGACAATCGTCCCATCTTCAAGGACAGTGAATTAGAGGTCACGGTGGCAGAGAATGCACCAATGGGGACATCGGTGGCACAGCTTCACGCCACGGACGCAGACTTGGGTTCCAACGCACAGATCCACTTCGCCTTCAGCAACCAGATCTCTTCCTCAACCAAACGTCACTTTGCCATCAACAGCTCTACAGGACTGATCACTGTGAAGCAGCCACTGGACAGGGAGGTAACTCCTGTTCATAAACTCATCATCCTGGCCAGCGATGGCAGCTCCACCCCCTCCAGAGCCATGGTGATTGTTAATGTAACAGATATTAATGACAATGTTCCCTCTATAGACACTCGCTACATTATCAACCTGGTTAATGGGACTGTTCTGCTGTCTGAGAACGCACCTCTCAACACTAAGATAGCCCTAATTACTGTTACTGACAAGGATGCAGATCTTTATGGCAAAGTAGCTTGCTACACTGACCATGATGTTCCTTTCCGGTTGAAGCCTGTCTTTAATGATCAGTTCTTACTAGAGACAGCTGCCCCTCTAGATTATGAGACAACTCGAGAATATGCAATTAAAATTGTGGCCTCCGACAGGGGCACGCCTCCTCTGAACACTTCAGCTATGGTCTTAATTAAAATCAAGGATGAGAACGACAACGCACCCATCTTTCCCCAACCGGAAATCCAACTTTCCATACCGGAGAACAATGACCCCTCCACACAGTTAATAAAAGTCAGCGCCACTGATGCAGACAGCGGGCATAATGCTGAGATTATTTATACTCTCGGCCCTGATGCACCTGATGGGTTTAACATAGACAGACGGTCAGGAATTCTCTCAGTTGGCAAACGACTGGACAGAGAGAAGCAGGAGAGGTACTCATTCACTGTCATAGCGAGGGACAATGGCTCCACGTCCCTGCAGAGCAATGTCACAGTCAGGCTAATCGTCCAGGACCTTAATGACAACAGCCCAGCTTTCACACACCCTGAGTACAACTTCTATGTGCCTGAGAACCTGCCTCTCTATGGAACCGTGGGCTTAATCACAGTGACGGACGCAGATGGGGGAGATAATGCTGTTATTACCCTGTCCATTTTGAATGGGAAAGACAATTTCATCATCGACCCTCAAACTGGCGTGATCAAACCCAACATCACCTTTGATCGGGAGCAGCAAAGCTCTTACACATTTATGGTCAAGGCAGTTGACGGAGGGCAACCTCCAAGCTCCTCCTACGCCAAGGTCACTATCAATGTAGTCGATGTGAATGACAATCGCCCTGTGTTCGTCATCCCGTCCTCCAATTACTCATATGACCTAGTGCGAACCACCACCACCCCTGGTGCTGTGGTCACCAGAGTGTTTGCCATCGACAATGACACAGGTATGAATGCTGAGCTGCAGTACAGTATTATCAGCAGCATCATCATCACATCTAGGGTCTCCCCTCGTGGTCTCTTTGCCATCGACAAAACAACGGGTAACATAACACTGCAGGAGAAAATAGTGGCAGCTGATCAGGGGTTGCATAGACTGGTGGTGAAGGTCAAAGATTTAGGCCAGCCTGAGTCATTACAGGCTATCGCACTTATTCACCTGTTTGTGAATGACACTGTGTCAAATGCTACCTTTATCCAAGAGCAACTGCGAAAAAGTATGGAGACACCCTTGGACCGTAACATAGGGGACAGTGAGGTAACACCTCAAGCTAATGGATATGTGATTGTTGTCATAGCTATCATAGCAGGGACCATGACTGTCATCTTGGTGATATTTGTGACTGCTTTGGTGCGCTGCCGGCAGACACCCAGACACAAAGTAGTACAGAAGGGCAAGCAGAGTGGAGAGTGGGTGTCACCCAACCAAGAGAACCGTCAGATCAAGAAGAAGAAGAAGAGAAAGAAGCGATCCCCCAAGAGCCTCCTCCTGAACTTTGTGACCATAGATGAATCCAAGCCTGACGACCCTACCCATGAGCATGTTAATGGCACACTGGATCTCCCTGTGGAGTTAGAGGAGCAAACCATGGGGAAGTACAATTGGGCGACCACGCCCACAACCTTCAAACCCGACAGCCCAGATTTAGCCAAGCATTACAAGTCCGCGTCCCCTCAGCCTACATTTCAAATAAAACCGGAAACTCCAGTGGCCCCAAAGAAACACCATGTGATCCAGGAGCTCCCCTTGGACAACACATTCGTGGTGGGCTGTGACTCACTCTCCAAGTGCTCATCGACTAGCTCCGACCCATACAGTGTCTCAGAGTGCAGCTGTCAGGGGGGATTCAAGACCGCGGGGCAAATCACCACCCGACAGGTAATTCATGACTTCCTTTTTAAACCCACCCACACTAGTCCCCACTCACACTCCCCTTGCTGTCCTCTGGTAGGTGATGTGAAAGGGGGAGGGTGGGAGCATGAAGCCAGGGGATTTTCTCACACAGACCATGACCATGTCTACATGAATGTCATTTGCACTTAAAAATGGGATCCCTTGAGAAACAAAACAAAATGCTAAAACATAATTAGTTGCAATTAATACATGAAACCTTTCACTGCTTTGTTATTGGTTCTTGTATTTGCCCTCCTTTATAAGCAACCATAATAGCATAATCATTCACCAAAATACATGAGCAGGTTAATCTCAGTTAAAAGCTTGAGTAATGGCAGCAGTGCAATTATGATGGTATTTTAAACTTGACTGTGAGTAGTTGGTGGTAATGTAGCCTGATTTAGAAGGGCCTCAGATAGATGACTGAACTCTACTGATGTATTTGAGGTCAAGGGCAAATTAGGTGCGTGTATTTGACTGACATGTTTCAACAAGGCATGCAGAAAGTGTCAAAATCGACTAATTTTATCAGGTTTTCATTTAGGCAAAAAGTGTGAGGGTAATAGCACAAAACAAAAGAAATGCTCTTGATGTGCTAAATCAACTTGATAAATAACCCCACTTTTTTGTGGCTCCTGTCCTCAAAATATTAAGTGCCGTCTTAACTGTGCCATTGAGGCTTTGTGGGAGAGAAACTCATTTGAATGCCAAGGTACAGCATAGGGCTTATGATTCCCTAAGAGATATGTGCCAAATGCGAAGTGCCCCAATAAATAAAAGCTGGCAAGGGAAATAAATGTAAATCAGAGGTAAGGAGAGGTGGCCTTGCTCTGTGCTGACAGCCAGAGCAGAGCACTGTGGGGAAGACTGAGTACAGCTCGGGGCAAGGGAGGGGGTCACAGGGATCAAGGTGACGCAGAGCCTTGAGACCAATATACTTAAATACCAAGGGAGCAGTAGTCCATAAAAATCCTGCCAGGGCGACATTGCATTTAGACCATAAATGCTCTACTTTAATGACCCCAATTATTGTTATAAATGGCATATGTTGATACACCATTTTCACATTTTTCAAATTAGCTCTAGGAGAGGATGTAATGACATCACAACAAAGGTTTGCCACTTTGATGAGTTATAGTTTGTGTTTTACTAGACATTGATGAATGCTATCATTGTATCCCCAATACATGACAGAGTATGTACATGTTGATATTTGACCTGCTACCACTAGTACAATGGAATTATTCAAGCCTGACTAGTCCATGCACGGGGCAGCAATTTATTCCGGGTGATATGTGCGTTGTCCTAGTGTTCCCTCAGTGTCAAACATCCAGTTGATTTTGCCGGCTTTTTCGAACCATTTTCTTGTCTTTCATTTTGTTTCTTTTAAGATTTTTTGAAGATTTGGTTGTTGCTTGGTTGCACTGGCTTTCATTTTTGTTACTGTTTTGATCACGATTATCACAACTGCCATTCATCCAATTCTGGGTCAATTTCATGATATTGCATCAATAATTGATTTTGTTTGATGAGGTGCTTGCTTTTGTTTGTGTCTAGTCTCATATTGCACACAGTTTTCAGATGTTTGGTTCAATTCTGTCTGTTTTGCTCCCAGTACACTTCAATGTGTCATCTACCAAGCTTAAAAAATTCTCATAGCATAGTTGTGATAAATGACTGTTGATCCTGTGAAGTATTGTACTTAGGCTAATTTATGAAGACACCCACACAGAGTGGATAGTCATTCCCTTCATCCACCTTTTATTTGAAACCCTAGTTAAAGGCAATATCTGCCATGGTACATTATATATAAGCCTACTACATGCCCCTGGTACCAAAGATTCAATCCATAATGTATTTATACGACACACTGACGAGTTGTCAGAATGATTTTCCCCTCTTATGGGTAGTGGCTGCCCTGAAATATGCAGAAATATTCAGTCTGTGTTTCAACAATTCGGAATTATTATCCGTTACGAATTTTAAACATCAAGGATTCAAATTGATTTCCACTTGTGTTGCTGATCAGAGTGGAGTATTTTTGTGCATATAATTTAAAATCAATGAATACATAATTAGTAAACATTCTCCTTAATCCTCAGGCTATGTTTACATCTGATTATTTCTGAAGTATATTTATCACTCCTTTAATATGAGACGTATTTAATGTATAAAATTCTCATATTTTGGTCCCAGAATTTGACTATTATCAAAATCTAATATCTTTTCTCATTGGTTGTACTCATCAAACACTATCTTCAGTGATGTCAAGCTCACAATATATCTAATTTTTTCCTTCCCCTTGAGCAAGTGACAAGTGATTCCTCCCACTATAGACATTAGATTTCCCACAAGTTTTAAGAGTGCTTATTTAAAGCCTGTGTCATGGAAAAAATAGCATGAAGCTTTGCTTGATGAGAATCAGTGGCTGCAAAGGTTAATTAAATGCACTAAAGGGTTAATCACTCGTAATACTGTATGATTAAAATCACTGTAATTGGTTTGCGAAGGAGGCTGATAAGAAAGAGGAAAAAAGGCAGCCGTCCTTAAAGATTATCAGGGGATATCACAAACTATCCTTGGAGTCACGTTCTGAGGATCTGAAGTGATGTGACAATAGATGACCAGCAGCCCTGTTTGTTGAGGCCCTATTATAATTTCATCTCTCTTTGATTTAATATGTGTGCTTTTTCAAGAAACACAAGGTTTCAAGGTCAAAGACAAACACTAAAAAAACTGCACTTCTTCAAAAGGTGTAGTTCTTGCTTTTATCTGATTAGTAAAAAAAAAAAATATATATATATATAAGCTTCACTTTGTCTAGGTGCCAGTCCCCTTTCAGAACAACCTAATACCAGAAGCCTAAAATAAAAGATCATGGACAGGATACTGAGTTTTCCCTTTTCATTCACTAAAGTGACACACAGCGCTCTAGTGCTTTTACAGTGATCTCTCATTGCCACACACCCAAAGCAGTTGAAAATACAGAAAGACAGAAAGCCCACCCATGGAATAACAATGGGGAGGGAACGCAGATGGAGATAATTATGCTTGAAGGTCACCAAAATGTTTTCAGGGACTTTACAGATGTAGCTGATAAAGAGTAAAGCTTGTAAAAAAAATACTTCAGAAACTACAGATTTGTGCCACCATATGGCTTCATTATACAACACGAGCTGTATTTGCAAATGCAAACATCCTCTTTTCCCTTCTTTCTCTTCCCAGTTTTTATGCATCTCATCATTTTCTTTTAACCCTTACCCCCTTTGATATTAGAGGTCAATCCGCCTCCAGTGATGAGGAGTTCTCGTGAGAGTGTGCTTTAGAGAAGGCAGATCAAATGACTACCACCCTGCTTGAGTGATCTCAGACCTCACCATGAATATTCAGAGGATAAAATGACTAATACGTTCTTTTGTTTGGCCCATAATTCTGGGGCCATAGAGCATGCGGGGTCGCTGTTTAATGAATCTAACATCCACGGCACACTATAGGAGAAAGTTTTGTTAGTGTTTTGTAGTATCACTTACACATACATTACAGATTGATTAATTACCCCATAGACCTCACTGTAAGTGTTGTGGTTTTGCCGTATTTGGAATGAAATTCATGGTACTCTCAGTTTTGTAACTATAAGACAATATAAATGCATTGGATAATGAGGGCAGCAGTAAACTAGATTTTTGAACATCATCATTTATTTCTGTGGGTGAAGGTAAGGGCCTTTCACACCAGCCACCAACAGGATGGTCTGATGACAAAGTGTTTGTGCTTACTGGTAGTGGGTGATTAACCAGGGGTAGAAGCTACGATTTTAAAAGGCAAAGTAGGCTTGTTAAACAAATGTAATGCCATCATTAAATCCTAGGGACTGATTATGATTTTGTTCGTATCTTATTGTCATTATTTTGTTTTTCTGTTGAGTCATTGCATCTGTAATCACTGTGCCTTGCTAACGTAAGCACTATCAGGTCCGATTCATCCTGATTCCGATATTCACAGATGTGTTGCTAACTTTGCGAGGAACAGCAAAATGTCATATTCTGTACATATCAGAGGACCCACTGGCAAGGGTCCGAAAGAAAGAAAGAGTGGGCCTAAATTGATCCAAACGTTTTTCTGAGGGGGAAATGAAGAGTGCTGCACTAGTGTGGTGGGAGAGAAAAAGATAAATTGGGAGTGATAATTGGATAAGATTGCATGCTCTGATAAGTACAGGAAAATGCACAAACCTTTGACACCTGTAGCATTCTTCAAGGAAACCTGACAAGATAATGACTCAATTGCCAGCCGTACCTTGAAGAATGCTTTTTATTTTTGTAATCTTCTACACTCTTTTCAGAGATTTTTTTATTGAGTTTTCAATGTAGCTTCATGCTGATAAGGCTACAGCTTAGGCTGCTCAGAGCTCAATGATATTGTAACTACAATCTCCCTATATCTGTCTGTCTCTCTATATTTCAGGAAATGGCACTGAAACCACCACACTATGGCACACTCTGTGGCACAGGTACAGCTCGCTCCCACAGGATTAAAATCAATCTCTAGCTCCCACTACCTAAAGAGAGAAAAAGAGAGAAAAGAGAGAGAGAGGGCAGAGGGAGGAAAGAAGGAAGGCAAGAACTGAAGAGGTGAAACAAGTACTTTACTGTCTCTACAGCCTCAAACCCCACCTCTTCATACAATCGAGCGGAAAGATGAATTTGGAGGTGGAGGTGAAAGGGAATGGGAGTTGGGGAGTGTCTCAGAAAAAGAGACGTGCTTCATGTTGCTGCCTGAAACTTGACAAAGCTCCTCCTGTGAATCTGTTGGAAGTTTGAAATGTTTTATTGAGTCCTATGCTATTATTTACCTGTGTCAGTGAGGATGATATTGTATGCCCTGAACCCTCCTCAAAAATCTCCCACTCCAGCACCCACTCTGTAAAATAGGTGTCAAATACAGTCAGTAGATTTGTAAAGTATGTTTATATGTATGTATGTATATCTATCACAGAGTTGATGGTGTTTATATTTATTGATTGCATTTCTTTGCATTGTTTTTAAAACTGCCTGGTGGCCATTTTATTTTCTTACTTTCTATTTTTTTGTATCGTTTGCTCTATTTGGGCTTGCTCATGGAACTAATAATGTATTTATGCTGCAAGGCCTACAATCCATAGGCTTACATAACTATTGAGCCCACTCCCAGTTTATCATGTCTGTCACCCTTCGCCTCTTTCTGTCCCACTTTTTGATGCCACTGATAGCGAAGTTAGCGACGAGCGTGGCTAATGCTGCAGAAACACGCACGGACCCCACAATACGACCACATTTGTAGCGCTTTACAACCGTGCTAAAGATCGCCAAGCTGTTATTACACTGGGAGGAATGGTAGGACAAGTTTAATACTTTGAGCTAAGCCACAATCACAAGGGACTAACTGCTGGGGTTATAATCAAAAGCTGTTTATGTAGGGCAGATTTGAAGAGCACTAAGCCTAACCTTTTGTGTGTCGCTTTCAATTCCTAAGTCGGAAGTGATTCAACCTGTGAGATCCATATTAAAATGACTCCAGATGGTAAAAAAAATAAAATAATAATAATAATCCTCAGGCGGTCGTTGATATAAGTTGGTGGGTTTAAGCAAAAATGACTTGACTTTGTGCACTTATTTACACTGAAAAAAAAAATATAAAAAAAAAAAATCACATTTTCTGATGAGAAGAACACCAAAATGAAAAGGTAATCCAGGATTCAGTTTGAAAACAGCAATAAGTTAACATTTGACAGAAAATCCACTACAGTGTAATTAATACATTTTTGGGCCTTCTGTTCAGAGCATCATTTTCCTCCACTTTTACTTCACCCATGGAATCATTATAGTCCAGTATGGCTAGAATCATTTCTGCAGTATACACCAGTAACTGGCTTGATGGGTTAGCAGCATTGTTGTTCAATAGTCCTGTTGATTGGTAAGCTAAAGACTTCTTTGATAGATAAGGCCGTAAAGGCACCTTCAGTACATACATATAACCATAGAATTAGAGTCATTAAAATGGACATAGCCTGTGTAGTCACTTGGAAATGTACAGATGGACTGGACCAGAGGCTGTTTCCCACTCTTGTACAAGACTATATATAGTTAAATGAAATTACTGCACGGGCCAGAAGCCTTTTTGATTTTGTTCCAGTCTTAATATGTCATGGTTGTACAGACTATGTCTATTTTAAAGCTTTTAATTTTATGTGTGTCACCTCTTTGTGAGGCAGGTTGTTATTATTTAAGGAGGTATGTTCATGTAATTATGGTATCAAATGTATTCACTACTGCGTAGGAGCCACAGTATGAAATATACATAGCATCCTAGCACTGTGTAATAATTAGACTTGCCTGATCTTTGGGGAAAAGAAAAAAAAAAAAAAAACATACGTGGGGGAGAGCTTTTGTCCTTGTAAGGGAGACAGAAAACCTAATTTTTATTCAATGTGAAGTACAATATGCACCTTACATGATCTTTGTAATTTACTTTGATTTGCCAGTGTGGAGAAAACTGTAAATGTTTTGTTTATGTATGTGTGCGCTTCTGAAATTTATTAAAGTCTTTTGCATTGTATTGCATATTTTGAAGACTCTTCTTGTTCATTGTTTTGAGCACTCAATATCCATTTGCATCACTCAGTTCAGTTCTCTGCACACGATACTGTGTTTGCTTTGTGACAAGAGTCAAACACATGCTGTAGAATAAGCTGTTGTTTTTCTCTATGTACAGTTAATCAGTATTGGTCAAACAGGCTGTGGCCTATAGAAGCACGTGTGGCTCTGCTGGTTCGGACACATTTAATAGGCTCATTTCAGCCATAGAAAAACACCCATACTTTTCTTCTCCATTTTGCAACACTGTAGCACTTAAGCAGGAGAAAGAAATGAAGCAATGGTTTAGCTATACATTGCTAATTAGAAGCAATTACAGATAAAAAGTTATGGAAATTTGGTGAGAACACATTCTTTGAAGTGCTCAGACAGAAAATAGCAGAACAGAAGCTTTTTTTGGACCAACACAATTTTTTTTCTTTTCTATTGTTGTTGTTTTTTGGTCTCCTATCCATGAGAGCTGATAATGATCATTTGATAATGATAACTCTGCTATCATGATGTACAGTAGTGTACAAGCACAGGGTTTTACACATCTGAGAGAGATTGATGCTAGGAGGTACAGCAACTGCGGCTCAAGCATTGTGTTACACTATGTTTATGTGGATTTGATCCAAAAATATAGACTTGAAAGGCATGAAACAAAGCCTGAGTAGAGACAACAGAAAATGTTTAATTGCTTATCAAAGTTACTTCATATTTTGAGACGGAGAGAGAGCTAATCAGTTCCCTCAGGAAAAGTGTCCTTGGTGATTTGAGAAAATGGTGCACACTCAAAAGGAGCATCCGGCTATAGAGTGCATAGATGTCAGCTTTCTATTAATAGATCAATGTAAACCTGTTAAATGCATCATCTTCACTTAAAAACAGAGAGCCAGGATAGATCATAAGGTAGATGTATCTCTTTGAGCTAGATAAATTATGGTTTGATTTTTTTGTGTGTGTGTTATGCATAATTAGGTAATGAAATGTTTTCAAATGAGCCATAAATAAATAAATAATCCAACAAAGCCACAGCATTAATGAGTGTTAACATTTGTGCATGAAGATAGAGTAGGCGATAAATGGATTTTTTTTTTTTTTTTCTGCATCGGAGTGCAAAGTCAAAGATGAGAGCAAGGCGAGGAAAGGAAAGATATTTAGTAGAAACAGGGATTGCTGGTGTTGGTGTAGAACAGAAAATGTCTTTGCTACGTCTTTGGACCGTTTCATTGTTGCTCCTCAGACAGGTGCGACATTCGTGGGCTCACATTTAAGTGCATTCCCTGCGATTTTTTTTATCATCTATTAAATGACTTTTAAAGGTTGTCCTATGGTTTTATTGCAGCATGTCACTGAGGGAAGTGTTTCCAGAGTTTCTCTGAGGACATATTGATTCATGATTTATGAGGACGCAGTATTCAATTTAATCTAACAGGCCAGGAAGCTAGTTATATGTAGTAAGTTTGATTATATACGGTATAATGCAATGATGTTTCTGCAGATGGACCCACACACAGGAGTTTCCACTGACACGCAACGTTTTTTCTTTGTGTTGTGGTGGTGAGGCTGTCCATATGGTCCTCATTAATTGAATTGTTTTTTTCTCTTTCTACTTTCTTTGCTTCAATATTTACACAATGACAATCAGCTCCTTAGTTTCCTGCCATGTAAAATGTTTAGCTTGCACTGCAGTAATCAAGCATGTACGGTTATTATTAGTTACGAATAATGAACTTGATGATTAATCAGAAAGCACAGGTGAAGTTTTGTTATTCTAGTCAAAGCGTGCATGACTGGCCCGGTGACTTTCCTCAACCTTGAAGATGCAATCAGTGCGATCAGTACTTCACCCCTGTTAACCAATTATCTGCTTTGAATAAAGGTAACATAAAACCAGAACATATCTGTAATTCACGTGGGTAACAATCCAAAGGAGCAATTAAGATGGCAAAAAGCACAATTTTCTTCATGTAACATTGATGATACAAGTCAGTCACATTCTCTGCTGAGATCACTGTCATCTGCTGCAGACAGTGTAGAGTGACAATTCAAGATTACAGATTGTTGCGACAGTTTTCTGTCTCCTTCCTAAAACCAATGTGCATTCAGTAATCAGAGCACCACTGCAGATATTTTATATTTCCAAACCTGTGTGAAAGCAGTGGTAGTGAAAGTCTGTGTGCATTTGTAAGACCCTCTCTTTATAACTTGTGAATTTGACTTTGGTGAATTTGGCAGCTGCTCATACCTTCATGCATTTCTAATGCTTTTGTATGTTTTGAGCGGTGATATTATAGCCTCAAACATGGAAGTTGTATTTTGTTATATGGTCGATACTTCCCCTATAAATATTTCCTCTCTTTTAAATACATCAATGTAAATACTATAAATGCTTTAAATCTGAGGCTTTTAATGTTGCGGGTGTCTATGGGGAGGTGTAGCTCAATTTGCCAAGCAGCAAGCCTGTTCAGGGTATGACGTGAAGTTGTCCTGAAGCAATACTGACTGTCTGAGCAGGGGCTATTTATGCATGTGCTGTGCAGTGGTGCAGGAAACAAGAAGATGCTGTTTTTCTGTTGCACTCCACTCAAGGCAACACTCCACACAATTGCTGCCAAATCTCTGCCAAACTGAATAATTCAATCATCCCCCCCATAGCTGCGGTGGTCTAGCTACCTTTGTGTGTGCAACAATCAAATCAGGGTGGAAGCCCGCCGAGTGGTTCTTTCTGAGACACTGAGTAGCTCTACAGCCCGGAGATTGTTTTCATTGAAAACAATTCTGTTGATTAAACGAGGTGTGACTGTGGAGCAGGGATCTGAAGAACATCGATTGCTTGTACAATTGTTTGTTTCTTGTTAAAAGTGTGATCTGAAACAGTAGTTGCTGATGGTGTGCAAAGAGCATATGGTTGGCTGGTGGTGCCCGCAAGACAGTTAGAGTGCTTCTGCCTTCCCTAAAATATCGCAGGTAGAGAAATCCACCATGATCTGCAGTGTAGAATTAATGATGCCTTCTCGTTCAAACGCAAAATGTTTAGAAATGCAGTTGCTGGTGGGTTGGCAGGGCCTCGTCTGTGCTTGATTGTTTTGGTGAATGTATGTTACTTCAGTTGTTGTAATAGGGATAACTGAGCTTTACAAGCATTCATTGAGAGATACTGTCCTCCCCATTTCCTTTATCCCACCCTTCTTTGAGGTAATTGCATGGTTTCAACCGTAGTTTTGCCCACGAACGTTTAACTTTAATCCCCCCCCAGAATACAAAGATACATAATGAAATGATAAGGCGAAATTACCATGTTGTCTTTGTGTGTGTGTGTGTGTGTGTGTGTGTGTGTGTGTGTGTGTGTGTGTGTGTGTGTGTGTGTGTGTGTGTGTGTGTGTGTGTGTGTGTGTGTGTGTGTCAATGTTTATATCTATTATTTTCCCGGCTAGGTCACTGGTGGGGCAGCCACATTCTGTGCACATCTGCAACAGAGCCAGAGTCAGATAGAGGTTGTCTGCATTGATATTCTTCCCTCAATTTACCTTCTTTTTAAGTATACAGTGGAAAGCCTGTCCGGCAATCTATCATGCTGCCGGAGCTGCTAAATGAGCTTTTCATAGCCACGTCCCGCTGTGCATCATTGTTCAACACTATGTGATGCTGTCAAAGTTGTGTAAAGCAGAATTTATTTTGCTGAGCTGTACTAAATACGTAAATCAGTTTCTTAAAGTAAAAAAAAAATGAATGCCTTCACTGTGATGCTACACTAGATGTATTGTGTGGTAACTTGTTAACCATATATCACAAAAACATCCATCCCTGGAAAGGATGTTTTAGCTCAAGACATTTATTCAGTGTTAAGAAAACATGTCATGACAAAATGCAGTGGTATGTTTGCAAACTGAAGGTGGCCAGACTCAAAGGCAACAACTTAAAGACATTGTCCGAGGAGGGCCATGTCTGTGTACTCCTTAATCCTAGTAATCCCCCGACAGAATTCTTGATTTGCTTTTGTAAAAGAGATTGGGAGATGATAAGATGCTCGTCCGCCTCCTTAGAATAGCTGATAATCTGGTTTGAACAGAAGACTCAGGGGGTATTTAGCCTGCCTTAACATTTGCCCAAGCAGATGGCGCTGACGGAGGAAAGGCACAACCTTAGCCTCCAACCCCCCTCCTCCCTCTGCCTGGTCCACTTTGGGGAAAAAAAGAACAGTGGGATGATAATCAATGTTGTTTATTTTGCTGCTTGACTCTTTAAGTACTTTCAGCCAGATTATAGGCTTTTGTAGAGGATAATCGGAAGACCGCAGACAATTGCCTTTTTTCCATCCTGACAGTATCCCCCCACGAACGCGCAAAGAAGGCGATTTAAACTAGATGCCAACTCTTAATTCCTGATTAGTCCCATTGCAAACCCTGTTAAAATGAACCGGACACTGCGCTAATCACTGCATTTCAAACACTCCCTGTTCTGGTGCAGTGGACATACCATATCCAGTCATAAGAAGACATCCCCTGAGCGATATTTCCATTAATACTTGCGTTTGAAGCTGCCTGTTTCTCAGTGTGAAGACACACACACACACACACACACACACACACACACACACACACACACACACACACACACACACACACACACACTATGAGCCCAGAAAATCTACTCCAGGGTAAATGTAACACCTCAGGCCTGAACAACGAATGTGCTGACCTCCTTCGACAACAGACAGAGACAAGCCCCTTCCCATCTATACTGTATGTTGTACAGTAAAAAAAAAAAAAAAGACAGAAATAAATAAAAGAAAGAGTGGCTCTTATTTCTGCTGCACGTGGCATAATTCATATTGGATATAATAACAGATGTCATAACCGAGACACTATCATCTGCTAACGTTGAACGCACGTCATTTCACTGGAACAAAGACGCAGTATCATGAATTTTGAGAAATTGTAGCAATGCCATACCTCTGATAGCGTGCATGTAAGCTGTAAGCATGACTGCATGTAAGCCATTAAGTCGTTTATATTGGTTCCCTAAGCCCACCTCTCTAACCTAATGCCTCCGGCAATCTTCTCAGCTTGGACCGGGCACCTGCAACAAAAGCATCTGAACAAATGAGATCAGCCCATCACCTAATTAGAGCTGCGCATGGCATAAGTGGGCCTACTGGAAAGGTCTGCACATACACGCGGACTGTCCGAGGCATTTGATGCATCCATTCTGTCTTTCTTTATGCAGTTTGTGTTCTATAACAGGATTGTACACAGCTGTCAGGCTCAGTCTGAGGTACAAACACAACACAAAACACAAGCAGAGGCCCCAAATGTATCCTGCTCAGGCATGTACACAGTGCAAAGTTAATCCACACATACACAGGGACATGCTGATTTTCTTTGTCTGCGCTCATCCGGTCACAAGCCAAAGAGTCAAGCAGAAGGGTTTGAAGGGGAATGATCATGTTCAAAACAGCTTGCATGAGACACGCAAACATTATACGTTGTGACTGCAACTACCTCCACAGCTTGATATCTCCGTGTCATATTTGCTGTGATTCACACGGTTCTTGCCTTTATTTTTTTTCCTGTCGCCTTTGCTGTGCTATTTAAGCGCTTCCTCGTAGTAAAAATGTGCTGCATGTCATGTGCTTGAAAACTGATGTCAGCAACACGGTACATATGGAGTCATTAACAGAGAATATTACATGGTGTTCCACGTAATGCTAATGCCAGTCAGTGGTAACACACAGTGTGTAGCTGTGCTCTAATGGCTTTGATCTTTACCTGCTCCAGTGTTAGGACACTGTTGCCTCTTGGAGTCAAAACCACAGAATTAACCTGTACAAGCAAACAAAAGCAAACATCTCTAAGCCCTTAACAAGGTTTGGAACTAATCGCTTTTTCTCCATCAGACACAGCTCCACTTTCTTTAATACCTTCACCCCGATAAAAGCTTACCTTCAATTTACAGTAGGTAGCTCCTACGCGAGGGAACATATTCCACAATAAGGAGGAAAGATAGCTAGAGCTTGAAACATGAAAGGATAATAGAATCAGGGCTATTTTGAAGAGTCTTCTTAAATAATGCGTGTGATACTCACCAATGGTCATAATGAATGTATGTGCACGCAGTCTTCAGAAAGAGCAAGCAACTCATTCCCAGGATCAGTCATGTACACTGTTACATGTCGTCCTGACAGTTTTTCATGGCAGAGGTCTGTGTTGCTTGAATGGTCATGTGGTCATTATGAAGTGATAAGATGCCACGCCAGACGTTGGTGCTTCTCACACACCCTTTGAGATACTTCTTCTAAACCCCTTTGAAGTTATGGCTTAGTTATATTGGTAACTAAAGAATAACTGGTAACTAACATAATTTGAAAACAAACAGAATATCAGCATTCAGAGATCAATCCAGTTTTCCGAAATCAGTGAAAGTGTTGATACAAACTCTGTGCACATTACGACTTATATTTCTCCATATTGCGTTGATGAAATTTGTTTCACACTTCGAGGCATCCTCATTTATTTAACTGGAATGTGTAGCTCTCAATATTCATTTATCCAGTTTTGGAGATACTGTTATATGATCATTTGTCTTGGGACACCAGTCATTGTTGTTATGATTATTGTTGTACGAATATTGTACGAGCCTTCCTTCATTGAAAGGGACGGTTCATTCTCAGGTGATTGTGCAGTCACTTGCCAAACGGTCACTTTGTTCTCATCAGTCTGTATAAGCAGTCCATTCCTTTTTTTTTAACAACACTGCTAAAAACTATTTATTTTCCCCAAAATCTATTTTAAGTTTATTGAAGTTTGCTGATCTGTGAATGCCGGTATTTGGTTGATTTTGGATTTTTGCCCAAACTGTGCACTTGTTATTCAAGATTTTAAGTTGTGCTTCCCATTGTCCTTTACTCCAACAGAATTTTCTTAATTTACAATTTCCTGATAGGAACATGCAGTTTCAGAGTTTTAATAATGAAATCTAAGGCCAGTACATTTTAATAATTTGGCCATAGTCATAATCGTTTCAATTTATAGTCTTCCTCTCCACTAAATAAATTTATAGATAATCCAATTTGTTAAAATATATAAGAACACCTTAATACCATCTGCTTGCAATCACCTTGTTTTGCTTGTCTTCCGTGTATTTGTAACAGCCCGGATATACAAATGATACTTAACTATCTAATAGAATTTCCACAATGTTCTCTCCATTTCCATTTCTCTCTGTTTCCAGCCAAACAAGGGTTAGGGTTAGGATTCAGAAGAGTGGCCCATACTGTATATCACATCCAAATAGATATGTACTTGTACTATCTATGATGCACACATATAGACAGGCTGTGATGACACACACGTGTTCAGACCCAGAGTTAATGGACAGCACTTCAATGACTTCAGTGAATTGTGTCGACCTTATTGTATTGTGTGGATGATTGTGTTATGCTCCCTCAGATAATGACTGTGCCCTACTTTGACTTTGAGGCAGTGACCTGAAATAAGGCTCACAAGTGAAATCTGAGTCTGGGTGAACCTGGAAGTGATTAAGGTCACCCAGACACACCACATGTGTTTGACACCCCTCCCCCACCCCCTGACCGCCCCACCCCTAGTGACTCACATCAGCCAATGTCTGCAAATCCTTAGGCAGTCTTTTGTGGGAAT
This sequence comes from Brachyistius frenatus, assembly GCF_029030835.1. Classification (NCBI taxonomy): domain Eukaryota; kingdom Metazoa; phylum Chordata; class Actinopteri; family Embiotocidae; genus Brachyistius; species Brachyistius frenatus. The sequence goes on from NW_027210616.1 coordinate 5,216,349, forward strand.
CCTCCTCCATGCAAACATTGACCATTGCTAATATGGGTGTCAGCATGATTAAATACACCAACACACCCATGAAAACAAGCCTAGATTTATTTTAGAACATTATTGTCCTGGGGTACAAGAGAACATCACTAAAATCACGACTGTTTGCTGTCTTGGCTCCTAAATGATGGAATGAGCTCCCAACGACATTAGGACAGCAGAAAGTCTATACATCTTCCGCCGCAAACTAAAAACACACCTCTTCAGACTTTACCTTGAATAATAGCACTTAAAATGGCACTTACTTATAGCACTTTGAAGTTTGGCTATCTTGAAGAAAATTGTACTTTCTTGATTGTTGTTGTTCTGAATTTGTACCCTCATGGTTGAAATGTACTTATTGTAAATCACTTTGGACAAAAGCGTCAGCTAAATTAAATGTAATGTAACATGTTGTTGCCTTCTTAAATGACAAACAGTCTTAAGATTTACGGTAACCAATCATAGTTCAAACTTCACAGAGAGTATAATTTGTTTTAGACTAGGCAACGATATGATATAGATTGTAATCAACTCATAGTGCACAGCATGCTGATACTCCTGTGTCCTATGTATTACCTTTGGATGCTGACTGCACAAAGGGAGAGTCGCTGAGGTTACAAGTAGTTCAAAGGCAAACAGATCAGTGGAGGTGCACAGTAATGCAGTGCAATGTCAGTGAGGCAAGAAATATACCAAGTTTCTAAGGGAATATGAAAATACATCCACGTATTTAAGTATGCATCACATATAGGGAAAGCAAAACATCAAGTGAATGAAGATGAGTGCATCAGAAAAGATGACGCAACACCGAATCCCAGATTCGTCTCAAATTAAACTACATTCAGCTTCTTGATACATTATTTAGTGACTGAAAAGGCTGAGTTTCCTGGTCCAAGTCTCACTGACGTGATGCATACATGTCTTAATACTTCAGGGGAAACATGGATAACATGAGATCATGCCTGCCTCTTGAGGGTAAGATGCGCTGAGTGGATCTCGGCTTGTTTTTGCGTCTTGCAAATCCTGTAGGGGATCCGTGCACTGTTCGTTGCCACAGTCATGACGCTCAGATAGAAATTAGTCTTTCTCTGGTGTGTATGTAAATCAGAGTGGGGGATATAATGAAATAATGAAGACAGCCGCTGCTTTTTTCCAAGAGAGACCGTTGGGACCCACTATTTTTAGACACAACAAAGAGATAGCCAGGGGTGTCCAGTCTCTGGTTAAGTTATGGAGTTTCATCCACTTGTCAATGTACAAGTGCTTGTGTCAGTGTTTCGACACACACTGGGAAGAAATGGAGGCCAGTGTCTCCCTCTAGACAATGTCAATTAAGCCTCTGTGGGATTCAGTGGATGGATGTATCCATGGATGGTCTTTTTTTTTTTTTTTTTTTTTTTTTTATGGTTTAATGTATGATGGACATCATCCCTAAGATCACGAGAGTTGATTCTGAGTTATGTGTGGAGCGTATGCATTGGTCACATGCATGGTAACCCTGTAAGATGACCCTCCCTGCCAACAGGAAATGCTTTGTCACTCAGATAAATGTGGCAGATGAATGCTCAGCATGATCCTGAGGTATTTGTCATCTGGTGTTCTCCTTCTAATGGGTTTACTGATGATGATGGAGGTCAGAGAAGGACCTTGTGCTTCCCACCAGAAGTTAAGAACAGATTCTTAAGAGGGATCACAAAACAGACTCCAACCTTTCAGCCTTCTAGATTGCAGAGAATAAATGTAAACCCTGCTCTCACTGCACCTTTAGCAATAACCCCTATCAAGTCGTCTCCCTTTTGTTTGTGATGCTCTTTCTTAATCTCATTCAGGGTTGCTGCTGCCCAAGACATGCTAGGTCGTCCCCTCATTTTATCACTGAGAACAGTTCAACCATGAATTTATCTGACTGGAACTGTGTAAGAGATGTATTCCCATAATTTACTGTAACACCATTATCTCTGTCAATACAACATTTGAACTTGAAAATGTGATGTTGCAGATACAACAAGACTGAATCTTTGCAAAGTCAGATATTTTATGGCATCCTTGGCAGGTAGGAGCAGGGCAGTAATGCTGCCATGGTTGCCTTTTGGAGATAACACCTCAGAGGTCATTTGAATGACTTGGTGTAATGTGGGTCACCTCAAACGCACAGAGAAACCAACTTCTTGGCAGATTCTTCCTCTCTGGCAGTTTTTTTTTTTTTTAATTATTATTATTAAATGATAGTGACTGGTTGCTTACTGTATATATTGATGATCACTCTGCAGACTATTTCCAGAGTGCAGGGCCACACATATGGGGATGGGTGATAACACGAGGGCCTACCTGTCCACATCACGTTGGCTTGGTGTGAAAGGAATAACAACATCTGTTATCCCTCTATTAGATTTCTCATGAAAACATTATTTAATGTTACAGAAATGGAAACCCATAAATGTATCCTTAACATTGAGGATTTGAATGCCTCCAAAACTAACTGTCCTTGACTACTTTAAAAGGAAAACATAAAAGGCAGTGCATGTCAAGACACACATTCCCCAGCAAAGTGAAGATTCCTGCCTCTTATCTGTTTGATTTTGCACTTAGGGATTCTTTTTTTCTTCATCTTTTTCCCTTCAAACATCAAGTGCCAAAGTCATTTACATGTGCTAGGGGCAAGCAGAGTTAAAACACAGACATACAACTTACTGCTGTCTACAGGCAGTGTATGAAGAAAATAAGGAAGTTGTGAGGGATGAATAAGGTAGCTGAGGAAGAGTAAAATAAAAGGAAAGCGAAAAGGAAGGCAGGAGGAGAAAAATTAGAGAAATGAGGACAGTAGGGGGTGAGAGCAGTGAAACACGGAGAGGGTAATTCAATTTGACTAAAACTCTCTGTCGCTTCATACAACTGGGGGATTGGCCTAACCACCGAAATGAATTAAAATTCATGAACTATTGAAGAGTGAGCTGCCAGTAGAAGGTGGAGAGGATGATACACTTTTAAAGCAGGATATTCCGTTTTTTCTAATTACAAATAAATGAAGCTATTAGTTTACCTTAAATTAAAAGCAGATTCCCACTGAGATATCTGATCCCATGTGTTACTCATTTAAGACTGACTTGGGCCCCTATTGGGCTGACAGGCGAAGTGAAATTAGCACAAATGGGTAGTATCGTCTAACTCCTGCTGACTCAGTGCCCTTTCTTTAGCGTGGAACCAGCTGATGTTTCTGTGCTTGAAAACGAAGTCTGCAAAGTACCTTTTGGTCACAAAAAAAAAAAAAACGGGATAAGATTTCATAAATCTTATACCGTTCCATAAACGTCTGCGCGGTTGAATTTGGCATGGGAAGAACACACTCAGCCGATTATTTGTAATGCTTCCCAAACCAGACAAATCAAAAGAAAATCCAGTGTTTGACTTTGATCCATCCACAATATAAATAACTAATTTATCAGTTGTGCTTAAAGAGGCATACAATGGGAAGAACAGAGAACATTGTGTAGCTGGGATAATCCCTTAGAAGATTTATCCTGACGTTGCCTTGAGGGGAATAGTGGGAGCAAGAAGCGGATCCCGTTCCCTCCCTCTCTGTCTCTCTATCTCTGTTTCTCTGGATACATAGCCACTATCTCAGCTCCTGATCAGCCCTATTTAGTTATATTGCATTGTGTTCTTTGATATTCTAGTTAATCCGTCAAGTGAAGAGATTTAGCCGAAGATTACAGTGATTCAATGAACTTTTGATCACCTATGTCTGTAGCCCTATGGCATTTTCTTGATGCACTGTACAAGCATTTCTATAGATCGCTGTGTTTGTGTGGGTTTAGGGAGGCGGCTGTCTTCATCTCTCGTTTATGCGACTTTGACTGTTCCAAGATATAGTAGCAAGAGCAGTGTCGTTGATGGTCTGACAGCTCCACAGTTTCCCTCAACCTATACTCATGGGCTACTGACAAAGCACAGATGTAGTCTCACAAAGTGTAATTTACCTTAATGTTGTTTTAAGTTTTTAAAAAAAAGTAGGAAAAAAAACAAACTTATATGGCAGCAGCGGGAGAAAAAAATTCACTCCACGAGACCTGGTTTCCTGTTTAGATAGAACGGAAGCCTAATTGCAAATTCAGTTCTGAGCCAAAAAAAACGACCATGAAGTCATGAGCGGATTATTTTTTCTGCGGTCTGGTTAGTCAACCTGGTGACTTGATCTGTGGGCAGGACTCCAACAAACAGACCACAGAAGTGTAATTCCACTTCAGGACTGCCTGAGCCCATCTTACACATTTTGTATGCATGTTGTAACCCAAGGTGAGGTGTGTTGCCTGGCAACAACACAAACAAGCCAACCTAGTTTTGGATAACATCTGTTTTCAGTTCATAATTTTCTATCAGTTGGAGCTCTCTGTATGTGCAATTACTTGAACCAATCACATGCAAAAGCTTTTTCAATCTGGCTCTTTGAGTGCTGTCACTAGTTATTACAGTGTGCGCTATTTAGCAAAAGTGCATTTGCAGTTTGAAGAGCATCCCAAGATATTAGTGGCATCTAATTGCATTACCTGGAGGAGACTGATGGCGCCAGTTAAAATGGCTGGGCCCTGTTCAGGCTGTGTTGAGGGCAAGTGCTTCTTTACAGGTTAATACGTCATGTTTCTGACTGGAATCTTTTGTCGACTAAGTGATTTTCTGACAGCTTTAAGCCTCCACTTGCCTCACCAAATACCCTTATTCCCTAAGCAATCATACATTTTACCATTAATCCACTTTCATCCATGTGAAACTAAAACAATGACAGAATGATAATGCCAGCTAATGCAGCCAAATTTTGATTGCACAAGTCAGATTCTTTCTCATTAACTTGTTCTGAATTGATTCATGCATTCATGCTTGTTTACCTAGCAATAGTGTAAAACGTCCCAGCAGTGCAATCCATATTCAAGCAGGGCCAGCTGCGAGGCTTTGCTGCAGTACTTGTTCATTGAAGTCTTGGAAAAGCCAGATTGCATTTTTTTTCTGGTCTTTCATCACTCAATCACTTCTAAATAACCACTGATCAAATCATTACATCTTTTCAACAATCCATTGTACTGCTTACACTTTGTGTACACATAATAGATACATAATGCATAATAGAAAATCTCCACATAGCTCCTCTTTGGCAAGTGGACAAAAATGCATCTGTAAAATGTACAGTTTCCATAAGAATAAAAAAAATAATTCATCTGTTTGGCAGCTCAACATCATTTCCCCAAAAAGCCACAGGCAAATCTTGATGACTGAGAAGACAATAAGGTGAAAACTGCTAAGCGACCCTCATAGGATATGTCTCTAGCACATTCTGTCTTCCACTTCTAGATTTAGTAGGGACTGGAGGGGTTTTTACCTCACACTCCTCACGCAGTCCAGTGGGACTCTCATCTTGGGAATAGCATGCCAGTTTTATTGAGCAGGGAGTGGCAGCAGAGAGAGACAAGGGCCCTTAGAGATGCCTGGATGTTTTCCATATTAAACTGAAGAGAACAAGACTTAAGAGCTCACTGGTGAAATGACTCATTTTCAAAATCAAAACGCCAGTTAAAGTAGCATAATTATGGAAACAGTGACATGTCTATGTCTGCTGTCGGCGTGAGACTTTAATTCCACTTGTACTACCCCACTGTCTCCCCTCTTCTCTCAATCAATCCTACACATTCCTCTAATCATTTCCCACCCTCACTCTTTCCCCTGGCCCCTCCCTTGCGGCGGTAGCCTTTTTACTAATTCCCCAACCTCCAACTCCTTCTTTTTTCTGCCTCACTTCCTACTGAGAGTAAAATGTCTATGGGCATTTATATGCACTTTAATATGAGCAAAGGATGTGGGGTAATAAATCGCTTCTTTCTCTCAATGAGCCATAAGAAGCGGTGATAAAAAACAACTTTTCTGTTGTTGTGCGCTTTTGCCTTGTGAAGTGAGAAAAAAAAGCTGTGTTTGAAGTTCAGATTAGTCTTCAGGGAGTCCCACCTATTGGGACTGTTAACCTTTAGCCATTCAGCTATAAAGCAAGTGGGTTCCATTAAAATACATAATGCATGAAGTGCCGAGATTGCATACCATTGATCAGCACTTGAATAAATTGAGTTGAAAAAACCATTAACATAACCAGTTACACATAAAGTGAGATGAATAAAGTGCAGTGTAACACCTGCAAAAATTAGCGACTATCAGCTGCAGTTTTGTGATGGTTGAGGTGGACAGGCTAACTGAAGGCAATTTAAAAATAAATAGTAATGAACTATAATTCCAGCTATTTGTGTAATGATTTGCTCCCTGCTTTTGTTGTCTTCCTACCGGCATTTTAGTCACAGTTCTTTCCCATCATAAAAAAATAATAGTCTGAGTTTGAAATGTTTTATACACAGACAGCCTTTTGTGATTCTTAGCTTCAGAGAGATCTTGCTATAACCATTTCTTCGATTTAGTACCGGATAGAAGGTAACTTTTTTCCTCAAACTGTATCACAATAGCGAAAGTTCACTTCAAGCGAGAAACACTCTTTTGTTCTTTTCACCTTTCACTCTCTGTAACTAGAAATACTTAACTTTATGTTGTTGTTTAGTTATTGTTTATCCTGTTGGCTGAGTATGAAAAGTTGCCCTGAGATACACGAGAGCGGTTTAGCTCGGTGCAGTCGTGGTCTCCAAGGCAGCATTGACTCATGGCGCCTGGTTGCTTCAGATGCGGAAACAAAGATCGCTCCCCCTCCCCCAACAACCACACTCCACTCTCCAAAGCATGTACATGTTCCCCCTTTTAATGCAATTAAGGACTACCCTGTCAACTTGACAGGTAGCCTCCATCTCCTTAAATGCAAGCACGCCACTACAATAAGTCTTTGTGAGACTAACATGCCATTTTCTTCCCCACCATTTTTGTTTTCATGTTTCGAACTCCCCTTCCCTCTTGTATCAGGAATAATTAGGGCAATTAATTCAGGTGAACACCCATTATACCATATGTGTTTTCAGATTAGGTGCCGAGGAAGCTCTGTCACCCAACCCCGTGCAGACTGGGAGATGACCCAAATTAAAGCATGTTTCCTCCCACCCATAGTACCCCCTTCCTCCTCAGACACCCCCCTCTCCCCCCTCCTTCTCCACCACTCCAAACCCTCATCCCCATCCCCCTTCCGGTTCCATGCCAGCATCCCTGCAACAATGCCAGGGAACGCCTGCCAATGGTGGCAGCTCCTTAATGAAATAGTAATTGTGACTGTGACTTGCATGCATCAGTTGTTTCCCTGTCCTGTTCTGTTTCATTGCACAATACAGACAGGAGTCTACTGAGTTCCAGCTCTGTAATTTCATTAATGCTCAGTGTTGCACCTCTGCGTATAGTTTGTTTTCATTACAGCTTTACATTAGCTGTGATTGCTTTACTAAGTCCTTTGCCTTATTGTGCTAGGTCTTAATATTTTAAGAAATGCTGCGTATATGAACTCTACCACATGTGCAAATAGAATCACATTTTCTGGAGTAGCACCCCAATGAGTTATGCATGAAGTCGATTAAATATTGCCTAAAAGAGATGCCTAACAAGATGTTTGTGTGGTGGCAGTAACAGCTGTTCAGAGATACACGAGAGCTTGGAATATTTAAGATCAATACATCATTTATTTCTCTGGGAGTCTATAATGGGCCCGCAATCGTATGCTCCATTACTGGACACAAGGGCCTAGACTGCTGACCAATCCCATCTAATGAAAACAAATGTACTGGCAGCCTGAGGAAAAGAAATACACTACACTGCAGTTAACGTTCCACTGTCATTTTGTATGAGGACTGTGGCCCTGGTCTATCCAGAACGGCAGGCTTAACAACTCAAGTGTGTCATTATGTGTGGGCAGGGAGTGGGAAAGCCAAAAAGTGCCTTAATAGCAGACCTCTGCTGAAAATCAAAACCAAATTGCAGTAATTTAATGGACATGTAACTGCAGTACGTCATGAATTTATTACTTCTACTGAATTTATCTACTTACCTATCAAATAATCAATCAATCAACCTACCCACCTACCCACCTACCAAGCTAGCTTTCTATCTATCTATCTATCTATCTATCTATCTATCTATCTATCTATCTATCTATCTATCTATCTATCTATCTATCTATCTATCTATCTATCTATCTATCTATCTATCTATCTATCTATCTATCTATCTATCTATCTATCTATCTATCTATCTATCTATCTATCTATCTATCTATCTATCTATCTATCTATCTATCTATCTATCTATCTATCTGAACTCTCATTGTGTGACAGCGTGAAATATTCTGGATGTCATGCACAAATGTTCAAAACTGATAGTCTTTTATGGCTCTTTCATCAGAGCACAAATAAGATCAGGACTATTATTTCCAAAGTGCCCATGCTGATCCAACATCAGTTTTAGCTTTAGATCATGTCGAAAATGGAAGAAAAACAAGGACATATTCAGTGATCCCAGATCAGCACACCTCCTCTCAGGAGTTTGATGAGCGCAGCTCCAGATTAGATTAGAGGCCTTGCACTGATGAATGTAATCCATCATCTTGTAAACAGCAGAAATGTATGACAATTTAGTTCCAGTTACTCTGTCATAAGCTCTTAGCTTTTAGTTTTTTGAGTTGCATAACTACAAACAGAATAAAGAAATACAAATGAAGGCTCATGGGGCGACATGTTTCATAAAACTTGGGGGATTTTGATTTGTGACCATGACAGAGATTGAAAATACATCATTCTACGTTGAAAGCATCTTTTTCTATTTCCTGCTCTCTGTTTCTTTGTTTCACCTTTTGCCTTTCCACTGCAGGCAAAACAAAATGTGTGGCAGTTCCATTTCATCAACAAAACTAGGAGATAAAACACAAATAAAACTGGATGTTTTGTGAATATTTCACCGCTTTATTCCAGTTTGTGAAACGACAACTTCTTTGAACTTGATTTTCCCCCCACGGTGCGAGCTACTGTGTAGCCCATGAAGTAAGTCTTCTTACTGGGCACCGAGGGACTGAGCTGATCAGCCTCTCAACACAGCGCTTTTGTTTTTGTTATTCGTGTCATATTTCTGTCAGGTGTGGCAGCTCATCAAGCTGAAATAATGAGGCCACATTCCATGATTAGTGACAGAACTCTTTACATATTTATGTGACAATAAACTGTTTATTTGTCAGATAGTCGGTTCTTGTGATTATTTCACCAAAGACCCTATCATTTCTTTGCATTGATAACATTTAGATTACACAGTAAACAACTGCATTTCTCAGCACAATACTGCATTTGTGCAAAATTCGATCATTTGGTGCGAACACAGGCACAAAGGAGCAGATCAAAAAGCCAAAAGAATCTCTAAAACTGTCTTTAATACCACAGACTGCAAAACATAAATTCAGCAAACCACTTTATAAGTGGGCGTATTAATTTAATTGAGGCAGAATCTGTTGTGTGACATGATTGATGAATGTGGGAGGGGAGGTTTAGCAGCTAAAGAGTTTAAATGTTTATGCTTTTTTGGATTTATAATTCCTAATATGCATTAAATGACATAAAATAATGTAATTTGAATAACAATTTAGGAATTCCAATATTACATCTTCCCCTGCAGTGTGGCTGTGGTATGTATATGTTGTTTGAATAACAATATATCTGTGACATCATACAACAGTTGTAATGTGCACTATGCTGTTTGTATACAGACAAAGTACAGCACTGATTTCAGGTGATTAGTGTTGTCTTAAACACATCACTAACAGTGTGATAAGCAAAGCCGAGCCACATATTCATTCAAGTGCATCAAAAAATAAAGTGCAGGTATTGGATGAACTCTTTGTATGCTGCCTGCACAGACAACAGCTTGACAGTTGGTTTCAAAGAATGTCTCGGCACCTGAAGGGAGGTGTGCTAGGAAGGAGAGAATCACAAAAGTGGTTCAGTCATGCACATCACACTGTTCTTGTTTTTATTAATCCCCACTGTACATCTCTGCAGCACTTAAAACAGACTTTAGCTAGCACCCTCCAACTCACATCAAAGTCAACACTTGTTTGTTGTGTCATTTTTAGAAATAGACATTTGCCCAAACAACTGACAGTAACAGTTCTTGTGCAAATAGGCAAGAAGGAGTTTTCATTGTTCTCAGCGTTGGGTATAGTATCGGTTTCACATGAGGTTACAGGTGGAGGAAAAGTGGCGCACTGGATGAAAGTGATAGGTTTGTAGTTTTAGCTGCTGAAATGTGACAACTGATTTAAAATAGTTCAACAGTGACAGCATCTTAATGATACTGAGGGCCTTTCTAATGTATCTACTGTTTGTTTGGATATAATATTGTAGTTGCTGTCTGAAACGTTTCCTTTTTCTTTTTACAATACTTTGCAGAAGTGAAATTTGTTTTATGTTCGTTGCCTCCTCTTTCAATATTGCTTGATGTGCCACAGATCTCTCCAGTTTGGTGCACATGTCACATTAAAACTGAATTAACTCTCCAGCCACCAATATGAGGAGTGCGGTGTGAGTGGAATGCCGATAACGCACAGTGGGGAGGGCTTTGTGAAGCACGGTGTGCTAAAATCACAATAATTTAAATAATTGACATTATACATGCTGCGTTAAATAAATAATTAAATAAATAAATAACCCCTCTGGATCATAGCTTGGGTTTCTCATTAGAAGGCAAACTGTGCAACTCCGTGGCTCAGGAATGAAAGTCAAGAGAAGCAATTGCAATAATTACAGCTGCAAGAAAAAGTGCGTGAGCGCGTTGGGAAGGGTAGGGGCTGCACGGAAGGCAATAGGGAGGGAGGTGCTGACTGTCAACAGGTGCCTCTGATTAAGGGTAATCTGGGTAGCCCTCCCCTTTTCTTTTTCTTTTTTTTACCTCTGCAACAAGCCCTGCTGCTTCTGGATGCCTTGAGCTCTGTGGCTGCCTGGCGTAATGAGCTCCACAGCCACACAGTCGATGCCCCGCAGGACAGTCCCTACCGAGCCATAATGAGCACTCCAGTGTACCAATTCGTGCTCCCCACCAAGGGGCCCCCCAAGCCCGCCTTCCCTCAGACAAGGGTGGGCACGGCTCGTTCGCCAAACCCTCCATAGCCGCCCTCCACTTCAACTCCCTTTCTGAGGTAATGGCAACCCCTCTTGGTTCAGTGAGATGTCCCTGCATGTGTGGTAGGAGGGATGGCCCAGAGCCTAAGCTTGGCATCAATCACGCCACATCAAGAGCGCGGCGTAAAGCAGAGGCGGCGATAGGGATTGAGTTGCAGCGAAAATAGAGAGGAGGCACAGGACACCGGGATGGAGTGCCGGGTGAAGAGCGAGGACAGCTGAAGTAGCTGGGGATGGAAAAAGGTAAATGATGGTAGACGGATGGAGAGAGTGAGGTAACTGACAGATGGAGTGAGCGCAAGAGAAGCAACGAAAGATAAATTGTACAATGGGGGAGCTGCACACTTTGATGGGAGAGAGGGGTGGAGAGAAAGACAGAGGAGTATCCGAGTATAATGAGGTCTATGGAGGAGGGTGGGTATAGAGAGGGGTATAGTGTCAGAGTCCAAGGTGACGAGAGATAGTGGAAGAGAGAGAGAGAAAGAGAGAGAGGGAGAGCGAGAGAGACGGAGAAAGGGAGACTCTTTTGGCAAACAGCGATCCCTCTGTTGGTGCTGGGGTGGATCTGTGTGTTTAAGAAACTGCACTGCTGTGCTTTTGCTCTCTTAAACAACCAGGAGGTGGGTGAGAGGATCGACGTGCCTGACCATGTAGCAGGGCTTTGAAGCTGCCTCATGCTGTGAGAAACTGTATTGGATTTAGAGAGACTGCCTTTCAAAGCAAAAAAAAAAAGAAGAAAAAAGCAGAGAATGAAAGACAAAACAAAATATAGAATAAATAAATAGAAAATGAGGGTGAAAGAAATATTTAGTAAACAGGAGTTGAACATTGATGTGCCTCATACATGCACTTTTGTTTATTAATTGGTTATCAACGTTTGAAAGATTACTCTAATAATATCATATCCTACTGGCCCAAATGTAAATAGCAAAATGGCAGTCATCAACACGGTGTGGAACTGATTGGGATTACTCGCCATCATTAATTGTGGTGATGAAAGATTTTTATGGCAAGGAATGATTTGGTTGAAAAGAAATGGTTGTCTTTCACATTAGAAATTCTTATGTTTGCCTGCATTTTGCATTTTTGGATGTGTGTGTGCGTTTGCACGCATGTGTGTGTTCTTACACTCGTGTGAAGTCCAGGAGTAAAAAGGCACTCATCACCTTTCATCTGTGCCACATTTATTCAACAGCTCTGCAGCAGCTGTTGCAGCCATGTTTTATTTTCTTACTTTCTCCCGTTGCAAACTTGTTATTTTGAAACTAAAATCGTGTGCATCTTCAATAGCAGGTATTCAGATCACTCGTTGTACCTACTGGCATATGAAAAGAATACATTATATCTTTTTCTGAAGAAATACACTTGGGGATCGAGTAAGTGTGCAACATTATACTGTATACAGATAACACGAGAGAGATACAGTAAAATGAGAAACTTTTTGCACTACAATGGTTACATCTGTATCAGAGAGGATTAGCATGGTGAGTAGGACTGAATGGTGTGTCTTATTTTAATTGCCGTGTATTTTAAATTGCTTCCCATTGCTTTTCTTCTTGAATAGAACCTCTGTGGGGCCAAAAACAGTCTTTTCAGAAAATGGTTCCATCTGGGAATGAGGATTACATTATTATTATTATCTTGTGAGGGATTAAGGATTTGTCTCATTTTGTCCCAGTGAGCAGTGTTGCCATGCAAAATACAACTAAATCACAACAGAGTGTAACAATATATAATGTATTAAAACAACATGTATATATTTAAATCTACATGCTGTTTTAATGACAGTATGTCATAGAATCAAGTGCTAAAATGATGTTTGGAAGCAGAGCTCAGCTCAATTTCCAGTAACAAGAAGATACTAAAATTAAAATTGACGTTTGGGTTTAGTTTTGTGTCATGTACAGCATGTATGAGTTCATGTATGATACATGACAGATGAATAAATCTGCAGGGCATCAAAAATCAGGACCTGTTATCCCATTGTTTGGAACACAAGAGAAAAGGCAAAGGCCTGAATTTTGCAGACAGAAAAATAAGACTACATGTAAAAAAAATGTACAACATCTTTTAGATTAATGATGAAGAATAATGTATAGTTTTTACATTGAAGGCATTTAAAATGTACACAAAATTGCCATCATTACTTGTTTTCACATGTGTCACTTGGCTCCAGCGCTGTACAAACAGAGAGGACACCATAACAAAGCACTGCCCACAGCAACAATTGACCTTTGGGGTTCTGATCTCCTAATGTGTTTCTCTGTGTTGGTGCTGATAAAGCCTCCCCCTCGCCTCTGTCCAAATCTATAAAGCTTTTTCCAAAGATGGTGGTAATGCGGAGTGGGAGACACAAATATCCTCTCAATTCCATGGTCATAACCTCTGCCTCTGCCATCGATAGCTCTATATAGGGTGTTTAGAAGGCCTTGTATGTGCCTCCATTTGATAGCCTGTTGATGGTTCAACATTTCATTCAGAGAAAATGGTTTGTGTTGAGGGGGTGGGGCAAAAGCAAGATGAGCATTTTTAGTCAGGTCCCCTGAGGAGGTCTGGACTGCACAACTAGAGCTGCTAATCAAAACTAATCTCTTCATCTGCATATATTTACATATTTCACCTATGTCCACCTGAAAAAAGAAATTAGAAATAGATTTGCAAATCCATTCATGATCAAAACATCCCAGTTATTATGTTATAGAGATGTGGTGATTGACAAGCTGTCTGAGCAGCTAATGAAGAGATACAGATTGATCCCTGTTCAACTGAAGGTATTGACCGTTTTTAAAACTATTTCTTTCTGAATCACTGCAGTGATTGTCTTTGACTCTATTTAACCTCAGTTTGTTATACAAAGAGATATCGTATTGACACAATAGGCCACGCTGTCATCAAAAAACACCCTTTTTTAAGCAAGTCCCTTTAGAAGTGTGTGTAGGATTTAGTGACATCTAACGGTGAGGTTGCAGATTGCAACCAACAGAGCTCCCCTCGCCTCACCCTCCCCTCCCGAGTGTGTAAAAAAATCGGCACTGTCTGCGAAACTCACAAAACATACGAAAAGGTTCTCTCTAGAGTCATTGATTCGTTTGTTCTTTCTGGGCTACTGTAAAAACCTGGTGGTGCAACATGGCACACTTCATGGAAAAGGACCTGCTCAGCCAATGCTGATGTTGCGAAATGATTAAAGGGTTAGGGTTTAGAGACCAGATGATTAGAGATTAGGGATAGGTTTAGAGACCAGTTAATTGGCAGTCAATCACGGCAGCGTTGAGTTTAGAGCAGGGGTGTCAAACTCATTTTAATTAAGGGGCCACATACTGCCCACTTTGATCTCAAGTGGGCCAGACCAGTAAAATCATAGCATAATAACGCATACATAACGACAATATTTCTCTATGTTTAAATCACTGGTGAAGGTTTTTGGATGATAAACCCTATTTTAAGGTCTTTCTACAATAAACTAGAAACATAAAGAGCAAAAACTCAGACATCAGCCCACTGTTTATCTGCCCCGGCTCTCCTCTGCAGATTCCCTCGCTTTGTGACACGTTTGACGTCACGGAGGCGCTGCTGCCTCCGGAGCAGACGTCGCATTTACGCTGTTTTTGAAGCAATTACTGGATCGATTAAAAAAATTTACAAAACGTTTGTACTCATAAACCTCCATACTCTCATAGAAATGCAATTTATGTCTTTCTGTAATTTTCACACTTAGCAAAGTCATCCGGCCTGCAGGCCGGATGTTTGACAGCCCTGGTTTGGAGCTTGCGGCCCTCCAACTGATCCTATCGAGCACCAGCCAACTAAGTCAATATGTATATAGGGGTGGCTCATTGTAGGCTGCTGGAGATACAAGCATTCTTCATTACAGGTGATTATAGATGAATGGAAATATAATAATGAATATCATATTGCATTTCTGCCAATATAGATCCCCTGAAATTCAAGGCATTTCATATGAAAATAGCACCAAAGAGAGCATGGTTGATCTTGGGGTTTATAATCATATTGTTTTTCATAGCAAAAGTTACTTGGGTAGAACACAAAGATACATAAATACCGACTATATATTGTGACTTTCTGAAACTCGTGACCATCATGGCTTAATTAGATTATCTTAATCAGGAAGAGCTGGGATTCATAATATGAGTTACCTCCCACCTTTTACATCAGGCTTCAGCAGCCTTCTACTGATGCTTAGCCAGAAAAGCTCTCCACTGAGGTTTCATGCAACCAATGAGATTAATTCTGCATGCAGAGCAGCTCTGTCTCTGAAATGTTTTTGTATAGCTAAAACCCCAATCTGCCTACATGTCCTAGTTCATGTGTGGCCGTAACCCCCCAGACTTGTGGTTTGGTCGAGGCCTCTCTGCCTGCTAGTATTGTGGAGCACACGCCTGGCATGACCAGTACCATTGGGGGAATGGCACACAGCTGGTTTGATTGGACTCTGGCCTTAATCGCCTATGACTCTGCCATCAGCGCTCAAGGAGCAGTCACACATGTTAACTGTGCTCATACAAGGGAAACTGATTGGAGCCTTCCAGATTCATTCTCAATCAAATACTGAATCACGCTCAGACAGATAAAAGGCTGGTGTTGCTTTGTGAGATGGGTATCAATGCCTAACGAGAAAGCTCTGGTTAGGTATTCAACGAGCTACTTAGGGTCTTGGTTCCCAGACAAATGAAGGGGTCTATTTTCAGAGTTGATTGTTGGATGCCAAATAGTGGGTGACAGTCTAGGTGCCAAGATAAATACATCTACTCCTGTGGAAATGCCATTAGCCATGCATAGTTTCTTCCTAAATACTGCTGAAAAAGGCTGCAAAATAAAAACAAAGAGGTCTGAAAGGTCGATATTGAGCCACTCTGCTGAGAGAAGAGTAGATAACTCATCAAAACAGAGCATCTTGTCAGTAATTGGACAAATAGATGAAGAATAGCATAGGCTTGGCAGGTTTATTCCAGAATAGTTTTAGAACTTTAGTTTTGTCAAATATACTATTTTCTAATCCTGACTCGACCTGACTATTGCTTACAGCTTGTTTTCTTCTTTTATAGTTGTAGTCTGGAAACCCTTTTTATATTAACGTTTTCTCTGAAGGGCAGATCAATTCAGCGACCAGTGTCTGTGGCTACTTGTGATGATGTTGAAGTCAAGCCTGTTTTTCTAAATGTAGTTGCAGCGATGGTAGAGATTCATCCAGTTTCAGCGCATTATGATTGGTTAAAGCTGCTCCAATAGTTTCAAAATTATCCCGACGTCTATGCACAGCAGGATGCAACGAATGGAAACCATTTCCTATGTAGTGTACCCAGATCCATATATTCACACACCCAGAATTTGGGTCTGCGAACTCCTGGCTACGGTTTCATAAAATACGTATCAATCTTTTGTCAAAAAGGCAGTCAAATAAAAACTTTCTTTGTGAATATTTTAAACAACAGCAACTGCACTGGGCAATTTAACTTCAAAAACTGTATTTATTTCATTGATCAAAAGAAAAAGAAGTTTTGCCTGACCATGAGAAGCAGTCAATAACAATGTGCAGCTAATGTAATTTTGACTACACTTAAAGCTCTGCTCACCCGACTAGAGAGAGGACTGCAGTAAATAAATTGGTTGACTGTTGCTGATAAGCCTAACAGCGAAGCAGCTTCTAGGCATTTGAATGAGGGCATTAATGGTTGTTTAAAACAGGAATAATGAAGTGACGACAGCCGTGTCGTGTTGCCTCTTGCTCTTAAGAGCAGCGTCTGCCAGTGGAGGAAAATATAGACGAGACTGGCTTCCAAAGGACATCAGCAGAGAAGTAGTACTGTAGGTCATCAGAACTTAGTAAATACTATAATTGCAAACCAAAAAAGAAAGCCTCAGCCTCATTTCAGCATAATTGTGTCTTTATATTAGAAATGGTTTGTCATGCGTGCGCACACAAACATATTGAGTCATGCACAAACACTCATATGGAGGCATACACACAGGGAGACAACTCTTAATCTTTCTGACACACACATGTGAACGCTTACGCACACTTGCTCACAAAATACACGACAAAGCACATATGCGGCGCACAAACACAAAGCGAATGTCCTCACAAAGTAGATGAGCTCTATTCTGTGTCGAATGGAAAGCATCTGCAAAGCCAGTTCCTTTCGGCCGTGGAGGCGTGCGTCAGCCGGCAGAAGCGCCTGCTTGGTGTCCCAGGGTGGCTCGCGTAACACTTGGCCTGCTCCCTAGCCACTGCCTGGATCAGAAAGGCCCACTGCTATTATCCGCGTGCTGGCAGCACTGAGGCTAGGCTTAGAATGACAAATTGGTTAGAGGGAGCGAGTGACGAGAGCAGGCCAAGAAATATACTTTGAAGAGAGAAATGCATTTCGGGTTTTCGACAAGCATGCGACGTTATATGGTCAAGTGTGCAAATCTGACTCCTGCCATGTGGATTGATCCAGATCCCAAAGACACTTAAATGAGGCGAGGCTCTCTCATCAAGACAATGCCAGAGTATTTATCTTAGAAAGTCACCCAAAATATGTCTGTCAGAGAGCTTTTCAGCATGCAGTCTCTTGTCTCGTGGCCTCAATTTGAATCAAACTGCCCTTTCTCTCCAAACTATCTGAGCAACAATGATTTTGTCCTATTTACTAATGTTTCAGACCCTTAAATTGTTGTATTTTTCACAAATTTTGAAACACACATTTAATTATACCAAACTTAATCTGAGGAGACCTTTCTACTTACTGGATGAATCAGGGAATTTACATAACTCATTTAAGATGATGACAGAAATAATCTGCAAAAATTGATATATATATTTCTTTTTTTTATAATACCATGCTAATATGATTCACACTGATAAATGATTGATTCAGAATGTATTACTTAATTCACTATTTCAACAAACTGATAATTTCCAAAGATTTTCCCCCATCACCATCTGTGATTACAGACAGTTAATAATGCTCTGCATTTACTGTTTGGCAAAAGCAGTTTTCACAAGGAAAATAAATACTAGTCTGAACAAATGTTCGTTTAGTTTTAGTACTGAACTCCAGTAAGAGAGCATATAAAGTGTGTAGACATGTAAGATCAAATATGATAAAACAAAAATAAAAAAATGGATAGAATTACACCCGTTCTTGGTCAAAATAGATTGAAAGCAGCAGCATTGTCCGATCCATTTTTAAAGATATGGTGGGCTGATAGGTGAACCTTTGCTGAGCCACATGTGGTACATTCATGACATATTTTGAATTCAGTAGCAGCTCGCTTACTCAATCTAAACCTGTATCAGTTTGTGAAACTTTGTCCTTTTCAGAAGGTATCAGGTTTCTGAAAACAAAATCTCTGAATGCAAAGTCACAGCAACCGCATACTATAGGCAATAAAAACAGTATTGAGCTTCCTCGATCTGTTTCAGATTATCAAAAATCCACATAGAATGAAATGCTGCTTTAGTTAATCCACAGCAATATTGCATTTGCAAAAACAATCTACGGTACCAGAGACTATTCAAAATCTCAGGGACAAGGAAAAAAAAAACTGAATGAGAAATGGCAGTATTGTGCATAATGTAGTGACTGGCTGCTTGATGCTGGAGGTGCACTGGATTGTAGTCTACCTGAAGTCAATGTACAGGTAATTTTGCAGAAAAATAGAAAGACATGAAATTGTGAATTTAATTCAATCCAATAGCTGCTTGAGCATGTGAAGAATAATCCAATATATTTAAGAATTACCACATTTTTCTTGTCTATTTAGACGACTGACTTATTTACAAGAATGTGGTGCTGCTGTATTAAGTGAGAGTTTGCTTTAAACACAGCAGCTTTGTAGGTTGTAATTACATTGTTTTTCTGCAGGCTTGTTGGCACCTTGGTCAAAGGCAAGCTCCGGTGTGCCTCTAGGACTCCCCCCTCATGTAAAGTAGGGCCCCTTGCCTTGCCAAAGCAATCATGACATTGCACTGGTGCAATGCTAGGTCTGCAAATAAGCCATGTAAGAAGCACACACACAAGATGTTGGATGTAACCCTCTCGAATTCCCTCTCTCAGCAAACTACAGAGACGAACCAGTTGGCATCTCTCGAATTTGGTTTGAGGTTGCAGAGCATTTTACTTTTGTTGTCAAATTGCTTTGCAAATGAGGCCCACCCTGGCACAATTTCAAAGAGCTTGCGCTATATGTGCAGCTTCCTTCAGGCACTAGTTTCTGAACCTTCATCATTCTGTATGCATATGCACAGTACTGCGCTAAGCTCACATGGAAGACTAGATAAACATGCCTAGCTGGGAGGAAGATGGAAGGCAGTATGCCTATGTCTTGTCAGCCTGTCTGTATGTTGATTTTCTGTTCCTCTGCTTGACTGACATGGTCTCTCTAATAACATGGCAGGTAGACAGTATGAAAGCCTCGTAGGTTCCTACCCATTAAAATGATATTCAATCATTTTTTTGATGGCCTTTTTTTTTGCCCGAAACCACGCCTTATAATGATTTAGGGTACGAGTGCCATTCACGTTGAAATGTTGTGTTGCTTGAAGCCACATCAAAATAATTGTTTTGATATGTTCCGTTTTTGCCTTGGCAATGACATTAATAGGAGGTGATTGTACAATGAGGATAAAGACATTTTTTTGAGGTATGTTGACTAAATTTGAGCCACGGATCCCCTGGCTCACAATAATAGTTTTTTTTTGTTGGTCCGGGCATCACGAAACAGGCATTGCTTTGCGATACAAGTGTTGCACATAGTGCATGTCCCTTTGATTGCATGTCCAAGACAGGCACTAAATAATATTAATGCAGGGATTGAAACATTGCAAAATAGCCCAAGGCTCAGAAATTGCTAATGAACAGCAGCGGGGTGCAGTTGGGGTTTCAGTGGCGGATAAAGGCATTTGAAACCCGTACTTCATGTTTCAAAGGCAAACAATCTATGACTGCTTTATTTATGCTCCTAACATCTATGCCATTGCCTCAAAAGAGGGCAGACTTGAAATGTTCAATGTGTAAAACTGTACAGGATTCTATAAAATGTTTAAAAAAAAAAAAAAATACTCATCGACATTTCATAAAAGCATTAATCGAGCTTTAGCAGCAGGTATCTTAGCTTGTGTGGAGCACTTGCTCGTGTGGATTGATAAGCAGCGTAAGCACAATCTCCATCATCAGTATATTACAAATATATGTGTTTTATGCTTGTTACAGCCCTTTCTAACGCTGCCTATCAAGAAATATTCTCACACTGCAGAGAACCAGCAAGCAAGGGGAAATCCATGGAGAGGGATAGAGACAGAAGGCAGAAAAAAAAAGAGAATATATTTGGTGCTATGTGCTGCAGATCAAAAACATGGCAGTCACATGATCAAAGGCATTTGATAATCCTTGAACTACATGGCTCCTTTAATCCTAGTGAGAGAACTATATTTTATTGGGGGGGGTGGTGTGGGGGAGACAATGTCGGGGTGGCAACCAGAGCTAGAAAAGCAGTAACTAGCTGGTAGAAATGCAGTTTGCTAAATGTAGCACGGTGCTTTTGAGGGAGCTGGGGGAAGGCGACGGTATAAAGCCTCCTTGTATGCGCTTAAAGTGGAGGCTGAGCTGATGGGTCGAGAAACACAAATGTGCCACAAGTCCCTGTCCACTCAGCACTAAATGCCGCTTTTGTTTTTTTTCACGAAGCTTGTTGGGGATGTTGGCTGGTTGAATGTGACTTGACTGCTATATGCTATGTCTGGCGCATAGAAACAGTTCACAAGCTACACAGGGTTTGGGTAAATACTTGTTCCAAGCAAGTTGGCTTCCTTTGTTAGTTCTACATTGTACTGTGGATTTGGCTAATGCATTACAGAGTACATAATTAAGACTTGGACAATTCATGGGTTGCAATGGATCGAGTGCTGAAGCCCAAACTAAAGCAAAGCAGAAATGATTCTTACTAAATCAGCATGTCTCCAAGAGCTCAGACGAAGACACATCATGTTTCAGCTATCTTTCCGTTTCCTCAGAAAATTATTTTTGTTATGTATCATAGCATTGTGCTCTCTGGGCCTCATCAAATTACAATAACCACCCCAAGCACTCTGAAAAGACAAAACCATCGATATGCGGTGTAACCCAAAACCCTCTGTTGCAAGCCTTGTCAATAGTGTTTCTTTATCAGATGCAAAATGTCCCCGGACAAAGGTGAGTCGAAAAGTGACAACTGGTTTCTCTTCCATGTTCCTTCACTCCACTCCAGTGTGATTTATCTCTAAGTTAAGCTTCCTTACGTAGGCTACGAGCTATTTCTCACAAAAGCTACATGGCTTCCACATTGATGATGCACCGATGATTAAAAGTTACCTTACATGTGTGAGTTATACTGGAGCTACATTAGAAACACGAACATGGTGCAAATTAAAAGTGATGTTTTGCTGCACTCAAAGAATAAAATGAGATTCCAATGAAATAAAATGCAAAAATAAAACAATTTTGATAATAGCCTGGGGACATTTTTTATTGTGTGTGTGTGTGTGTGTGTGTGTGTGTGTGTGTGTGTGTGTGTGTGTGTGTGTGTGTGTGTGTGTGTGTGTGTGTGTGAGTGTGCGTGCGTGTGTGATAAAAGGCAAGAATTTTTTTTATTATCTATGGTTGGTATCCAGCTATCCAAAGCACCAAGTCCAAGCAGAGTTTTTAGAAAGCCATTATGTTTGCATTTGTTAATATTGCCTTTTGCACATTGTTTGTACTTTCAAATTAAAGTAGTCACTCAATATGGAATACACCCTCTGTTGTTTACCTGCAATTTCAGACTGACTTTAGGTGGCTCAATAATTTTTGCATATTTGGGCTCTGATTTTTTACTCTAAAGATTTTTGCATTTCTTAATGGCTCCTCAGGCTAATTCTAGAGTGAATGTGGTAAAGTTAACTTCAGGTTTTTTAAGACTTATATTTTAAGTGTTGTTCCTTCTTGATTAACTTTCAATGTACACTGTAGAAACGTCTGTGTATTGTAAAATTTGGAATTAATTAGGATATCGTCAGTTTTTAATCCACGTGCAATCAGTAAGATAAAATCTTGGAGGCAACGAACAGAAAAGAACAGAAGCAAATTCCATTTCCTGCATCTATTTCCGAGGGAAATAATTCATGTCTGTTTGTCACTTCAATTAAGATATCATGGTTATATTGCTTACTCGATCTGTAGGGAAAATTTTGTCTACTAATTCCATCATCCCAGCCAGGCCCATTTATTCATTTATATTTCATGACTTGGTGTTTACGCTACGGTGAAGCCTGGCTGTTTTGTTTTTTTTCCTCTCTTGGTTGCCTTGGCCAGTGAAGTGTTCTCCTTCTACGCAGCAATGAAATATAGATGTTAAGAGGCTGGAGAGTTGAGTGTCTCATCTGTCCTGGTGATACCATAAGGCAGCCATTAATAGTGTCACGGAGCATCAGACATACCACAGGCACATAATTGGATATGAGGACATAACTGAAAGCACCTGCTTGGAAATCAACAGGGCCTTCCCAGGAGGCAGGCCCTTGGTAGATTCCCAAAGAAGTGTGCAGAGCCCGTGTGCCTCCCTGCTGGGTTTGCTTCACCCATTGCTCTTTTCATTTCTCACTGAGGTCAGCTCAAGATGGCTGTTTGTTTTATTTTTTTATGATGGCATTGTGAGTATGCAAATACTTTGGTTCTTTGCATAATCACAAGCAGCGGGACCATCTGTTGTTGGCTTGTTGACTTACCTTGTGTCTGCTTTTAATGGTGTTTTCTTGTATCGGAGTGATGTATTGGTGTATTAACAATGTGATAATCATTTAACCTCAAAAAATGCAATCAGGCTTGTATACAAAAGTCTGAACATATGTTCAGTGAAATCTTCTGACAAAGAAGGATTTATAATCATTGTGGAGGGATAGAAAGAAGGGGAAACTGGAAAACAAAACAAAATGCATCACTATTCCCGCTCACATGATGTATGATAAGATAATGCTGTCAAGATAAAGATTTAAAATGTGACTGTCAACAAAAGCTGTGGTCTTGGATTAGCGGGCGGCAAAGAGTGGGAGTTGAGAGTCGCTTAACCCCTCTAAAATATATTGCAAAAATGCTAATAGCCAGGGCTAGGGAATAAGCTGAAACTTCTGTCACTGAAGATTTGCTGGGAGATGCCCTCCACTGAAAACATGTCCCTGATAATGTGTTTTTCTTGTAGAACCCGGGCCAGACACCGGAGAAGTCTTTTAACTCACCACCCCCCATTTGTCCTCATAAGGTAGGCTCCTGCTTGCTTTCGTCCAAACTGGATAAACAACAATATCTGAAATAATTGCAGATATTTTAACATCTGATGTTCTATTTGCCATATCATCGCAGGATTCTGAGCAAAAGGATGTGCGAATGAATTTGTTTATCGCTGATTCGTAAAGAAAAATGTTTTCCTTTTAAAAAAAGAAAAACAACAGCTTTGCCTCTGTTCTATTCTTCCTCTCTGCATTCTGTTAATCATTCTAGATTTATTTGACGTGAGGCGAGAGGGGCAGATTTATTCAATGCTAATTAGTGCTGCACATGCACAGTCAAAGTCATCACTTCACTCTGATGGTCTCGAGTCATCTCGGCACACTGACTGAAGTAACTCGCCCCTTCAACCCCTATGCATGCCTCTTGCAAATGTGATAATGTGCTATGTAGTGAAATTCACACAATTTCAGTTCACTAAACACCAAATGTGTTAAAAAAAAAAAAAAAAAGGGAAAAAAAGCCTGTGTCCTTTTCTGGATGAACGGCCGTTATGGCGATGAGTGGCTTATTGCAAGAGTGGACCCTGGTTAAAAGGAGCCCAGTGGATGGAAGCTGTCTGACAGCCTGTCATCAACTGTTCAAAGCCTAACACCACTCTACATCCCTAATGCACAGCTAGCTGTCTAAAATGACTTTGGTGGCATTGAACTCTGCAGACAGAGGTAGGACAGTAAATAATAACAAAATATGATACCCCTTCCCTATGGTCTGTCAATGGCAAATCACAAGGAAGGCAATCAAGTTTTTCTTTGCATGTCTGTCAGTGCAAAATAACACTGCATGTCCTTCAAAGAGGACCTGAACTTCTCACATGTGGGTTGATGTGAAACTACAGTTTGACATGAATGTAGAGTAAGATGGGATGTTACAGAAGTTTTCATATAAGAACACCTCTGTTTCTTTTTCTCTACAGAGCAACTCTATCTACACTATGTCCTGTTACTTCTGGCCGCCATATTTCTGTCTCATTATCTCTTTCTCTGACTTGCTCTCTTCCCATTTTTACACAGCTGATCAGCGCTGATGTAATAGGGGAACACTGTGGGTTTGCGGAGAGTGTTATTCACGTTTTAGCTGTTAGCAGCGGAACATAATCTCCCTTTAGTCAGCTCACATTAGTCTCCATGATCCGTACCAGCCCAATATGTGCAGCGAATGCAATGGGCCAGCTGGGGTAATTTAGTATGTCAGTCAGCTCAGGAGGCTGGTAAAATGAGTAAATGGTTGGATATGATTTATATGTAAAGAATATTCTGATTATAATGGCTCTCAGAATAGAATTTCCTGTCTTTTTAAACTTCTCTTCATCTGCATTGTGTGCATCCCCCAGATAGATAGTGAAATGAACAGAGGGCTTTTAAACTGACTACTCTGTGATTATATTAAGAGTGTGAGAGCGAGGAGAGAGTGGGGAGGGAGGAGATCGGGTGCCCGAGCACTAAGTATATATAATTGCTTCTTGACACATTGGCCAAATTCTGCAGTGCCAGGATCTGAGCGAAGATGATTAACGGCTGTCCAAGTGGGTGGGCACTGCAGGTCGTTCGGGGCCTTTGGTTTCCATAGTGATCCGAGTCTAAAGGCCATATATTGCATAGTGAATATCCCAGAGGTCCACACATTGTTAAACTGCAATTATAACTCACGTGGAGAGCATTGTCTGTCCACTGCAAACTCTCTTATTCAGCCGCCAAGCGTCTTGCCGCCTTTTTTCCGCTCTCTTTTCCGTTATTTTCTCCTCTATTTTTCTTAAATCGTCTCTTCTAGCTGACAAGAAGATAAAGACTGAAAATCTTGCATTATGTGAATAATTGATGAGTGGGCTCACCTCAGTGCATCATTACAGTACGGCAGTCAGGGTAAGAGGTGTGGGTAAGATCATATTTCTGAGACTCGGCTTCAGCAGGTTGGAACCTGTGTCAGTTTTTCACAAGGTTTTCTTCTGAATGTTCACCGTAAATAACAGCATTGCATTATACCCCAACAGGATAGGAATGCAATTTGAACAGGGATGCGCACATAAATGCATGCTTCTGAACATAAACAGAAGAATCATATTTGTAACACAGATGGTAGACATGCTTTTCTGCCTGTTTGACAAAATGTTGTATATTAAGTATTTGGTGATGATGGGGGTGTTCTGGCTGATCCAATTGTGTTTGTGTTAGTATGTGTGTAATAATGTGTGCATGCATGTATAAGTGAGTGTATGTCTATGTGAACGGCACAATATAAATAGATGACAGATGGAGAGGGCGAGGGATGGGGGTGGGGATCAAGCACCTCTGACAATATGGGGCCTGCACTGCACGTTGTTCCTGCCAGCTCTGAAATTGCTATGGTAAACTAAAGCCGTGCAACACCAGGACGCCATTTCACAATTTTATTTCCCACAAAAGAGAATCTCTCTCGTGAAATGTCACATAATGCAAAAGTTGAGTGATGAACATGCGAGACACCTTACTGCTCGAGGCACACTTTACCCTGTGAAGTCTGACTAGGACATAAATGTAAAGACACTGATGGTTGCAAATAAAATGCTTAACGAAATTCTATGTGTAGAAGTATTTGAAGCCAAGGAGAGGCCACTGAATAAGCACATCTTAATGATGATTCATTCTGTATAATAAAAGAAAGTCCCTGCAGCATCCAAACAAGAGGCTAGGCATGCGGCAATTAAGCTTAGTTATAGTCATCAAGCAGACGATGGGTGGTTAGCAAGGCATCTTCCTGGACATGTAGGTCTGCATTCACGTCCTTGCAAGCGCACAGACAACCCCCCTCCCACCCCCCACCTCAATCTCTCCCTCTCACATACTCTCCCACAGACACACACACACACACACACACACACACACACACACACACACACACACACACACACACACACACACACACACACACACACACACACACACACACACACACACACACACACACACACACACACACACACTCAAACACACATTTCATTTGAGGTAAATGTGATCTCAAAAGACAAGCAGCAACAACCCACGGCTCCATCAGGGTGCCTGAGGTTGCATTGGTGGCCATCGTCAAACAAATAATGCTTTGTGACTGAAAAAAAGACAATCCAAAAGGTCACTTGTGACCTCTGGGACCAGTACTGTGCAGCATCTGTCACTAGCAAGCACTACATGTCTGTGTCAAATGGCAAAAGGTATGCGGTGCAGGCAGCCTGCCATGTAATAAAGGCAGTAGGTCTATATATACATAGCATCACTGTCACAGCAGCAGGCACAGTAGCAGTCTACCACATGCCAAACTGTATACACGACTGGATGGATAACTTGAAGCTGGTCACAGAATGGCTAATATTATGCAAACACTTTAAATGTACGCACTTTTGAAGGTCACACATCGAATGCTGTATGAATAAGTAAATTCACATCTACCGTATATTCATATTCTGTGGCAATTCCATTGAAAAAATACTCAAATGCTTTGTAATATAATCACAGAATAAGATTGAACTGCTTCTAAAGTACTTTTGAAAGTACTCTTGTCATTTTGAATGACATATATTACCTTCAGACTGACAATTTCAGATGTTTTACAGATGTTTATTTTATACTAATATTTTAGGAAGTATTTGGCATACTTTTCTACAGTGGCATTCCTTTATTGGTTTATGAGGTTTAGGTACGCCTCAGGGGGCTGACTAACATTGACTTCCCTCCATATTTGATGTTATCTCTCTTGTCACACAATTTCCACCAACAAGGGTTAATGGCATCAAAAATTCAGGGGAAATTGATGAAGGAAGATAAAATCCATGTTTCCCTCTCAGCCAACTTGCAATGCTCATATATCTGAATCAGACCACACCTCCATGTGGAACAAATCAATAATATTCCATTTCTAACCAAATTCCTCTTTTTGAATGGTGAAATCCAATCTTCATAGACACACTAACAAATTGGATACCCCGACAGCTGCATGAGAAAAAGAAACAAACAGAGACAATGAGATGACATTGGTTGTTCTGTAAAAAAAAAAAAAAAAAAAAAAAAATACCATGCATATTGTGCGAAGAAATTGCATATCTCACAAATTTAATTCTGAATTCTCTCAAAGTGCAAATGAGCCAGAGTTCTGTGGTGGGGCCTATATTTCCCAGATATCCTGCACTGCACTCTCTAGCTCTCTTTCTTGCTGGCTGTCCTTCCCTCTCACTTGCCACGACATATCTCCCCCTCCTCCCCCCACACACCCCACATGCAGCTAAACCAATCAGGGATTTGAGAGCCTTGCTTCCAATCAATTACCACCCAAATCAGTGCAGAGGCCTTTGATATAGAATCATTTGTCAAATCAGTGCAGATGGCTGGGGGCAGGTACCCCTGTGCCATAGGCCATATCCATGTGGAAATCTCTGCTCAGGGTGGGCTCTCCTGATGCTCCCCAACCTATTAATGGGAAGTCATTGTGTGCTCCAGGACTGCAGTCCAGCTGCCTGGTCCCCTAGATTGCTAATGTATAAGCATCTTAGCCTGACCAGCGGATAATACCAAACCCCAGAGTCTACCATGATTTGGACTATTTTTAAGGCAGGCAAAATGTGATTTTCATAGATCCTACTTGAGGTGTTCAAATGGACTGCACAAAGGCTGCAGGGAGTGTACCCGAGGTGCATTTTTAAAATGCAGAATTATCACATTTGACCTGCTGCGACAAAATATACTGTAGTACACAAGTCAGTCCACTGAAGAAGGAGACTCAGTAACACCTAACAGAAATTTGAATTTTCATCATGCAGGTGCACAAGCTACAGCTGTTCACATGTGTACCTTCACCGTATGGTCTTTACTGTTTGGGTTTTTTGGTAATTATGTACTCATTATTAATTAAGTCTCTATTAATTTACAAAATATGCATACAAATAACAAATTATACTGTAAAAAGAAAGCCATGTTAGAATGCATTAAAATCAGAATACACTACAAAATTAATTATGTAGCATAAATACATCTTTGATATTTAATTACAAACCATTTATGTTGCTGTGTACAAAAGACAAAGTATTTTGTTAATAATACTAACATTTTTAATTCATCAAAATGCAACAAAAGTCAGTACACCAATTACTAGATAAATTCTATTCTTTTAATTTCTAATATTTTGTATGTCCACCTTTATTTTTGATGAGAAATTGTATCTATCATGGGCATTAATAGTCTTCCATAAATCTATAGAGGATTGTTCTACTTTTCTTCACAGATTATCCTTTTTAGATGTTCTTTGATGGAGGGGCTTTATTGCTCTTTGTCAGCTCAAAATCTCCAAAAGGCTATACCAATTTACATAAATAATGCCTTCTATAAATGTCATCTCGGCAACACTTTTTGCACTCATCCAACTCCAGCACACTCCCATCTCCATATTTCACAGTCAGCCTGTTTTCAAAGTCCATGCGGGTAGGAGGTGTTTAAACCTCACCAAATAGTTTCTGTGCCTAACGATAACTAAGGAGTTTTGGTGCTTAAAACTAACCAAGTAGTGTCGGTGCAAAAAATAATTAATAAGTAGTTTTGGTGTTTAAACCTAACCAAATTTTGATCGTGTCACATTTAACCCAAACCATGATATTTTCCTAAACCTAGCCATGTGTTTTTCTGGTGCCTAAACCGAAGGCATCTTGTAAGTATGTCTGAGATGCTGAAGGGTCCATGGTGGATATCTCTGAGATGACAGCTGGTTGAACAAAACAGCTGTATTTGATGCTCTGGAACAGTAACGAGTTGTCACAAGTACCATACAGTTAGTGTGATACTTGTGGCCAGGTCTGTGCTAAACATGCTGATCCCAACAAATGTATTTTGGTTTCATCCGACCAAAGAACATGCTGCCAGTACTCATCAGACATTCTTTCCTGTTTTGAATTTTAATCTTGCAGTTTTGTGCAATTTTGTGAGCCATAGTTTTCTTCTTGGACACTCTTTGTCCATAGAGGGTGACTTCATGCAATGTCCTTTGCCCTTTCTAAACATTACTGAAATGCTACTTTTCAAAGGTAATGATTGTGCCAAATTAGAGGCACTTATCCATCTGTTTTTCAATGCATGGGTGTATAAGTAGTGAAGTGTGTGTGGCAGCATAATTTAAGGACAGCCACTGCACCTTCAGTTATTGGTAGCATGGCTCTTCCTGTACCTCCTAACCACTGCTGCAGCTGTGTTTTGACTTATGTAGCCTAGAGATGGTCTTGTACCCTCTTCCATTTTCATGAAGTATCCCCATCTGTTTTTTGGTTTTTTTGGCAATTCCTCACCATGTGGAGCCATGATGGATTAGAATCACTTGCCAAATTTGAAAAAGCTGTTGTATGCACAGACCCTTTTATAACCTTGTCCATACGGGTAATTTTGATTGGAAAATTACAAGTTTACTCACTGACTTTTATTGCAGTGGTCACAGGTGTACTGACCTTTGTTGTACTTTGGGGACTGTATTTTCAATAGTATTTCTAAAGTAAACTATACATACCCTGTAACTTACCAATAATTCACATTTTTTTATTCTTTAACATTTTTGTCATACTGCATAAAGATGTACTCTAATTTGTTGTAACAACAACCCTGAAACAACAACCCAGCCAGGATGTTGTCCCCTAAATGTTTCCCATTAGATGAAAGCTGTATGGTTAGATTTTCATGTTTAATGACTTAAACAAAGCCTTTTAGGCCTCATTAGTTTGCACACTGGTGCAAACTTGATTGTCTTGGTAATAGATCTAAAAAGTTCAAGCAAAGAGAACTTGTGTCCTCAGGTGATCTGGCTTGTCAGAACTGGAATAGAATAATAAATAACTAAAAACATAAATAAATGTATAAATAAAGACCCTCGAAATCTAAAATCTTTAATTTATAGATGACGCATTAATCATAAGACGTTCAAGATTCATGGTTATGGTCTAAGTCATAAAAAAGCTTCTTTTAATGATTTTATTCATGAGCAAACTATTATTCAATTCCTTCATGTTTCAGTGATGTATCCTGGCCTCTTATTTCTTTCCTCCCCACTATTATAAATCAGTACAGTGCTGAAGGATGACATGGATGCCAGCCCTCAGTTCTTTTTGCACGAATAAGACAAGTTCTCTGTAGCGTTTGATACGCATTCTTTTAGAATGTGTCTTCAGATCAACACAGCACCACTGTTTCTCTTGTAGACAGAACAAAGATCGCCTAAATTAGAAATGAAAAATAAATCTTGGAGAAAAAAAACTAAAAATCTGAGGAGACCATGACTGCGAGCATAAACGACCTCAGTGGCCATTTTGAGCTCTGCAAACATATTGTACCCAAAGCTGCATTTTAGCAGCTATCAGCATAATCATCAGCAAACTGCATTCACAGATAGCCAAGTGGGTGCATTGTCTGTTCCAGTTACACAACATATAGTCATCATACAAGCAACACTTTCATCATAGGTGCTAATCAAGCTGCATCTCTAATATATGTCAATATGTCACGTGTTTTGGATGTTATCACCTATTGTTTTAGGAGGTGAAGAATATTAAAGTATTACACATAACTAGCCATACATCAGTTAAATCAACATGTTTTTTCAAGCATATCTAACTATACTATGAGAGGTGCATCATTATTTTTGCTTTATTCATTGCCAAATGACTGTTTTGACGATAGCAAGAGCCATTTCTCTTTTTTGTTTCCAGTTGTAAAGGACACAATTTGATGTTTTTTTGTTTTTTTATATATATATTATGACACAGGTTTCATGATCTCTGAAATGACATTACTTCAGACAGAAAAGAAAAAAAAATAACAAAAGGAATAATAGGAGGAAATTACAGTTTGGAAATGATTGCAAGCACGTAAGCTCTCAAGGCAAGAACAAGATGCAATGCTCAGGATATTTTTCTCAGCCTTTGCCTTTGCATATTTCACACTGGCATAGTCTTTTGAGATGTAAGTCATAGAGAGCAAATTTGACTCTGCATGCTAAAAAGGCATAAATGCAAGAAAAAGAAAAAAAACATAACCAGCAGATGACCTTATTACACTCAGTATGTACCATGCAGTAGCAATATTGCCTTTATTTGTCATTATTACCACCTGCTATTACAGAGAGTGGGAGGAATATCAATTTGACAGAGAGGGCCTCAGACTAAATGTTAAGAAGCCCCCCTGTCATGTGAGACACATCCCGACTGTTCTGAGTGGGCAGATATGGCTGTGTTTTACTACTTATGGATATTCAATGGAAGAGGCACAGAGCGGGTTTTGCTCTAATAAGGCATTTACCAATGCAGAGTAGCACTGTGCACTGTGAGAACATATGTTAATGCACTTGGCTGTGGCCACAGAAACAGCAAGAGGTTTGGAAAAAAAATAAAGCACATGGGACTGGCCTCCTGGAGCACACATTTGCCTTCAACAAAGATATTAATATGACTGGTGCTCAGTAGTGGAAACAGGGGAAAAAAATTACCCTGGCAGTGAGGGGAAGTTTGTTTTGGTGATGGTGATGGACCCCAATTGAGTGAGGCAGGCTGGGGAAGAGAGACAGCTCTGCACTGAGTGGCTTTTGAATTACATCAATTGCACACCTCTAAGTGGCTGCTCTGCCAGAAAAACTGACATCAACATATTTGAGGAAGATACGCTTGGAACAAATGGGGATATGACTTTGAGCCTTGTCTCTGCTTTATCAAGACTGTGCTACTGGCTTTGTATGAAGGATTCTCTGTGTTGTGTTCTGAAGAATTGACAGTGTATGCTGTATGTAGAAGTCCCCATGAGGAAAGATACTGTAGAAGAAACAAAAATGGCGACCCTGACTCAATAATTAATTTTTATGCCTTTTTACCGTGTGTTTATGAATGCTTGACTTTGACTACAAACAGTTTGTGTAGACAAGGATTTGCTGCATCCTAAAATTGGCAGGTAATTGTTTTGTTTGGATTTCACATTTATATGGATTTCTTGAAAAAAATATTAATGAACTTGCCATTGCTCTCACCGGAGACAGGGGAAGAAGTGATGTCTCTTGAATATTGAGTATGTTAACCCATATCATTTTAACAGAATGGGTCAAAGTGGTACTTCTGTTCTGGGTGGATCGCATGTTTATGTTTAAGCCGCAATTACATGTTCTTCCGCCTGTGTATAACATCTTCTTTAAAAAAAAAAAAAAAAAAAAAAAAAAAAGTCTACTGAGTGGTCTGTTTTTTGGCTTTTATTACCATTATCACTGGGAGAAAGAAAAGCATTGCCTCGGAGTCAAGAGCTTTAAAGACCGGGACTATCGCTAGTAGTTTATTAATGAGCATATGATGAAAAACAAATACAGCACTGAAAAAAAATAATTTACAATATCAGAAATATACTGACATTCACAGATCTTTTTTTGCTTGACAGTATTGTTCAGCTCTCTGACAACATAGTTATGAAGTGTGAGAAATGCAAACAGGAAGGTGGTGCTGATGCTAAAATGGAAACAATGATACAGTTGGTAGGCATAAAATAACTGTAGTCTTTCTGTTATATTAAACTTTTGTGTGTGAAAAAATACTCTTTATTTAGTTGTTGTAAAAATGGCTGTTATGTTTTTTCTTTGTAATGGAATATAGTGACATATTCAGACAATACATTTGTGATCTACTGGGTGAGAGCAAGGACTTTTTAAAATAATTGGTTGTACACACATTCCAGATGCACGGAAATAATGTCTTTATCTTTGTGCTAAATTTGATCTCTTAAAATACAAATACATTTCTGTGTAGTGATCAGATTACATATAACTGGAACAGCAACAGATGAAGTCTTTCTGAAATGAGACTTGTCAACATTTCAGCAGGAGAGGAGGCATATTATTGTTCTTGGAGACATTGATAAAGTATGATCACTTCTTGTTGTGGGGATCTCATTGAGATGTATAACAAGGCCACAGTCGTTTGGATTGTTAATGTTTCACAAGCTTCTTTGTGAACTCCTTATGCCTGTGGTAATATGTGAAGAATGACAGTGAATGCATTTTGAAACCCAGATGTCATTCGCAGAATGACATTACCAATTGGCAGCGAGCTGCGTGTTTAAATTTACGACAGAAGCAACTCCCACTTTTCAGGAGATCAGTTCCATAAATGTTTGGGGAATCATGAATCAGTATCATCACTGCGCTTCGTGTTTGTCAGTGAATGACAATGATTCCAGCTCGTTGCTTCAAACATGAGCTTGTGATTCAGTATGTCATTGCACATCACAATCTATGGACAATGCCTCTGCCAATCTCAATGAAGAAAACTGTCAGATGTTTCAATGGGAGGGAGATCAAACAGATGAACCACTCACCATTTACAAGGGAATATTGATCAATTTAAGTTATGACACATCAATGGGGCTTTCCATTCTCTTTCCCATGTTTCTCCCCGTGACAGTACACTTAGTGACCACTTTATTACACGCACCTCCCTACTAATGCAGCTTCCTCCTCCAGATTGTGAGTCAAGCTTTTGTGACTCACTATGCAGAGAGACAGGACATGCAGACGAGGTTGAACAGTTCAGTTACCGGCCGGCTAAACATAGGCTGCACACGTGTAACCAACATCTACAGTATGTCGAATTTGATTCCAGTCAAATCCTTCATCGTTTTCTTTCATTCTGATGCAAGACATCATCATTAATGAAAGCAGTTGCTCAACTAATAACCTGGTGTGAAAATGCACATTGTACATTGTACAAATAAAGATGGCCCACACATCATGGTTTCTGTTGCAAGATGAAGATGAGCAAACATTTTGCTGAAACTCTTTGCATTCATCCCACCTGGCATCAACATCAGGGGGTGTTGTAGAGGTTAATGGGGTAATGTGAAGTGGAATAGTTTCTTGGCACAATTAGGTCCATAAATATCAAGTATTCTTCAGGCCACAGCACACTTAGCATTGACATTTAAACCTACAACAGCTCTCCCTTCTGCCAGTGGCCACCAGAATTAGAAAAAGGCTGTTGATAACAGCTAATGGGATTCTTCTTTGGCAACAACCTTGTGAATAATAGTTTAGCACGCTGGGGTCTAGTGGCCAGTGTTTCTGAAACATCTGCTTTTTTTTTTCTTGTTTACCAGCAGCAACATCTTAGAGCTGTGTGGCAAGTCTTTATGTGTTCTGGCGAATGATATTGTATTCATAAGACAGAGACTGTCACTTGTAAAGGTCTGCATGATGTTGTGCATTAGTCAGATAATCATCATCCATTATGACAGCTACAGCTGACATGCTAACACCAAACAAGAGAAGGATTAAGTCAAGCCAAAGTTCAGAAGGTGGAATATGTTAATCAGAGTGAATATGGAGGATGGGATGGTGGCCGGTCAGTGGCTGTCTGGCCACTGCTTGATTTTACAAATAAATCATGAAGAATGATTCAACAGGAGCAAGCTGACTTCTGTTTCGTCTGTACAAGTATAACCATAACAGTATAATGTCAAGTCCTGCCAACATGGTTAAATGCAGCTCATAGCAACAACAGTATGGGAAGGTTATTGGGAATATCTCACTAGGAAAGTGGAAGACCTCTGCCGCCTTTGCGTTGAAAGGCAGAAATGTACTTGGCCCGAAAATAAGGTGAAATACGCAGACTAGCCTATTTTAGCTTAATCTAGTTTACTTAGTTTGCTGAACTAAAGAAGCCTTTCGGATGAGAGATGAAACGTCTTCAAGAATTTCAGGAAAGCCCAGTTGCCTTTGGACAACACTTAGGTTAGAAATGGCAGTACATAAACACGTGTAGAAATGTAGTGTACAAATAATATTGAACTCCTGAACTCCATCTTGTCCCTGTGTCAGTTTGTATGACTGCTGACAAGGATGTTTATCACTCTTCTGTGTTCTGGCGGCAGAAATAGAGCACATTTTCTGGGAGCTGCCATGTTGCCTGTTTGTGAACGCTTTCAACTAGGAAGTGGGACGGTCCCAAATGTGAACTTTCCCTGTTCCCAGCTGCATGAACACATGATAACTGTAGCTGTATAGTTGTAGCATTAGATGCAACATTTCTGTATATGTGTAAGATAAACAGGAAGCAAAGGTAAAAGCCTTTAGCTGTATAGTTGTAGCAGTACAGTAGATGCAACATTTCTGTATATGTGTAAGATAAACAGGAAGCAAAGGTAAAAGCCTGCCTGCTAAAACATTAGCCAAGGTGAATCTGAGTGTAGGCGGTAAAGGGTGAGGTGTTTATCTCTGCAGTGCAATGAATAGTTGATATTGTGGGAAACAAATGGAAGCTTGACTGAAAGCAGAAAAATGCCTTATGTCTGCCAGTGCTTGGTATATTTATGATAGCCTTGCTCCTGTAAATACAGCCAACATTATTGCTGACCAGGTGCAACCCTTCATTTTGTTTTCTTTAGAAAGGCGTTTTCGAGCAAGATAATGTGTCATTGTCTCAAGATGGTTCCAGGAAATTACTTTACTTTACTCCAGTGGTCTGTACAGTCCCCAGATCACAGTCTAATAAAACACTTTTGCGCAGAGGTGAAGTGGGATGTTCACAGCATTTGTGCCACTGAAAAACTGCAAAAACTCTGCTGTCAAGTCAGTATAGTTCAAATTCCCAATGTAACATCTCTGGCACCTTGTTGAATCAATGGCTTTAAAAAAAATCTGGTAGTTCTGAGGGTCAAACGAGGGCCTTACATGGTATTACTTAGGTGTACCTAATAAAATTGTCAATGAAAGTATTTACAATACTGGTAAAGGACTACACTTCAGTCAGAGACCTCTGGCAGAAATATTCATTCCCTTCCTTGGCTTCTTAGCATAGACACCATGACATCCTAAATTTGCATACTAGTAAAGATCAATGTAGCTCTTGGAGGCTGGTGTGACACTTATTCAAAACAGCTCCCCTTTTTTTCCCTGGTGTAGTCTGGAGCAAAAGGGGGTGAGCAGGCAGTGAGTGATGTGGGTATGGAAAGCCAGACACTTCCTCAGTCATAGTCAACCTCAAAGAGCATTTTGTCATGTATCTTCACTTGGTAAAGTACCTGCAACCCTCTTCACATCGCGACTGAATCAAGATCTGTTTCACACTATTGATGCTGTTTGATGTCAGTAGAGATGTGAGAAAAAAGTAATGGCGGAGTTAAAAATAAATAAATAAATAAATCTTCTCTAAAACTGGCTGAGCTTTTTTTTTTTCTCCTTAGCACATGAATGATTTTTGGTAAGTGATAATTATTAAGTTAGATGTCACTGTATTAGGAAGGATGTCCTTCAAGCTGCACCTGATTCCAAGGGACAGCTTGACAAAGCTCACTTTGAATTTGGTTGAAAGCATGGCTAATTGAATTTTGATACGTAATTAAATCAAGCAATAAATCTGCCCAGATCCCACTGCTACCGACAATTCAACACTCCTGAGCACCACAAGCTAATTATGATGAAGTTATTATCTCAGCCAAAGGGAGTTCTCTGAATGGCTCCTTCTGCATCATGTAGAATCTTTTCAACTAGAATGTACTCAACCTTGATCAAAGGGCATCTCTCGCTATAAATGTCACTTGCTCAGTTGATAATGTATCCATGTTGACTGCACTCTAAAGCAGGCGATCACTTAAAACAGTCACAGCAGAGACATGTTTTTGACTTAATGCACCAAGTCTGAAATTATCAGATGTGTTGTAAGTCAGCAGTTACAGATGGTAGTAATTCCTGTCAATAATCCCTCGATGTGTAGGAAGTGGCTATATTGATTAAACATGGATTTAGAGCATCATCCTCATCATCTGGTTCCCAGTCTCATATGGTTAATCAATTACATCCCCTGACGATTTAAGTGTGCTTTAGATGCCATGCACTGCGCATGTAATCTCATGACATAAGGTATTAAATGATGTCTAATTATAACTTTGCAGCTATGTGTCATATCATACTCTTTTAATACCTTCCCTAAGAAGACAAATTGGTGTGACAGTGGAGCTGGGTGCTGCATTTTTATTCAGTGTTTAACAAAATTTAGAACTTCATTAAGATTGTCACAAGATGCTTGTAAATAAATATGCATACATGAATAAACTGTGTTTCATGATCAGTCTGCTTAATTCTGAGAAACATTTTACAAAAGAGGTGAAGAGAGGCATAATTCTCTAAGTCCCCAGACAACCTTACCAGATCTAGCTGGTATGGTTTTCATAAATGAATCTTCTGCAACAATTACTGGAGTAGCCTCCTTCCGCATAATTTGATGAGCAAAGAGAACATTGATGAACTTT
This sequence comes from Brachyistius frenatus, assembly GCF_029030835.1. NCBI lineage: Eukaryota > Metazoa > Chordata > Actinopteri > Embiotocidae > Brachyistius > Brachyistius frenatus. The sequence goes on from NW_027210616.1 coordinate 5,254,053, forward strand.
TTTAATTATAACGCCGCTTGGGATTCTGACACAAACGCCACAGAAGGGGAGGGGGTCCGCGCTACAGCTGCTAGGGAGCTCTTTTTTTTTTTTTTTTCCCCTTTCTGTTTTTTCCTCTTCCTACACCCCCCCCCTCTTTTTTTTTTTTAATTCACCCAATTTGTTGGTCCAAATGAAACAGCAAAAGGTTAGAGTGTGGAGTAATTAACAGCAGCTAGCCTAATTAAATCAGGAGGGGCTGGTACACTGGGTGGATCAATACCTCACTATGAGTGAAGCGAGTGGCGGGATTGTCCAGGGGAAACACACATGTACGGACCACTTAATAATAATAAGCTGATGAAAAGGCAACACGGTGTCCACTTGTAAATCAAAACTGGTTCGAACACGCGGTGACATTATTGCCGTCTGGTAATTGCGTTGAAGGAAAGTTGCTCCTTGTGCACACTCAAGAAGTTTACAGGATTTACACCACTCTCTATGGTTTGCTGAGAGGGTTTCCCTTTATTGAATGTCAATAAGTACATCAATACACTTTAGACAACTGAACACCAATGCAGAGGTAAATGGGTATTCTATTTATCTAAGGCTACACTTAAGTATATTGAAGACTTTATTAGCCCCTTTTGATGAGAAGGTGTTTTGTTTTGCAACAGTTTTATCACGTTGTCTAAAACATGCTGCGTTTGCCAGAAATATAAGGGATGTAAACTTGAACTCTAATCATTGTTTTTTGGCTGAGACATTCGTGCCTCTTGTGCCAGCACATATGAGCAGATAGCATGCACGTCAAAATGTTCCACTGCCAACATGTGTATTATGCATGCATATGTCTGCATATATGTAATTGTATTGTGGCCACCTTACAATTGTCATTTTGCTAAACTCAGACACATCCATCAAACACAGACACAAACCACTTGATAGCAGAGCACATGCTTTTTCTCCTACCCTCTCTGAACAGCTTAAGTAGTAGACTGTGACACGGCCCTGACAGTTTTGGAATACTGCAGCCCCGGCGAGTCCTACTTGACCATTATTTTCATGGAATTCATGCAGAGAGACGAGCTGAATCGCGGCCGACTGTAGTGAGTTTCACCAGTGAACCCAGAGTCAGAGTCAAAACAAATGTGAAAGAGGCAGGGGCGAGTTTAGGCAAGCGGATAGACTGTGGCCAGCTAGCATGCTTCCTGTCTCTTCGCCTTGCTCTGTGCTTCCCCCCACCTTCAAAGGTATTTACACTACGAAATAATCTGTTATGTGGGAGGCTGTAGAGATGGGAGCAGCAGATCTCATTAGTGTTAAACTATTAGGAGCATGAGGACCCCGGGGATGAGGGGTTTTAAGGCTTTCAGTGTAGCTTGAAGTTATCACATCATACGCTCTTTAAAAATGTTTTCACAAACTGCAGCAAGGCAGCTTCATGCAGCATTTTTTTTTTTACTTTGAAGTTATTGCAAATGGAACATACTCAGCAAAGCTTTGCATTGTGATGCTGTCTCATGCTGAAAGATTGCAGAGGTCATAATTGAGCTCAGACCTCAGTGTCATGAAGCTCAGAGGTCAGGAGAAAAAGTCTCATCAAAGAAATTGGAATAACAAGATGCATAGTTTGTTGCTTTGGTAGAAACGAGTCTCTAGATATGTCATTCATTTTAAGTGTATCAGCTACCAACTGTGTCTGTCTTGTTTTTAAATGTGCTTGAATGCATCCAGTGCTTGATGACTTCAGTTGTGGCTGTTAAATATCATTTGGAGTGTGATCTTACTTCATGAATATCTGCCGTGACGCATACTTTTACACACACAAGTTTCTGTATGCGATGTCTTCTGAGCACTGTCAGTGAATTAAAACACTGTTTTAACATGTTTTAAACGTTCCATTATCAGCAGGATGAGTCAGCTAATACTGTTGGCTGAATAATTTGATGTCCTGGTTCTTCTATCTAAAATTATATCATAGTTATTTTGAAAAAAAGTAATTTAAGATTTAATTAGTGCTAAATTAGTATTACAAAAAAAAAAAAAAAAAAAAAAAAAAGTTGAAAGCTGCTGAGACAAAGTTATTCTGCCTGCTCATAAATTAATCAGCACTGGCTTCATTTTGAGAAACAGACACGGAAAGTGAATCAGCTTCAAGCTTCTAACTTTGTTACTAACAGTCACTAAAACAGTCATTTGGGCAGTTTACTGATTTGAGATTTGCCAATATACAAAGAAAGTAGTCTCTTTTATAATTGAGTGTATTATACACTTCTGTTTTTGAAAGTAATAGCAAGAATTTAAATTTCTGTTTCGTATTTCTAAAGTTCTATTATGCTCCCTCATCCGTGCAAATAAAACATGATTCCAGGGATGTCTTATTTGATTTTCCTTTATAATAAAACATTAATACAATGATCCTTTCTTTTTATGGAGGCCAGGGTAAGATAGCTTTACACCTTTGTCTGAGGCTCAGGGTTTAATGAAGACCTAAAAAAAACCGACAGAAATAATGATGTAAAACCTCGCTGTGAAGGCCTCATACAGGAATTTGAATACATTGAAAAAAATGGATTATCATGATAAAATACTACAGATGCACAGGTTTACACATGTTGAGTTAGCTCATCTTACAAATGTGTATTAAGGAAATGGATAAGTGAACCCAGTGAGACTCCACATGCATGGGGCCCAAATTCTGCTCTGTGCCACTGGCTGGGTGTTCTATGTAGGAACAGAAATATATTTTTATTAATTTAGATTCATTTTTATACTCTAAATGTAAATGTATATGTGCTGCGGGAGACTGATATACCAGCCCATATACGAGCCTAAGCTGAAGGAAAATAGTCTTTTTAATATCCCTCGTATGCACACTGTGGGCTCATTGTCTTTGCACACTGCAGGCCAAGTTTTCACTGTAGATGTAATATTAGCTACCCTCAAGTCACCTACGCACAGCTGGAATGCACTCTTTCTTACCTTCTGTCTATGCCTTTTGATTATTACTCAGTAGCTCTACCTCCGTGGCAACCTGCCATGCCACAGCTCAAACCTTTACTGGTGGAGAGGAGTTGTAGCAGCACTTCAGCATGTCTCCAGTTTGTGCTGGAACTCAGTAGGGTACTGTGGTGTATTCAGCTCACTTACCATATTACAACAGTAGCAGATTTAATCACTGTTTCAAAACATGCCACACAATGCTACAATATGCACCATACAGAATGCTCCTTTCACTCCAACCTACAATAACTTTGTATGCATTGTGCAGACACCGTGTCTCAAAATTGGGATACATTTGGATACAGAGACAGAGCACAATGAGGTCTGGTGGTTTTAATCTATTATTTATCCAATATTTTAATGATCAGAGTGCCTGGGGTGATCAAAGGCTAGGTTCGAGCTCCACTGCCTTTGCTCGCTAAGACATCCCTCTGTACTTTGATGTGGTCCACCAACAAATGCACTTATCTTAAGCATAACTCACTCCCAGGCTTGCATGTGAGAGCTTTGAAACCACTAGTTTCAGAGGCGTACATACAGAGAAGGTCACTGACCATACGTAGGAGGAAAAAAAGAGGACAAAACTCACACATTTATGGTATCGAGATGTACAACTACTATTTTGAGTGTCATCTAAATATGAAACAACCACAGGCCACCTTCTCAGATCCCTCATGTACATTATCATATATTTAATTAGTTGGCAAGGTCTCTAACTTGAAGTGCGTGTCACAAGGTGTTGAATAAAACATGATTTGGAGAAGAAACAACTGCCTGATGGCAGCCTCAAGTAAAATTCTGCCTTAAATGACCAGTCAAAAGATGCAAATGAGTGACTCCTCAGAAAGACCTGACAAATGTTGGTGCTAAATATGCACACACACACACACACACACACACACACACACACACACACACACACACACACACACACACACACACACACACACACACACACACACACACACACACACACACACACACACACACACACACACACACAAAAAGACAAGAAATCCACTGTCTTCTTTAATCACATTTATTTTGAAAATAAAGGTAGTCCTTATCAATTCAGATATTTCTAGCCATAATGTAAATATAATGTAGTGACAGGTACAGTATTAATTATTCTTCAAAGCTATGACAAGCTTATAAGCTGTATTTAGAGATAACCTACAGAGTATCTATATGCAGAGCAGTTTGTTTTACTGTATCTCAGCAGTTCTTGAACAGTGTACCTTTAAACGTGATTATATTTCTGTTTACATTGAGTCCAAAGCTCAATGAGTTTGGTGACTGGGCTTTTCAGAAAATAATGCTATTCCTACCATAAAGCAAGACAGTTCACCTAGTGACAAAAAGAAAGCTGTCAATCCAAAAAACATTTACTGAGCCCACTTTGAAAACTACATCTCTCTTTGTGGAATATGTCATAATATTGTCCTGGACCTTTTATCGGATACCCGTCAAAATCAAATTAGTTTCTGTTTTTGCCATTTGAAGATTGCACAACAAGCTGCAAATAGTACACTCTCCAAATGAAGTTGTTATCACATGTTAGCAAAAATTACTTATTTGCACCTCAAAAAGACACGAGGTAACATTATCATTCATTGGGAGTTATGTTTCCTTCCACATGGTGAATGTGAAGTCTGTTAGCTGTTTTAGTCTCCAAAATCTCCCGAGGGGAAAATCTGCCTCTTTAACAGCTAAATACTATTCTAATCAGCTAGCTGCTAACTTTGTCTGTCTGCCGTGTGCTGTAGATGTTGGGTTTATCTGAGTTTTTTTTTTTTTTTTTAACTAAGTCAGCTGTCTGGTGTTGTTGGCAAAGGAAGAGCTGCAGATGAGTGAGGGAAAAACAGTGAACTTGTGGGCAGCGAAACAAAGAGCTGAAAGAGTGCAGCTTTTACAAACAGGCACAGAACCACCTGTGTGGTAAAAATAACGAATGAAATTATGTGATGCCTCGTTTAACGTAAAGTCTCTGTATTTTTACAATATATTTTTCATATAACATGTTTGATGTGACGTGACTGAAATCAAGATCAGCCATAAGGCAGAGCAGTGATGTAATTTTCTTGAGGGCTAAAAATCACGACAGCATTATTGCAAAATAAATGTCTGAAAATTATAAACTTACAACTTTAGGAGCTTGTTTTTTGAACACCTTAGTTCTTTGTTACACTGTGGCAGTTTAATTTTTACATCAATATCATGCTTGTTTCCACACAAACATATTTATATTTATACATACTGTTTAAAAACTTTTTTTTTTTTTTAGTTGTGCAAGGCAGTAATTTGCCAGAGGTTAGGTGACCTTACATTTTATGATTCAGCTTAGTTGTCCACCATGAGGAACCATTTTGTTTTTGGTGAATGGCTCTGGGTGCGCTGCTCTGTTGCTCAGTCAGAAGCAGCATCCCTCGGTGAACAATTATGGCGGGATAATCTGTTGACATGAACTTGTTTCCTGTTCATTGTTTTACCGTTCCACCCCAGCAGTCCTCTCTGCTTCTCCCCTGTCTAAGTGGCTCCTCACTGCCAGATTTCTTCTATTTTCTTTGCAAATAAAGTCACATACTCAGATTATTATGAGCAGTACAAAGAAAACAAAATTGGTGATTAAAAATTAAATACTCTTATCTCTCTGTGAGTTATCTCAGTCCCCAGAGAGAGGATGCTATTTTGCAGGCTTGCGGGTGTCTTTTGTTCCCAATTTAGAAGCTTGTCGCTGTTTATTGTTAATTTCTGATGCTTCATTTGATATTCTGTTCACTTTCCTCCCTGACATGCAGAGAAAACATCTTTATCAAAGTGTCAGTTGTAAGGTTTGTGTTGTCAGGATGTCAGGTTTGCCCTATTCTTTACATTTGTGGGGAGAGGTTGTGTATTCTGCAGCCCGGTTGCTGCTGAACAAACTCGGCATCTGAGTAAGAAATCAATATGTATTCTAATTCTCAATTCTAACTTAAAAAAGACTTTAAACTCCCAAATCTATAAGGGTTGTCAATTGTGAACTCTGACTGACTCTGAGAAGACTGAAGAGTTCCCAGTGCACGTTCCTTTGTTGGATCAAAATATCTATTTCCTTTGTAAATCCTGTAGAGTTACAGTGAGACAGTGATGTGTAATGACTGTTCTTCTGTCCTTGCAGGAGGCCTGTCTGCTTGGCAAGATAACCTCTGTGAATGTAAGTCTCACGCACTTTCTTCTTGGCTCTTTCTTGCATGTGCACCACCATTAGAGCATGACACTGCATTTGTTTGGTCTCTCACTGTAGTTTACATTAAATTAATCTGCATGTCACCCACACACAGGAAAATCAGCAAAGTTCAATTAACGTTGTCAGTTTAGTTTAACATTTATGACATAGTGCTGATTGACTGTTTGGTGTTTCTTTTATATCAACACTTTACAGTGTAAATATGGTTTCACACAACGTAGCAAAATTTCCCGGCTTGCAGACGTTCAAATTGTATTTGTCTCCGGTCCAGCAGCTGTCCATAAATGTGTACATGACTGTTTCACAGTGGGAAAAAAAATGCTGAATTTATCTAACTCACTAAAAAATTAAATTGTCAACTTTGAGTATAAAAGTATTTATCATTAAGCACAGGTACAAGTCCTGTTTTGTTTACTGTTGATGGTCAAGAGAGTTTGTGTCTCAGTCTAAATAGCAGAGTAGCAAAAACAAAAACAAAACAAAAAAAAGGCTGTAGCTAATATCAAGATTAGGTGTAGCTAATATTCAGTCAGATGCAGCTGATAATGGTGTGAAATCCCAATAAGAATGGTTACGATGAAATATCTGCATCAAAATATAACGTTAATGATCCGAATTAATCTTTTTTGTAATAGAGGTGCAAAAAGAATAGCATCCGTCTGTGGCTGATTTTCATGCAGCTTTGTTGCATGGGGAAGGTGGGTTCACCCAATTAACACTCGCAGTGTCACTGCCAGGAAAGTCATTTTGCTAACACTGTCAGATTTAGCTGACAAAAAAAACAACTCTGATTTAACACCAGCTGCGTGTTGACAGACAGTTAAGTCAAACATATCTTACAAAAAAACAGAGTAAAATGAATTCCATAGAGGGTGAGATTTGTGAGGATCTCGGCATACTAGAAATGTTACTCTCCTCAATTTGAGAGGTATGATATTTCACACTATAAATATGCATGTTGTTGCTGCCATTTGAAAACCTCAAAACCACAGTTGGATTTAATCCAAACCACTTTGAGGATGCAAGGTTTCCGTCCAATGCCTGATCCCTGCATTATGACTCCACAGCTTTATCTGTGTTATAACTATATTCTTGCAAGAATATGACTAAGTTGTGGGTGATTTCTTTTTAAGAACTGCATTATTGGAAAAGCAGAAATGTGTTTTCAACATTAAATGCAGTAAAATATGAATACTTCTTCTCATGCTTCTAAATATTGTATTTTTTCTTGAGAAAAGATATTAACAATGTTAAGGATTCTGAGAAAAAAAATTCTGCACAGAATAATTTGTGTTCACTTCTGACTGAAGAGTTGTTTGGAGTACATAACCACAATTTTCAAATATTGCTAAAGATTTCTTAAATTATTCAACGCATGTTTAAGAATCATGTGATTGTCATTATTAACTGTTGATTGTCTATACTGACGCTATCATATTTGTAACTTTTGACTACATTTTGTTAAATTTTTGTAGCGCTGGAATAAGTTTTATCATAAACCTGGACTGGGTACATCACTTGGTTTGTCATAGTTAATGTTGCACAGAGAATACCATCACAGCAGATGACTCAATAACAGATCAAATTTATAAAAATTCATTTGATTCGTCAAAATCACCCAGTAATTTCCCACCCACTTGCTAGAATCACCTCCTTCTTGTATGTTCTTGCTAACTCATCATCTCCCAAGCAGACGCATATCACTTCGCACATAATAGGCTGCACTAGCACAGTATAAAAAAAAAAATCCCACAAAATATAATCACCAACAGATTTTTGTGGATGTTGTACGATGATCCCGACATCAAGCAGAATAGGGACATGTGGGGCATGTTGCCACTGCTGTGTTGCTGTTTTTTTTCCCTTCCTCTCTCTACGTAAGACATGTGCAACATGACAAATCACCATCTCCTCCGAACAGATTTATGCAGGTCTAGGTGTGCCCGCAAGCTGATCCTTATCTGAAATGGCAGAGCCAATCTCCCCTGATTCACTCCTAAGTGGTCGCTGTTTATCACTCAAAGTGAGGTGGTTGTCAGCCAAGTCCTTCTCTGTGCAGCACTGACTTCTTTGCTATTTTCAAAGAATGGTAGTTTGGGGGGGGGGGACTATATATTATAATAAAACTGAAAGAGCTGCAGTCCACCAAAGGATGAGGTGGCAGTCACTTGGCCTCCCCTCGTCTGTATCTAAATATAACGGACTTCTAATCCAGTAACACGTGAATCCAGCCCCATCTGGGTGGTTACCAGAGGGAGGGTTTGGGATTTTCTGGCTTGTTATACAGCAGAACTTGGCATGCATCTCTCCTGTTCATTTTATCTCTGTGTACATACTTCTCAAGGCAGTGTTTTATCTGGCTGAACGGGCTTTGTTTGGTCTTGATATCTCTTACCGCAGCTTGTCTTTGCTTTATGGATTTCTGGCAGCTTCTTTAAATAAGTGATCATGCTTAGCAAAACACTCACCTTGACTCCTCTGTGGATGTTTGTATTTGTTTTCCATGTTTGTCTTTCGACATTAAAGTTTTATTCACATTAGTCATTACCAGAGAGAGCAGAACTCTTATTTATTTAAGGCCCATTAATGGTAATTAATTGTAATTAATATTGTAGGCCTAAACGACTTAGTATTGAGTACAATGTGAAATCAAATTAGGCTTTTTTTAGCATCTGGCAGCATGGGCCTGAAAAAAGCAGCAGTTGAAAAAATGAATACACTCCCTTGTGCAAAATGCTTATGTCCTAATTGTCAAGGGCAGCTGTTTGTTCTAATAGATTCTGGATGCCATTGTTGGAGCAAGTTTCCAATAATTAGAATCATGTGGAGACGAAGCGTGCTTTTTGTAGTGCTGCCAACCCTCCGTAAGTGGGCTCTTTCTTTTGCTGGAACCTGGACACTGCTTTAGCGCGCATCCTCCAGTAATTTGAGAAACAGCTGCCAATGCTGGTTGAGAACAAGTAGATATTTAGAACTACTTGAAAGCGTGGGCAAACATGGCACACAGAGCTGTACCGTTTTGCCAACAAGGTATTTGTCTCCTCTCTGTCTTAGAAAATGAATAAAACCATGAGAAGTTTTTTGAGAAAATGATAAGTTTTGTAGAACTTTATATTTCTGCCATAATGTGCCAGCAGAACACATCACACCACAGCCAGTAAAAACATCATTCATTTTTTGGACTCCTAAATAATTTATTCTTGTGAGGCTAAGAAATTAATGCAGCGCATGTATCTGAACAAACACCTTTTTCTCCTTCATTTTCCAGATACAAAAAAAACAGCAACAACAATCTTTTGTTTCAGAGTTGTTCTCGCACAAGAGTTGAAAGCTGCGTTTGTTTTTCTGTTTGTTTCTTTGACTGCATGCCCTCTCTTTTTCCTCCTCATTTCTCATCTGACTTTTTCTTACGAGAATGCACTCGCACACACACACACACACACACACACACACACACACAATTCGTGGCCTCAGGATCTGGATGAATCAAGTAAATAGAATATTTAGCTAGCTGTTTCAACATCACAGCATTGAAAACTACTCAGTTCTGCTTTCAGGGTGCTAATTGTGTGGATTTAGGTTAGTCTACCCTCTGATAGTTTTTAAATGAAACTTTTTGTGCACTTGATTTTTAGCAGTTTGTCCTTCATTAGAGCCAGAGTTTATTTTACTCTCCCCTTTCTCCTTTATTTTCCGAGCCTTATTTAGTCTTATCGAAGAAAAATAAATGCTTTATCTATGCTCTGTAGTGGCAAAGGAAAAACATGTGTGCACAGAGACATCACCTCCTCCTGAGCTTAAAGGAGCATGTGTTAATGATGTTTTTAATTCAGGACTTGCATATTGATTGTGTTGCTATAGCAATGCACAAATTCAAAATATCCGTTTATGCACCAGTTGTATTTGCTCTGGGAAAAAAAAAGAAAAATCTTATCAGTTTGAATAATGGGATGAATAAAATTCACCGCAATAACCGCAGCTGAGGGCGTAATTATATTTTATGCCTTTTATGCCTCTATACAGTGTAATGCAGTATGATGTTACTCAGGGAGTCATGTGAAGACATAAATTCAAGCCACAAGTCTATATTACTGCGACAGTGCTCTGTTTTACCTGAAAGCCAAGTCAGATTTCCTCATTTTTCTTTTTGTCAAATTCAAAAGAAAAGATATAAAACAAAAATGAAAGCAAAAGCTGGAATCAGTGGTGTCTGCAGATTGCCCAGTGTTTCTCACAATATGAACGGTTGTAACTGTGGCATGATTTCTGCAGTTGTTAAAATGTTAACAGACATCGCTACATCGGTTGTGTTTTCTTCTTTAGCTCAAAAAGCAAAAGTCGCCAAATGAACTTCTGTAAACCTCCAGAGAAATCAAAGAGGCTTGCGCTGTTCAGAAGAGAATGCCCACATACCTGTGATGCTCAAGACTTTACAAATCAAAGTCCCTACCTCCACACATATTTCCATTTTTTTGTGTCTAAATTGGGTGAGAGGGAAAACTGGGACATAGTTCAACCTGTTAATACACATCCCATCTGCTATCAGGATGTGTATTGGAGAAGTCTCAATTATAAATCTAGCAGTTACTTTATTATCTGAAAAGTAATTCACTAAACTCAAGAGAGCAGACATTTTGGGTTATGAGGTCACTGTCTCAATTAGTCCCTCTAATGACAAGATGCAGTTTGAATTTTTTTTTTTTACTATTGAAAGCAGGCAACGATGATGAATGCAGTGCTTGGCATGCAACACTTAATACATTTAGGAAAAGATTTCCCTTGTAAATGTCATCTCACTGTTTTCTTTCTCCCATGAACGAGCATTGCTGTCACCACTCATGATGATGTTAAGTCAGTGGTGGCGTGCCACGACTTTTTCCAGGAATAAAGAAAATACATAAAGGATGCTTTGTTTAATACAGAGCTGCATGCATCCCTGAACAGCAGACTTTTCAAAGCTGGGATTTGAAATGTTTCTCTCTCGTAACCAGTAAATGAGTCAATGTTTTTTTTAAGGAAAACAGCAAAAAGGCAGCGCAACAGCAACTGGGGTCAGAGGTCACGCTTTGAATTGATGATTACATCGGTTTAGTGACTCACTAAGGCTTCTTATAAGGTTGGTCCATTCATCCAAAGAAGAAGAAATAACAACCACCAACCAAAAAAAAAAAAAAACACCAAAAAATGAAATAAATAAAAAGGAACATTTTTCCTCCCTTAGCTGTTGTCTTATAACCCTGCAGATAGTTTTGGTTTTATGTGCCAATATTTTGAGATATCTGTCTCTGAGATTTCTGTCCTCACTTCAGTACAGCAGAGGTAAAAGGAATTTTGATTGTGGTGCTGAATGCTTCGATACATTTTAAAAGATTCAACAAGAATGTTTCTCTACAGAAGAAATGTCCAATTTTCATTGGAACTACTTTACTGAAAACATAGTCCTGCTCTTTGTATGCTACAGATTATCAAGAACAGGTAGCACTTGTTCTGGAACAAAACATCACTGCTGATATGTTGGTAACGCTTTAGATTACAGCCTATAACGTACAGTGTAATTATTCCAAATTCATAGTTTTTACTAATAGTGTGCCAATACAGTACTTATCAATCCATGCTTGTGCATATAAGTTTAGGGAACAAAAGTAAAACAATCACTACCTTCTGCAGCCTGCACATATTATCCAGGCACCACTTGGTTGTACCCAACCTGTAATTATAGAGAAAATGCGGGAGCATGTTCAATTTGTGTTCTGTTGAGATGGAAAGGAAAGATGGACACAAATATGAGGCTCAAAAAAGGAAAGCTTATTTTCCACTGTAATTCAAACTGTTGCCTATATATATATATTTTTTTAATCCAAGAATTCGGTTTCTAGTCCTCTCCACATGGGGCGGAGGCAGGACTCTCAGAGGTGAATGCATCAAAACCCAGACAATTATAGTTAATGCACACAGCAAATTATGACCACTCACGGATGAAACAGATAACACGTGCCAGGGTTTGCGATAAATTAGACGATAGGTGAACAGTGGGCTGTAACGTGGGAGAAATGAGCAGATGTAAAAACATGAGAGACGTTGACAAAGGCCAGATTCTCAGGATCAGACAAATCGGTCAGTGCATCTTCAAAACAAGGCAAGGCTCTGGTGTGGCGCTCTTGTTCAGCAGTCGTGAGTACTTGAAGATGGACAAACCATAAGATAGCAGCAGGGATTTATATAAAAACGCTGATCCAGGACTTTATCCCTTATCATTTAAAGGATGTAAAGGATCTGCGGCCAAAGTCTATCTTTAGAATCAGAGCAGCTTCATGTTTTAGGGCCCCGAGACAAACATGCCTCCGATCGCCTCTTAATTGCATGATCCCACCGGTATTTGGGCCTCACTCATCCATACTATACTGCTGTAGTTGCTCATTAATGTTTTTTTTTGTTTAGTTTTTGTTTTTTTTAAATCATTTTGGTCTTATTAAAAAGGACAAAGGAGTTTATCATAAAACATGTCCTGTCTGTTGGTGTGCTTCAGACCCAACGCCGCGTGACATTCCATCTTCCAGACGGTTCCCAGGAGAGCTGCAGTGACAGCGGGCTGGGAGACCCGGAGCCAAGCAGCACAGCCAGTACCACCCAGCCTCTTCCCCTCAGCTTCCCCCAGGAGGAGTACTATGAGCAAACATCGCCCAACAGTCGCACCGAGGGAGACGGAAACTCAGACCCTGAATCCAGTGAGTAGTGACTTCTGCTATATTCAGCCGGCAGGCGAATTTTGTTATTTGATCGGTTTCATTTTTTTATTATTATTATTTCTGAGGCTGACAAAGGAATTTACAAGTGGCCATCTGTGGTTTTAGACAGTAAAATTATTTACTGACATTACAGCTGTGATTATAATTGTAACAACACAGCACTTAACAAGCAGCCATTCTCTAGCAAATAACTAGAAACAAGCTGGTCACGGATAAAATTGTGTTTTCCATACATGCTGCTTTTGTGAGATACTTCTTTAAACAAGTCAGACGACTATTTTGATGTACACAAAATCAGCTAAGAAGGAGGGCTGCACTGCTGAGAGAGAAATAAAGTATTTTTCAATGTGCTGTGTTTTTTGGATTGAGATTAAACCAAAAATAATTTCAAATATGCAAATAAATTGGTTTGATCAAAACAAACAGGGAATGTGGAATAATGTAATCTGCCCAATAGCGCATTTATTATTGAGAATTAATTTTGTAAGGCTGAATTTTGTAAATGCTGTCCGGTACCGAGCTCAACATTGGGGAAATTATACCTCTGAAGTCAGAAATGTTGCGAATAAAAAAAAAATAAAAAAAAGATTTACAGGACAGCTGTCACTGCATGGCTTACTGCCCAATGATGTTCTCCATAAAAACCTCCATTGAATGCAGCGATACGCAGCTCCTTCCTCATGCATATACAACATTTTGTTTTTTAAATCATTGCTCAAATGACTTGCTGAAGGAATGCTTAAGACACAGCACAGAAGACTGTGGTTTTTTTTCCATTAGTGGCGAGCGTAGCTCCAAAATACCGGCATACCAGTGATGCTGCTGAAATGGTTTTGCTCCACTATAACATGAACAAGGCTATTCTAGGTCCCCTATCAATGTGTCCATGTCATGTTCCACCTTCCCCCCACCTTCAAAGTGGATCTTCTAGTACTGTTGAATCAGATTTGATTTTCTAGAGGTAACCCCGCATCATATATTGCATATAGGATCGAGGCTCAGATCGGAGCAGACCATCACTCCTTCTGTGGCCCGTGTGAATCATTGCCTTAGACACTGGTTACCTGTCAAAAACAGGAATGTTTTTTTTTTTCTTCTTTCTATGAAGCAGAGAAAATTCACAGGACATGGGATAATAGATTGATTTGCATACACCTACGTGCATTATAGCCATTGTGTCATGGCTGTAAGAGAGACAACAGTCCTTGGTGCCTCCCTGGCAGCTGGGCTGACAGGTCCCAGGCTGGGGTGTCCAAATGAGTGTGACTGTGAATGCTTTGGTTAGACATTAGACAAAATGGGTGACATCCTGGTGATAGCTTTCTGTGCATTTACACGTGGAGGTCCGCCCCTTTTGTATTTTAATATTTATTTATTTTTGGGATGTTTCAAGTTTTCATGCTTTTCTTTGACAAAATAGATTTTTATACAACCACCTCCATATTCCCCTCCTTACACACACTCTCTCTCACACAGTCCCTCTCTCTCTCTCTCACACACACACACACACACACACACACACACACACACACACACACACACACACACACACACACACACACACACACACACACACACACACACACACACACACACACACACACACACACACACACACACACACACACACACGTCTATGCACATGCAAGCATGTGTACAAACACACACACACCTCTGATGATCAAACCACTCCTTCCCCAGCTGTTCTCTAATGTATTCACCATGGTGACAGCAGTGATTCATATATGTGATTCATTCATATAGAGAAGCAATTGCTCATCATTTCATTAATATTCAGAGGCATAAACATCTCATACTTCATAAACTTACTCAAATACTGCACTTATTACCCACTTTGCTCTCCCTCTGGGGTAATATTTGTTGAAGTGCATTAGTTTTAGACATAATACTATGCTAATGTAATAAATGCATGTGTACTTTTACAAATTGCTGCATTAAAAATCACAGCAGAGTCTGTGTAATACCAGAGTTTAATATTAATAGTTGGATATTAGAAGAACCATTTTTAGTTATTTGACCGCAGAGGCCATCCTCAGTTGTCACCTTATCACATCAAATTATATTAAAGTCAATGTAGCTCTAACATATAGACTGTGAAAGCAGGCTAAAGCAGACAAGTCTTGATCGTATTCAGTGGTAGTGTACACATAATATGAAAAATGATTTGATAAATATGTAAACTCATACTTAGTGATTCAGTAGGACTTTGCAGCTTTTAGATAAAAAAATGTCTTGCCTCGAAAGGCTTCAGTAAAATACTGGAAATTCTTGTATCACTCTAATAAATATCTTTCACGGACCACACATTCCAGCCTAAAACCAAGAAAGTTTTTACTGATTTAACACATGCCTGCACAAACACTTGCACATCATTTCGAGACAGAGAAGTCATCTGACTAATCGAGCTCCATTTTCTCCTTCCAGAAGTTAAGTCAGATAAACTCTGACTCTGTGCTACTCGGTTCAAAAAGAGAGGCCCCTGCGCACATTGACGGTCTCAGAGATGAGTGCGTTGGTGACAGAGGGGGGCCTAAGATGGATTAGATATGGTTTTATCAATGAGCACCAGGCTGGCATGGCGGTGGCAATCTCTTATCATGTCGTCTCAATTTGTAAAGCAGAAAGAACAAGGAAAAGTGGAAAGAGGGGAGAGGAGATGGAATGACTCCAAGTGACGAGAGAGAAACAGTGCTAAGAGATTGGATGAACCAAGAAAAGGCAGAAAAAGGGAAATTCAGGAGTCAAAAGCGATATTGTTTCGTAAATGTGCTTCAGCAAGGGCCTGAATGTCAACTTGCACTGAATAATTGTCTGTGCCAAAGGCAAGCCGTGTGGCCTTCTTATGACAATGAATTTCTCAACTCCTCTTTAAACCTGCATCTTTATTAGACCACCCTCTCTTGAAATAAAGTTCATATGACATTTTATGTTTCTATTATTTATGAGTTAGGCGGCTGTTCATTTTATGGGATCTTGCCTCCCCCTCCAGGCTTACTTCACCACCCCTCCATCAGTCTTATGCTGTCGCCTCTCTTGTCACACAATGTTCCAAAGGTTTAGATAGTTCCATCTCTTTCTCTACAAATAGATAAAAGGATGAACATTTATATCATTAGCATGTGGATTTTTACGTCTAACCTGGATACAATTGACAGGTGGTTATTACCAAACAACACATCAAGAACATTTAAGCATGATTCAACAAATCAGAAGTGTCACACTGAATTTCTACAGTGAATGAAATATACAAGGATATATTGCTGATGTTTATAACACAAACTAAGTTCATCAAAGGGGGAGAACCATTTCAACTACTGCAGTAACAAGGCTGGTTAACCTAGTATATGGCTGAACCATGTATGAGTGCTTTTTGAAAAGAGGGCTTTGAAATTGAAATAGATACAAGAGGTATTGACAAGTTTTTTCATGTGACATCATCATATGAATCAGGTAGGCAAGTAAGACCAAGGACAGTCAAGCGACACATAGCGCGCCCTGGGAAATGCAGTTTATTTAACGCCATTATGAATCACCCAGAGAACCTGATATGGAGAGGGCAGAAAGAAGAAGCGGCAGCTTGTGAGAGTGTCGGCCTGCAAAAAAAAGTCACGGTACACTAAAGAATGAAATGTAAAAAGTGCTGGTACCGCACACCCCTGCTTGGCAGCCAAATTCTAGCACTGACTACTTCAAAATATAATAAACAGAAGTGCATAATGTAATGCAATCTAAGCAGGCACTCTTTCTTTTAGTGATTTGTCTGTGGGATCCTTGGTTTCCAGACAGTTTTACAGAGGTTTAGTATCTGGGCAGCTGCTGGGACAGCCTTTTCCTGGAATCGCTGAGAGCACTTAATATACAGGGAATACTAAAAGTATCCAGTTGATGAAAATATAATTATTGACCCATCTTGGCTCAGAAATTTGCATCCGGCAGATTTGTTGTCATTCCGTTTCATGGTAATGACCATTGGCATGGTTCAGGGTGACATGACTGCCCTTGTGATAAGTTAAGGCAGTGAATGATGTTTTCTTTATTTTTATGTGTTTCTTGATTTTGGACAGCCTCCGTTGTTTAGTCCATGTTGTCCTAATCATGTCCTGAAAGGCTTTTGCGGAATGATGAGAATCATCATGTCACGAACAACGATCAGTGCTAAGCCCGTAGACAAAGTGCAGCAAAGTGGGAGCAAATCCCTGGGTCTAAATCCTTCGCATTTTTCAAACAATACACAATTTTGTCCTCTGGATGATTTGTAATATACTTATTTCTTTCTCCTGTTGTTGAAGTTGAGGGATTTAGGAGCTTGTGCTTTTGCCCACTTACAAGCAGCTCACTGAAGGCAGTTCCGACGTAGTGTCTTAGTCTCTGGAAGAGACATTAAAAAGCTGTACAGTATAGTACCGTATCTTAATCTGTGGCATATGGCTTTCAAATGACCAGCTTACACCTTGTCTGTCTAAGATCTAAGTCTGCTATTAAAATAAGCCAATCCTTTTTAAATACTGCAAGTGGAATAGGATTATAGTTTTAAATGTTCTGCGTAATGTATTGTAAATCTACAGACTTTTTACAAAGGAGAATTGCTTCATCAAATAGGAGATTTAAATCTATATGTTATGTTTGATATTTACATTATGTTTCGCTTTGGGCCCTTTTGTGTCTTTTATAGCACATTATACAATGCCTGATACCAGCAGACAAATAATCTGATTATAGGCTTGCTGAGCTCATACTTTCAGGGGGTTACACTTGCAACTCTTTGATTTCTGTAGGTCCAAGATTTTCATAATGGCTCTCAGACTGAATTTCCAGTTGGCTGATTTACAACTGCCCTTTTCTTGTCTTTGGAAAAGGCCACTTGACTTGATCTAGTGTGCCAAACACGTTGGTGCCACTTGAATTTTTAATACTTCTCTAACCTTCGACTCTACCCAGTATGTCTGGCCACCAATTCAAAGCTTGCATCGAGATTGGAATTCAACTGTCTAGACACAATCTGCCAACGAATAAAGGGATTTTACAAGAGAAAAAAAAAAAAGGTTGTTAGTTGTGGTTGGAAGGGGGAAAAAAAAAACATGTGACCCTATATGTTATCGTACATGCCAGCAGTTTTGCACATCATTATGTGGCGGCAACAAAGTTACAGTGTTCAGTACAGTTAGCCGCATTAATTATTCATATGAGTCCAATCTCAGTTTCACTTTGAGGATTCTCGTATGCAATTAGAAGTAATGAATGTGCTTCTTAATTACATTCATTTGTGCAAATTTCCATTCCCTATTGAATTTTTCTGTGGAAACATTGTGACACTGACCAATGGCATATCATTTGCAATGTGACTAAATCCATTCAGCATAGAACAATTAGCTGTAATTAGTGTTACAATGTCATCAGCGACCAGGGGGAAAGACTAAGCTGACATGCAAGGGAGAAGAAGACCCTTGTTCAGAGAGTTAAAAGTCCAATATTGTAGCAAGATCCAGATAATTGGCTGACCACAGGTTAGTGAGATGATGAACTGTTGTAAGACTGTTAGCCTCCCCCCCCCCCCTCCCTCACCCCCAACTTCTATTCATGCAAGGTTGGCTGAGCAGGCATTCTCTTTGATTGCAATGCCCTTCCTTACATTTACACACTTAGCTGCCAGTGCAACCTTTTACTTTTGCCAGCCCATCTCATCATCTGCCGCTGACAAATGAGCAGCTTCACTGGGGTAATTAAGAATGAAGTGCCTTGCTTAAGGGTACATGGCTGGTGGTTGAAAGATGGGAGACAGGATTCTTCATTTATTTCACATCATGACCTTACATATTGTCATGTTATCAGAGTTATTCTGGAAGTGGTGTGTATATTTAATTCATGCTGCACATGAAATGGTAATACAGGCTATTCCTTTTCTTGCAGTTATCTCACAATCTACAAGATAACTTCTTAAAACTAGCGTTTTTTTCACATCATTTGCAGCAGTTTGCTTCCCGCTATATATTCTCCTTCATATAAATAAATAAAAGCCTTTGTGCCTTGTGGCTCCCAGAACTTTTTACAGCTGCCCCAGTGGGCCTGCAACGGAGCTAAATGAAGCAACAGTGAATATTAACCTACATAGATTGGACCTTTCCTTTTAAAATGATTTTAGATTTTGAGTATATATATATATATATATTTTTTTTTTTCCCCCCTTCTTATTTTAACTGCTGGGGGTCTACAGCTCAGTGAGAAGGGGATTTAAACGGACTCATCGGTATCTTTCTCAACCGATTGGGATTTGGTGGAAGTGCACAGTTCTCAGAGGTGAGGTGGAGGGGAACCCTTGTTTTATCTGGTTCAAATGCCACACCAGTTGTCTCGGAGAGAGAGACGAACTATTGATTTGGAGGAGTCAACTCAAGCCTGCAGAAATCTCTCCACCCTCCTTCAAACGACTAAAAAGTGTCATGTTAGAAACCTCCTTTTTCCAGAGTATTAGGGCCTTGTCTTTGTTGCCCTGCCAAAGCCCTCTGTGAAGCTAAGATGGGGGCTTTCTGGTGCAATCATCCACTTCTCAGCAGGACAAGACGGAAAAGATATTAAACGATTTTGGGGACAATCAGTGCATGACATTTATGGGTTTTATACCAGTGAAATTGCTTCACAATGTAAAGGTAAACAAAAAATATGTTGGAAGTTCAGTATATTATCAAAATGCTAAGACCTGACTTACAAATTGTACACGTGCTAATTTGACTTCGAACAGACATTTACAAATTAACCTTTTTTAAATTAGTAATATTTTTTTTATTAATTTGACTATTTTAGGGAATTAAATAACTTTTTTAATGACAAACATGTTGTTGTCGATGGATCCTTTAATACTTTTACTTTTTTATGAATAATGCTCTGGTGTGCCCAGAGAGATATGATTTTAATGGTCAGAGTTTATCTTGATTGTTTTTGGAAGAAAAACAGAAACGTTGGCTGGACACACCACATTTTGACTGTCCAAAAAGTTGCTGCATCAAATTCACACAGAGGCCCCGTGACATGAGTGGGCTCCTCAAAGATCCGTACAATTAAAATACTCAATCCGAAGTTGTTAACACGTTCAGTGAGTCTTGTGTCTGGTTTGGGAAGGGATCAATAGCTGCCAAGTTTGATCGTATTTCTGGACAATGTATTCTGAACTCGGTAGGGCTAGAGAGAGACTTCAAACAAGGATAGAGGCTCAAAGGCCCCAGCCAGCAATTCACTTTGTTCCATCTCACTGACTCTTGTGATTTCTAAACTGGGATATGGCTCGGACTGCATGTTAAACCTGTGAAATGTTAGGTTTCAGAGAGGTGAGCGATTTGAGTCCTTGATTCAATCTAGCTGATTTGATCTCAGTAACATCAAACATGAATGCTTAAAAACAACAACAACACACCTGAAATCTAAAATGGGCAAGCTATTTATCGGATGCTAATGCCGTTTTTGGCATATGGTTCAAAAAGGCCTGTTTTTACTTGTATTTTGTTTAATCTGGTTGAAACCAAACAGCAAGTAAACACTGCCTTGAGCCTCTGGTCAAAGACTCCTCAGATAAAAGTTTTAACTTGAACTTTTTAACTTTAGAAAAACCTCAGCGCAGATCTGGACACCGCTAAGCTCCCGACATTTCTCAAGACCTGTCCTTACAGCGGGATGAGCTGAGGTTCCACCTGGCTGGAACAGCAGAAACTTTCACTCTCTTCAGAAGTAGGAGGAAAACACAGGAAGCTCTAAAATATAAATGTGCTCATGTTTTATTCAAGGTCATGTGTTACAGATAGCTTTTACAAAAATCAAAATCCTTATTCTTTTTAGTCACAAAGCATTAACACATTTGCCTGCAATTAGCTATCTCTCCTATTTCTTCCCCCAACCCCACCTCACTCACACAGCATGTATACCAACAATATACAGTATTATGGATATGGCGACACACAGCAGCACAGTTATATCTTTGAAACCGGGATGGGTTCGTCTTTGGCACTCAAACAGGGAGAAATGGTGACATCTGTGAATATGAAAATGTGTGAATACAAAATTTTCTCATTTGGGATTTTATGTTTGTCTGTAAATTCTGTCATGATCTCAGAGGTTAGCCCGTGTCGTATTTCAATAAAGCCATTATGCTCCGGCTCGGAGGTGTTGTATTTCAATATAACCAGAGGTACAGTTTATTGTTAACAACTGCATTAGTGAGGCTGAAATGGGGTTAGAGGAAGTGCATTTCTGTCCCTCCCCACACACACCTCCTCCTCCTCTCTGCTCCCTTCTTCCTTCCTTTAAGTTATCGCGTCATAGACACATTAAAATGCATGGTCTCATCCCTTTCTCATTTTTCACATGCAGTCGGTCTCAAGGATAAGGATGGCCTCTGCTCAGAAGGACTTATTGACCGAAATAACTGTGCATCAATATGTCTCCTGAAGGCTGAGCAGACCACAGCATCACAGGGGTTGTATTTTCACCGACTCTCTCAGCCTTTAATGTTATTGACCTGCATTGTCCTGATACGCTGCAGCAAAGCATGGCAGCCTAGAAACATATGGCAAAGCCATCCTAAAGCTTCATTGTCCTAAAAGGAGCACAATTATCGACGTATTAGGTCAAATTGAGTATTACAAGAATGCTGACAGACGAGAAAAATAAATATCAGCCAGAGAATTGTGCTCGGAGAACAGCATCCTGTGACCGGCGTAAAATCATATTGCTGCTTTCCTCTGCCTCATCTTCCAATCGGAAAACACTACAAGACGAACTGCAGTTTTGATGAGATTCGGTTTACGGTGATAGCTGCAGTATTGCTGCAATGACATCAGTGATATGATGACAGACGGCTACAACTATGATGCCATCTGTCTGCATTTTAAGTATTAGCATATTCCAGCTAAAATGTGTCTTTCACAAGAAATGTAATATTTTCCCTTGAAATCATTAATTTCACAAGCACTGGCATAAAATCGCAATAAATCGCATGCATAATAGTTCTCACACACACACACACACACACACACACACACACACACACACACACACACACACACACACACACACACACACACACACACACACACACACACACACACACACACACACACACACACACACACACACTCTCGGATTCTGATGAAGTTACTGGCAGTTAATTCGATTGTCTGAAATATAACAAAGCATGCAGGTTACAGTATGTTTTTTATATGCATCCTGAGTTACCGCAATTTTTTAATCCTAGTGTTTAATGCACAAGCATGAACGGGATTACGTCCCACTCTACTGTACGGGACCCTATCTCCACCCGATCAATGCATACACTGACTGGGTGATAAATTGGTATTCGTGGGCAAATGGATCAGTTCAGAAGCCACTCACGGGTTGGTAATGCTGACAAATGGAGTGAGAGTGTGGTGAGACAAGGAGTCGCGCTGAATGAGTGCAAGAAGGAGAGAAGGAAAAGGATGAGCTTTTCAGGTGGGACATGCTGAGAAAGTAGATCTTTATGTCGGCCCTCCCCCAAGACATTTTTGACATAACAGAAAATGATAGGGGGTTGCGAGGAGCTTGACACTGAACACATAAACCTGGTTGCCGTGTGGCCTCGGCAGCAAGCGAGGCGAGGTATTTGTCACGTTCACTGCGGAACAAGTTCGAGCTGCACTTCTGCCCAGGCTCTTAGCAAAGGCATCTGTGGGGGCCTCAAGGCAATATAGCACTCGTGAGGTCAGTCAGCTGTCTGTCCTTCCATGCATGCAGAAGCAGACCTGGTGCTCAAAATGCTCGCCAGAAGGCCCTGCAAGAAGGCAGACAGACTGTGTCCCTTTGTCCCCGTTTCCCCCAGACACCTGCATGATTGCATTGATTTGTCCTGATTCCATTCAGCCACGGGTCCCGCTGGATTTCAAGCGTCAAACATCTGTCTAACCGAGGCTCCCTCACGCTGACTAATTCAGAACACACATAAGAGCTACATTTTCTCCGAAGTGATTGTGAATATGCAACATTAACAGGAAGAACAAAGCAAAATGGCACCTTTCCAGGAGTTTGTGGGAAAATTTGAATTCGTCTGGAAGATTTATTTATACTTATTTATTAAATATTCATGCCAACATAACATAATAGAACCTATCACTATCACATGGTTAAAAAAAATATTATTTTTTTACTTGTCAACTCTCTTCAAAAGGCCTAAAATATATTTTTATCTTCCATTTTTTGTAACAGTGGCAGCTGACGTCTTCACAGGCACAAATCTGGGATCTTTGGATGTATTCCTCGGTGTTCTTTTTCACTAGAATGGTAAGAGAGGGAAAGAGAAATACCGAGTGAAAGAAAGACCATGTTAGACAGTGAGTTCATAGTGTTAGCAGAAAATAGACTGAAACGTCTCCTGAAGCCAGTTAGAGGCACTACAGCGGCAGCACTGTCTTTGTTATGATAAAAATCAGGGACCTCTGCGAGTGTGCCCTTGATTCTACAGTTGGCTTAACTCGGCAGGTCACCAAGGGGAGGCAGATGTTGTCTCGAGGCATGTCCCACTCCCTCCGCGAGGGGTCCGGCTGGTGTTGCCTGGCTTACAGGTGCAGAGGGGATGGTGGACGGGGGTGGGGTGGCTGGAGGTGCACTAAGCCGTGGCTCAGCCGCCACAGGCCAGCACTGGGGATCTTGGAATGAGCAGATATGCTCATTTTGACCCACTGAGGTATAATAATTGATGATCAGCCCTGCTGTCACATCTGGGAGCCACTGGTCCGTGCCATAATACACCCTTAATGCGACACATGGTGGTGTGGACAGACATGCCACACGGCCTCATGCTGACTTCTATTTCATGTGGTATGAAGGATGATTGAGGGAACACGGGTCCATATAACACACCAGAGAAAAGCCTCTCCTGCACCTTAACTTCTTATAGATGTTGAATAGGACTGAATTCCTCCCTAAAGGAACTAAATACATTTGATCATTAAAAGCTCTCTTTTAAAATGTTGTTTCCTTGAAGCTTCATCAGACTTCTTATTGTCATTACGCTCGTCTAAACACATAATGGAGAGGAAAAATACGAACAATAAATGTTAAGGTGACGGAAATAAGAGATAAAGAGTAAAAAGAAAAGGTGGCTTCTAAAAATTACAGAAAATATCACATTTGAGATCATTTCAGTCTAACAGTAAATAAAAATGTTCAGTTCAGCCGCAGTTCAGTGGGAAACATTCTATATCGTAAAACAGATCTCCAAGACCACAGAAACAGCATTTATGTTTTGCTATAAGAAACACTAAATGCTTCTTAATTGTTCATTTTCATGAATCTGCAGAGAATAAAAGAGAAAAGATTTCAATGAGGGCGAGAGTAAAAGCCATTCCTTTTTTTTTAAGTCCAACTTCATCATACTTTAAGCCTAAAACCTGACCTATTTTCCCTCCCTCTTCTCTATATTTGTTGGGATTCTATTAAAAAAATAAATAAATAATTATTCTTTGGTATTTGGCTCCTTGATTAATCGCTATTATATTCACAGAGGCACAGTGCATGCAGACACCTCACACACCAGGTATACAAAAAAAAACATGCATACACAAGCACATATGGCACATACAAACACACCTTGATCTCCGTCTAGCTGAACAAACCTCCCACGTTGTACAACCACAGCTAAGAACAGCGAGGTCGAGCACAAAGCTCTACAATTGACAACCTGAGGGTCTTTGAAAGCTTTCCTTCAGTGTGGTTCTCCTGCTGCAACGGATCAAAGGTAAACACAGCAGCCCGACACGAGAACGTTAAAAAAAAAAGAAAGAAAAAATCTCCCAGGTTCTCACATAATGTCACTGCTTCTCTTTAAAATTAACGTTAAGTACTTAGAAAGTTAGGGTTTCAGTATAATTTCCAAAAAAGATCGATAGGCTGCCATTACCCTGGCCGCACTGAACACAATTTAAACCACTGAGAGGCTTTGTCTGTTCAAAAAAAAGGAGCTCTGTTCCATGTTTGTTGTCATTGTTGGTCGTCAGTGATCCGATCACATTTTAATCACAGTATTCAGCCTCATTGATTTCAGTTTACCACAGATTGTGTTGAATGAAATATTGTTCTTTTTCTTTTTTTTTCTCCATCAGTGGCAATTACCCAACAATAGGCGCTTGATATCACAGTGTATTAGAAGGCATGGTGTTTGTGAAATACTGTGGTTTGGGCTACTTGTCTGCAGCTGCCAGAGTCTGAATATAACATGCACATGTGCAGCAGACACAAGCCTGCGTGCTCTCAAGCCGACATTCATTTACTTTAATATATTTATACGCCCACGTGCCTACCACTCACACTGTAGACAAGAAAGACAATCTCTCTCACACACACACACACACACACACACACACACACACACACACACACACACACACACACACACACACACACACACACACACACACACACACACACACACACACACACACACACACACACACACACACACACACACACACACACGAGCAGTGAATGGATGCCTTTTCTTACACGATACTGTTTCACTGATTGTTCAGAGCAGCATACTTATTTTTACTGTGCTTTGTCCTCATGGTTCAAGACAAACAAAACCCAAAATTGGGTGCAAACTACATCTCTATACTACAATTATCTAAACTGTCTTCACTGTTGAAAAGCAAGTTTGCGCTTTCAAGGTTAAGGAGGCCGGACGTCTTAGCTTCCGGTTATTCTACAGATTTGTGCACTTTTAAAATGGCTTGAAAAAAAAATAATGCTGAGTCTGTAATATTCACAGCCCCATTTGTAAAGGTATAGCTCATTAATTTGTCACGTAACATTTTATATGGAGGACTTTTGTTTTGGTACCTTTATTCATCATTTCCAGCGAGGCTTTGCAATTATTATTGTTGTGTTGTAAATGATTAATATTAATTTTTTCAAAGTGAAAAATGCCATACTTTCACAGAGCCCCGGCAAAATCCATCTGTCTTACCTTGGGAGCATCTGCCATTGCTTACAGGGCCGTCCACCTCACGAGTCACAGGGACTTAGCGACATCTGTCCCAACAGATAGAAAATCAGGATAGGGCCATCCATTCTGTTAACGCTCCACTGAACTCTGTGTTATGTTCACCATAATTTGCTTTTGGTTGCTGCAGCATCCCGGAATATTGCTTTGCAGCAGCTCAGACAAAGTCAGCTAGTTGTAATGTGTCCCTTTTCGGCCATTCTACAAGCAGATAATTTGATAAACCTCCAGACGTAATGGCTATGCTGCATCCTGATAAATGTGGATAATATGACAGGGGACAGAGGATTTCCCTAATAATTTATGAAGAGAAGTTTGGCTATTGGGATGATTTGATATTTTCCAGGGAGAGTACATTTGATCTGAAGGGAATGTATTTTGTTGGCATACAGTGTAACACTATGACTATTTTAGTTGCGGGAATTGATGCATATATTGTCTGTTTTGTTTCTCGGCTTGTTTGTGAATGTGACAGCTGTATTTGGATTTGTTCAGGCAATATGTCCTTTCAAATAGATTCCGCCGTTTCAGATACCAAACCCATATTCCAAAGAGAAAAACATAAAAAATAGGGTCACAAACACAAAGTGTTACTCAATTTCCAATTTACTGTTACAACCTGTCACATTCACTTCTCCCAAGCAACGGCACCCTCCACTGCGCACATATTATTCATAATACCCTCTTATATATTCTTGAAAATAAAAATCTGGATAAAGTTAGTGAAACTGACCATGCAGTGACCTAGAAGCTCACTCAGCTAGTCCTCCCTCTCTTATGCTTTCTCTCAATCTTCCGAGGGTAAACGCGTCAGCTATTCCTCATATGGTAAAATATGCAATCTGTGCCTGCCAGTCTATGAGCGAGTTTTGGGTTAATCCTCATGAATACGTGACTTTGTCTGCATGAATAAATAAAAACCTGCTCACTGGGTAATTGAGGTGCCGTGCCACTAACAAACGAGAACACAATTTGTAAATGGGATTTTTATTTTTTTCTGATCCCGACCCCTGCTGATTTATATCACACAGCGCTTTACAGAAATCATATTGATTCACTACATAAAGATGTGACATTGAAATGTTGAATCCTCCCTTGAGCAGAAGTTCTATTTTCTTTAAATACTTTCAGTCCACTTTATAGAAGCTCGGGGGTAAAAGAGTGTTGATGGCTAATTTTTTGCTTGGTTGAAGAACGTGTTGAATTGACTTAGAATTATATATGAACTGTTGACAGTAACTGGAACTCAGAGTGCAGAACATTTACAGAGTAATGGTGAAGAGAAAAAGAACAACAGAGAGATGCAGCAGACAGTGACAGACTCAAATACCCCACGTTTCCACCAGGGCTGGCTCCTCTCCAGAAAGGGTTCCATTTTGTATTTAAACTGGCCCCAATTATGGTCAATTTTGTGCTGTGAGCGTAAGGGATTCCATATGTTGATCCTTTTCAAAGAAAAAAAATAAAGTAAAAAAAATAAGAGCTGTCTGTCTGGAGGAGGTTTTGTGACAGAGCACTTTGTAATTTCCCACAGCAGCACCCCTGGTAATTGAGCCAATAGCCCAAAAAGGTTTCAGCATGTCTCTAAGACCACAGCAGCTGGGCAAATATTTATAGACGAGTGTGGTGTTGGCAAATTTAAACCAATTATCAGTCCCTCGTAGTAATTTGGATAATAAAGAGACTTACAATGTATACACTGTGAAATTTTAAGTTTAAATTTGAATTTCGAATCTAATCTAAATGTGTGTTAATCTAGTTTTGCTTCTCGGTAATGCCTCCTGGACCAGGAAAAGCATATGGACAGCATGCACAGCAGCATTTTCTATTAGAAACACAACTTTGTGATTTTAGCAAAGTAAAACCAGATGACTCTGTGATCACAGAAAAGACATGCAGTGCAGCTACCACTATCATCTTAACTTGGTGCAGTCAATATCCATAAAACTCAGCAAACCTTTTTTCTAATGTTGGTTTTCAACTTTCTGATTTTATTGTACGCTATCTAAAAGCAGCAGTCAGTGTTCTCTGTGCTGATCTTATCACAGACTTGACTCGGCTGCAACCTATGACTCGCTCATGGACTGGCGTCATCTATGTAGCCTCAGCGTTTATCCTGCACATGTCAAGGGTTTATGGGAAATGCGGTTCTTCAAAGGCTGCTTAAAAATAAAAATAAAATTGAATATGATATTAAATAGTTTTTTTTGTTTGGTTTGTTTTTTGTTTTTCTTAAACTTCCTTCCTTGAACATATGAAGCAACATACTGTTTAAAAAAAAAAAAGGCTCTGCAAAAGGTCCCTTAAGGTCCGATTTCAAATATTTAATAGTGTCAAAAGTTAAACCTCCAGTGCTCTCGACAAACTCCAGATTATTTAGTTCTCTAAAATGAAATAACACTTGAAAAGTTGAAAATTATAGCTGCTCAATTATGTACCTGATCAGCTTGAAAGCTTTGGTAGACCTTTTGTTTATTTTTACCTGCTTATATAGAATAAATATAGCAATTAAATTAAATTGAATTAAAACCACAATAGTTAAATGAATCAGTCCAGGTTAAAAAAAAGTTTCATTTCCTAGCTTTATTTCCGCTACATATGATCCAGACAGTTAAAACTGTATAATGCTGCTTTAAATAATACTTACTATTCTGCTGTGCCGCAACTATCTTTGCTGACTAATGGCCATGAAGATTTAACCTATGAAGAACCTTGCCAAGCTTCCTTTGAAGGATAAAGACTCTTTACCAATTTTTTTTTTTTTTTTTACTCTTACAAATCAGAATGTGAAAATGACAATACGTGAAGGTCACAGTCAAAAGTTTAAGTTATTTTGTTTGAGCATTTCTTGTTTGCTTTTATTATTTCAATAATTCTGGTAACTGCAGTGAAAGCAGGCTTGCATAGGACTGGCAGCAACAATTACAAGTATTTCTTTTTAGTTCAGTGTATTTAGGAGGATCTATTGGTAGAAGTTAAATATCATAGATACAATTGTGTTTTCATTAGTGTATAATCACCTGAAACTAAAAAGTACTTTGTTTTAATTATCTTAGAATGAGCTCTTCATGTCTACATAGAAAGTGCCCCACAATGTTTCTGCAGTTGCCTAAAAGAGACAAATCAAACACTGGCCCTAAAGAGGGACTACAATCTACAACCTCACCTAAATAGTACATACTGCTCCTTTAACACCAGAATATCAGCGATGTGTCACTGCCTGTATCTTGGTCGATGAGCGTTATAATGGCCGACAATTTTAGTAACATTTACTGTAACAGCAAAAATACACAACTATTATGATACTTATCTCACAAGATATGATGCCAAAGAATGCCTTGGGAATGAGATAATCAAACTCAGATAGGGCACCTCCAGCTTTTAGCCCGTCATTTACCACCCCAGCACACTTTCCTGTTGTTCGATATCCCACCAAAGCAAGCTTGAGAAGTGCATTGATTTCAGTGGGGTCTTCTTCACCAGTCCTGCCCCTCACGCCTAGTGCTTGACCCACTTATTTTCTCATCTTTCCCTGTTTTCTCATGAGAGTTATACTTGCACGCTGCTTTTCCCATTACAGGGTGAGTGGATGCAGGCCAAGTATGATTGCATTGCATAGTCTGTCTCTGTGTCTCTCTCTCTCTCTCTGCTGCTATGACTCACACCAACACATACACACTCTGACTACCTGAATGAGTTAGGTGATACCAGCTCAGTCAGCCAACAAATAAATCACCAGACAAATTGACATATATGCCACAAGAGAGAGCGTCTTTAAAGGAGTCGTTGAACAGTGCTATAAGGATTTCAGCCATGATGGATATTGACAAAGCACTCTGTTTAAACTAAACCAGGGGTCCATATACTGACCGAGTAATTTCACAAAATATTACTAATAATATGGTGCCGGGCGGCGCTTTTTCCCACCTTACTGTTTTGTGAGCACTCTGTGTCCACCCCTATGGAGCGTAACTTAAAATACATCAAATATATCTCAATTTTGAAGCGTCTGTTCACGCGTTAAAATCCACATGAGAAGCCTACAGGTATCAGGCAAGCTTGTATAACCGAGGTTCGAACTTAAAGGTTTTTTTCTGCCTACCTTTACCCAGCCGGAGAGATGCATGCTGGGTAAACAAAGCCACCTGATGGGCTGTAGTGTTATACTGCAATATCTATTCATACAGTACTTGATTGAATGACATTATTTATCGTTCATACAGTATCACTGACAGTAATAATAAAATACTATAAGTGGAATGAAAATGTATGAATATAAACTGTAACACTGGGTGCTCGACAGCAGCAGTCGGGCCAGTTTTTAGCTGTAGTTCAGTATTGCCATATCAAATGTTATTTACCAACATTACAGCACAAGCCTAAACAGTACATTTCCTAAATGAAAAAGAAGAAAGCTAACTTAGCAAATGTCCTTTCATCAATCTTGTTTACAAGTGCTAAGAGCATGCTTTTTAAACACACACACAAATAAAGCACATATCAGCAGTACATTTTGACCCAGTGTGAAGCGTTCGCGGCTTTTATTGTAGTGAAGTCGCACAGTTTGCCAGAGGCAGCCTCACGTATATAGCTGAAAGGTAGGCAGAGCACTCCTCTATGCTGCACTGTTTGGGGATTTGATTTGGTAGTGAGAGAAAACTGAGATCTGTAGTTTAATTTTTTTTAGAGGTAAATTTAGGACCTGAATAACTGTTACCTTGTAAGATCTTGGAAATCACTGAAAGTAGTTCATTTTACCTGGTGTCGATGGGTTAAATCATGAATCTGCACCCAAAACAAGGGTCTTATTATTGTATTATGTGGTGAAATCAATGTTTTTGCAATACAGAATCAATTGCAGAGCTTGGTTATATTGAATGAAAAACTGTCAAAATGAAAACAACATTTATTATCAATGATTTACTTGACAGGCGCTTTGAGATTTCTATCCTGATACTCGCTGAGCCAGAGAGGGTGAGGCCCAGGGAAGGTACGCATGAGGCAGAGTTTAAGGCAGGAGTTTAGGTTTCTTTGGAAGGCTGCATAATATTTCTTAATAGGGTTGAAAGCAGGCTTGAGGCAGGTCTGTGGAGATTCTCCCTTCCTCCCCCGGATTATCATTTTTAAGCAGCTTCCTTGGGAGCATCCAGAATGAGCATTATAAAAGCCAGAGTTGGGGAAAAAAAATAGACCTTACCAATTTAGTTATTTCACCAATTTACTTCCTTTGATACAATTTACAAAATTTGCTGCTCACACTCATCCTAGCAAGTTTTGGCTCATTTAGCCCCAAAAGCAAAAAGCTTTGTGAGCTTCACTTTGTTGGGCCAACTCCTACTTTAACTTATTCAGTTTTACCCATCTAACACATCCAGCCTCAGCACAGTGCTGCCGTGGCTTTGTATTTCATAAGGACTGAGGAAAAGCTGTCATCAGAATAATGCTGAGAGAATTCTTTGCTCTCGGATTGCTTTTATTAATGATGAGGGAATAACATAGCAATATCACGCTTAGTGGCAATGCAAAGAAGTATGTTTTCATTTTCTTAAGGTATTTATATAAAACCTTAGTTGGGGAAAAAAACATCTAGAACTGACCTCAGGAGAAAACAGGGAAGAGTCTTTTTTTTTTTTTTGGTGAAAGAGCGTCAATATCTCTGGATTCCACTGCAAATATCAGAGAAACATCCCACTTTATTGTTTTATGCAGTTGACATCCATTGAGCGACACATATGGAGCATGGCAAATCCTTGAGAGCAACTTGCAATTTTAAATTCAAACAGATGGTGAAATTACAATTCAGTATTACGATTGATCTTCAGTGGAAAAGCATCCGTCATGTGGATTGGTTTCATTTTCAAGCCAGTGTGCCCGGGTCATACATGTAAGACAAAGCCTGTTGTTACTAAGTGGGGAATCTGAACTTCTTCAGGTACCCGCTGTCTGATTTTTCTTTCATAGCAATAACATTTGCATTTTTCAACAGAGGCAGGATTTGAGCAAAGACTGTGATTGCTCTCTTTGCTGGTTAAATGTTTAAAGAAGACATGCAATTTGAATTGCTGCAGAGCTCATCAATATGAAATTGGACTTGTGGAAGGAAAGAAAATGTAAGAAGGCAGCCTAGCAGCCTGTGTATGCCCGGATCCACACTCCAATACTCTACTTTCCACTGCAGAAAAACCAGAGTAGACTTTCAGGGAAAGAATAAATCCTTAGGCTACTCTACCTTTTGAGGGTTTTCCTTGATATCAACAGCACACATTCACGCAACACAGAGCAGAGTATCTGCAGTTTAAATCTGGGACGAAAACAGAGAGGCTTTTAAGGGACAGGATGAATGATTCATACTTCATTCATATTTAAAAACATATGCAAAGATCAGTTATTGATTCACCAAATTTGAACTAATGTAAAAACAACTTTGATGTTATTGATAACAAATCTCTCTGTCAATCAATCGTATTTCTGAATCTGCAGTCACAGTAATGATTTGTAATGACAAGAATAAACAGGTCTTTAACCAGCTTAAAGCAATCTATATTCATCTGGGGAAAAGTTCACTTGGCTTGTGAGCTTGTTATCTGTCACTCGAAAAATTATCCAATAGCATTCCTAATGGTTCTAAAGCCCACCCGGTGTCTCCTGCCCCCAAATCCTGCTGTGCTTGAAGATTTGTCGGCAGCGGCAAATTATTGAACTGTATTTTTCATTCTCAAGGGTTGTCAGCAGCCTCGCAACAAATAGAATTTCCCACTTTAATGGTGATTACGAGAGGGAAGGTGAATAAGAAGAGCTGGGCTGATAAACGGGGATCCTCCTGGCAAACAATGGGGCCGAGGCTTCTGACAAGTTTTACATACTCAGTTCTTTTATTCAATGTCAAGCCAGGGCCACATTTGACTGATAATCAAGCGCTGTTCTAACACAAATGTTGCTCAACGGAAAGAAATAATTTGTATGGCGAGACAGTCAGAGTTCAATAGACTTTCTGTCATCGACTCCTTCAGCTGATAAAATGCACAAGGCAGCAGGGCGAAAGGGAGCCATTTGCAGAGTTGACAGATTCCATCATGGATGACTTTAGCATACCTGAGAGCTGCTCTTTCCCTGCCTCCTGCGTGCCCTCTGCGAGCGATAGAGGTGATGAATCAGGCTTTATAGGCCTTCAGAATGCCGGCGAGGCCAATCTGTGCGAATGGCTGTTAAAATCTGACATAACTTGACCAAGCCCTTTTAACAAGCTGAAAGCCATACTACACCCACAGTCCAGGCACATTTGTATCATTCTCTCATATACTTTGCCCTCATAAGCTGCTCTCCGAGTTCCTGAATAACAAACTTGGCTGCTACTATAAGTTATAATGGGAAACAAATATTTCTCCTCGCAACCGAGTTCACGATCTACTTTGACTTGCTCGCTGACTTTTCAGTGCTGCCTGCAGTGATGGAAGAACAATAGCTACTGATCTCAGGCTCAGCTATAGGTTTTTTTTTCTCCTAAAACTGCTGTTTAGCTGAGCAACTGTTAGCAGTACACTGCCTTTGCCCTGAATTCCTCCCTCTAATAAATGGCAAGTAAATAGTAAAATAAAATTAAAACAAAATAAAAAAAAGAGAGACAGAGAGAGAGAACATATAATCAAATTACTCTACATATTCTTTCCGGATTTCTAATACAGTGGCTGCAACAGCAGGAGAAAATGATGTGCTATCTCATTGTTTCATTATTATCCAAAGCTGATGAGTTAACCTCTTTGAAGTTGTTTCCCTTTCATTATTAAAGCCCCCAAAGCACTACAGGCAAAGAAAAATATACACACACACATACACACAAATCACAAAGTTTTGAAAATTAAAAATCAGAAAAATGGTAACTTAAAAGAAATTAATCTGACGACCACAACTGAACAAATTGAGTATTAAGTTCAGATAACGCAAATGAAAAATGGAATGTAGTTTGATGTCTTTCAGGCAGAAATTGTAAATAATTGTTGAGATATTAGTTCAGTGTTCTTTGGTATTGACAAATGCAGCCGTGTCTGTGCTTACCTATGAACACAAATCATTCTACCATAGAGTGTAAATGATGAATAGAGCTTTGGTGGCTTTGCCTGTATGGGAGAGACAGAATGTAGTGGACTAAAGGACACCCGTGCTCCTTTTTATCAAACGATGACCTCTCTTTCCCACAGAAAATAAAGTCCGTAATGTGAATAAAGGCTTTACCTGAACAATCATATTCACAGTATGCCATATTTTATGTCGCAGTTATATCTATCTATTTCAATTCTCAGAAATAAGTACAGCTGGAGTCCTTCTTTCTTAGTTTGAAACTGCACACCGAGTCCTTTTTCTGTCTCCTTTCTCCAGTTGCTCTTTGTTTGCCTGCACAGTGACCTGTTTTGCTACAGTATTGCATTGAGAAGTTGTTGGAGCTGTAAAAGCCTCTTAATTTTTGTTTCTATAGAGCCATCATGTTGCCGTGACAACAGACTTGGCTAATCCATAGTGCAAGGGGCACAACTGCTGGGCCGTAGAAAAGGGCAGATTGATGCGCAAAAATGGTAATATCACCTGGACTTGGGTGTCTGATGTCTCCTCACTCTGATCTTCTCTCTGAATATTTTGTTGATGTTGTGAAGTCACATTTTCACACAACCTGTGTGTGTGTGTATTTTGCCAGTGGTCTGGCAATCATAGGGAGTAACACAGCTCCATGATTGCACACTGCCCTTGAAAAAATTCTATTCCCAGTTGAACTCAAAACAGCCCAAAGCTTTTCTCACCAAACTCAATATTTTTCCTGTATACATTCTGCTATAGGTGGACAAGCAACATAAACGAAACTAAAGAAACAGTCGTATTTGTAGCACTGAATTACAGCGGGACACCGAGAGTATAACACACAAGCACAGCCGGCCCACACGCGTGAAGAAAAGGTTATTGTTCAAAACGTTAATCATTGTCATGCACTAAAGTGATTTGATTTTCCACTTGAGTAATTAAGATTATACTTAAAACAAGAATGAATACATATCAGACCACAGCATATCATATAGAATTAAGCTCTGTGTATTCTGAACAAAGGTCCTTTATGAATCCCAGGTTAAGTGCTATTTTCATCCACGTCAGCTTGTTAGGTCTTTTCTTCTCGGAGCATTTCAGGCCTGTCGTGCTTTTTCTTCTTGTTAAATGTCACTGACAGGTTTTGACATGAAAACTTAAGTTAGCAGTATCCAACCTGTCATACTGTATTTGTAAACAGCTTACGTTTCCCTCTCCGAGCTTAGAGGAAGGGAGGCGAAGCCTGACAGCAGACAAGGGTTTTTAACAAACATCCTCACATGCATACATAATGCCCCATTTCAAAAAAGGGAAAGTTTGCCGCTCCATTTCATATGTAGCATTTTCTGTGAGCGCCCAGGGGGATACCTTCTGTCCACAACTTCTATGGTCTGCATGCACTATACTTAGCAAACTTGAATCATACCGTATGGCAACAGGGTTCAGCACTCCCTCTATCTATGCATCAAGGAAATGAGTGATTTAGTGTAATGAGATTATGCCTCCTGAGGAATGCATGTGTCCATGCAGAGTCAAAGTATCTTGGAATAATCCATCTCATGATGAATTGCTTTGAGTTTTCTGCAGGATGAACTTTGGTTTGCTGAACAAACTTTGGACGTCTTGCATTGGCTACATCAGCAGCAACATGCTGTGCCCATGTTATGTAGATATTGATTGATGTAGCTGAGCGGTACGATTGCTGTCCTACACAGCAGCAGACAAGGCCGATAGAAATCCTGTGGATTTCTATGGCTCAAGCAGGTTTAACTCATCAGCAGAATAGGAATCTCTCAGGTCCTCGGGGACTTATACTGGGGATACATCAAGGGCAGGTGTGAGGAGACAGGTGACCCATGACCTTTGCCTCCCACTACCCGACCTTGGAACGAGATTTCTGTCTCCGAGCTGAGGCTTAAATCTTCCTCACTAGATCAATTTGATGATGTATGGAGTGTTATGCAGGAAGCTTGGGATAAGAGCTCAATATTTAAGTATAAAGAGACCCATGGGACACGGAGTATCTGTGAAGTCACCTCTGTTTTCTACATGTTTCAGATCAGCTTAAGCTGATTAAGTTCAAAAGTTTACTCAAAAGATATGAGATTATAAAAGCCACAGAAGTGCTCATTTCTTAACTTTAAATTTTGGGCAGAACATTCAAATGTATTGCATGTCCTTTTCCCATACTTTACAGATTCCAGGAATATCTTTGAATATCAGGATAACAACGTTTTTATGCAGAAACTGAGTCTGAATAAACTGCTGTAATATGTACATATTCCTAAAGTGTTTTTAGCGTCTTCTTTTTTATTAAATTAATATATAATAAAGTTCCCAGCTCAAATTTAGAAAATATGAATTATCTTCATCTCTACACTGATCACACCATACATTTTTTAAAACCAAGAAAAACAACTAAATTAAATGAAACATAACAGAGTGTATGAGATTCAACTTATTCCAGACTGATCAGATTATAAAACTGTGTGTAAATCTCACTGCCCACCTCTAACTGTGCTCCCACAAAGGCAGACAAAGAAAACAAATTTGGTCACATCGACTGGGCAAACGGATTTGACCAAAGATTAAGGGATGGCTTGCCTGTCAAAATGCAATCTCTCAACACAGTGATGATTCGTAAGCAACGTGACATGTGTTTCAGCCCTGAAAAACTCCTTTCCCCCACGGGCGACTGTGAGACCACCACCTGCCTAATTTAAGTTGTGCTGTGCTCAGCACCTTCAAACATAAAATTTTAGACTTGTACAGAAGAGATTTTAAATCAAATAATTTTCCTCTGTGAACGTTTCATTGGCAAAGCATATAAATGTGCTGGTTTATTCAAATCTTGGTAACTTTAAACTTGCTGAAGTTGAGCTGAAGTGAAGGTTCTGCAGTACCTAATATCACACAAGCACTAAAGTTTTAAATTTGACCACAGGATACAATAACTGAACACCTATGATTTAAAGAAAAAAATCCACCTCATACACATTATTTTCTGATCAGTGGTAAAGATCAAAAAATACTTTGAGATATCAGTTTTAACGGGGTAGATCAATAGCTCAATTTATAGTTTCTTTCTGTATTTGAGTTGAGTGGAAATGTTCTGTGTTGTAATCCTTAAAACACTGCTCTTTAAGACTACCCTGTCTTCAATTTCAATGGCTACTTTGCCAAGTTAATTGTATTTTAGTTATTGATATTTCAGAATAACTTGATTGCATACAGTGTAAATACAATGGGGTTTTTTTGCACAATATGCAATTGTCACTGGTGACTAGGCGGCATGCTGGGCCAGAATATCAACCAGGTGGGAGTTTGAAATTTCTCACCTTTGGAAGGAGTGAAACTAAGCAGATGGTAGGCCTTTAGGGTCCATAGCACATTGTCGACAACGAATTACAGTCCAGAGGGGAATGGGATGGCTGATAACCTCCATCCCATGGTTCCATCTGCTGAATCCTAAACAAGGACAGCGCATGCAGACATGAAAACTCAGACTATGACATCTTGCAAATGTGATGCAGAATTGTACAACTGGCGGCTGGGGGCTAATTGTTTTAGGGATGTGTAGCTTTTCCCTGAAAACATGTATTTAGCCTTGGTAGTGTAGTACATTATAATGTACGGACATAACGATTGCAATTTGTTGAATGAAGATTATGAACAGTATTTTCTTTTTCCGAATCACAAAACTGCATGAAAGCGCACAACAAAAGAGTGATGATGTAACAACTTAAATTCGATGGTCATTCAAAAAGGATTCAACCTGGCATTTGTACCTTCAATACAAAGCAATCTCCAAACTGTTTTCATCCATTCGAAGCTCCTCTGTGTAGCTCTTTAGGGTGATCTAGAAAGAAAAGACTTCGAAATAGCAAGCAGACGGTGTCAGAAAGCACATGCCAAGCCCGAGACTGTCTTTTGTCCTGGTGAAACAAAGTGGTTCGTCATGTTCTATACATCCACTCGGTTTGAAAATAGGCTGTCATCACAATGGGACTATCTAAATCCTATTGTGGCAGAACAAGGCAATGTTCTCAGAATCAAATACAAAGGGAATAATGTTGTGTCTAATTGCAGTTCCTTCACTATATTCTCCAACTGGGTTTAATCTAGCTCCATTTATGCCCATGCTAATCACAACATAGTCTGAGCAGCAGAATTACCGCCAAACATAATTCAAGCTGTTATAATCACACAACAGGCACTGGCAGGATCCTTCGAAGCCATCAATATAGACTACATGACGACAGTTTGTTGTTTTCATTGATGTCTCAATATTTAAGGGGTGCAAGGAAGAGTGGACATTAGAGCGTTTCATTGTCCCGGTCTGTTGAAAGTGCTGCAACCTCCCTGCTTGCTCTCTGCAAAACCTACTGCCTCCACAATATTGTTCAGCCTATTTGTATGTGACAGGGGGTCCCCTCTCCTGCCACGCTTCCACTAAAGGAGCAGCTACAGTAAGAAATCAAAGCCTCTGCCGAAACAACAGCTGTTTCTACTTATGTAATGGCTGCAGGATGACTGTTCATATCCTGGCTCGTTGAAGCTGTCACAAATCATTAATCTTGGGCCTGTCTGTGGGGCCAAGCTGTCAAGTTGCCTTTGGACATATGTGGCTAGACGAGAAGCAGGACCTATCATTTAAGCAGGTGCCTCACACCTTCGTAATCTTACAAGATATCTTGAAATAATCCAACCTCAGCTGCAACACCTGCGCTATTGAACTTCTTTGTTAGTGTAAGGCTGATTAAGGCTGTTACTGTGATACATGTGATATGCACCTAAATTATCCCATAATTGACACAATATGTCTAGTAATTTCTGCTATTTTTCCTTTTGTGGCTATTCAAGAAAAAAAAAAAAATCAGCATACTGTCAAGTGGAGACAGCCACTGCACATTTTGTGATGGTGGGGTTTATGTGTGTCTGTTGCTTCCCCTTGTGCGCTGCTACAGCACAGTATGTAGTAGAGTGGATGTATTACTCGTATCATTCTGCAACACAGAGCCCTGTAGAGGTACCTCTGACCATACAGCACATCAGTAGGCTTAGCAGCAGCATTACAGAAGTCTTAAGTAACTTTAAGTTATAGCAAGACATTGAATGGAGACACAGAAGGAGACTATATGCCCTCTACTGGCAGATTATAGCAAAGACTTGAGGACATCATACTATAACATGATGTAATTTGCTTGATATTTCTGATTCACTCATCTTTAATCTGATTTACTGATTTTGGTGCATGTACAGGATTAGATATAAAAGTAAATATTGATGTGTCTTATCTGTTCATGACATTCAACTTTTGATTAATTTTGCCACATGTTGCATGTTTTAGGAGTATTTGCTGATATAAATGTGTCA
Organism: Brachyistius frenatus; assembly: GCF_029030835.1. Classification (NCBI taxonomy): domain Eukaryota; kingdom Metazoa; phylum Chordata; class Actinopteri; family Embiotocidae; genus Brachyistius; species Brachyistius frenatus. Next base: position 5,293,492 of record NW_027210616.1, read on the forward strand.
TTTAATTTCTTATTTTATAACTGCCATGATAATGAGGCACATTGTAGAGGAAACAATAAAAGCGAGATCTTTTTTTCTTTCGAAATTTTTTTGGACTTCTTATTGGTGACATTTTGCAAATTAGAACAAATAAATTATACATTGAACCATTAAAGCGAGATGTACAGTTTGGCCCAACTCATATTTACCTTTTCAAAGACGAGCCCTGGAAGTAATTAGAGGTTGGAACAATAACCAAAACACTAACTATTCAGATGATCAGCCTGCCATTAACACCTGAGGGGCAGTTTTCTGTTAACAGCTTGACCCTACTTAGAAAACACACTCTCCCCGCCTGATTTGTAGACTTTACTCTTTAGACCCAAAGTGTTCGTGGATTGATTAGTGCAAAGGTCATCATGTAATACTCCCAGCATATTTGTGGCCCAGGAAGTTATTGACTAAACAAAATATACTGGATCGTACTTTTTCAGCAGGAGTGTTGCTTAGCTGCCTCTTTTTGAGTAAACTTAATTACACAGTGTCTCTTTTTTTTCCTGACACAAAGTCTCCTTTTATTGCTTGACCTTTCCACTGACAAACCTTTGATTGAGTGTGGATTTTATTATGGAGAGAAACTCATCTGTATTGATCAAATTAAGAGACAAGTTGTAGGAGGAGGGAGGAGGGGAATGGGTGTGTGAAAGCTGTAATCTGATAAATATAATCACAATCACCGGGCTCCAAACATCTTACATACATCAGCGAGTAAATGTGAATTTTGTAATATTGATAGATCTAAAATGTCTCAGGGAAAAGATGGATTACGTTCAAACTTCCATCCATCCATTATCTATGCCCACTTTATCCTGAATAGGGTCACGGGGGGGCTGGAGCCTATCCCAGCTCCTGGACAGATCGCCAGTCCATCACAGGGCTACGTTCAAACTTGCGAAGACTAAAAACAAAAATCTGCTTGTTGCTTGTCTTGCATAGATTTTAAATAATAGGTTTTCAAGAATAGACAAGAATTAATTTGTACACACACATGGTTGCTGCCTGATCATAGGGTTCATAATAGTTTGGCAACAGGTATGAGGTACAAATGAATGTGAAGAACATATCCCTGTCTCTTCAAATGCCAGTGTCTTGACAGATTGAAAGAAAAACAATACTTTGCTTTCAGCAGGAAGTCATGCAGTTTTATTTACGGTTAATTTAATTTATTTATAGTATTTCAGCTCCAATAATTGATGTAGCATCCATGGATCATTCTTTTCATGAGGAGGGAAGACAGCATCCTATTTAATTTTGTTATTTTCCCATTAAAACCTGAGAAAACATCAAAGGCAGAATGATTTAATTAACAATGTGAAGAGTCTGTGTACAGCCGTCTGCATTTTGCAAATTACTCTTTGCTGAGAATAAGAGACTTATCAGGTCCATACAGACATCGCTGCACACCTCAAAAGAAGTTGTGTTGACACAAGGAAGGGGGAAAATACATGTCTCCCCCAGACAGATTTATCCACTTCACAGGTATTTTCAGTTTACAGTTTCCAGGTTGAAAAATTAATACCCTTTCTTTTTCTGCCAGTAGAGTTTACAATTCTTTGTTGTGTTTACTGTGAAGTGCAGACTGGATGAGAAGTAGAAAGGGAGCGGGTGTCACAAATGGAATATCATTGTGATTTGTTCCTTATAGCATTTCAATTCTTGATAATTGTTTTTGACAGGGTAAGTGTTTCAAGAAAGCTGTTTCTTAATGATTATTCCCCTCTTGCCACTTGGGTTTGGCAGCTTTCAGTCTGTTTATCACCACTTGAGGCTAAGATGTAGCTACAATATAGCCAGCAAACTCCGGGAAGTGCTCTCAACATGTTTAATAATGACAATGAATAATATTTCAGATGAAAATGGAAGTAAATACCAGCTGGGGCACATTAACCACTTTAAATGGTAATTGTCCCACCTTGCTCTTAAAGACCTATAGAGCAATTGAAATGAAGGGGATGGGAGCCAGACACATTCTTCGCTGTCTCAAAGCACTGAACACACTGTTGAATTTGTTACAGCAGTGCATACAGTTTGCTTTACGGCCTCTTGAACAACAGCACAGTGTTGTTGTTTTTTTAATTCAAGGTGAGTTATGAAGTCTGATTAAATGTCCAGAATGAATTATGAATAGAAATGACTCGGGTCACATGCTTGCAAATTAGTAAATTAGTATTAGAATTATACTTGTCAAAGAGATGGATATGTTAACACGAAGCCTTCCTTGAGTCTGACTTCTACATGTTGACTGAGAGCTACAGTATGACTCTAAGTGTCAGGATGATATCGGATGATGTCCAACATTATGTTTACATTCTTAAACTGTATCACCTAATGCCTTTTCCTTGTATTATGGACAACCAGCGGAGGACGTTCCCTGATCCAACGCATGCATTTAATAACACAGAATACCTGAAATTGTCTCAAGATGAGAGTGAAGTCTAGAAAAATAGAAAGACAACAGCAAAACGAAAGCAAAGAGTAACTAGACATAGAGACAGAGAGAGTAGAGACAAAGCCAGAAGGAGGGTGAGAGAACCACTTTATTTTCTTTCTATGGCTCACACTCCTTGCCAATTCAATATTATACCTATGTTTTGTTGCAATTTTCCTCCTCCTGCTTGACATTTCTGGGTTAGAAAGTGCCTATTTCAGGTTACTATTGTCATGTTTCACATAAATTCACATTACGATATTTCCACGGAAATGATCTTTTTCTTGGCCGAGGGGGAAGATCTTGTTTTATTATTCTGCTCATGAGCAAGTCACCAAAGGTGAAGGGAAGGGAAGAGGCTAGGCAGAGTATTGTGATGATAGAAATGTCAAGTTTGATAGAATAATTTTAATTACATGCATGCACTAAGTTGTTTGTCAGTGCCTGCACATTGTGTTGGCTAATGCCATTCTTTGAATGACACTCTTGTACACGTTATTTCATGGGACAATAAGGAAAAACCTTGTGGTGCTTCATCACTTATTTTGATAATCATTTTAATTATGGCTTAAATCAATCATGGACGACCTTTTGTACCATTTGATGAACAACCAGTTTCTTGCGAAGGGGAACAATAAAGCCATCAAAACACGGTGACAGAGGCTTTAAAGCTAGTTTTTTGTTTTTGGATGTAAACAAGACTCTGACTCTAAAACAAATAATAATAACAACAAGAAATAATAATAACAGTAACAATAATAATGATTATAATAACAATAATAATAATCTCTCCTGATTTTAGTGTGTATGATCACTGTTTATTGTAGATGGGAGCTACTGTTGAGAGAGGGTGGTGGGCATGCTGGGTGTGGGGGGGGGGCTGAATGTCATCAATCAGCATTAACCATCAGCTCTGAGCTATTGACTGATGATTCACTACGGTAGAATCTCCTCTGACACTGAAATGAAAGGCAGCAGCAGCGGCAGCAATGTGAGGCAGAGACACTCAGTTGATTGGCACCTCATTGAGTCTGGCAGGGGAGCCTTTGATTGCACTGGCTGTCAATATCACGTAATTGTTTTTCTTACATACATGTGATCTCTGTTTTTTGGGGGGGGGTTTTCTAGCAGCGCAGTCTACAGAACATGTTTTTGCAGAACATATTATTTTGATCCGTTGTTATAAATTGTATGCATCTACAGTTATCAGTCTACAGCTATATTTACCCTCTTGTTGATACTGTGAGCAAAAAATTGTCTGCGCACCATCACCTAATATGTCATCTTAACATCGGTATATTAAGATTCATAACCCACAGACAAGCTAAATTAGCAGCATATGGTTAATAAATCTGTCCTTCCTAGCTACCCTGGGGTGTGTTGGAGTAGCCGGTTATGCCTTGAAGCTTTAATTGGGCCCCTCTCAATTATCACATAAGTGTGTTACTAGAATACATATACAGACCACACTTCTGTCTCGCTGTGTATTCACTGAAGTCAGGCTCAAATTGAGTTTAAATCTTAAATGCCACCCATAACTGCCAGAGGAACTATTCAGGGCTGAGAGAGAAATCTTGTTTTCCACCCCAAGGTCAGTGGAGAGGATGAGATTTAATTGAAAATTGATACTGTCCACCTGATAGTTTGAAATAATTAGCAATGTCAGGGTGGAGCTCGGAAGAGTCAGGGATGAAGAAAAATAAAAAGGACATCGGGCCCGAGATAAAAAATGGCAAGTCATCAATTCTAGTGAATTGAATGTCACTGTGATTGACTGGACTTGACTCAGGATGTCACACACACACGGAAGTCAAACAAGGAATGCAAACAGTATAAATGATACTGAAACTTTGCCAGAGGTTTATAGAGATGACTGGACAATTATTTTTTTATAAAAAAAAAGGCACATGTCTTTTTGGAATTGAATCTCATGCAAAACTGAAGAAGCCGCTAAATGTTAATGGACACTAAACCTGTTGTGTCTGGAAAATACACCATCATGGATGCGAGGGTCCCAAAACGATCTACCCTGTACAAGTGGGTTTCTCCTACCACCCGTAAAAGAAACTCCACCAACCTTCAGCCCCGAAAGACTTCAGAAGTCACTTCTGCCGGGCCCCACATTTCCGCACCGGTCAATAAAGGGGAAATGAATTGTATCAGTGTTGCTGTCTTTGCTCATGGTGAATAGGAAATTATCATAGAGATGGGTATTGGTGCTTTCACACACTGAATTACATAGAGAGAGCCTGTTTCTGTTTCACTCACACACACACACACACGCACGCACAGAGGACGTGCACACGCACACACACACACACACACACACACACACACACACACACACACACACACACACACACACACACACACACACACACACACACACACACACACACAGACACGGTAGCTTAAAATAAAGTGCAGGATGAAATTGGCTGTAGTGATGTCATCGTAGCAGGAGTGGTGGTAGTTATGAGCCAGGAAGCCCTGGCAATTTTCTCCCGCAATTCTACAAACACCCGGACATGCCCGTGACATCCAGGACTTTATTTTATTTATTTTTTTGCTAACTTTCTGTCTCTCCATGAAATCCCCCGGCTCGGCTAAGACATGTCAACAACAGACCAGACACTAAATGCCACGCAGAAGAAATGCGACATACAAAGACCACCATTGCCTCTTTGCGGGTGTTTGTCGTGCTAGAGAGCGACCAAACAACTGACACAGAGAGGCTGTCACCGCAGGACAAAATACATGTACACATGTCCTCAGGGCATGACAGCCGCGCAAAATCAAAGACGCGGGATGTTAATATCTGATAGTTAGCGCTGTGGGCTAAACAGTATAAAAGACATTGAGGTCAATGGGTTGCATGCAGTCTCTATAGTGCAAAGTAGTTGTGTCTATTTTCACTGTCTCCTTCTCTGTGGACAGTTTTAACCACTGGAGTATTCTCTTCATCATCACAGGCAGAACACAATCAGCGAACCTACTTTCTGCTTTTGCCCTTTGTATTTTAAAAGAAATTCTTTTTAAAAGCCAAAGAAGAGTTGCTAGATTTGCCACCAAATAAATGAAGGCAGAAATGAGTTTCCAAGACCAACTGGTTTGATTGTCTTGTGATGAAAACATTATATTTAGATCAAATAAAAAACAATGACACTTAACTGAAACAAATATATAATTAGCAAGACTAAGACAAATTATTTTTAGGAAGTAGGCACGGCCATTACTATGATCAGTAATTCAAATGTGAATGCAATTCCTCAGCATATAACTGAACAGAATGTAACCAAAAACTAATTATAATTAGTGCTGGGTGTTGCTCAAAAATCGTCTATATTGGTGCTGACACCTTGACTTCAATAGTGCTTCCTAAACAATACTTTTTCTTTCATTCGTAAACTCGTTTAATTTTCAAAAATTAATTTTTCCATGAAATCAAAAAGGAAATTACATTATGGTACAAATATTTCATTTTCATGCGGTTTGAAGTGTTGGTGTGTTTGTGGGGTCGGGTTGTTTTTTTGTTTCAGCAAAAATTTTAAGATGGCCCCTAACTAGCTCACATGCTGTCTATTGGTAGATGCTAGATAGCCGGCTGGTCACAGAGAAGCCTCCAAGCGTGTGGCCAAAATTATTTTTTCAAAATTATGAAATAAGGCGTTCCAATGTAAGATTTATTGAAGTTGAAACTGGTTTGTTTCATCGAACTGGGTGGGTCGCATGTTCTGGAAAAACATGTAAAACGTGTTTGATAGTATCGAAGCAGTTCAGTTGATGACACAAAAGTATCAAAGTTCAATAGCCAGCCATAGAAACAATTGTATTTGCACTGACATAATGTTGAATATCACCACACATCTTTAGCATGCGTTACAATGCCACAACAATGCGTGATACTGTCTGCAATGCCAGTTAATGGTGTTTGTGGGAGAGACAGAGCTTTTATGATGAGACAGCATGAAGATTATTTGGTCTGACAGGGAAACTGTAATGAATAGTTTGGTTCATTTAGAGTGCCGATACAAACAACAGCGAAATGAGGCATTTTCTATCCTGGAGTAATGAAGTCACGAGAGCAACAGTTATTTTAGGTATCAAAGTATCTTAAGTATCAGAAATGTTTGTCTCTTCTACCTGATGTTTTTTTTTTTTCTGCAGATTTTGAAGTATGATCTGTTTTTTTATTGCATTATTTATGGGCTTAACTTTACGCCCCCCCCCTCCCCCCCACACTCACACCCACCACCCCCATTTTACCCACTCTCAGTCTCTCTCCCTCCATGTGTCTATCTGTATCTGTCGCTCTCTCTGATGTGATTTTTAGTTGACAATGTCTGCACTCAACACACCCCAAATAAAGTGCGTAGTGACAGACATTAACACAAGCCACTGAGTACCTCCGTGATTTTAGTGCGAGTGTATCTGTCAGCCGGGGCCTGGAGGAGTAAAAAGCATATATCTGAACTTTCAGCGACTGGTGTTTGGGTGGAGGATTGTGACAGTCAACATCAAAACAGTAAAAGTAAAGCTGTGATTTATTGAATGTGCTGCTTGTGTCTGCTTTCATGTTTGCCGGTGATACATTATATGATTTTTTTTTTTTCTGCTTTCGAGAACATGGCGATGCGGATGAATTAAACATGTTAAGCAGGAACAGGTCTTTCTCTGAAAGCCTTACCCCTTTCACGATAACCCCTTTTTAGACATTCAGTGGACTTATCACAGCGTATAAATAGGACAGAATTCATTATTCAGGGGAGGTTTCAGTGAAAAATTAATAGTTGTCCCCGGAGGAGGGTCTATGGCGCTTTGGAAAAGGAAAACCTTTAAAGTGTACATGCTCAGGGGGATGTGGAGAGAGTCTGCCCCTCATATTAAAACCTTTACCATGCTACACAACACATTGATATTGCAAATGTAACTTTGCTCATCACTAATGACTGTGACTAATACCGTATAGACTCTGCATTCATGCCTAAGCTGTCTGCAAAATATTTTGAAGTCGGGGAAAGAAAAGGAAGGAGAAAAAGGGATAGCGTGAGTGTCTGCCTCTGATACTGACACCTCATACAGATTACACATTTTCAGGATTGCCTAGTAGGACAAAACACCCGGACTTGAGCTGTTGACATCTGAAGAGAGACTCCTTTTCTGTGACCGCACTGAATGATTTTCACTCGGAAATACCTCACCGTACAATAAACCAACATCCTAGAAAAACACAACAAAACCTGTACATAAGGTCCTCCTCTCAGCACTGTCATATAAGAGATTACAATTTTCACCCTGCTCTGAAATCATGCTGCCGCTGGTGCTGAGTTGTTTTCAGCCTGCCAGTTATCAGTTGAAAGATGGGCTTCACGATGCCTTTGTATCCACTTCCTATCTGCCTGGCCATGGAGGCAATAACAGTAATGTATGGCTAAGGGAAAACAGAGCTAATCATCAATGACTGCAAGATATATAGCATATACACTGGCACCTTGTTTATTACCCTCTCTTTTCCTCCTGCTGTATCCGTCGGCTATACGGGCAGGCCGGCAGATCCAAGAGCTTCTTCAATGTTAATTTGATTCATTCTTGTTTTCCATAATAATTGGGGGCAATGGGTCAGTGTGATGAATTTGCTTGTTACATGACACGGGGATGTAGCACGTTCCCCTGCTCTACAGTTCGTCTCTCCAGTCTCTTTTCCATCATGCGAAACGGGGGCCTCATTTTGTTTTTTATTAGCCATTTTCTGAAAATATCCAGCGGTTACTGGCTCCTAAAGCAACAGGTTTAATTCTTTGAGGACTTGCTTATGCTTCAAATCAGCGTCTACTTTGATTTTAAAAGGAAAGCCAAGAGTGTTACAAGTGACATTTACATTTTTAGATCAAAGTCATTTCCTAAAAATCATGATTGTTTAGATAGTATTCCTGCTGGAATAATCCAATCTTCTTGCAAACATCAGACTGCTTTGTCAGGTCCCACTTAATCAGCCAGTTTTCCTTTCTGTCTTAATCCTTCTAAAATATTTTCTTTTCATTCTGCACTTTGTTATTTTCATTTCACAGACCTCACATTATCTACACCCCTATGGAAATATTAAGACATTCATCTATGTGCAATGAATTTTAAGATGGATTCCATTTTTTTTTGTCTAATAAATATACATTTATGTATTGCTTCCTTGTCAGTAACAGCACACCTGTACAGTATATCTGCAGTATCATTCAGCGCCTGCACAAGTACAGATTTACAAAAACAGAGAATTAATGTATTGCCTTGTATAAGATTTGTAAACTGGGAGAATCAGTGTGTGTGTGTGTGTGTGTGTGTGTGGGGTGGGGTGGGGGGTGTACGGCGGTTGGACCGACATGATTGTGTTTCTACCCCCCATAGAAACTGTGTGCCTCCTCCTCTGTGTGTCATTGTGGTGATGAGCGCTGATTGCAGATTGTTATGGTGTTTGCACCTCTCATCTATCTGGCCCATGCTGGGTATTTGGCCAGGCCTGATTGTGTTGATGGTGACACCGGCATCCTCCTCCTCGGGTGGGGAGGCCCAATAGTGGTCCAGACATAATGAAGGAGATGTAATCAACCAATGTCACACACAAAAAGTCGAGTGTAAGAAAACTGTTTCTGTGTTTCTACCATCCCAACTGTGCTCTCTGTTGATGGAAATCACACAATGGTGCTTGTTGGAGTCGTTTTTTGGGGGGTTTTTTGTAAACATTTTATGTTGGGGTTAAATCAAAATTTGAGGTGTTTTTGTTCTACCCTTGACACAGGTGATGTGCAGATAAAGGAATTTACATTGAATTAAGTCTACATTTGGTGTCTTGTATATTCTCAATGGCGAAATGGGTGCTTCAACCTACAACATACTTTTAATCAATGGCAACAAAAAGAAAGAAGCAAGGGTTTGGCACATGGTTGTTCGAGAGATCCTTTCTCCCTTTGTGCACTTTGTCCTCTCTCTGTGCTTTGTTATTTGTTTTGGTGTTCTAATCTCTGCCAAGTCAATAATATTCTTTGTTGTCTGAAATTGTGTGTCGGGAACAAAAAGGCCTCCTCCTTTTGTTGAAAGTACCTGTCTGTGACTTTTCACTCTCTCTCAGACTCCCAGATAAAGTAATCATTAGATGTTGTTTTCTGCCTGCAATTACTTTCCGTTACAATGGGTCAAACACTTGGAAAGCAAAAGGGGTCGAGAGAAGACAAGGCTAGATGGATTACAGGCGAGGAACTGTATAGGTCCCGCAAGTGCTGATAAATACGTACGTGGCTCAGAGACTCGCCGTTGTCAGCAGCGTCTCGGTAAATGCATCAAAAGTAATTAGTCTAGAGTATATATGGACAACCTTGCTCCCTTCTTATCTGCGTCACATTGTCTTGCTTAAAAAAAGGTCATTCATTACATCCAGTGCTATTTGTTCTAAGAAGTAAAAAAGCAACAGCTCCCCCATTTCTTATATCTGGCTTTGTATCACTGCTAGACAGAACTGCTCTGCAATTTATGTTTCAACGGAAAAATCCACTGCGCCCTTATAACTCATTACCATTCATCGGTATGCAGGTCTTTGACCTTATTGCCACTGATGAGAATGATCAGCAGATGAATACAGGTCATAGAGATTTTTCTATTGCTCTATTACACATCCTACGATAAAACCTTGTTTAAATACCATTTAAAAGAGGCCTTGACAAGCTGTTTACCTCAGCACATCTTCTTATAGATCTTAACACACGTCATCCTCCAACACAACACCGCTGACCTCTGTGTCATAGCTGATCTGCCTTCCAAAGCGCACGCCAAGTTTTTATTGCTACAATGGAATATTTACTTCCTCCTCCGTGCCCTTGGCCGCAGTGACAATGACAGCTCTTACTGCCTTCACCAGGGATTATGCTTTACCTCCTCCTGATACAAGTAGAGAAAACCAAATAGCATTGGAGCCTGCCATGCAGCGAAATGTTCGTTTTCAGACTGATTGCCATAGATACAAGCTTTCTCCAGAGAAGTCGGAGACCTTATCTAAGAGCTTGCATATCCTTATTTCCTTATTAAAGTAATATATATTCAGGATTTGTAAATGTGCCGTATAATCCTCATTCCTTCAGAAACCAGTCTCTTCTGAGTTTGTAGCATCTTGAATACAACATGAGTTCATATATGAGTACACATTATCAAAACTATGAATCAGTCACGAGTGTGCATCATAAATACGATCCGCGAGAAAGCAGGGAGGGTGGTGAGATGCATCAAGCATGTAATTGGGCTGCCTTGTATTTGTAATTCTAAAAGTGAGACGTTTGTCTCCTTCAAAATGATGATTGCCAGAGCTGTGATGAAAGTAATGTCATCTCTCCTTTTCAGTGCATCACCAAGGGGTTTTAAGAGCGCTATTATTATTAATGACCATCCATTTGCTTATCCAGATTGTACGTTTGGAGTGGGCATAAGGCCGAGTGAAGTGATAAAGTCTGGGTAATTACAAACCCAATTATTTCTACTGAGATTCTATTTATTTGAAAGAATCTCTCATATTCTTGTATTACTGTCTTTTGGTCTCCCACCAGACACAAGACACGTGCTTGTGTACTCATGTCTTTTTTTTCCCTTTCCTTCTCTTTCTCATTGCCTCCATATCACACAAGAACACATAATGTGATAACAATAATAATATTTTTGCACATTTAATAGTTGCATTACCGCTATTACTCCAGGACGGTTCCACAACTCTTGATGAAAGGCAAGCGTTCCATTTTATAAGCCTCTTGCTTTTTCTGCCACTATTAAACCTGTTGATCCCACATTAACTGACACTGAGAGGGCCAGAGTGCTGAGTGAGATTGCTTTGGGTGGTGAAAGGCTTATTTGCTAAACACTTACATTGTGGCACATGTATGAATGTTTCACATTTTGTGTATGCTATGCGAGTAGGAAAAAATGCCCTCTGTAGTCATTGCAGTGCATAAAAACAGCTATGTTGCACAGTGAAAGCCCATGTTTCAAAAATATTAACAATAAATTCATACAGATGGGCTGGATTTACAAAATAGACCATTTAAAATGTCGATGCTGGCAGATGTGACACATAGATTACAACAAAATATACAAGATAATTTCATTATGGCTATGACCATGCATGCTCACACGGAGGTAGTGCGCAGGATGTGATCCTGTGACAATGCACGAGTTTGATGCAGAGAGGCGTGCAAGTTTCAGGCAAGAAAAAAAGACTTCACCAATTAACACTGTAGGATGAGTCAGAGGCCTCCACCTTCCTGATGGCTGTTCGAAGAATTTAATGTCCTAGATGCATGCAATTATCCTTTTAATTAGCAATAATGAGTTTGTGCATGCTGAAATAATGAGTTGAATCGTGATATGTGTGCAGACCTTAATGTGAAGCTCATCAAGATGTAACAAGCTCTGTCAGTAAATACCATCAACTGTCATGTTAAATATCTCGTACTATTGTACTGAGAAGCCCCAATCAGCTGGCTAATATGCATCATAGCTGCGCGTGTGTGTGTGTGTGTGTGTGTGTGTGTGTGTGTGTGTGTGCTTCTGCCAGTCACAACGTGTATCTGCATTAGCGGATTTCAAGGCCATCACGGAAAAAGAAAAAACTGAGACCTAATGGAGATCATATGTAGGCACAAAATGCCAACATTGCAGTTGTCTAGTTAGTAAGGTAGCACATGAACAACCTCATGAGACTGAGGCATGCACTGTTTCCAATGGATACATTAAATCGTTACGACATTAGATGCCGAAATGTAACCAATTATCTTCATGTGGCATACTGTGTACAATAACCTCTCCATTAGCAAGCAGCAGCATGGGTCCCAAAAATTCAATTACTGCTCATTATTTCGGCATTATAAGGTATTTTAATACCAGAACAGAATTGGCCGTACACGCAGCAAATGTCACCAGCATAGGCCTAATCTTAAATTTACCACTGCATGGGGGTGAAGTGCTTTAAATCTGAACATGGATTTGTTCTATGAGATGGTTCATTACTAAAGGTATACCTAAAAGGTCATCACTATCAGTGTATGACCTGCATACCAGCTGTCCTGAACATTACAAAATGTGTTTGAACAGAGGCCGGACTAAATAAAGTGAACAACTGTGTGCTATAATCCAATCCAACACAATAGACTTGCTATTTTTAAAGGATGTTTTATCAAGCTCCAAAAAACTTGTATTTAACTTTTACGTTACATAGGGCTGGTTTTCATTCAAAATGTCTTGATATCAGTGCTGATACCATGATTTTGATAACAGTTCTTGAACCATACTTTTTTATGATATCAATCTTAGGAAATCCATTTTTAGAAAAAAAACATATTTTACATTACACATTACAAATCTTGAATTTTCATGCAGAGTGTAACCCAGGTTTTTTTCTGCGGCTACAATTAAAAGATGTCCTCAAAACGGCTCACATGGACGCTATCACAAGATGCTCCAATTTACTGATGTTCCCCAAATGGTAACAGAAGGCGCTAGTGAGCCAGCCGTGCAGATAAGGGTCAAGCAACTCAGACAGGTGAGGGCCAAAAAGGAGTTTGTAAAGAGTGCAAATAGATATTCTAATGTCAAATTTACCAACCTAAGTTGAAACTGAGTGACTTTATCAACCTGGGCGGGCCTCCCAAATAGAGACTACAATTAGTGAATGCTGTGGCGCACTGACACTGATGAGAAATACTCTGGCGTAAACGTAGCAAAAGTTCTGAGTTTGTGGGATGTAGCCCATTTAACAAAATGTGGTACCAAATAACAAGGCATTTTTCCAAAGTAGATAGTACTGAGGCAATTCGGTCGGTGCCGTAAAAGCATTGTCGTTTGGTACCCATCCACACTTACTGGACTACAATAGATTGAATGGTGTTGATGTGATATTGGTGCCGATCTTTTTCCTTGCCTACCACAAACAGAAAAACTGCCTCAACAAAAAAGTATATATACATATCTCAGTATGTTGTGAAGACCTGGGCATTTAAAGAGAGAGAGAGAGAGAGAGAGAGAGAGATAGACAGAGACAGACAGACAGACAGACAGACAGACGGGCTGACAGACGGGCTGACAGACAGATGGACTTTATTGATCCTGCAAGGGGAAATTTTTCAATTGACTGAAATGAAAAAATATTAAAAGGCATTCCGGTTCTTCTGTCCAGCCGCATTAAATTTCTAAATTAAAAGACTTCAAGTACTTCCATCACAGAGCCCCATTTGCACTGTAAAACCAGCCTCGTGGCCAAACAAATTTCAAGCTGTAATTTGTTTGATTTTTTGGGGGGTAAAAAGCTTTCTGGGTAATGCTTTTGCATGCCACCCAGCATTCTCATACCTCTTTCTTACACATGGTCAAAGTTTATACATGCTGTAATGTTTGACCGCATGAATGTAAGGTCAGCTGAAGGTGGATGCGGCTGTGGCTGGCCAAAAGATGTGTTGATGTTGCAGAACAAGATTGCTGTAGGCTACCGCTGGTATTGACCTTGTGCATGGCCATAAGATCAACTAGAAAACCTAGAACTGTGATACAGCGTCTGGAAATACACCACAAGACCACGGATAACAGATTACCGAATGACGAAAGCAGTCAAATTAGCTCGCAGGCTCTTTTGACTCAGAACACGAACCAAACGTTATTTAATTTTCTCAGTCAGCAGCAGGCAGTTATTTGAGGTGATTGCAGTTGAACTTTTATTAGATGTTCAGTTGACTCTACAAAGCAACTAAACAGGTATCAGAGTTATTTTTCAACCACATCACTACCTCTCAGAAAAGATGAATCATCTCAGATGAGAACAGTAAGTCTGATCTTGCTCGTGCTGTCTATTACACCCCATTGTTTGCCATTATCCCCACTTGTCTGCCATTCAAATTTCCTTGAAGGGAACGCAGAAAAGAATGTTCGTGGCATCAGGGGATCTGTGGCGTCAGTGATGTGTGATTTCTAGCGAAAGCTCCGTGGGGTACAGTTGTTTCCCCTGAATACAAAAGACAGCGGCATCACAAGCAGGCTGCAGCACACCTCTAGCTGACGAAAGCAGCACGAGCTGTCAGCGACATCACTCACGCCGTGCTCCCACCCTCCCAAACCCGCCACCGCCTTTCCAAATTATCCCACCGGAATAGAAAATAGTACAGCCCCGTGTCTTTTGGAGAGGCTGGTTGGAAAATATTTCATGCAAAATTTGTAGGTATTGAAAGCTGTTGACATAGAAGTGCTACGTGTTCAAGCTGTGTAGAGTCGCAATGCCACAGATAACCTGTCATTTGTAAAGCAGCCGATGTTAAAGACAGCTTCACCTCCAGCTGTATGAATCAATGAACTTTAAGGAAGAAGGACAAAATCCCACAAACACAAGAGACATTTATCTCTGTGTCTGGGTGCTAATTGCATTAACTCATCAAAAACATCAGCACCCCGAAAAGCTATCGCATCAACAGCAGAAAACACTTGGAGAGAGATTGAGTCCGGGCGCGACCGAGACTTGGCTCGGCCCTATTGTGCCAGCTCAGAGAATGAGAAAGCAGCCTCCATTTTTGCCTTAATGAAGTTAGTGACCCTCTGAAAGGTGACACATTTACCGCCCAGGGGATTTATACACTCCTGCTCCACAGCTCCAGTTCAATATGGAGAGGACAGATTTGACTTCACGTGAGCACTCCAAATATATCCTCGCAATTTATACCAGGCGATTCATTTTCAGACACTGCTCTCGTAATTAAAGTTGACGCTGTGATATTCAATCCAAGGTAGCACAGAGATTCGGGGCAAAAAAAGGATGTTCACTGAGCCGTTGTGCACTAATCTACGTAGTTTGGTGAGGCTGGACTGGTATCGCTACCATAACAAAATCAGAGTATTAATTTTCATTTTGTTGATATAGAACAAATAAACAGGGTAGTGGGAAGATTTGCAGATTTTTTTTTTTGTGGAAGAGAAGTACACCGAGCACGCAGAGCTGTGTGTGAAGAAAAGAGTCGTTCCAGTGTACCAGGGTCTAAGGTTACTTAATTATTTATAGCATTCTTACTTATGCAAATACGCTAAATAATTTCTACATGACAGCTTGAAGCTGAGGCCTAGAGGAGCAATGTGATGTTTGAATGAGGACCCCTCTTTCTTTTGCATGGCCTAGGAAACATAACACTGCGGGCTGCGGGTTGCCTTGGTGCATACTGTTTTACATTCTAATTATCTGGCATGACAAGCTTTATTGCTGAGGCTCAATGCTGAGGCCTCATCCCAGACTCATTCCACATGTGATGTCAGTGCCGAGATAATGAGATAAGATAGTTTGAGTGCTTGGCCTTGCCCACTCGCCTTCTTTTTTCCCCCTCTTTCTTCCCTCCCACGTCTGCAACCAAAATTCTGGCACAATAGGTAATATTGTACTTATTATGCTAAGAATGCTCACAAGATCCTGGGACAATACGCTGTTTTTTCCAGCACTCGCTGTGTATGAATTTTCTTATATGACTAGATTTTGAGTTTCTGAAAGATCAAACGGTTTGACGGTGTCACATTGACAGCGATTAAAATAAACAATGCTTTGTTAAGACGTTCATTAAATATTTAATACAGTAAAGCCAATCCGAGACACAAACAGCAAGACATATTTTTTCTAACTCTAATTAAGCTACAGGGAATTCATTGCATATTGTAGGTAAACAGACAGAGTCATGGGAATACCAATGGAAATTAAATGCTCTGCTGGTGTTTTTCTCATTACAAGATGAAATGAAACATTTATCACCGACTTTCATTTCACTAAAAGGCTGACATTTTGTGGGTCAACCACTGATAACACGACAACTTTCTTCTGTTTGCATTATGATTCATGAGTTCATTCCAGGCTTTTCCGTCACCCCGGAAAAAATCACTGCATTCCAGCTGCACTTTCTCTATGTTCTGACCTGTTGTATTAACTCTGTTGTTTTCTTTCTCTTTTTTTCTCTGTTCTTTTTACAGCCATCGAGGTAAACCTGCAGAAAGCCTTGGCTGAGGCCTCTGAGACCTGTACCCAGGAGTGTCTAATACTGGGCCACTCCGACAGCTGCTGGATGCCCCCAGCCCTGGCCCAGTTCCAGGGTCCTGGTAGCAACAGCCCCACCTCCACCCCTACCACCGCCGGCATCACCGCCACCCTCACCTCTTTTGGCTTCCAGCAGAGCTGTGCCCGGGGAGTAAAAGCTAACATGGGCAGCATGGGGGTCATGGATGGCCGCCATACCCTGGGCAGGTCTGTGCCCAAAAAAGATGAACTGGACAAAGGGATCAACCGGCCGCAGTTCTACAACACCCTGGATAGACACTGCAGTAGTAAGAAGGAGGACCCCGTTAAGGTCATCCCCCTGGCGAGCTTCTCTTCTCCCGGGCAGCAGACGCCCACTGGCGGGGGCAGCAGCTCTTTCTTACACGAGCACCAGTTGTAATAGCAAAAGACACCTCTTCATTGGCCTGACATACATGTGACTCCATCCATAGACGACTTTATGACTAGTATGTATGCGTACGTGTGGAGGTATGCATAATTTGAATAACTATGACCAACTCAAGCTCAGTTTTACTAATGAAGACATCTGACAATGGATTAGATCGTGATGATGCTATTCAGAAAAAAATCACATGGAATTAATCTGACAGCTTCAGCATTTGTAAGGAAATGTAAGGCTTGGCATAGCGGACCCATTTATGATAAATAAAAGGTAGTTCTATACCAAAGTAGATCCGTCACAGAAAAAAAACAAAAAGAGAATTTTGCTTTCAGTCTGGTGATGTTTGCTTAGTGATAAGAGAGGGCACTTTCCACGTTAAGCTCCCTGGGCCCAGCTTAGTGGATCTGTATCCTAAAAAGATCATTTTCCTCGCGCAAATGCAAATGCAAATGCAGTACTTTGTGTTGAGTGAGCTAAATTGGGCTAAATGTTAATTATGAGCTCTGGGTGGATGGCATTTCTGTTCAAGTTGTAGTGAAGTATTGCTCTGTATAACACGTTACACAAACTCTTTTGGTGGTGGGAAGATGTTTCTTTTGTATGCCTGAACGTGTTTCAGAAGTCTATTTTGGTCAGGGGACTGCAGAAGGATAAAAAAAAAAGAAAAAAAAAGAAAAGAAAATGTCTACAAAGCATAACTAGGCCAATGGTAGACAGCACTGCATCTTCATCTTTTGCATTTTACATTTTCACCATGGATCAGTACACAAAATAAAAACACAGAGAAAAGAAAAAAAACAAAAAAAACGTGCACACACAAATGCGTACCCATGATGTATACCATATGGTGATTGCTCCATCTCTGCCAACTCCATTAAGAAAATGTTCACTCCTAGCATTATCTCAGTAGCTTAGCCTTGAAAGGGTGCAGACAGATGCGATTTTGGAAATGTAGCCTTTGTTTTCTTCCCTTTGTTTCTATTTCTCACATTTTGCTGCTCAGAAACATTCACATAACAGCTTTGGAGCCAATTATGAAATTCTCAGTCTAATTACTTTGATGTGTGATCTCAGTAGCGACCCTTATTGTGGTTAGGAGGTTTCTCTACCCGGCAACATGCTCTGCACGTACAGGGACAGTGAAAAGGTGACAAAGCTCAGCTCAAAAATAGCAGCTTTATACTTTTCCTCTATTCCCATATTATTGACACCTATGTCCCTACTATTAATTACTATCATGTGCTTTCATACAGCTAAGATAGGCTGCAAAGTTTCTACTATCAGTTTTTACTAGGTGTTGACACTGGAATAATCGGCCAGGGTGCAAAAGTTTCTTTCGGGCCCTGAGTCCAACTGAATTATTGATGTTAATGCTATTTTTGAAGTTAACATAAGAACAAACATTGGCGCTATTTGAAAGGCATTCCCTGCAGGCTGTCCCTCACATGGTTCCATAAACACCCTGCATCACTGCCGGGCTGTATAAATTGTACTGATGATAATAACTACTTCGGACTAACTTGCTGCTATAACAGATTGGGTGCAGTATAATCTATTGCTACAGAAATAAGTGACTTTGCTGATATCCATTTTTCTTTCCAGTAACATCCAAGCCAGGTGTCCACATCATCAGGTATATGATTCATGCGATTCATTTTCTCGTACCATCTTGCAAATTGGGGACAGGCCTAAATCTATAATGCAACATGGTTTTCTCAAGGGAAGGCGCAAGGCAAATCGTGTTTGTATGCTCTTTGCTGCCACACCCATTCTCTCAGATCAGGACTCTTATCATTACAAAGAGGATTTATCTGAGACTCAGTGAAATGATCACTTAAAGGAACAGAGTGTCAAGGACGAGGAAAGGAGCAATTCAATTTCACCTCAGTCAATTATGAAAATGAATATAATTCAAAACAGGCAACTTAAATAAACCCTCCTATAAACATCCATTGATAAAAATGTCCCTGTTTGGGAATCCAATTTCAACTCATTTACTAATACTTTTTTTTCCCCACTATCACTTTTCATCTTATTTCCTTGTTAGGACAGGCATGCATCACAAAGATGGTACGTACAATACATTTGTAATCAAAAGGAGCACATATCAAAGGGAACATACATCAGGATGTCATGGAAAATTGGAAATGTATCACTCTGCCAAACACAGATCCAACACTTGACTAATATTATGTCATCAAAAAGTTGCCTCGAAATCCTCAAGCCTTTTCAGTCTCTGTCTACACTTATGTGAATAAGTAGGGGAAACAAATTCTTGGTTGAAGGTTTCCAGTGAAACTAAAAATGTAAAATAACAATCAGGTTTTTTTAAGAAGCTTTCCTATTCTTTAACCACGATAAGTATAGACATTGTCTGCTGGTGGAGGGTGTAAAAATCTGACACAGAAAACCGTAAAATGAAGGGAGAGTGTATCTATGGAATAAGTATGGCATAATACACTGTCACACTGAAATAAAAATGTGAGTATTAAAATTACTCTATCCAATCACACGTGTACAGTAAGCACAATATTACCTATTTGTAACCCTCACTGTGTTTTAACTTACTCTGCCTACATAACTCCTATGTACTGTAATGTTTCAGCAGCTGCATTAATTGAAAGACAACTTCTAGAGGGAATAGTATAATAACTGCATGAATGTACACCAGTAGGATATTGCTTTTGATACTAATATGAACTTTTCATTTCTTTCCTTTTTTTTAATTTTATACTTGGGTCCATTTTGTTTTACCATATGTCCTTTCAGAATAAAAGTAATGGTGTTTTATTTATTTATTTTTTAAAACAAGGAGCATACCATATGAATGTCCATTATTAATACTATTATTTTTAGATAAGGTTTCTCTGATTAAAGTTGTCATCTTTAAAAAAAAAAAAAAAAAAAAAAGCATACAGTGAAAAAGACTAAATGTTGAGTGGTCACAGGTTTTCACTTTGCATGATTCTGCTCTCACCCTTATTTTCATATTGTTCTAATTCCCTCTGCCCTAATGATAGAAATGGATAAGATACTATACATACAACTGGAGATTCCTTTTTATTTTTAGATATTTTCTACTCAAAATGTGTGTCATGATAACCATGTCAACCCGTGTCATTATTTGCATGAACTGTTTGGACTTCCACGAGGCATTCAAGTGACTACGTGGTTCATGCATCCATCGTTAGAATCAGTGTCAGTATTGGTGTTTACGCTGTTTTTCTGTCTTATGGAACAAAAGTAATGTTACGCAGAGTACACATTCAAACCTTGTGAAGTGTGCGTACCACTTATGCCTCTACACACACACAAATATCCAATATCTATACTGTCAGGTAAACTGGATTTTAAACTGTACATAGCAGTACCCCTAATAACTAGTAGTAATGGTTAAAAACTAGAAAGACACATACAGTAAAGACTAAAGGCTACAGACTAAATACTGGAATTCACAATGTTCATAAAAAGGAAAAAGGGAAAACAAAAGAAGTGATGAGATGACAATCTCTGCTGTAATGTAAATGGGTACATATGCATAATATTGATGAGAGTATGTTTGAATGTGTTTATAGGTCCTCCTGTATGTGTGTGTGAGCAAGAGTGTGTGTGTGTCCCCTTGCACGTATGCGTGTGTGTGTGTGTGTTTATGTATGTGTGTATACTGGCATGCACCTTGCCAGAGTATTTTATGTACACAAATGTATCTTGTACAAAAAACTACATCAAAATATGATATAAGACCTAAATATATGCTTGTAAATTAGTCATCAGTGAGTCAGGTCAAGTTTGCTTTGAGAGAAGGCGTTGATGCTTGCCAGCAAATCTGTATTGGTCAGTTAAAGCTTTACAGTCTGTGTTGTCATGCCTTTGTAAGATATCCCATTTAAATCTATGAAAAAAAAAATGAAAAAAAATGACCTTCCATATGGTGAAATGATTTTTCTTGTCATTGAATTTTACTTGAGCCATTAAATATTGAGTCCTCAAAGAACGCATCGATCATGCTTGTCTTTCTCTGTAAATTACTGTTTGATTAGGTTTTTTGGAGAGCTTTTTTGTTGTATCAGTGACAGATGTGACGTGAGAGCACACTGTCACCGTATTCCCATTATGACAATTAAAAGCTAATGATAGAAGACCCATCAAATGGGATGTGGCATTTCACCTTCATCATTTCTGGAAATTAACCCAGCTCAGGAAACAGTTCAACCTATGACATATAGTGTACGTGCAGAAAAAAAAAAAAACACAATCTTTATTAAACATGGTAGAGAACACTGATATAAAGCAAACCAGACGCTGTCTGCACCAAGCTTACATGATTTTATTAGTTCAATGGTTTGACATGGCTTGACAAGGTCTTTGTCAGGCAAAAATAAAAACAATTGTGACCTTGCAGGTCAAAAAGTTGCAACAATGTACTCAGGAGCTTGGAAATTTTAGAGTGTGGACAGGCTCTCTTACTCTTTTATTGCTGTTTTTTGTGCCGTACCCAAATTGGGTACACTCCAGAGGATTAAGCAGCTTAATGACACGGTATTGTTACAAATCTCTTCTAAAGCAGCTGGGAGTTAAATACTCTTTTCATGATGTGATTTGATTTTTTTTTTTTTTTTTCATAAATTTATATTACTGACAACTTGCTATACATATGTTTTTGCTATAACTGCCACAAAACAAGATTGCCTATATGTCATAAAGGAAAACTTATAGTTTTCTTTTGTATAATGGTCTTTTATGGAGGGGCATCAAACTAAACCCATGGTGGGTCTTTGTAGATAATAATACATTCACATAACATCAGAGAGTTGGGTTATAACACTCTGCTCATGGTAAGCACCTGTAAGTGTCTGAAATGCAAATAAACATGGACACCTAAGTCAATAATTTAAGGCAACCCCATCATTTAGGGTTGCCAGAAACAACCTGCAAAGACAACAGAGACATACTACTGTCATCATTTTGATATGACAACATTCTGCTTTTGGTTTCTATGCACTCATGAGGGAAATATCTGGAGCTTTGGCTGCTAATTATTACACTATATTCACCAGCTAGTTTTTTTTCACTGAAAACAGCTGTCTGATGCGATAATGGTAAGTGCAACGAGACTGAGCTGAAACAGCGATTTGTGGACTGGAAAACCAAAACAAGGAGCTGGAAGCCACTAAAAAAAAAGCACAGCACAGTCCATGGGAAATAGAGGTGATAATTTCCTATAAGATCATTAACAACTCCCTACAATTATGCATGTGATCCACTATTAAAATTAAGATATTGATAAAAGCTACATTAAATGTAAGTTGAAACCACGAGTTAATTTCCCTTGCTATCACCCAAAACCGTGAACATGGTAACTAGCTACAATTCTGCTTAATTGTGGAGGAGGTGTGCCATCCACAATGTATACAGAAGCCCTAATCTATGCTCTGGATTTAGGGAGCTCCATGTTTTTCTAAAAAAAAAATTATCCAGACTACTCCAAGATGTTTTAACACTGTATAAGTTCCAAAGAATTTAGACAGAAACACAAACTGCTGATTTTTCATTGATATTGTAAGACAAACTCTTCAGTTATGTCCATAAATGTACCATATACAGTATTTAGATATTTCAAACGTATGATGTGCTATCTTCAAGGTCTAAATGGCACTTTGATTGTTTTTTTTTTTGGGCAGAGCACTCGATCAAATCTTACATTTTTGCATTTGTTACAAGATCATAAGGTTGCTTCTATACTCATTATTTTGGGCATGATTACCATATCAGCAAGACTGATGGACCCACTTTCAGAGGAAAATCAGTAGAACACCAAATTTGAGCCTTTCGGTTCTATAGTGTCAAGAAGTGAATGTTAGTTTGAAGTTACAATCTTGAATATCTAAGTTCCATTCTCTCTCACGGCCCCTATGGCCAAAAGCAGCTGTGTTTTTTAGCTTCACTTCAACGTGATCCAAACAGTATTGCCTATGCGTTATCGGTGAGTTTGCATTTGCAGAGCGAGCCCGTTGAGCCACGCCCATCCTTTCTGGGGAAACAGCCCATATGGGTGATGGGAAACGCATCACTAACTGTGCACCGCTTGGGATTTATCCTGGGAATGGCCACAGCACATTCAGTTTGTAATACTGCAAATGTAAGGGTTTTCAACAGTGGAGCACAGGCTCAACCACCATTGCTACCTCATTCAGTGACAGATACTGACTTTGCAGACATTTGTTTTAAACTAAAATATTAGAGACTATTACTTTAGTCCAGGAGTATCAATAATATCTGTTCATATATGTGCTGTGGTTGTTCAAAATTACATATTTGTTTTACTTTGGATTCCCTGTGCATTATCATCTCTCAGCACCAAAAGGCTGTCAGTTCCACCTGTAGCCATTCGCCCTCATACCCAGTATAAACGCAAAAAATGTTTTTTTCATGGCTGGTAATACACCAACATTACATATGTGTTTATTCATCAGTCCTTTCATGTAACCATCTAATCCAAGTATCCCCCTCTCCATCTATCCATCCATGAGCACTTTGATGCCCCAAAGGCGAACTCAGCCACAGCCTCAACCATCCCCCGGGGCGATGTATCCTACCTGAGGCCCTTTTGGCTTAATGCTTTATCCACTGTTCTTTTATGAATAGATACAAGCCCTCGGAGAGGAAACCTCAGGCACACAGTATAGTCCAGGGGTTGATTTTTACAACAACAGGACATGACAGGATCTCTCGGCACTGACTCCTAACTTGTGTGACACAAAGAGCTGTGTCATGTCGCTTGTAACACTCCAAAGCCTTGCTGGACTGTCATCTTGCAGCATCTTCAGCATATGTTCAGTCCCCAATCTCCTTAAGAGAGCTGGCTGTGACCTGCCCCATTAGTTTTCCATGGTAATTGGCTAATAATGAGACAGTGACAGTCCCGGGGACGTCTGCACTGTCAAAACACATACACCAATCTGCATTTCCAGTAATTACTGCATATTTGAACAGAAAGAAGTTTGTGATCGTAACGGCATGCGCTGTGCTTGCCACGCACACACACACACTCCGTCCCCATCTGCTAACAAGCCCAACTTATTGTAAGCCTACTTAGTTCTCAAGGTGTCGTCTGTTGAAGTGTCAGGAGAACATATAGAGATTGTCAAACAGTACACTCATTTCAAATTGTAATTAAACTGGCCATCAGGTACCTAGAGGCTGTTTAGTCAACAGCAGGGTACTAATTACTATAAGATGACCTTTGGAATAATATCTGGTGAATAATTCATAGTTGAGAAAATTGCTTCGGAGACATGCCAACGACATTCAAGGGACGGCCGAGTGTACACACACTCAAAGATTTCAGCCTGGCCATGAAAATGAGGTCAGCAGATGGATACAAACTGGATTTTTGTATGAGAAAACCAGATGAGTCGCGATAAGCCCAGAAAGACAAAATTAAACTTGTGTGTACAGAAAGATGAATGATGGAGACCAGAAAACAGACTGACTCATGTAAACGTAATAGGAAGGATTTTGGAGAGGGAGGATAGCCTGTCCTTAAGGGTGGCTTAAGGGCCAATGTTATTGGGCTGTGCAAGTTGACACTTCTTTATAGTGGACCCAACTCTGCTGACTGTGAAATATAAGGCTTCTTCTATTATGATACAAGAAACAAACCATATTTTTAATTCAATCAGATCTCGCAGCATGCAATGAACTGCTTACAGAAACACAATGGATATTATTTTCTATTTAACCTGATCATTACCTGATCGTTATCCGACCCCACTGAGAAAATATTATCTCCAGCAGGACATAAAGTAGATAATTCAACTGGAGGAATTTATAGATGTAACATAAAAAAGAGGGGAAATAAGATGAAATATAAAATGAAAAACACAAAAAGAGAAAGAGAGACAAGGCAGTGATAACACATCTCAAAAGATTAATCCGCCTGCAGTGACTTTCAAAAGCACTAGCAGCATCTACTCCCTCATGCTTCAAATGTTTCTGTGGGGTATTCTGCACAGAGAGGGCAGAGGTCCTGAAGAGTTTCTTTTCCATCTCTGCTCAAACTTTGGGGACACTTTGCAGAAATTACTCCTGGGACCTTGCAAAAAAAAAACTCCTCTCCGCATTTCTGTGTGACATAAATACCTAAACAGCGGTAAAACTAGACCTCGGAGCTCCACCAACATGCAGCACTGTGGTGACCAAAAATGAATCTGGGTGGCTAAATTAATATCTTTCAGAAGCTAAAAAGGAATTGCATTGCTTTTTCTTTTTTTTTGTCTTCCAGAGTTACAGCATCTCTATTAGTGAAGCAGTCAATGAACTGAGCATCTCGACACTGATGTTAATTGGCCAGGTCCTCTGATTAACCACATTCAATATGATCTCAGTTGAGTATTTATGGGTTGTTTTGAAAGAGGGTCAGACACAGGGCTCTTTCATTGCCATCATAGAGGACCCATATGATTTGTCAAAATTTGGGGTAATTGGTAGTAATTAACAACGACCTTGTTCTCTTGGACATTAGAGAACTGTACCCATGCCAGAGCCCCCCACACATACACACCCCTGCCATTAGAGAGAAATTACTGATAGGAGACACTAGACCATATAGCAAGATAAAATGTGCGCAGCTGTGCGTCTTCAAAAGTACACATTGTACATTTCTGAAAAGCTGATGAGAGGAGATTTGCAATCAATCACGCGTTATTCGAGAAAGTACCAAAGTCCGTGGATTTTGTTGTCATTCACCGCGATCATAGTATCTGCAGTGGGCTGGTATGCTCTCATCTTACTCAGCCCCTTCTTGGCTTTTTTTTTTTTCTTTTTTTTTAAGGCTTTTTTTTTTTTTAGAATCACTTTTTTTTTTCTTCTCTTTTGGTTTGGCAGTCGCCATGCTAACTTGGTCCTCTGTTTACTTCACACAAATTCTTGTTAGACAGACAAACAAAACACTTGCTGTGAGCCATGTATTCCCTGCTGGGAATTAGAAGTTGCAGTCAAGGGCGCAGGTTTGCACTTGGAAGGGTAGGATCATCCCCGCCAAGATTTTGGGAGGACAGAAAGTTTAAGTGAAGGCATTCACATTATCTCTGGAGTGAAGTCATGCCCTATACTCCCAGAGACAACGTTTCCAAGACGACCAATGAAGACATGCTAGCATTTGATGGGCCGAAAGGGAGAGGGGGGCTTTGTGATGAGTCACGTCAAATGAAAATGTTGTACTTACTGCCAGACACGGAGGAGGGGCCAGCTGATCAGTGTGCTGACAACA
This sequence comes from Brachyistius frenatus, assembly GCF_029030835.1. Lineage (NCBI taxonomy): Eukaryota > Metazoa > Chordata > Actinopteri > Embiotocidae > Brachyistius > Brachyistius frenatus. The sequence goes on from NW_027210616.1 coordinate 5,319,704, forward strand.
GTATGTTATAAGGGCTGTCAGGCCCGTACATCACCGGATGAAAATTGTTTTCCAAATGCCTCACTTTCCTCTACTGTCTGCACTGCACTGTCCACTTCACATAACGTGTCCATGCCAGAAGCACTATTAACATGACATTGTGAAGCTTGTTTTAGTTATTTAAACTTACTGCAGTATGTTCTCCATTTACGTGTAGCTAATTAGCATGCTAACATTTGCTAACCACAGCTGATGTTGATGCGTACGTTATACCCCTTCATAACAGAGGACCAACCAGGGCTACACCCACACTGTTTTGGGTTTGAAAGGGTCAATCCGCGTTGTCCGATTTTCACGAGTCGGCCTTTTGAGGTGGATCGGAAAAGCGAGAATAGCACCTTGCAGGTTGCCTTGTTGTGGGCAGGGTGTAGGATTCATCCACTGGGGTGGCAATCCATCTGAAAGGGTTTGATATTTTAGCCTGGAGCAAAGTGTTGGACCATAGACCAACACAACTACAATGTTAGCATGGTTAAAAAGCTGTTTAAGTTTGTTACTTTAAATTCATTAACGACAACTACCGTTCGCTCTCTTTCTCTTTTTTTTTGTTTTGTTTTTGCTGCCTCGGTAAAAGACAATGCATGTACAGCGTTGGTTTGCCCGGCAGGTAATAAAAAGGCACCAAGCTCATATCATGCCCTTTTCACAGTAAGGAAGTACATCAGTAAAACTGCTTTTATTGCGAGTTCTTTCTGCAAATCTAAAGACAGTATCACAGGGCAGCCACTATGCCTGACAAGCCTGTTCATGTTCAGCACACACGCAGCTTTCCTGCAGTTAAGGCACCAAGTCCCTGAAGCTCTTCCTCCATGGAGTTTATTGTCAGACTCTATCCGATGGTAGGATGCCTCTCCCTCCTCTTTGAAATCCCGAAGATCAAACAAAACAACAGTGTTGACTCTGAGTGTGTTGTGTTTGTGGTTTGAATATATAATCAATTTCCATGGTTAGAGGTTTTATTTGTTGTTGCATTGTTGCTAGATTAATAAATTGATAATGAGTTAATATAGCTTACTAAACTGTTTACTTTGCTTATGTGATCTGTCTGTTTATCTATCTATCATATTGTGTTTACATTTATGTAATTGGTGAGGGGTCAACTAGCCATAATAAAATACTACAGTGTGTTTGGAAAATTCAACTTCAACTTCCTGAATGTCAATCAGCCAGATGACATACAGACATATACAGCAGATGGATCGAAAGACTGTTTCTCTGTGTGTAAGTAAAGCATAAATATGCAACAGCAAAAAAACAATAAAACAGACAACGTGGTGCAAATATGGGTCCACAGTGCAAAAGTTCAGAGTTCAGCATCCTGACAGCCTCTTGGGCGAAGCTGTTCCTCAGTCTGGAGGAGCACAGAGGCTGTGGTACCTCCTCCCAGAAGGCAGGAGGTTGAAGAGGCTGTGTCAGTGATGGGTTGAGTCTCTCACCATGCTGACTGCTTTGCGGGTAAGGCGGATATTGTAGATGTCCAGGAGGGAGGGGAGTGCAGAACCAATGATCCTACCAGCTGCCTTCACTGTGCGCTGCAGGGTCTTGCGGTTGGAGGCGCTGCAGCTCCCAAGTCCACACAGTGATGCAGCTGGTCAGGATGCTCTTGATGGAGCCTCGGTAGAAGGAGCACATGATGGGTGTTGGGGCTCCTGCTCTCTTTAATTTGCGGCGGCAGTAGAGGCGCTGCTGGGATTTCTTGGCCAGTGAAGCATTGTTGTTTGTCCAGGAGAGATCCTCGATGATGTTCACACCCAGAAATTTGATGCTGCTTGCCCGCTCCGCAGCACAACCGTTGATGGTCAGAGGGGGTGGGGGGTGTCGGGTGAGGGTTCTCCTGAAGTCTATAACAATCTCCTTTGTTTTTGTCACGTTGAGGGAGAGATTGTTATCCCTGCACCACATGGCCAATCACCTCATTCCTGTAGTTTGCCTCATCGTTGTTGCGGATGAAACCCACCACAGTCGTGTCATCCGCAAACTTTACGATGTGATTGGTGCTGTATAGTTGCTGCACGGTCATGAGTTAGCAGAGTGAAGAGCAGGGGGCTGAGCACACATCCTTGGGGAGCTCCCGTGCTCAATGAGATGGTTTCTGATGTATTGTTGCCAACCCATACTGTTTGGGGTCTGTCAGTGAGAAAGTCCAGCAACCAATTACAGAGAGAAGAGCTCAAGCCCAGCCAGTCCAGTTTCCATATTAACTGCTGAAGGATGATGGTGTTGAATGCTGAACTAAAATCAATGCACAACATTCTCACTAAGGATTCGCTCGTGTCCAGGTGGGTGAGGGCTGAGTGGAGGGCAGAGGGGACTGAATCCTCGGTGGACCGGTTGGCTCGATATGCAAATTGATACGGTCCAGAGAGGAAGGGAGGGTGGATTTTATTTGCTGCATGACTAGTCTTTCAAAGCCCTTCATGACGGTGGAGGTTAGTGCAACAGGGCTGTAGTCATTAAAGCAGGATGGGGATGACTTCTTTGACAGCGGTATGACGGTGGTGACTTTGAAGCACGAGGGGACAACAGCCTGGCTCAGAGAGGTGTTAAAGATGTCTGTCTGGACATTCTTGAGCTCCTCTGCACATTCTTTCAGCACACGACCAGGTATGTTGTCAGGACCAGCTGCCTTGCGGGCGTTGATCTTGGGGAGTGTGCTCTTCACGCTGGCTGGAGAAAGGCACACGACCTGGTCGTGAGGTGGTCAGAGAGGCCGAGGTGCGGGAGGGGTGGAGCCTTGTAAGCTCCTTTAAGGGTCGTGTCAACCGGGTCCAGTGTATTGTTGTATATGTTGGAAAATCAACGTGCTGGTATATTTTTGGAAGCAAAGTCTTAAGGTCTGCGTGGTTGAAATCCCAGGCGAGAATGAGAAGTCCTTCTGGGTGAGCTGTCTGTTGTTCACTGATTGCCTGATGCAGTTCACTGAGTGCCTCATTCCTGTCCTTGTTGTTGGGGCTGTGGGGGGGATGTACACCGCGACCACCACAATGGCTGTGAATTCTCTCGGCAGGTAGAAAGATTGGCATTTTACAAACATAAACTCCGTCAGCGGTGAGCATTGTCTGCAAGCAACCACAGCATCTCGACACCAAGCGTCATTAACGTAGACACAGAGTCCGCCACCGCGAATCTTTCCTGCAGCTGAGGTTCTGTCCGCCCGGTGGCATGTTAGCCGGTCAAGATCAATGGCAGAGTCCGGGATGTTGTCATTTAGCCATGTCTCAGTGAATACATAAACACAGCATTCTCTAATGTGTCATTGGGTAGACCTCAAAAGATGTATTTGACCAATTTTGCTGTCTAAGGAGCGTACATTTGCGAGGAGAATGGTTGGGATAGCCGGCGTGTAGGGTCTAGCTGCCAGCCTAGCCCGGATGCCTCCTCGCTTACTCCTTTTTTGCTTGCTTTCACGCCGCTTACGGCGCCTCCACTTCAGGGGGGGAGCAGTAGCTGAGGCCGTTGGAATGGGGGACTGGCGAAGTAGTCCAAGGATCTGAAGTTCCTCTGCTTGTGTGGTTCCCAAGATGCAATAAGTCCCATTTCTGTCCAGCAGAAACCGACGACTGCACTGTTGTCTTGAAAAACACGACAATCTTTTCCACACACGTGATGAAGATACACAGTTAAACACCGTAGTATCAGCACATAGAGGGGCCCCTGCATCAAAACGTACAGCCATGTTGGTCGCCAAATTGATGGCAGTAATATGAAATATCTGTGACATATCTAATTAAGCCAAAATATGCAAAAGCACTGATATGGTTAATCCTTCCAAAGCAGTGTTATTCTAGGCAATCAACCTTTGCTTTCAAGAACATATTTTTCACAATGGCAAGAAAAAGCATGGTGGAATGAAAAGAATAGAGGCAACAAAAAAAAAATCAATATAGCAATTATGTGTGCAGATAATGGACATCAAGGTGTTATTTGGAGTAACCGAAAAGAAGAGGTGACATAAAGCCAATTCAGATAGTGCAAACATTTCATTGTCTCAAATCTGGAGCTTCTGGCATGGATTTAGTGTCACTAGGCGCCAGAGAAACAACAGTTTTGTTGTTGTTGTTGTTGTTGTTGTTGTTTTCCAGCTTCACCACAGCTGAATTAGCATTGTTTAGTACTATCTAATCACTGGGTTCTTCTTTATGTTTGCACACAATCACCAGCGTCTGTTGAAACTCGGTTTGCTATTATGCTTTTAGCAGTTACGAAAAGCCTGAAAACACAAGCAACAAACAACAGCGATTAGCTAATTGGATTTTTGGACAATAACACGTGGACACACACACACACACACACACACACACACACACACACACACACACACACACACACACACACACACACACACACACACACACACACACACACATAACCTCCCACCCCCCGTGCTTTTACCTGCTCAAAAGAGGTCACCTCCAGCTCTGTCAAGCTTTGCAGGTGGGTCAGAGATCTGGATTTGATAACTGGAGGGAGTTTAGAGAGCAGACATTTGACAAGCATGACAATGCTCTGACAGCCCTCATTGCGCCATGATTAATGACTGACATCCCTGTCGCCTGTCTTATACAGAATGCAAATGTAGCCGTGTGAGAAAATTACCCTAATATGGCTTGTAATTGGATGCAGGAGGTATCACGTAAAGCAAGAGCAGGATGGAGCTTTCTGCTCCTGAAACAAGGCTTTATTATAGAGAACACTACAGAGATGATGAGAGAGATGCCGCAGCGTGATTGAAAATGACCGCCAGCAAATTCTCCTCATTTGTAACAGCACATTGACATTTAGCAGTTAGTCCAGAGATGAGCACAGACAATGTTTTGCATCTAGACTTAAAAAGTCACTTCTGATCTGGCTCCCTCGCTTCATACAATTATTGTTTTCCTTTGGCTGTTGGGTCAGAGCTCCCGCAGCAGGTTTATACCAAACGTTGAACCGTACCCCGCTTTCCTGTCAAAAGACAGTCAAGAACTGGCAGGAGGAAGACCAGCAAGTTACTGTAAGATTAACAGCGTCTTACTGTTGCTGTGCTGTTTGTGTGGATACAGCCAAAAGCTGTTGTTTTCTACTTTTATAGTAAAGTACTGGTACTTGATTTAGCAGTTTATCAGTATTTATTTAAAAAATGTTTTACAAGAAATGTACTCTTAGATTTTTACTGTGAACTATATATACAACACATTACTTTATCTACCTAACAGACTTCTAGCAAAAGGGGATTATCATGATTTTTGGTACAAAAAACTTGAATCACTCCTTGGAAATGTATTTATAAAAACACTTTTTAAAACAAAAACAGTGAATTACCCTTCACAAATCACAAATTCAAATTTTCAGACAAATAAAACAACTTCAAAGTGTCTTTTCAAACGACACCTACTCTTATCAAGTATTTGGAAAAACCTTTGAATAAATTAAACAAATTAGAATTTAATCTATTCAAAAAACAAAATATTACCACGGTTCCTCTGAACAGCAAACAAATATAAACCTAAAATGTGAAAATCATAAAGTGCACAAATCACGAGTACATAAAATGAAGAATAATAAAGACCGAGTGGCTGAGAAACTCAAAGTGGATGAGTGAATGACTGAAAAAGTGTCTGCCCAAGAAAAGGTATAAGGATAAAAAGTGTGGCTGAGAGACTAATCAACAGCCTCCAAATTTATTCTGATGAATTGCCTAAAAAAAACAGCTGTTCAGGGTTGGTGTGAAAAAAAAAATCAAGTTAACTTATGTAAATAAAGCTAGCAATGTGTTTTGGAGATGTGCACCTGGCAGAGGTTAACTTAAAATGAAATGAAACTCGTATTCAGAAGTCTAGCTGTGTCACACACTGACTTCCCACTGAAATGAGTGTTAAAAAAGTGTCTGTAACTGTTCCAGAATCACTGCGGTTTTCACATTACAAGAGGATTTTTGTGTACTGTGCACCTTTTGGGCAGTATGAGAGACAAAATGTTCTTTAAAAAACAATTTCTATCCTTAAGACTGTTTAAAAAGTCCAAAGAAAGTATATAGAATAACTCTCTGGCTTCAAGACAAAAATACACAATTATCACAGTCCAAGTAAAATAGCTTGTTTTGTTTGATGTTAGGATGAGTTGATTAGAAATGTGGAATAATTTGCCTACGCAAGCAAAGAAAGCAAAAAATTCTCCCTTATCAATCTGGAGGAGGAAGATGGGTGAAACTGTCCAGTTAAACAAATGTAGCCTCAAAAATGTGTTGTGTTCCCATAATGCAATGCAAAAAAACCTGTGTAGTACTGTATTATTCTCTCCAAGCAATCAATACTGTCAAACACTGCTTTATTACATCAAAGCCATTTCATCAACAAAAATTTACAGTGATATGCTGCATTTAAGGATAACAGGATTATAGTTATTTTGAAAATAATTAACAACAATTTCTAAAATAAGGATGGCCATGTCGATACATTGTAAAAATGAACTCTACTTGTACCGATTATCAAAAGTATTCGCGTTTTTGTAAAACCTTGACATTGAGCAGGTGCTCTCGGTGCTCCTTTCCAACAGCTGGCATCACAGTTCAATGAATATGCATAACAGCTATCATGACATTTGTCATTGAGTGTTTTGACGGGAACTGCAAGTTCATGTTACCTTCTCAGGGGCGCCGAGTTCTGATGCTGGGGCTCACAAAAGAAAGTTTAGTCAGTAAAATCCGACAATTCCCAAACAAAAAACGAAGTATTCGGTTACTATGGAAGCACTGAATATATTTTCAACATCCTTTACTCACGTTGCTTTAGATGCTTCTATACTTTGTCGAGCAGCAGCGCCGTGATGCACTTGGCCCTGATGTGGTTCCATTCAACCTATTCAGTAATCCCTCACTGAATGCTACATCAAGTGAGCAAGTGCTTTAATGAAAGGACTGAATCAAAAGCACAGCTTGACTTTTCATTCAATGCTGATCAAGTGCCGCGCGTGATAGACACACGTCAATTCTGACACGTGAATGTCGGTTCACTCGCCAAATGTCGTTTATATTTAGAAAACTAAAAAGCTGGCAGTGATATTGTTGAGTGAGTTGCTTTTAGAAATTTAGAAATTTCCAGGGAAGCCAATTTGTTCTTCACTGTGCAGTCTGGGGGGGAAGGCGCGGGGGGGGGGGGGGGTTATTGGACTAAGGCAATTAATGACACCAAACAATACCATGAAGGTAGGAAGAGACCGAGCAACACCACCGCGACCTTCAATCAGGATCTTCTCTTTGTTCGCTTCATTTGCAATTACAGAACAAACTGTAAACTATGAAAGCCACTGGGAGGAGGAGGGGAAATAATTGTCACAAAGCGACCTGGTTATGCTGTTAGGGGGGGGAGGAGGAGGAGGAGGAGGGGGACGCCATGACACCACCCTTCTGATGGGAATACATTTCAAAAAACACTGAGCTGCTTTTGAAGACAAAGTCGATTATGAGAAACTAAGACAAAAAGAGATGTACAGTAATGAGCAAACTTGATGTTCTCTATGTGTTATTGCTCAAATCTGGCAGAGCTAAATGTCTCTTGTGAAGCTCCTCATTATCCTGATTGTATAATAGACATAATCAAGCGACAATATCTCATTAGATGTCCATAGGCATTCCTCTATCTAAAAAAAAGTGAAAGGGATAACCAAACAATTGACACAGTAAATGTGTTTTTTATGAAACACTTAGGGTTGCTCCCTAAACAGAGAGTTATCGATGAATCCAAGAGTTTAAAAGAAAAAAATATAAGGGCTTTGACGTATATCTGTGATATGACAGAGGCTGTGGGATGTGAACAAACAGTCCTTTCCAGGTAGTTTGAGTTATTGCCTAATCCCCTGTAGCTAGATGATTGCAGTGCAAGGTCAGTTTGAAGGCTCAGACTGATTGAGTGCTGTCTGTGGTCGGGGGTTCGCTCGACTCTGATGCCATTAGATGGACAGCGGCAGAAGATTCACGCCGGAGTTTTTCAGCACTTGAACCAAAACTGTCCAAATTGAATGGCACCGGTGTGCCGGTAATCATCAGGGCATACTGACGGGAAAAACATAAACAACAGTCAACAGGGCTGTGTTGTCATTAATAATCAGGAGGAAAAGAGGACTAAAAGAGTACAGATGTGTTTATAATGCTGGATTCACAAACACTTTCTGCATCCACGCGTGATTCGAATCCTGCCTTCACTGTGTTGTTGCACTTTTTGCTTTTTATTTCATCCTGTCTGGAGCAGTATGTTAAAAAAAATACATGTTGCTAACTGCCTTCTTCTACTTCTGCATCATTTTTATTTGCATGGCATCAGATATCAGATGTTTTCTGATAAATAAATCCCGTTGTCAGTTTTGTCAAGTGGCATCTGGTACCTCATCGGCACCCATTTATTTATTTCTTAAGATATAATTTTGTTACTAAACCGGGGTGTTTGTGGTTTAAAACTCAGCGCTTCCCGGGGCTGCAATTGGATCACCCCGTACTGTTATGTACATTCAAATACCGAGGGAAAGTGCTGTTCTGTGTATCAAACTCCACCAGTCTGTAGCAGAAATCCTTTGTGCGGACATCTCTGTGACAGCTCCCTGGCAACTTCTGCGCCTGTGTGCCACGAGCTCCCTAAGCTGACTGTTTGGATCAAGTGGGAAGAGGCAGCAATCCCAAGGAGAACAAAATAGCAGATCCCAGCAGCTTTCACAGCCGATGCTCTGAGATTTACTAGAGAGGAGGGTGTGGAAGCACGAGGGTGTGTGTGTGTGTGTGTGTGTGTGTGTGTGTGTGTGTGTGTGTGTGTGTGTGTGTGTGTGTGTGTGTGTGTGTGTGTGTGTGTGTGTGTGTGTGTGTGTGTGTGTGTGTGTGTGTGTGCGTGAGAAAGAGAAAGAGAAAGAGAAAGAGAAGGAGAAAGACAGAGAAAGAGAGAGAGAGAGAGAGAAAGACAGAGAAATGGGGAGGGGAACAGATGTACTTTGAAATCATTTGAAATGTCAGAAAAAATAAGATTCACAAGAGGCATTATGTTTCCATAACGATGGTGCGGTGAAGCTTAGGTGGAGTGTCAACATGCAAATGCATAAGATAAATAAGTGGTGACATTTTTTTTTCTTTTAAAGGCTTAGCAAATGGATGAAAGACTTCTTCCCCTTTCACATTTGCACTTTGAAGTGTCGAGCTTATGAATTCTAGCAAATTACTTACACATTGTACTCAAAGCAAAAAGGTAAATAAGCTTGCAAATATTGCGAACGAATTTCATTTGATTTAGTAATGTCTGAAGTTGTTTGCTTCAAAAGTTATTATGTCATTAAAAAATATTTAATTCTATTCTATTTTATAAGAGATGAATGTACTCGTGATGAACTCTACAATCTTCTTTTGTTTATTAAAAAAGAAAATGTTGATGTACCAAGCTACAGATTTATAAATAAAAGAATATATATATTTTTTTTTAGCTCAGACAGCTTTGTTTACATTTAATTTTTCCTCTCTATTTCCCTCCCTATCATAATCCTCTAAACCACACAGGTACGCGCTCTCTCGCCGCTGATTCTCGGGCAACTGAGCTTTAAAGAAACGGGCAGAATTGGTTCCAGCTGGGTGGACACTCCACATCATTTAATGTATTCCAGTCTATTACCACTTTTGTTCTGACACCTCATTCTTTTCCACCAATATATGAGGGGGGTCATTCAATAACTGACACCTCTCTTCCATACCGTAGTCACATCTCTGTTGCTGTTTGAGCGCGTGTCACAGCTGAGAAGCCTGAATTTCAAGAGATAGATTTGCTGACAGAGACATGCCATCACTCCTCGGGTTGAAGCTCGCGCAGGAAATGCTTCACTGTAAAGGTGCAGTAGCCTTGTCACTTTTATCTGAGGTAATTGATCACAGCAGACAACGGCTGATGTGTGCAAGTCAATTGTAGGGGGCAAAAGGATGCTGCTTATTCAGATAAAAGATCTCTAGTATTTCACCAGTCACTCTTATTGATAGGTTGGCGTCATGGCTGACAGGAAATCAACCTGGCAGGAAGTTTCGTCTTAGAAAATATGCCTAAATTTTGGTCAGACTTAACTTTACATATGGCATTTTTTTTTGTTATTTGTGACTGGTTAAAATTTCCCCATTAAGGCATGCAATCCCTAACCAGACACTAGACAGGCATCAGGGAGGCATTTAACTGCCATAGTGCAGGTGCACTGGGAGAACCATTCAGACTAAAATAAACAAGCATACCCTGGGACTTCTCGTATGCCACTTAGCAGTCAAGGACTTTGTGATTCATTAGAAGCCCAGCAGACTGGTTAGAAGATGGAAGCATCTGTTATCTGGTTCCAGTCCTTATGCCATCACTGTCACAAAGAATCACATACAACAGGTGGTTTCCAGCCACAGGTAGTTTAACATCCAGCCTGCTGCACTGCCTTCTATTACTGTGCACTTTTTGTGCACAAAAGCTCGTGTCACTATTGAGATAATTGAGAATGAGATACAGTTTTATGTGTGTACTATTTTATCAGTGCTAACTCTACAGTTTACAGCTTTATCAATACAGTAATAGAATAATAAGAGGGGAATGTGGCTTGCAGCTAAAACTGTTATTGACAACATTTCGATCAGCGGAACCACATCGGGTGTACAAACAAGTAGCTGATGGATGCTTGTTGGAAAACATGACCACTCATTATAAATGTGTGACTTAAGGCCTCAAAAACAGATAACGTGGAACTGAAAATTGCACAATAAAATATTTGAAGGATTCTCTTTTCAACAATAAAGCTTGCAATGTGTTAACAAAACAATGAACCGATACTAAGTAGCACCGTCTGTGTGGTCAAAGCTTGATATATGTTATAGTTCTTTGTCAAATGACGCGCTTTCTGTCCAAAAACAATTGCATTAGGTGACACTGTCAGTCCCACAAACAGCATCCTTCTCAAGAACAAAACTATAGAACAATACCTGGTTATACTTTGAATGGCACTAAGCTCCGGGTCTATGAGTACAAGGCGCTAATGATGGTGTATTTAAGCGCACCTGGTTATTTCTGTTAACATTACACCAGCTAATGCACAAGTTAGATACAATCATAAACAACCCTAGAATTATAAGTAATTATAGGTCAAAAATAGCTCTGTTATGAAGCATGTCACAATGCGTGTTGTTCATTAAACAATATCATAATAGGGTTTTTATCTACCTGTTTTTTTATGTAGTTCTACAGCACAAAATATGCCCTCAAAAACTGGATGAACCTTGAGAAAACAAGCTTGTATCTAAATTGAAATATCGACACTTGCAGAGCAGTTCATGGTTTTCATTCAATGTTTTCATACAATCGTACCATTTCACATCCAAATGCTGCTGTTCACTCTCTATCACAAACACTTTATGATTTAGTAGTACTGAGCCTTTTCAGTTTTGACATAAGCTGGACACAAAGATATCAGAATGTATATTTTCAGCTGTCTGTAGAGCGTTTGTTGGTTTCTGTGTCCTCCTGCGAATGGGAAGCCAAAACAGGTTGAGTTGGAGGTTTCTGTCCCATTTCAACGCGTCCGTCCTGCTGAGAGGAGACATCATAGCTAGCTGAGGCTGCGATCTTGACACTTGTCCCCTTTGAATTGGGGAAATGATGGGAAGTGAGGATGGATGTGGAAGTCTCCTGTGGACATAATAACACCATCCTCGGAAGCTTCAAATTATTGTGAGAACACACAACGGGTGGCATATGTGGTGAAGAATGGACAGCTGTGGGAGCCAGCAATCTATTTTGACATTGGGTGGATTATGATTATTACTGTACATTTTTAGACAAGTGAAAGGAAGATGCTTCTGGGTCATTTGTAAAATTGACACAATCTAAAAATATATATGTTTACTGTTTGCTTTACCTTATTTGTAATTTTCAAATAATCTGTTGAGTAAACCATCTTTATTTTAATGAGATGTTTGGCTATATGACATTCTTTGTTTGTCGTTCATTTAGCTGAATCTAAGATCTAATCTGTTTATTCTTGGACAACTTTCATTTGTGCTCGTCATGATCACAGGACAGATTTGTTGTGTTTATAAGAACTAAATGCCATGCCAGTCACGAAACAAATAGGTCCACTTAAGTCCATAGCTTTGCTTTACGGACATCTCATCAGTCATAATTCATGATATCAGAATTAAACATCTGGTGATACGCCCATCCAAGCTGTTTTCAGTGATTGTGATGTTTCGCTTCAAGTAGCTTGTATCATGTATATAGCTTTAACACACCCTCCCAGCTGACACTTATTTATTCATATATAGGTATTTCTGTTATCCATGTGTGTTAGAATACAAATGGATTAGTTTAACACTCCTAATCTACCAATTACTTGTAATAATACTTGTTAGAATTTATAATATTTACTGCGGACTTGACTAGCTTCTGCAAAACCGCAGAGTTTGCCTTTACATATGACCAATAATAAAGTTGAGGTATTATATAACTTATTTCAGCAGGAAACCTAGAACAATGTGCATAAATACACAAAATACCTTATTTCCATAAGGCACATTAAAGGCTACAGGGCAAAATCAGATTTCTCAGTTCTAAATTGCCGTGGACACAATAGCAATTTCATGGTTGTTCAAGTTGAGACGGTGCAAGAGATCTCTCAGGCTTGTCGACCTTTATCTCAGCAAACATCAGAATCCCTATACAAAAAAGCAGAAAATGAGCTATTGATTTTCCTTTTTTTCCCTTTCCCCCCCACACTTTCTTATCCCCCTCCGGTATTGTCATTCTATTGTCTAAATGAAGGTCAGCATTGGTTTCCTTGTCACTGCCACAGAAGTGCAGAAGAAAAATAGCAATCTGTGTTTTTTAAAGAAAAAGGTCTTTGGCAAGGCGGGAAGTGGTTGCTTTTGTCTTTAGGGATTAATTGGCTCAATAAAACTTTCCTCTTTAGAGCATCACAACTTTCAGTACGAGCAAGATGTGTGAACACAGCGTATGACGAACGTATGCGTAGATACAGAGAAATAAGCACAATTTGCTGCATTAAAAGAAAAAAGGCATTCAATAAAGAATTTGGATTGAAATGATGAAACAATATATTATTACAGGTATACTTTTTTTGGAGGCAGCAGGTTCTTGTTTGAAATAGACAACAGACAAAAGATTTAAATCTGAGTAAAAGGTTAATCAAATCTAATCAAATTATGCTCTTCAACATCACAGATTGGAAACAGTAGGCAAACACTTCTATTTTCTCCCTGGCTATGTGACACATTGAAATGTTCATTAATATATATATATATATATATATATATATATATATATATATATATATATACAGCTGCTCCAGCAAATGAGGATAACAGCAGAAACTTGCCATCTTTTCTCTTAGGAGAAGCGTCTGTTTATACACCATCATTTCTATCTGGAGTTAGTCCCCAATAAGATCAAATAACTGTTTCGTGTCAACGTCTTTTGTCCTGCTGTGCCTGTAATCATCTGAGAGTTTTTGCTATCTAAATTAAGTTAAAAGAGAATAACTAAAATGCTTCTAGTCATTCATATCCACAGAGCAAGCCAATCAGCGACCTCGTGTTTCATTTGACCTGAGATTGTTTCCTTGTCATCTGATAGGTGGTGGCAAAGGCTTCTGTCATGATGTTAGGTACACCAGCGGGATCAAACGCTTCCTTAAATCTGCAGCGACATCAGTGCGTTTAACTTGGCATGCCTCTCTCATCTCAATTCATCACCTCCGCAAGGTGAGCACGCTAGCTTGCCAAATCCAACTCTGTGTACAGTGCAGAAGCCTTTTTTGCATATTCCTCACTCTTGTTTATGGTCTACTGAGCAGGTCACTTCCCCCTGCTTGCTTGAACAGCTGCTTCAGCGGTGACCCCCTCCACCCCCCACACCCTCCACACCTCCTTCCTAACTGGGGTTGGAAGACTACTTGTGTGCTGCTCCCTGTCAAGTTTCCCTTTGCTTGTGAGGCCTGCTGGTGACCTCATGCACAGCATTTACTGGGGCCATATGAATAATTTATCCATTGAATTTAGCCCAACCCTGACATTTCGATGTTTGATGCCCACAGGCTTTGGCTTTAACAATATAGATAGTGGTCCTTTCCTCTGTGCACCATCAGATAAAGTCTGAAAGCACAGCTAGTGCACTCCATATCAAAACCATGGATATCAGGGATGCTGTATGTTCCACACTTTGGATTCCTCTATTCTATCAACTCCTACCGCAGTATCTTTACCTACACAACTGGATTCCTTATAGGCTGCAGACATTTGCGGTAAAATATTGTGTTTTGTCAATAAGAAGATAAGATAAGATGGAAATTTTATAATCGCCATGGGCGCAACCTTACAGAAGAAAATAGCAACAGAACACATCAAAGTAGAATATCAATAAAAAGTATAAATAGAGCAAAACAAAGTCATTTAAACCTTCACACAAGATATAAACTAGACAGCATCAGCTCCAGTTTTGTATGTATGAATTGTATGAATATGTTTCTGACTCCAAAATGCAGCAATAAGAGTAGCACAGTAGCAGAAGTACATGAGTCAAGGAGGCTGGGTCTAAGGTGAAAAGGTGGGTGGCTGTGGCTCAGATGGTAAAGTGGGTTGTCCACTAATCACAGGTTTTGCAGTTCAATCCCTTGATCCTCCTGATCCACATGACGAATTTTCACTGGGCAAGACCAAGCGACAACCAACAGTGACGTCACCCATTGGTTTGTGAACGGCTGTTATGAAGCCTCGAGTTCGGATCTTGGCCTTCGCCATCTTGCTAGATCGAAGTGGTACAGAGCCAGAAGTGACCATATTTGGCCGATCTGATTGGAAACGCGACGATACTACATCCTGCTTACCTATCTGCACCACAGGCCTGTCAATCAAACAGCGCCCCCCCCAAAAAACAAACAAACAAACAAACAAACAAACAAACAAACAAAAAAAACATGGTTTTTTGAGGCTTATTTTCTAATTAGTGACAGGAATATTTTCAGATGGACCACCAGAACACTGATAAGAAGTGACTTTAGCCCACACAGTAACACTGAAATAACTTTGTATTTCATTAGACAAGTTGAAAGAGAGTCTATGGAGCCAGAGGCTTATTAGAGCCAACCTCTCGCGGCACTCAGTGGTATTGAAGCTTAAAGCACTTGTGCATCTGCCTCATTTTTCAGACCTGGCAACTACGTCCACTTTTATAAACAGCGCGAAACAGTGGGCGAAACACTAAACCCTAAATTGATATTGGTAGGCGAGACCCTTGCATGGTACTTCTGCCATAATTGGTGTGTGAAGAGGTATACATTTTACATTTTTAATGCGGTCTGTATTTAAGCTCATAAATCTATAAATACATACCACAGTGCCCTGGGCTCAGCTGCTGGATTAAACATGAAAAGTAATCTGTTGCACGTTTCTTTTAGACAAGTAGTCTACACTGGTCCCTCTCATAGAGCGCCTCTCTTTTGTCAGATCAGCCTGGTTTGTTGATGCACATGCAGGTACTCATATGTCTGCACCATCTCCACCTCTTCACCCCTCAATGATGACATGTGTCAGTAGCTTCTTGGCCTGAAGGAAATCCACCACCGGCCCCTTGATCTTACTGACATTTAGCTGCAGATGCTTCTCCTTACTCCACCAGACACCCACTATAATGAAATCATCAAAGAAGTGCTGCAGGGTGCCTGATCCACAACCAAACTTGGAGTCAAAAGTGCAACGACTGAATCATGAGGGAAAGTGCCCCTTGTTTATTTAGCCTATGTGGGCAGTGTTTGTTTCTTTGATGAGCCATACATCTAAATGCAACTCGGGCCGTCAACTGAAGAGCAACAGATATTTTGAGCATATTGCAGGTCATTATGTTGCACTGCACACATTACACTGGATACATGTCTGAACATATAGTAATGCATCTGGCCTGGCTTTAGTATTATTTATTTCTTAAAGCTGTTGATATTATTTCTATGTTTCACACTAGGTTTGTTTAATCTTCTGAAAAATAATTAGTATGGAAATAATGGCAAACAACAAGGCAAGAACCACGGGGTCAGATAATTCCGTATGTAGATTCACAACTAAATATGCATATTTTTGCCCGATTTTTAAAGGCGCATGTACGCCTGGTTTGCGTCACTATGGAGCTGGGCACATGTCCGTTTCCACCGTTTCCACTCCTTAGCCACAAATGGATATAGAAATGCCCTTAAACATCTGTTTCCCATGAAGACTTCACTCCACCACTAATTAGACCTGTTAGAGGGAGGAACGGCAGAGAAGGCATGTAGTTTATCCAGTTTTGTCACATCAGGGAGGCTCTACAACAACAGAACAGCTGTGTTTATGCACAACCCTTACGTGCAGGGCTGTGGCTATTTACAGTGCGCGTGCCACTAGTTTTATCACACATGTATAAAGGCATTATCGTGGTGATATCTCTGACATCATCATCAGAAATATATGATCATTAATTATTATTCGTTGTTGTGCCCATATTCAAAGCTTCTTAGAAACAAATTTAAACATTCGGCTCGGCCGAGGTTAAAATTGAGATAGAAATATTGGCCTGAATGTAAATAAACAGAAAGATAAAGTTCACTAATGGTGTTGAGTGATTTAAAATTAAGCTTATAAATGGGCTTTTAATGAAAATGTTATAAACTGCAGTGTAAAATTCAATAATAAAATATAATCAGGGCCATTTGCACCCCAACACTCAATGTTTAAAAAAAAAAACATTCCATCCTCCATCTCCTTCTTTGGTCATTTAACCTACAGCTGGTTCTCGAAAACTGTGTACAAATTTTCAGAAGTATGTGTGAAGTCTGTCCATTCTCACTGCACTTTAATCTTTTATAAATGGCACTTTCTGTATAGAAAAATGGTGCCTGCATGTTTTTGTGTATATTCAGTCTTTATAGCTATTTTTCTTCTTTTACATCAATTATTTTTCTATGGTTTACTTTTTAAATGGAATACTAAAAATACATATAGAAAAACGTATTACTAAATACTCAATACACAAATAAAGTATTGATGAAAGAAAAGAATAACATTCTCCACTTTTATCACAGTCCAGTCTTTCATGTACAATTGACTTTGCTAAATCCTTGGATGAGTTCAATCAATCAACAATTCACATTGTGTACCCAGCTATTCAGTCTCTTATACAAAGATACAATTCGAAATACTTAATGTCATCTCTTCAACAAACAGGGACTCTACTGATGCACGGAAAAAGTTCTGTTTGCATCAATATCAGGTGGCTCATGACAGGCTCACATGGATTATTTTCTTCGTTGTTCAGTTACTTTGTGAAAAGACTTTGAGGGACATTTTCTAAAATGTTGTGCTCTGGCATTTTCTCAGATCTGACTCTTTTTTTTTCACCCCTCCCCCCAAGGACATCTCCTCCTGCTGCCAGGACCTGTCAGGCAGGAGCATCTCAAAGTAAAGGGGTGAGAGGACACCAATTAGAAAGCCATCCTCCTCCAAGAGAGCCAGTGGCACAGCTTGCCACAGGAAGTGGGATGTCTGACTTCCTGCATGGGGTCACAGCTGTTTGCGGGGAGGTTACCGCTACAAGCCAATACGCGGTACAGTTTAGCGTCTGATGAGGCAGGCCTCATTTGAATAGCAAAGAACCATCTCAATGTCACCAATAAATTTACATGATTTCTTCCCTGCTACAGCTGGGATCAGAGTGGGGACTGTGCTGGAATTAGGAGAGCACGACAATGTCAAAAGAGCAGGACCGTCTCTTTTCAAGTTGGTTAGTTTTTAAGTAAAGATTATTATTTCATTTATATACAGTTAAGTAACAATTGTACACATAAAAAAAACTTAATTACCAGCGTGCAAACAGAAGAATACCATATACCTCTATGTCTTATACACCTAAACTGAGAAATATACCAAAAAAAACGTTTCCTCAAAAATTACAAATTAGCTTTTTAGGGCATTTTGCAATTATTTTACAGTAAGGCAAGAAAGAGAGATGTATTAGAGGGTAGGAGGAGCTGACATGCAACAAAGATGTCTGATCATTCCCAAGGCGTCAAATTCTCCTGTACAACCCTGGTCGAAGAAGGAGGTCTTGTGACGCAGTAGAAAGAGTGATAAAGTCACACAAACGCACACACACATTTCAGCAGGGAGATCCATGTTCGAGTTTGTGAAAAAGCAAGAATTAATGTCAATTTTTTTTTTTTTTAGAGTAATATAAGTAAGTTACTAAGTAAGTAACAACATGTATTACATAAATTAAGTAACTTTACTTAGGTCAAATGTATTATTTTGACCCAAATCATGATCTTTTTCTAACCCAAACCAAGTAGCTTTGGTGCCTAACCCTCACCAAATTGTGACTGTGTCACATTTAACCAAAACTATGATCGCCATGTGTTTCTTTGTACCTGAACCTATGGCACTTTTGTGTGCATCTCTGAGACGCCAGCGGGGTTAACAAAACAGCAGCATCCGACATCTGGGATAAAAAAAAGGGTTGTCTGATCAGACTCAAACCAGGAACCTTGCAGTTAGATCCTAAATCAGTTGACCACCAGAACGCAGCTGCTTTAGTATAGATTAGAAACAAAACAAAAAAAACAGCCTGTACTGTAAAATGTGTGTAGGTGTATTTGATATAAAGTTTTGTCATCTTCAAAAAGTGCCAAATAATGTGAAGACCACATGTTAAAAAGTACAATGCCTATTGTCTTAAATGAGATATTTGAAAGTAGTTCTTCTGAAAGATAATAATCCCATCAGTGATTATTTTTCAGAGTAGTTGTTCAGTCTGAAATAATAGATGTTTGATTTTGAAAAGACCCTCTTCAAACATAAGACGAGTAATCAAGAACACAGCCTCAAAGCAGCTTCTCTAGCGCACAAGAGATTCAAGTATCTTTACCTGAGGTGGTGAACAACTGGAAGCGTGGCAGAGATGAGAGCCTGTGATTGGCTCCCGCTATGAGCAGCTGTCTAGAATGCCCATATTTGGGCCCAACCCAATTACATCCTCTGATCCCCAGTCACTGGGCTGATGCAGTCAGAACCATTAATCTCCCTGGCTGAGTACTATGCCATGTGTTAACAGCCAAGAAACCCCCCTCCCCCAACCCCTACTTCACCGCCAAGCCCCACCACCAAGGTTGAAAGTCATGCCAATCATATTGACTTCTCCTACACTCTTCTGATGTTCCCTTGGGCTCGTAAAGATTATAGACAAACCTCTAATGACCGTGAAAAACACATAATGTACAGTTGACAGGAAACATTCCATTCAACACTGTCAGCCTGATATTATTGGAGCGAGGTTCAAACACGAGATACAGTGTGTGTTTTCAGAGTGATGCAGGTGTGTGGTTCTTGACAAGAGACGAAAAGGAGGAGGTAAAATAAAATAAGAAATAGACATTTTTGGATGTGAGATGTTAAAGACAAAATATCCTGGAGCCATGTCAGGAACCAATTCCAACAAATCATTTTCAAAAAGGACAGCAGTAAACAGTAGACAGGGTTGGGTTTTTTGGGGGCTATTTCAGAGAGGAAAGGCACCTTCAGCTCATGGTCAACAAATGGCTCTCCAGACAAGAGGGGGAAAAAAGAACAAAAGAAACAAACCATTTTTCTCTTTACTTTGGCTCCTATACATTTTCTAACTATTTCAAAGGCGAAGAAAACCTTTGATTTAAGCCTTTGGTTCTCTGTCGCTATAACAACCACACAAAAAAAAAGCAACCTATCAGATCGGGTTGACCACTGATTGGCTTGTGTAACTGTGATTAATGCTCATAACTGGGGAAATAAGAAAGCAGGGCTAATGTAAAATTAGGAGAAGTGGTTTAATCATAGGCTGAATTACATGGACCCTGAGCTCCAGTTTGGTGAGCCCTTTTTGTTCACAAAGATTAAGGGAGGAGTTAGGCAGTCCCCCATTGTTCCTCAGAGAAAAGAAACTCATTTGCTTTGAACGATAAATGTCTTTCGAGCATAAATCATGTCTCCTAATCCCTTTACTAGTGGCACATAGTGCAAAATAGTCCCTCATTTACAGATCAGACAAAGGAGACAATGAAAAAAGTTTGCACACAGAGTTTGGAGCATTGTCCTTCCTACTGAGGAGAGAAGGACTCACCTCAGATTGCAAGATCAAAGTTGTTTATTTCCAATAGATACAGCAATTCTATATTTCTATAATGTATGAAATGTGAATGTGGGGCTAAACAAATGTGTCAATCTTTTTATATAGGCCAACTACCACCAACTTTTAACTGTGGTCCAACTTGGGTCTATTACACACCTCTCTACTCCAGTCTTCAAACACCTTATAAGTCACTTACCCGAGGGAGGCAGGTTGACATTTAGTTTGGTGTGTGAATGTGCTCATTTCTATTCCCATGACAATGGTGACTTTGGAAAACATAAAAGCATTTGAATTTTTGAAGGATAATGGATATCAAAAAGGAATTAAAAATGGTCCCCATGTGCTCCTTCTTTATTAGGAGGAAGCTCCAAGATTTACCAGGTTTTTAGAGTAGGGAGGGTTTTCAATTCTTAGTTGTATCTGGTGTTTGTAATTTTAACATAATAAACACCACCTACAAACAAGTGAAATGTCACACATCAACTCAACAGCGTAATGAAATATGTGTCTTTGCTCCTTGGTTTATTAAGCCCACTCTCGCTATTACTTAACACTCAGCCACCAGATGGCCTCAGACTTCCCAGTCCCAGTCACCTGGGGTCTGTCTCAGAAAAACAGAATCAAGAAATCTAGGATTACTGAGTAAAACTAGGCTTGATCTAGTCAGTGCATCATGGCTTAATCTGTTTCACAATGGCCTTCCCTTGGCTGAGCACGTGTGGCTTCATTACACTTATGTGCCACTGATGTCATGAAACCGAACAATGTCTTAATTCAGTCGGGTACCTTGAAAATCCCAACTTAATCCCTTTTCCAAGTTTTGTGAAACAGCTGTTTGATGTCCACACACACCTCACCTTCCTTATTCGCCAATCACAACCTCATATTTAGTTGTTAGCTCAACAATTTGCTGCCAAGAGTACCACACTAGACACACACTATACGCACTAAACTACCACAGGTCAGTGTTTCCCCTACCATCGTCTAGGGAGGGCGGGCCGCCTGGCCAACGGGACCTCCTGCCCCTCCTGAAATGAATAAAATATGAACGGGTCCACTGTTCCTGTGCTTCAAAATTTACAGAGGTTTTTAGACCCCATCCCGCCCCGCCAAGCCTGTCTACCTCGGGGAAACGCTGCAAGTCATCACCTTTCTAGCTACAACAGGTCAAAATCTCGTTAGGTATAATACAGATGGTCAAGATATCTCAATGAAGATAAACAACCAACTGAAGCTGTTCTATTGTCACATCTTTGTAAACATAGAAAACAGAACGTTGTAAACGCACATGATTTATATTATAAATATAAAGGTAAAGGTAAACCATATAATAAAGCTCACATGTCACAGCAGTGATTATGCAAGCAATTTTGAGGTGATCATTGGGAAATAAAATATATTCGTAATTAAAAAATATTTAAACAAATCAGAGGTTAGTATCAATTTCCATTAAGAATACAGATGTTAGTAATACAAAAATGAGTTTTAATGAAAACATTCCCAAAAAAACATTGAAATAAGTGTTTTTGCTGTTAAAATATAACTTGGTCGAGAAACTCGTGAAATATTACAGAACAAAATGCAAGGATAATAAAAAAATATATATACGCTACAATCACTTTTGACCAATGTTGTGCGTCGGTGTTAAGCCAGCTGTTTGCAGCTGATCCTTGCCTGATTGTCTTATTGCTGTTGTTGTGAACTTGTGGTCTTGCCATCCTGCCTGTTGCCCACACCTGTATCCAAACCTGCACCTGCCTTCCTTGCAATATTGGGCTTCAAAATATATTCTATAAGATTAGATAAGATGTCAGTTCTCAGGATTAACTTACTCTACATGAACTTGCTGTCTGTAACATGGTGTGACCTTACCTTTCATATCAAAACAAACCCTGCAGGATTTTATTGACAGATTTTCGCAGCATGATGTCCTCTTTGCTGTCGCGGCTCTGAGAATAAAACGCAAACAAATAAAGCTTGGGTGATGTGCGTTTTGTGTGCCAGCAGAATCCTGTGGAGCATCTGTACCTGCATTTATGTGTCCGTGTACGGTTAAAGTATATAAAATAAGTATGTGTTTGTGCATAGCCTACGAGCATAAGGCAAGTCTGTGTAATATATTAAGATCAGCGTGTGTCAGTCTGACTTTTATTTGTGTGTGCCGCTGTGTGTGCTTTAGTTAGTCCTGGAGGATCACATTGTTTTCAGAGGGGCCCTGTGTGTGGCGACAACATCTGCTTTGAACGGGTGATCCATCTCCTCTTAGCTGCCATATAACAAGTCATGAGGGATTTTATTCAGTGAATGCCCAACACAGAGGGCTCCACCATAACATTTACTGTCTCACAAGGGCATCGTAGAGGTTGTGCTTTTTACCTCATACAATTGAGTGTTAATGCAACTTTTTTGTTGTTGTAATTACTGTAAAAGAAAAATTATATATTTTCTGTATTGAGCGGAAGCAATTTATGGTTTTCTTTTTGTTAAATCCTTTATACCTTTAAAGATGCGTTGGCTTTTTTTGTTGCTAATAAGAGAGTCTAAGCACCGTTTGGTAATAACAAAATATCCCCTGCTGCTTATTATCATTAGCGTCATCTAGTTGGTGTACATTTCAGCATGTTTGCACAGCACACAGTAATAGCAGTACACTTTCAACATTGCTAGCATAGCAGGAGTTAAAAGTAAGCTTTCATCCCTTCTTTGGATAGAACACTGTTTTTAAATGCCCCTGGCTTTCTTCCAAGCTTCTAGCCTCAAGCCCATGGGTCTAACAAGCATGATGCTTTGAGGATTGACTTGTGATTCAACCCAAATTTACAAGCTGATTATTATGCAGACACTGAGTCAAGTCGAGTAGAGAAATGTGCAGCTTATTTTTACCAACAATCTTTTGGATGTCCAGAGACTGAAATGGTGTGGACGTGTATTTGCATGACTGTGTGTCCGTGTGAGCATGCATTTAATGGGTACCAGCTGAAACTTTGATGTAATTGATAAAAGAAGCTGTTCCCCTAATCCTAATGGCACAATTCCTTATGATCCTTTATGCACAGACTTGCAGAGGATCAAAGAAACGGAGTTTTGCCCAAGGCGATAAAAGATGTATTAAAAATGAGTTTGAAGGATATATTAACAGGATATAAATCATGCAATTTATTCAATTGATAAGTTCAGCATTGCCTGTAGTTCCCAAGCTATTTTCATCATTCACATATACCGTGTAATGCTCCAGTAACTACCAAACCTACTGTTCTGTGCTGAGGGTAGAAACATTCCCTTTCCTCTAATGAGATGTTTTTCAAAGTAAAAGTCACTCTGGGCGTTGGCTCATTACATCATTCGTCAAATGTACGATACGTCCGGGATTCATACACACCGAATATCAGCGTAATTTGGCTACGATCTCTGCAGGTGGTGCTCTTTTTTTAATCTGTGGGCTGTCATCACCCATGCAGACAAAGAGCGATGTCAGGCATAAACCAGCTGAGATCAGTGATGAAGTTATCACTTGAAGCCCGAGTCTTCTCTCTAATTAGCACACACGCATATCAAGACAGAGGCATCTGCATTGAACCAGTCCAAATGTACCTTCCCAAATAAGTAGAAAGACAAAGCAGAATATTTTAATTGTTTCTTTACAGAAAGGTTTAACTTCATAACTAGAAATGAACCAGAATTGGGAAAGATTTTTACTACTAATCATCAAAGTACATAAAATAAGTCTGGGGTCAATCAATAAATATTGTGACATACAGTAAAATAAGTGATTCCCAAACTGTGGTATGTGTACCAGTAGTGATACATGAGGCTCCTCCTGGTGGAACACTAGAGCCTTGCTGAAAGGCCTAAAAATAGGAGGCTACTCGAACTGGCCAAAGTCCAAAAAAATTGTCATTTGGTCTCATCTCATTAGATCAGGAGTTTTCAATGATAAAGAGTCAGCAGTTGAGCAGCCAAGCAGCGCCACTTCTAGTAAATGTATTTTCAAACAGAAGCCTCATGTTGCTGTTATGTAGCCTTTCTCAAGCTATTGCAGAGTTAAATCAGTGAATTTTATTTTGTAAAAAAATAAGTATCTTTCAAGTGAAAGTGGTACTTGTGAATTTCTTAACATCGTTAATACACTCACTTTTACCTGTCAAAAACCCTTTAATACACAGTCTACAGTTTCTGATGCTTTTCTACTTCACTGCATTTTTTTTTAATATGTTTCTAGTACGATATAATACTTCTCATTCATATTCCTATTCCCAACATGAATTCAATTAGAACTCTTAGGCCTCCCGGCTCATCCCTTCTTATAGTTCCAAGACTGCTGCAATACTTTTTATCATTTCATTATTTATTAGAGTTTTATAGCGGACTGAAAACCTACCTGATTTCCTGTGCATTTGATAAGTGCATCAAATGCAACAAATGTGTGTGTGTGTGTGTGTGTGTGTGTGTGTGTGTGTGTGTGTGTGTGTGTGTGTGTGTGTGTGTGTGTGTGTGTGTGTGTGTGTGTGTGTGTGTGTGTGTGTGTGTGTGTGTGTGTGTGGAGGGGGTGGGGGGGGGGTGTTCTGTCCTCCATCCTGTCAGTGCTACACTCTGACATTTCCAATTAAAACTCATCGGTTCCTATGCAGCTACGATCAAGGGTTTTGGAATAAAAAAAAAAAATGCCCCAAGTGACCAACAGTAAAAGATTTTGGGCTTTGCCAGAAACATTTAGAGTTTAAGCCCTATAAGCCTGACCCTGGCACCGCCAATGCTGCATCCACAAAAAAGTGTCTTCCATCAGAACTAAACTGTCTGAGGGGGGTGAAAGTCACACAAAAGGCCCGAGTTGCCGTTTTGTCTTGGGTAGAGTGATTCCCGTGGCTGAGGAATAGAGTGAGACAACTCCCGGTGAAATAGGGTGCTGCTCCCTCACAGGTGATCTATAGTTTGTCAGCACCAATCAGCCTGGAATGGGAGAACAGTCCATTCATCTGCTCATGGCTTATTGAAGAGGGTGGGCTGCTTTTGAATGCCTCAAGCTCACAGCTCCTTCCAGAGGCATTATTGGATTGAGCCTATTTATCTTCCTCTTTATCAGTTGAGAATGCACTTTTTGATTTATACGTCCATATGATTCTTTCCATTGTGAAGAATTCCCCTATGCGCAGCACTGGGGCTCGAGCTCCTGAGCATGACAAATAGTTGCAATGAATATGTCTTACTAAATATCAACAGGAGGTCTCTGCAAAACACATGTAAATGACATCACCTCAGTGGTTCTTCCAGATTTTGTACAAGTGATTAAGATATGGGAGATTTTATGCTGAGAAAAAAATGTTTTAGATGCTCTGAAATAGAAACATATGTATATTACTTCAATTTGCATTTAGACAAGGTATCTCAAGGTCAGCAGAGGATCACAGTACAGGACCATAACAATACAATGCACTGCACTACTAGTATATCAGGTTGAGACACACAGACCGGTTGTGGATGTATTGTTGACGCACTCCAGTATGTTTATGATTGAATCCTGAGTCACTCTCCAAAATCTGGTGAATCTCTCTTTCACCTGAATGAACCAAAAGATATGTACTCCTCTTACAGCACAGTCTGTCAAATAAAGTGATATCTTTCACCACTGACAGAATAAAAGAGATATTAACGCATCCAAAATCCTGCTGACTCACAATTTGTGGTTAATACGCTGTTAAATTATGTGCAGTTTCAGCCAAGCAATTTGGTCAAAGACGCGCTCCAGCTGAGCTGATAATTCCCATAAAGCACAACTAGCCATGCTTTATTGGTTGCCATGCCAATTCTTGTGGAAACCAGAGAGCTTGTTTGTGATATTTTTTGCACTCCCCTTTTTATATTATGTATGTGTTTTCCTTTCACTTGGAACATGTGTTTGGAACCACTGCATCAGTCACATAACTATTGGTTAATGAACAGCACTCGAACCATTCATTTTCCTGTGGCTGCATCTAAGGCTGGGCTTTGATAGCAATTTCCACTTTAGATCCATTTCTACATTGCTGAAAGAGAGACTTTCTTTTGAAAGTTGAAAGCTGATATTTAGATTTAATATAAAATGCACATCGGTCTATCTGAGCCCACTTAGCACGCCTTATGTAATAATAATTACACCTTTAATAAGGAACCTGCTTATTTATGACATGAGATTACTGGCTAATGTACGTTTTTTTTGTCTGCGGATAATTACACGAGTTTTGAATGCGTAGCGCATGGGTGGCACTTTCAGACACACTGAGGTTCAACAACGAGGACACAAGAATACAAGAAAACAAAAACGAGGCAATCTACAAATGAATGTCAAACATTTTGAATTGTTTCATAATCAAATCATCCATAATTTATTCACTTTCATTTCTAATTCTTGCCTAATGTGTCCCAAAATAACAAGATTTTTAAGTACAGTATTATCAATATTAAGGAGTTGTTGATGTCGATGTCAGAACTTTCTGCTGATAATTCATCAAGTCGGGTTGTGACACTGTTCTGTACAGAAGTCGGTGGTTTTGTTTCTGTTTTCATCTTGTTGAAAGTTTTCTATCAGTCCTCTTTCAGGTGTCTAATGTACAGCATAAAACTCATAATTATGGGTATTCTAATGATGCTGTAGGCATGAGGTGTATCATAGTTAGGAGTGCCCTCTCACGTATTAACTGCTGTCATTTATAAAACTGTCATCATCAGAATTTGGAGAGTGTTCCTTCATGACATTCGATGAAATGTCATCAGCCCTCATTTAAATCGTAAGACACGTTATAGTAACCTTTATATTTCAGGGGTGCATGCTATAGTATGTTTCAAGCCAGAGCAAGACAACCAATTTGTTTGTGATTATTAAGCTGCCATGCTGAAAGCACTTGGATCTTGTAGTGAAACTCAACTGCTTTTCTGTGCAGCTCATTTCAGAAAAATAAATCCCAAACCTCCACAGATGGCTATTACTTTCAGTGAACCTGTCCTTACACCACATCTTCCATATTTAGCCCGTACCCTCAGTGCTATTCCGCACCAACTTTTTAAAGTAATTCAAGATTTCATCTTAAAAGTGTGGAATTTACTGCATTGCCATAAAAGCAAGCACTACCAGAGAAGCACAATGCATGTTCAATAAAACAATATGAGATCATAAAGGGGGAGCAATAATGCATCTCAGAGGCAGATTAAATGAAAATCAGGGAACCAATAAGGCTTGTAATAATGTACTCTGACAGGCTGACTCTAAAATGTGGCAGACACTCTTACATTTCAGCATGACATACCATGTTTTTTCCCAAAGAAAGAAATCAGCAATTGATATGACTTATTATAAAACGAGTTAGAAAAGACACACATTTTAAATGAATAAGTCTGGTAAGAAAATGATTATTTATTTTTGACAAAGAGAGGGCACATCAATAAGTGCGTAGTTCAAGGTGTAGTGAGGTAAATAAATCTTACCAATCATTCATAGAAAAGAATTTGAATTATTCATGATTATTTGCAATGCTACAAAGAGTCTGTGGGTCCAGTAATGAATTTCAGACACTACAGATAAAGCCAGTGGCAAAGACCTAAGAAGGGCATTGTGTTTGCAGTACATACACGACGTTTTGTAAAATAGGAATATACGCAAGTGTCATTCCGTTCTATGGCACAAACTGAAAACATGAAGAACATTTTTTTTTAGTTTAGATTCAACAGGTTTGAAGGTTTCAGCATGGATGACAGGAATTCTAATGGCAGCCCTATTCTCAAGGTGCAAGACTGAGTGCAAGTCCACACAGTCTTTCTCTATCTTCATCACTCAATACCAAGAGGTATCTAAGCCTTTCTCTGTTGTCATGGAAACCTTTTTACCCTTTACATTTTCTATTGTCACTTGTGTTTTTGCACTTGTTCATCTCAATGAGGCAGAGTTCTGACAGTATTCACTGTGAGACACTTACAACATGGTTGTAAAAGCCGATAAAATCATACACTAAGCCATCTTGGGACATTGGCATGGAGTCAAGGAGAAATGTTGATTGTCTTTCTGTCTTATTCATCAGTCTATCTATCTAACTGACTGTCTATCTATACCATTTTTCTAGCTCTTAAAAAACAGCTTGGTGATATAACTCTCAATCACAAAGGTTCCAAACAGAGACGAGTATCATTAGACCTCATTCAGGTGAGATAATAAGGTAAGAAAAATAATGTTTTGTTGAGCATTAGCAGATCAGAATGATCCTATATTGAGGAGGTATATTTTCTGTGTGTTTCCCAGAAAGAAAGAAAAAAAGATCTGGAGGTGATATGTTCAGCTTCACAATATGTCAGTGTTATCTACATGTGACCTGTAATAAAACTGCAAACTCTAAAAAGAGCTGAAAATATATTATTATTATCCCACAAAGTCAATGTTATACTGAATTATTAATCTAAAAATGAGTTTTCTTTGCCTGTAGTAACAAACTAATATTATGATTTATGACAAGCATTGTGGTTTTTTAAATGGTGTTAGTTGACTAGTTTGAGAGGTTTTGACTGAACACAGATTCTAACATCCAGAACATGGCAGCTTTTAACTAATTTACTATTTCATATACAGATAACAATCAATTGTGCAACCAGTTTAGCCTACTAGCTCACATTGTATGCTGGAGAGGGGCCAAATATATGATAAAAATATAGAATCTACAGAGTTTGCAGAGTAATAGTGAATGTACAGGTAGCCAGGAAGAAAGCTCCATTCAGATTCTTCATCAGCCATAACAACATTAAACACTAAAGCCTCGTTGACTTTTCAGTCACTGGTCAGTGCAGCTCTAACTCAGTCATTTTCCACCCAGACTTTTTGTCAGACTTGCCACCTTTTGATTGACTTGAGCCGGCATTTGGGGGTTGAAGCTCTCAATGTGAATGTGAAATGAGTTCGCTGAAATATATGCAGTGGCATCGTAAGATTTCCCCAGTTTTGAAGCCCCCACAATCACTGCTCTCCCAATTAGAGCTGGAATCCTTTGTTGAAATCAGTATCTGGATTTAGGTGAGAGAAAAGGAAAAGAAGATTGCTTTAATGAAGGTATGGCAGAAAAGGAATTTAGCTAAAGTTAAGGCCAAGAATTAGATAATGAAGGATGTTGGAGGATAAAAAAGACTTGTCTCAAGACAAACTTAGCTACTGAAAACATTTACCTTGACCTGGACATCAGCCAAATCATTCAATGTGTTCCTTTGTTTAACAGAGTAAAACAGGCAGAGCAGCTCTATAATAACTTGGACAAAAAGCTCTCCCCTGCAGCTGAATTCTGCCTTCACTTTTAAAACTCTTTCAGAGGCTTTGCTGAACTTATCCTGAAACCAATAAAAGTAATTAAGTTCAATAAACGCATGCGTTAATAATTGCTTCTGTGAGTTTTTGTGGCAAGGTCTTCAATAACACGCAACCTCTAATACCCACATATGTACCGCCTCCAGAGGCGACTGCTCTTCTACTTCTCTTCTTTTCTTTCTCTTGTTTTGTGCTTTGAAAACTGTTGTCTAATTGTTTCAGTGTTGAAGTGTTTTATAGTCTGCCAGTCACAAACTCTTTCAAGTAAACGGCCTGTTGTTGCTGCAGTAAACCCTAATGTTACTTTATACTTTAGAGACGAAGAATATGCTATGGAAATATAATGACACTTCATCACCGATAACCCGAAGAAACAAAACAGATGCATCTGTTTTATTCACTTTGTACAAGCTTGACAATGGAGGTATTAAGAGTGTAAGAAAGCCGAGATTGCATACAGTATGTAAGGGCCCAGACTTTGAATGCAGCTTTTTCACAACTGCAAAGCAAGACAAAGCACACACGTGGGACTCTTTGGTCTCATCTATCCTGATTTATATGTGTATAAAGAGATGCGTGCTGTTAACAGGTTGATACAATGCACTGATGACCTAGTTTCACGGCAAAAACAAAAACATCAAACAGTCCGCGGTAGTAAGAATTGGTGACTTTGCGCTTCACCTCAAAGCTCACAGTTGTTGCTCCTTCTCGTTCCATTACTTCCCGTGTTATTTTTAAACTGATTTACCAGGAAAAAAAAAATACATAACAAAAAAAACAAAAACAAAAAAGTGCCCAAAAATGAAATGATGGGTGTCATGTTTTAAGGAATGATCTAACCAGTCGATGACATACATAACTATGACTAAAGACAATAGGAAATGTTGTGTAATTCAGTTTCAAAGGGGACTGGACAGTAAACAGTGATGAAAAAAAAATCACAATAGTAACGCTGGATTACATGCAGGCATCATTTTCTGTGAATCCTTTGTGTGTGGGCTGCCAATTTTAATCCAGTGTGGGAGTGAAAGACTGTACCTCTACCAATAAAAAGCAACATATAGGCTATAGGGGTAATAACAAAATGTAAATACAACATATGAGTATTGCTGAAAAATTCTGAGTGCAAGCAGAATCAAAAAATGTTTTATACAAATATTAATATTAAAGCTTTAAATAGGATTCCGGTGCCTTATTTCTTTGCATATTGTGTGTATGAGCATGCTACATGATAGATAAGCTTAATGTTATTATACTATCTTCCCCATCATAACATAAAATGTTCAAATATAAAGTTTCAACTAGATAAATCATGATTTAATTCAATTAGCATTTTGAGAACTGCCTGACGTTGGTGAGTTGTATTTCTAGGCAGATAATAGGATATTAATGAAAAACAACATTATAGCTGTTACATGCAACAAAAAAAGAAACGCAACACCCGTTCGTTGTCGCTCCAATTTTTCACGAGTTGAAGTGAACAATCTAAGACTTCTATGTATGCAAAAGGTTTATTTCTTATAACTTTTGTCAGAATGATTTCTGGACTGTTCACAATAAAAGGCCACTCTAAAATGTGCAGTTGTATTTTGGGTGGAAAAACAGAATCAGGGACAAGGGGCTGTACAAACTTGCTGGATACTGGCAGGAATTGGAACAAGCTATCATATAAGCCAATCCAGAGCATCCAAGACATGCTCAATGGGTGACATGTCTGGTGAGTATGCAAGCCGTGCAACAACTGGGATGTCTCCAGCTTCCAGGAATTCTGTACAGATCCGGGCAACATGGGGCCGAGCTTTATCACACTGCAGAATGCAATGGCGGTGGAAGAATTGCAGAACCATGGGCTTCAGGATCTCGTCACAATATCTCTTATCCCTTACCATAACCACCCCCACCACCACCCCCCCACCCCCTAGCCAGCATGGGTCACTCTGTTCACAAATCATACTATCCATTCGCAATCCATTCGCCCATATGACGGCATACACGCTGTCTGCCATCTGCCCAGTACAGAACTGGGATTCATCTGTGAAGACAACACTTCTCCAAAGCAGCCGACACCATCTCGAACAGGGGTCTCCAACCAGTAGAACGCAATCTACCGGGCAGATCGTGCAGCTCTCAGAGTAAAAAAGGTTGGAGACCCCTGATCTAGAGTTTATATTTACTTACTCACCGCTGGATGTGGTGGTCCTGTGCTGGTGTGGATATATGTGGTCTGGGGTTGTGAGGCTGGTTGGATTGTGGTTCCAAATTCCCTTAAATGCTATTGGGGACAGCTGCTATTGGGGACAGCTTACGGTAGTTAAAAACTTCACATTATAGAGTAGCCTTTCATTTTTACTAGTCCATGGCATACTTGTGCAATAATCATGCTCAGCATCTCAAAGTGCCACACCTCTCAGATGGATGGATTATTTGGGCAAAAGAGGGTTAGATCTTTTATTATCAACTCATGAAAAATGGGAGCGAAAACAAAGGCGTTGCATTTGTATTTTTGTTGAGTGCACATTAGAAACTGGGTTCTACAGCTAGAGCTTTGGAGAACTGAGCTCGAGGGTAGATGCAGACCTGGAGATAGTTGCAGGCAGGGGGTCCATTACCACTGAGGGGAGCCAAGCTTGACAGCTCCTTACTCATCTGGGCCCCACAGGGAAGCTTGTTCTCGTCCCAGCACTGTTGTGATGGTCAATACCAGTGCTTCCAGGGACACCTGGATGTGGGCTGGGATGTTCGGTCACTGTAGCGAAACTGCTTCCTCTGGGATTTGATCCAGTATAATACTGGAGCGGAACATTCTTTTTCCCTTCCTTTTTTTTATTTTTTTTATTTGCTGACAAGGAAAGCAAAAGGCCTTTTAATATTAATGCGAGTGTAATGCATGCACCTACATGTATGGCTGAATTGAGGGCTTGTATATGCAAAGCAATATGCAGTAATCATTAGACCATCAAGCAGATTGTTCTCGTTATGTGGATACTGCTGGGGGCTATGGCACTATCAAGGCAGTGATGTCAGTGCATGCTAACTCAATTTGGCCATTTTGCTCTGTATCTTACAGATGTGAATGAAGAACAATGAGGCAAGTTCTTGTTAATTGTACAAAGCATTATGCTCCTAATGAAAAATCATTGCTTTTTGCGTGCCAAGCAATTGCACAAGAGTCGATTTGTTATCTATTTTATATCATTCTTTTTTCTTTTCTTTTTTTAAACATGTCCTCATGTCTCTTGGTGATGGACATAGCAGCAGCAGTCAACCTGCTTCTCTCCACAAAACCTTTTACGTCGCTCAGTGAAATGGACAATCAGGAAAAAAGGAAAGGTGGCAGAGAGGGAGAGAATAAATAAGAGAAAGGCTCTTACCACAGATGCAGCTAAATGCAGCAAAATAAGCAACGTCTTCACCAGTAAGGGACCAGGTCAGTCAAACACACTAACACACACACTGGTTACTCTGAAGTAGATTTGCAATGACTTCCTTAACTGGCTGGCACGGGTTAAATAACATTTGCTGTGAGTTAAAGGTTTTGTACAGAGGCCTTTTTTTGGACCTTCATATTATACTTTGTGCAGTTAATTTGTGTGTTGTTTTCTTTATGGACACCAGTGTACATTGTGACCTTTTTGTTGTGAAGTGCTCATTGGACTTTGTATTATATTTACATTGTTGTAGCTTCTGAACAATGTCAATGAATGTCTATGAGTGACCTCTTTTTTTTCTACTTTGATGTGCTTGAAACTTGAATATAAGGATAATCATTTCGTTGAGAAACTCTTTCTCATTCTCCTATTGAAAAGTGTCGCTAACTTTAGTTTTTCCAGCCCTTAACATCTGTAATTGCTACAATTGCTGTATTCCATTGAGTTTTGAGGGTGCACCCATAGCCATAACATGTTTTGGAAACTCAGTATACAGGAGAGCTACTTCTTGGTCAATCCCAAATGTCTGTATTTTGCAATTTGGATAATTTACCTCTTAGTTAAACATAGTGGACAAACTATAACTAGTCTGCTACATATTATATCAACTAGTAGAGCAAAACATTTGCTGTCAAGTGGTTCATGTCAAAAAGGTGGACAGAAATGGAGTCTAATTCCTGACCTGAACTATTGTTCAGTCCAGCAGTACCCCTGTGGTTAAAAATGCTTCCTTGGCTAATAGTAATAGAAGCTGTAGATAGTCACAGTATAGTTGCCAAAACCATATTCCCAGCCTGCAGCCACCACAGATGCACAGCAGCTCCAGCTGTTCTCGCAGCCAGTGGCTGTGTACTGTCAGAGCTCAGTTCTTTGAAAGGAATGAGCAATAAATGCACCATGTAAGGTGTCACATCATTTCTACTTTCTGTACTATTTGCAGAAGCTGTTTAGACAGGACCAACATACCGGCTTTCCCTAATCTGTCAGGAGGAATGCAAATAATACTGTGAAGGAAGACAAAACAAGTGACCACAAAAGTAATTTAGAAAAAAAAAATGTGAGGCTCTCTAAATTGTTGCTCCCATTCACAACTAGCACATATTATCATTGTATTTGGTTGCTGTATGTTCTGGTCCATGTATTCTTTGTAGTTGTAAAATGTATTGGGACTGTGTTGCATGTTGTGTCTGTACTTCAAATATAATTAAACAATTGACTGATTTGTTGTTGTTGGGGTTTTTTTTCAATTTTTTTTCATATGATTATTAATTTCGTAATCAGTTTGAGCATCCAGGTGTGTATACAGTGTGCAGTAAAGTAAACCAGCAAACAAATATCTCTACATTCACTGAAGCATAATTCCAGTCTAAAAAAAATTCCACATTGGAAAACTTGAAAGATACGTTTCTAAGTGTGTGCATGTATCACATTCAATAAGTGCGCACATGCATGGGTGATATTTTACATTGAGCCAATGTGGCAGTTCCCATCTCACAATGGATTCAAAAGGGAGTTCATCTTTGTGTCATTCCAATCCATCTCACCAAGCGGTTCCTAGAAAACTGATATGCCTATGAATATTTGCTCCCATCCTCATGTAGATGTGTCTTAATGGACTCCGACAGCTGTGTGGCCATTATTGATGTCTCTGTGAAGCATAATGAAAGTGAAATCACTCCTCAACAATAGGTGGAAGCTAAATGGTGAAAATATTCACCCACTCTGACAGGTTAACATATATCAAAACATTACCCTACCACCACCTAGACCAGAGTCATTAGTGAACTAGAAACATTCAACTCATTTGATCTGAGGCGCCTTATGGAGATATCAATCTTGAACATGTAATGAGTTACTGCAGTATAATCCTCTGATGATGCTGCCCATGCAGGAGGATCGTTCATGGCACATTTCTGGACAGACATTTGAAAATGAAACCTTGTACTGAACAAAACAACAATGATTATTTTATAACTAAAGTTGTTCATTTGTAAATTTTCTCAATATTTCACAGGAATGCAGGTGGCCGGCATTGAAATTCTGGGCACCTCCCAGCTATGGTCATTGTTAATTAAGGCGGCTGTGTTCTAACTTATTGACCCCCGTAGCTCAGGGGATTTTGATGGGTTATGGAGGAGCTCATGGAATCTGGCCCGTGGCCCAAGTTCTTTCCGTTTTGGTCATCCGTAGTGTTTGATGCATGGCAATTTAAATCCTCTCGTCTAATTAAATGTGATCTGCACTTGTGCTAAATGACTTTTTTTTCTGCTCGCTGAAAGATATCAGCTGCCTCTCACACAAGGTGACATTCCATTTTTCCATTATGCAGGATTATAACAGGTAGGTAGGACTTGGAGGATATAGTGTATGTAGAGGGCTGCTACCACACTGGAAGTCCCCTTTTTTTTAAATTATTATTTCTGGTGAATAAGTAATGGTGATGAGCAGACTGGCAGCCAGGGGGAATCGAAGGGATTTGGGGCTTAATTCTCAGCTTAGCTACCCCATCTCTGGTGTCAGCACAATGCAAAGTTCAGTGCTAAATCATTAATAAAATAATGCCATCCGTCAGTCAACAGTCAACTTAAAAACGTTGAATTCTAATACCTTTTGTGGTCAATACTTGAACTCTGGGACATAACAGCATGGAGAGAGAGAGGAAGAGAGATGTGTCAGTTCAGTTGACAAATATGTGCATCATGATATACCAATGAAAAATGCATTTTCAAATATATGATCATTTGTAAATATAGAAGTAACCCACTTTGATCTCTAGACTGAACTGTAAGAATCACAAAATACTTCCCAAGTCGTGTCCAAATCCTTATGTTTCAAGTTTAATGGCGTATGATCTGAGCGCAAAATAAGGCACATGGTTCAAAAGGGTTGTACTCAGCCTACTAATTAATCATAGGTGTGTTTTGGCCGTAACCAATCAGACCAATCAAATCAATCATGTGTCTATCCCAATCCTTTTCAGAAGCTAAATGCACTTGCACCTTGGCGAATTTGCAAAGAAGTAGAAGAGAATGCTTCTCTGCAGAGGAAACGGATCGGCTCATTCGCAGATTGATGTACACAAAATAATCTTTCACACTGTAATCTTTTCATATTAACGTCTTGCTTGTGTGTGTGTGCTGCTGCATGTCTCTGTGTGTAACAAGCATAGTGCAGTGCACCTGTCTATGTAGACACATATACTTACTTTCTAATACACTATTAAAATACTAAATACTATGTCATTGATTCAAGACCAGGCATCTTTTGGCCAATCCCCTTCAGCTAACTCAGGGTAACAATGTGTCAACAATACCCATATCCACACCTCATTTTAAGACTGACACAACCATGGGCACTCAGATGGGCACAAGCGTATTTGCCATTTAAATATCTTGAGCGCTGAACGGAAAAATGAAAACTACTTCAGTCTAAAACTATCAAAGACACTTGGCACAGCTTTGCGGCGGGTGTAAGATAAAGCCCCTTATCTTTATCTCTCAACTTGACCAAACAACAGAACTAACTAATGCATTGTATCTTAAAAAATATCTCTCGCTGGACTGTTAACATGGAGTGAATACCATGTTTTCGACCAGACTTCCTCTACATAAAGACCGTCTCAAACCACACATAACTGTAACAAAATCTACACTCGCCAGGGGATTCATGTCTGCAGGTTCAATATAAATACCAATAAAATTTCACGCATTGTAATAAATCAAAAATTGCAAAAGGTATAGAATTATTGATGAATAAATAAAATAACTACTGTATAAACCAAATATAGGCAGCGGTTTGTTCTTGGGAAGCACATGTTCTTGTGGAATCCAATGCAGAGATGAAAATAATTTGCCTTTAGAAGTTCTGATTCTTGTTTTCCTTCTATGCTAATTTCCCTTGTCCTTATCTGTAGGCATTGTTTCAAAGAAGATCAAACATTTGCTTGTCCAACATGACAAGTAAGGCTGACAATTTCCAAGGGAAGTACTTATTTTTTTTAGCATGATTGAAAACATTTAGGATCCTGTCACGAGCCTCATGTTAAATTGTAATGGTTGTCTTCATACCGAAAAAAGTCCTCACCTTTTAACATGACTTTGCGAGACTCACCCACTCATATCTGTGCACTTCCAATTCATGTGTGCTGGTGGCCACTCAATTATTATGGCCAGTCCATTTTTCTTAGGCTGAGCACATCTCATACCTTCATCTTCATAGCCACACCTCATCAGCCAACAGTTTGATGCCTCAAAAACTAACATGGCACAAGCTGAGCTACAATGATTGCTCGGCCCTTTTGAGGACAAGACCATGACTTCTCTGGAAACACTTTGATGCTTTCAAGGATGTAGCAACAATAATCCCTAGATTGTAGCACATCTTACTCTGTTTCTTGTGACCAAACATCAGCAGTGGGTTAACAGCGATGGCCTTCTGAGCACTCTGCCCATTTGGCTGTGATTTTGCAATGACCTTTCACAGTAAAACTATTCTTGTTGCTCTTGTGGTTAATCTGCTCAGCAGGAAAAAGCAAGGTACTGGACTTGGTCTAGTTAGAAAGATGCTCTACACTGAGCTGCAATGAGTCATAGCTGGCAATATATTTTTGCACTATGGGGGGAGCTTTTCCTCACTCCCTTTCGAGTAACGGTATTCTTACTTCTTAAATATCAGATCAAGAAAAATGTAATGTATTTCTCTGTCTTGAAGCATTTCCTACAGGGTGTTGAGGAAATAGCAGCTGATTGAGTTCCTTGTCCCTCAGTGAGAACTGCCTCTGATTATTGAGGTCCGCTCAAAAGAGCTTTAGGGGAAAGTTCCCTCAAATTAAAGATGGGGCTAAAGGTGCTGGTACTTTAATGGTCTGTTCCTCCTGGACAGTGTTCAAATTAAAAGATCTTTGGTCACATGCATTTGCATGATTCACATTAGAATAATGTACGTATTTATTATATTTTATAAAGGTCTTACAAAATATCCTGGAAAAAAACTGTTGAAAGCTCTTCAAACTAGTCATAAATAATTGAATTTTAGAGATATTTGAAGCTGACTCTTATATTTCTTAGTATCACTTGTGTGTTCAATCATAGGATTGAACACATTTAGACTATTTGAATGAAGAAACATACTCATTGTGCAGTTTGGTATTACTCTGTAGACATCAAACATGGACAAGAGAGAAAATGAGACCGTTTTCCATGGAAATATGGAAGAAATTAATAGCTAAGCATGGTCAAGGGAAAGGCTACAAAACTTTCTCCAAGCTGCCTGATATTCCTGTGACCACAACAGCTAATATTATTAGGAAGGTTGAGGTCCATGAGACTGAGCCAACCTCCATGGACTTGAATGCAAAAGTAAAACTGACCCCGATTGAACAGAAGGAGAGTTTGAAAGGTGTAAATAGAACTGAGTAAAATTTCAAATTAGATAAAAAGCTGACCTCTAAGATCAAAGTACAACAGTACCAGGGGCACCATATGTTGCTGTTTGAGTGAGAGTGGCCTCCATGGAAGAAGACCCAGGAAGATTCCACTTTTGAAAGAGAAACATAAATAGCCAGACAGACAAAAGTCACAGTCTGGGAGAAGGTGCTTTGGGTATATTAAAAAAAAAATTATACTTTTTGGTAAGTCACATCAGTTTTATGTTTACAGAAGAAGAAGAAAAAAATCATTCACAGAAAAGCACCCTCTCTCCACTATGAAACATGGAGGGTACCCAGTTAATATGCGACTGCTTTGTTGCTACTGGCACAGGATGCCTTGAATCTGTGCAGGGCTCAATGAAATCAGAAGGCACTCTGGCATGAAACATACTGCCCAGTGTCAAGAGAGCTCCATTTCAGTTACAGCTCATGGCAGCTCCAAGAAATAATCAATCAAAACATACATATTAAAGTACCAAAGAAAAAAATTCAACTGTTGAGAAGTGGCCTTTTATGAGTCCTGATGTTAATTTAACTGAACATCTATTGAAAGATCTGAAACACACAGTTGGGAGAAACAACCCATTAAACCGGAAAGAAGTTAAGTATTTTACTCAAGAAGAGCAGGCCAAACTACCAGGTGAGAAGTATAGAGGTCTCATTAAGAGCGACTAAAAGGGCTTGATTACAGTGATTGCCTAAAAAGATTCCCCTGATACGTTTGTCCGTGCCACTGCCCTTTGTTGTATAAATTCAAATAAAATGTTACAAAAATCAAAAGGAAATGTGTTCTATTAAAGTTCCTCTCCCAGCTTTGATTAAACCCCTAAAAACTCATGTCTGTTCATCAGAATTTCATATTTAGAACATTTGCATGAAAAAAATGCCCCAATGCCTTCAAGTGGCTTAGATGTAACTGCACTTCTGCCTTAATAAAGAAACATAGAGCGATGAATAGATAGCCCCTGCCTATACTTCCACACACCCCTCAGCTGCTGGCCTGCAGCTCAATGATACAAAAAGTCCGATCCCGTAGGTTGACAGGATTGGTTCCTTAGTTGTATGACTTATGAAACCCTGACTGTCTGAATCTGTGTTTTGGAAACTGTCGGTGGTACACCATGCAGCTGACTGCTTATTTCACTCATGATAAGTCTTCTAGCATATAAAAGAACCACATGTACATGTTGGCGGGGTTTCAAACTTGATTTTCATTGGAGGGAGCTTTTTAATATAGAATAAACATTACTAGATGGCAAACACATATTTCAGAGAAAATTGTAATTTTTTTATTTTTCAAGTGAAAAGGCACTAAAAATGTCAGCCACGTCTGTTCAAGAACAGTCCAGAATCGTCACCACAGGACCAGCAGTGTTTTCAACTGCCCCGCAGGAACGCTGGCCGAAACAAAAATCCGTGACATTCCCAAACTTATCACTCTGAGTCACCTGCAAACATCAAGATTCAAGATAAGAAAACGTCTATCTCCTGTGTGACCAATTAAAAAAAAAAAAAAAAAAAGACATTGATCTGCCACCTTTGACCCCCTCAAACTCTTGGTAGTCAAGAGCCAGCAGCCTGGAATATGTGGTTCACATCCCATTATGGGCTGCAAGCACAACTTAGGTAAACATCAACCCTCTATTTACTATCTTCACTCACCTCTATAAACCAGTTGCCCACAGAGTCGAGCTGGGACCAAGTTTTAATCTAACTGTGAATTCCAATTTTAGTTACTGCAATAACAGACCAAAGAGGTGAAGTAGATGCAGTGCACACGCACACGCACACGCACACGCACACGCACACACGCACACACACACACACACCATTCAGGCCGGGGCCCTCTGCCATGTTGATGCCATAGAGATGCAGCTCAAGAAATGCTACATCCATTTTAGTCGTAAATCCTTTCAAAAATGGTGACAATTGTATTTTTATGACATTTATAGTCCGGTCCGAGTGCAGGGACCTCCTGGGTGAAAGGACTTCACACTGCATGTTGGTGTGGGTGAAATGTGCGACTGCTGTAACTTTACTTTTAATCCTCTAGGAAGTGTTCAATCAACATAACTTCACTTTTGATAAGATTTTATCAGCTCATGCTCAGAGTAAATTACGAATTGTTCTATTTGTGTGTGTGTGTGTGTGTGTGTGTGTGTGTGTGTGTGTGTGTGTGTGTGTGTGTGTGTGTGTGTGTGTGTGTGTGTGTGTGTGTGTGTGTGTGTGTGTGTGTGTGTGTGTGTGTGTGTGTGTGTTTTCTTTCTAAAATGTTTTTGCCATCATTAAACTCCCAGTGAAGTTTACTGTTTCTTGTTTACTGTTGACAATAAACAGTAAAATATCTTGCCTCAATTCCTTATTTTTGGCACAACTTTCACAAA
Source organism: Brachyistius frenatus (assembly GCF_029030835.1). Taxonomy (NCBI): domain Eukaryota; kingdom Metazoa; phylum Chordata; class Actinopteri; family Embiotocidae; genus Brachyistius; species Brachyistius frenatus. The sequence continues at coordinate 5,360,452 of NW_027210616.1, forward strand.
TATTTGATAACAAATTTACTAAATGCAAAAAATAAATATACAGACATAAAAATATATAAAGATTTACATAGAGATATACATCATATCAGAATATTTTACTCTCTACTACCAGTATTGGCCCCAAAAATCCAGTATCAGTCACGCTCTAATGATGCTCAAATATCACCTTTATTACTATTCTGTGTTCAATACGAAGAATTCTAAATCTAAAAATACAATATCACAAATTCAGTGATTATTACAAAAATAATAAATTCCCTTAACAGAGTAAATGAAAGTCAGAAAAATTCCAAGGTTCTCTCAACTGGACCCAATCAGACTGACGAGGCAATAAGCAAGTCTCTCATTGGGGAATAAATCCATATGCAAGTTTGATACAGCCAGTCATTTTTCACAATCACCCCCTTGATATCATAACATTATTCGAGCATCCCAAATCCCGCAGGGTCTTTAGAACATTTGACACATTTCTCAAGTCACTGGCAATTAAGATGGTGTAACTACTTGCTTTGACCTCCACAAACAGAGTGTTTTTTCCAACCTTTTGGTAAACCTGAGCTGCATACTGAAAAGAATAGATCTGAAGAGTGCCTCAGAAACAATCCATTGCTCTTGCCTAACAACATTTAGCTTTAACACATAAGCACAATGCAATCAATCCTCTCACCTGAACGGATGACAGGGACAGTGACAGAGGGGTTGCATAATTCGTCCCGGGAAGACGGCATATCAAAATGGGATCCTCCTACAGCGATTTGAGCGCGTTTCTCGAGAGGTGTTGAGGCATCAGGCGTTGTTCAGTGCTGCCCGTGTGGAGGTTGTTTCCCCCGTCCATTCATCAGCTTTACCGCTGGATGTATCGGGGTTTCTTCAAAGTGTTGCTTTGCATTAAAGGATGTTGAGTGCGGAAACTTGTTGTTTGAGAGCCTTCCAGTGTTAATGCGCTTGTATGTTCAGCAGAAAAGCCAGCGTGTTCTTGGCTTGTGTCTGCTAAGGATAGGTGCGACAAATCATTACTGGATGGCCTGTTGCACTGTGTCAATTGGGATTTGATGCGGTGTCTGGTATTGCTAAGCTCCCATAGAAATTGCAGGTTAGATAGATTTGAGTATTAGTACAGTATCAGCACAGCAGGCTATGCAGCCAATGGCCTCAGCCCCTTAAAGAAGTATGGTCCCATTAGAGGCGGATGGCTGTGGTTCTTAAGGACGTCTTCAGACAGACCTCAAAGCGAGTTTTAGAGTGCAGTTTGATATCACGTAAAAGCCGAGCCAAAAGTGAACACGAAGAAACTCATACTTTCTCTGGGTGAACTGGAGTGAAGAAATATCCAAGTAAGCTGACAATGTTTCAACTTGAGTGAGAGACTCATGTTTATCCAAAGTTTTTTTGACTCCAATTCATGCACGCATGGAAATAAGAAGATAAGGAAAATTGCGTGGCGGAAAATAACAGCGCGAACTGGAGTTTCTTGTGAGGTTTGATATCAGTCTGTGACTGAGCCGTAACAGAAACACACACACACACACGCATGCACGCACACGCACGCACACACACACACACACACACACACACACACACACACACACACACACACACACACACACACACACACACACACACACACACACACACATGGCCACTGAGTGGGTTAGTAGCTTGTTACAGCTAATGTCCTTACAATTAAAATTGTCAGACCATAGCTTCAGTTCACAGTCCAGCCCTGAAGACTCTGTGAATAAGGGTGGTGTAGCTGCTGGCCATCAGTGGCAAGAGATCAGTGCCAGTGATCGTTGTACTACAAATGTGTTGTGCTTTTATCTTTACAAAGACGCTGATAGAGAACAAGTTATCGTTTGCATTTTGAGGGTCAGTCTTCAGCAGCACATTCTGCAGAGCTGCATATATATTCTATTATTGTGCAAGACATTCAAACACTAGCACATCAAAGCCTGTTGGAACCATGGAAAGGCAAGTCTTTGCCTTACAGCTCATGTCAGTTGCCTTTAATCCAATTGAACAAAGAGCACATCACAAGGCAGCATTTTCAAAAAGACACTAAGAAAGATTAGAATACAAGGTTTTCTTTATGACAATGAAGCTTTGTGTTGTATGATGTGACACACCTTTCCTTTTGGTTCTCTATCACTGTCCAGCAAAAACTCCGTTATCTTGATCATCCTCTCTTTTTCTACAACTGTACAGGAACAAAGTGGTTCTTTATTCTCTTAAGGGGATTGAGATGTACTGTCAAAGACTCTGATGCTATAAACCTACAACAGAATGGTTACCTGATGCACAAGCTCTCTGTTGTTATAAAACCATTTGCACAAAGCAGCGAAAATGATACGGACTAAATGGAATGGCAACGCACGACTAACTCAAAGGAGACACATCAATTGAGTTAGAATGTGTTACTTTTTAGCAGCTGTACATCTGACGAAAAGCCCTCTTAGCTTGAAGTGTGCTTAGTGTCACTGCCAATTTTGAAATGAATACCCTCTCTTACCGTCCGATACCAACATTAGCAGGCAATTGGCTGGAGTAAATCGGGAAGTGGATAAACATTAACTGTCACTTTATACAAACATAAACAGTCTGTTCACATTACTGCGACAGTATTTAACAAGATTACAACTCATCTCGTGGTAACACCTTTGAATATTCAAAAGAGGCATCGCGAGACTAAAGAGCACTTGATAATTAAAATCTATGCCTTAGTTTTTAGCTACTGCTGTGGCTTTGAGTGGCACTTGTTTCTGATTGGTCAATGTTTGGCAAACAAAGGGATATTAATGTGATGAATGGCCAGGTTAATTTGTATCTGCACATGCTTTCTTCTGAAAACAAAACCTTTGGTTGCTCTTCAGGGCTTGATTAAACTTAGTTATCCTGTATGAATACTAATGTGATGAAGTGCCCAAAGTGCCCCACGCTTAATTGCAATATGTATTTTGCCTTTACTTTCAATAGAAGTTGGATTTGACACATACTTAACGTGATGTTGTTGGTATTGTTGCACTTAAAGTGGTACCGAGACCTTATTTGGAAACAAAGGATTTGAATCTGCACATGCTTGAGTGCCCAGGGAAACAAAACAAATTATCCTAATTCAAACAAATTGTTCTAATGCCAGTGGGCTTCTTCCCAGTGGTCTTTATATAAATTGGGACATAACGTGGCAATGAGTCAAAGCATCCCTAATTTTTTATGGGACAAACTCGATGATCTGTGTGCCGAGTGCGGTCTCCAAGACACACACAAGTACACTCAGACTGTCGGAGGCACATGCAGACACAACACCTGCACAACTGTGGGGGCCTATAGCTTAGCTGGCGATTGTGGGAGGGGATATAAATGGCCCATAGCGGAACCATTCCCAGCGGGCAGATAGTGATAGTCAAGCAAGTTCAAGGTATAATCTCTGTTGGCCCATGAGGGGGACTAATGAGTGACTGGAAGAAGGGGGAGGAAGATGATTATACTTTACATACTAACCTTGGCGACTGGGCCTGTCCTTTAATGACGGCATAATTCAGCGTTCACCTTGGGAGGCTGCCACGGGTTTTGGTTTATGAGGTCACCCAGGTAACCTCAATCATTCAAGTGCATGCTCTGTCTTTGCTTCAGTGACTTCCCTGAACACACACATGCACGCACACACACGTGCACACACACACACGCACGCACACGCACACACACACACACACACACGGACACACGTACTGGCCCTGTGTTAGAGATAGGCTGCCTGCCACCACCACCGGCGGTAGCGGCGGCGCCGGCGGCGGCAGAGCGGGTTAGATCCCAATCTTGGTTTACTATCCCTCCCCGTCTGAGAGCCTTGTGCTGGGCTGACTTGTGGTTACAAGTGGATTGATAGATGTGCATATAACTCTGGATTAATCTCCCAGTTGGAGTAAAAAGGCACAGTATAGACTTCAATATGCGGATTACATAAATTGTATAACCCATGCAATAACACTTCATGACACAATAACACCTACTTTGTATGACGAGTTGATAATTTTGTCATCCAGGGACACGGTGTCATATTTTCCTGAAATCTGATCGCCGTTTCAAATGTTCTAAAAAAGTTTTTTAATCTAACATTTGAACATACCTTTTAGAATAAAGACGAATGACTGATTATGAATGAAACCAGCATTTTTTAATCATTGGATTTCTCGCTACTGAAGCAATCGTTTGACATTTTTGTCACCTTTTCGTAGGTGTCTTCTTACATGGAAATGTCTTCATGCATAGTTGTAAATAGAAAACCAGGCAGATATATTTCCATTGATCAATAGTGAGGTTACAGCTGAGCTGCATAATGGCATAGTAAATCCAAACATTTCAATATTCTGCCTTCTAAATGGTACTTTTAAATCTTTATTGTGTGATTTGTTTGTTTCTGCTGCCGCAGTAATTTTACTGCAATTTTACTTACCTTTACTTGCCATTTTTCTGCTGCTAAATCTCTACCCGTGACCATTACTAATTGATACTAGATCTTATTACATATTGATCAATAACAGGCTGTGCCACATCCGGGAACATCGTCTAATTAGATGATGTATGTTTCATATGGCTCTTTTGCAATACAATACAACACACTAATGTATTAGAATATCCATTATTCATACAGAACGCCAATACATTTGACATATTTATTTTTCAGTCTGCTTTGGCAGCCAAGCTATTTCAGAAGATGCATGCATTTGACACAAATTTTTGGATGCATTGTGCGGGTGGGGCAAAGTGGCTCTCTTGTCTACATTATTAAAGGCCTCAGATGTGTTTTTCTTGTTTTCAGCTGATGGAAATATATTATCATAAAGCTGTGGAGAGCTGAAGCAGCACCAAAATGTATTAACAGCTCCCGACTTGCTCTGGTGCAAAGTAGAGGATGAGTATGCTTGACTCTACAAATATTGCCTGTGCTCCCCTTGTATACTGGAGAAGAGGCGAGGCTTCTGTGTCTGTGTGGTGATCGGAACAGAGTTTACATTTCAAGTGTATGAAATCATCATTCGCACTTGTTATGGTAACTCTTCTAAAGAGCAGAGAGCCTCACATGACCAGAGGGTTAAAATCTAAGAGAAAAAACACACATGTAATGGGAGCAGTCGTACAATGAGAAAACATTTTGTCAGGCGACAAAAGCGGCTTTCAGATGAGAAGAAAAGATGTAAAAAAAAAAAATTTAAAAAAAAGAAAGAAAGAAAACATCCTGAAGTAGTTGTCAATATTTTTGAAGCTCCTTGAAGCAGTTTTCAGCTCATTTTATCGGGCTCATTCAAAAGCGAGTCTGCAGTGGAGAAAACAGTCTCATTCGCTAATTGAAAACAAACAAAAAACATTTGATTTGGCCTATTCTTGCCCAGATCAAATTTTAGAGCTGTTATTGTGAGTTCTGAGCAACTAGACCTCTGCCCAGAGAAAGACAGATGAACCCACAGCAAAAAAAAAATGGTATCTCCTTTTGTGACATGTTACTGATTTTGTAAATCAAGTGTACAGCCTTCCTCTTTACTCTTAAATACAGTGCAATCAGAGGCATCACAGCAATCCATAAAATGTATACTGACAGTATTTTTTGACAATGAACATACTGTACAATGACAGTGAGTTTCGGAGGAAATTACAGCTACCCTATCAATCCATCTTCTGCCATCTCAATTACACTTGGTACTTAGTCTTGTCAGATTTAGCCATGCAGAGTCTCTTTAATGACGACTTTCAGCTCCTCTTTAGGATTTACTGAGAGCTCTGATGTGAGTTGCCAACTCAGATTGCATTCGAGCACCTGTCACTATTCCACATTCGAATGGGAGGAGATGGGGAGACGTACAGACAGACAGACCAGCAGGTGTGTGCTAAGCCGTGCAGTGTAGACAATATACTGTAGCCAGATACGAGCCAGGAAAACAGATACAGGCAGCCGTCGACAGAGATGTTGTTATCATTATTGGCAGGTGCTGCTTCTCAACTCGAAGTCCCACTTTTATTTGGCCAAGGTTTGAGCAAAACAATGGAATTGATCTGGAATTGATCAAAATGCCTGTACGGCTCGCTCATCTAAAGGAGATTTCATTGATCTGCCAAAGTCCTTCTCTATAATTGCTTCAGTGAAGTGTAGGAACAGCAGTTTCAGGTGGGTAGGTATCAGAGGAAAGAACACAACTTGGACAATTTACAGATCCTTAAAGTAAAAAAAAAAAAAAAAAGACCACCTCACCACCACAATCACCCCACCCACCCCCTCCCCACCCGCTGCAGCCCAGACTCCATCCACTCCAAATGCATCGACAAACACAGTGATCTACAGGAAGAGGAAAAAAGTGATTACCGTAGTCAGAAGCATATGATTTAAAACTTTGATTTTGAAGTTGTTGTTTTTTCTTTTTTTAAAGCAACATTAAATTAAGTATTCTGCTCCAGCTATAAAACAGCCAAATCTTTTTAATCCATATTATCGGCTCATCGCTCTTATCTTGATGTATGCATGCAGGTTTATGTCAGCCAATAGGTTATTATGTTACTATACTGCCACCTAGTGAAAGCTCATAAAAGGTCCCCAGTCGTTTCCACAATAGAAGTGACTTGATGATAGATAGATAGATAGATAGATAGATAGATAGATAGATAGATAGATAGATAGATAGATAGATAGATAGATAGATAGATAGATAGATAGATAGATAGATAGATAGATAGATAGATAGATAGATAGATAGATAGATAGATAGATAGATAGATAGATAGATAGATAGATAGATAGATAGATAGATAGATAGATAGATAGATAGATAGATAGATAGATAGATAGATAGATAGATAGATAGATAGATAGATAGATAGATAGATAGATAGATAGATAGATAGATAGATAGATAGATAGATAGATAGATAGATAGATAGATAGATAGATAGATAGATAGATAGATAGATAGATAGATAGATAGATAGATAGATAGATAGATAGATAGATAGATAGATAGATAGATAGATAGATAGATAGATAGATAGATAGATAGATAGATAGATAGATAGATAGATAGATAGATAGATAGATAGATAGATAGATAGATAGATAGATAGATAGATAGATAGATAGATAGATAGATAGATAGATAGATAGATAGATAGATAGATAGATAGATAGATAGATAGATAGATAGATAGATAGATAGATAGATAGATAGATAGATAGATAGATAGATAGATAGATAGATAGATAGATAGATAGATAGATAGATAGATAGATAGATAGATAGATAGATAGATAGATAGATAGATAGATAGATAGATAGATAGATAGATAGATAGATAGATAGATAGATAGATAGATAGATAGATAGATAGATAGATAGATAGATAGATAGATAGATAGATAGATGCAGCTGTTTCGAGCAAGGTGTCTAAGCTTGTCTTCTGCTGACCCTTTTGATGGCAACACATTTAGGGTCTTACCAGCAGGAACGCAGAGAATAAATTGTAGGTTTTCAGTCCAAACAACTTGACTGCTTTGTGGAGAGAATTTTGAGGAAATTAAAGTGTTTAAAGTGGACAATTTGTCTGTCATTTGAGACTAATCAAAATACAAGTCACAAATGCAGAAATCTGTATTTAATAAATTGAATATGCAGTCTACATAACTATGATCGTCAGCATCTGTCACCTTGCCTCCATCCTTCCAAGGAAAAGACACATGCATTACTATTAGTTCAATCTGCAGTTGTCTAATGTAAAAAAGCAGAGGCTGTTGTTAAGCCTTCAGAGAAATCAAAATTACTTAATTACTCAGCGTGGCTTTTATTAAGTACATAAACGTCTGTGCGTTGGCTTCCTGGTGTCTCTGACTGAGACTCATAATAATTGTCAAAACACAAAAAAGGAGGCATCCAAAGGGGTGTACAAAAGAAGGAAATGTACAGGAGCGGAACAGAGGAATAATATCAGAAAGTCCAAGACCCTTTATCCCTGTAAAATAGTGGTTACCCCTGTTCTCTTTTGATCTAGTCTCCGAACAGATAATACATACAGTTTGTATGAAGTACGATAGTTAGGTGAGATTTTTTTTTTTTTTTGCATCAGAAGAAGCCAGAAAAGCAAAAAGCAAAAGGAAAAGTGAGACATTGTGAGGATTTGTGTTTCCAGCCTGTCGCTGCTGCTTGGCAGTCCAGACAGATATTTTTGTGTTTTGTGGCCAGCATTTGAGCTTAACATGACAAGAGCTGCAAGAAAGAAATAATATGTAGGTGGCTTTAACAAGAAATGAAACCACTTTCAGTTAGTTTGGAGGAATTTGGAAATGTTCTTATTCTTTATCAGGAGCCATCAAATTTGGATCACTTATATCAGACATTATGTCTCCCAAATATGCAGATGGCGGTCCCTATCTTGTAGAACTGAGTAATGACTAGGCATGGTAAGTATTGTTAAGGGACTGTTCCAGCAAACCCAATGAATTGCACAGTGGGGGCTAATTGAGAGAGAGAGACTGGGGCATGATTGCTGCATTCTCCAGAGATGGTTTTTGTCTGAGGCCAGGCGAAGGAGAAAGTCGCCTTGTCTCTCGCCTACCATGCATCAAAAGCAGACAACACTCCAAAGTATTACTAGGTTACAGATGTTATTTATTAAAAACAACATTGCCTGGCAACTGGATTACTCTCTTAAGATTAATCAGACTGCTTATTCATTTACGATTCATGTAAGATCCTAAAATGGATCTTAATAATAGATGAGCTACAGTATAGAATAACAGGAAGAAAGGGAGAAAATAACAGTTAACTGTCATGCCGGTTCTGGTTTTTTAATGTTATCATGCAGGCGATGGGTTATTTTTGCAGGCTAAATCAATTAAAGCGCTTTAAGGGATGAATTACCCAGCATTTTACTGTAAGCATATATTCTGGCAATCTATTGAACAATGGCATTTGTATAGACATAATTTAATGAACATCTGGTTTTCAGAGGATGCCTAATGATTTCACATTTATCTTTCTCTAAATGGCTAAAATGCACCCAATTACGTTTTTAATTAGCTGTGAATATGTTTCTGTCAATTGGAGCGATTCATCTCTTCAACATGAAATGCGTCATGTGATTTTAAGAAGGCTGTATTAATTCTGATTTTAGATCGTCAGTCTGTGTCTCCTGGGTTCAAAGTTGTCATTAAAATATAGGTCTCTTTCAGAATTCTTGATATTGCATTATTCTCCTCTCTGCAAGAGAAGACAACTAGATTTTCTTAAAGCAATATTCATTCTCTCCCAAATCACAACATCAAAAAAAAAACTGTCTCACAAGAACACAGATATATTTTATCACTGGGCTTCTCAACCCAGCTGTTAAACCCTGCCGTGTGCTGGTCATGTGCTGGTCAAGAAAAATCTCCAGGTCCCTAATGAATGCTGTTTGGCACTTCCCAGCCTCTAAAGACCTTTTGGACTCCTCAATGTGGTGCTGACAGTCATTTCTTCTGGCCCGATCCCTAATTCCTCATTAGAAATGATGAGCTTCTTCATCACCTCTCTTTGCAAAAGGTTAGGCCTGGGCCCAGAGGAGGGGTGGGGAGTCCTTCACTCCGGACCTGACGGAAAGCTTCACAGGGCTGCAGCTATTGATTGGGGGCTTCAGGTTGCCTCTCCACCAATGTAGGGGTCTGCACTGCAGCATACTAAGCTGATGTGTAATCAATGACTCATACCACAGCCGGCCTTCTGTGCACAGCCCCGTCAAATTATACAGTAGCCGTCCAATATCTGGCATAGTGTGTTTTTAAAACTGCCTTCCGGAAGAATGACACGCAGCGCATGCTCGCACACTCCACACTCACGCAGGTAAACGTACACAAAGCTGAAGCCGATGAGCGTGTGCAACATCTCACACAGCGTTCTCACAAACAACTCTCAGCGGAGTCCAGCAGGGCTACTTTGATTTTTCTGCCTCTGTCCAGATGAAGTGTTCATCATCTCAAATACTCTGTGAAGGAAAAAAAATATATATATATATATATATATATATATATATATATATATATATACACACACACACACACACACACACACACACACACAAGTTATAAAAACCCAATCCTTCTTAGAAACGGTTGCCTTTGGAGTCTAAGTGCCAGCTACGAGACATGGCCTGTACGTGCACTTGGCCGGGCAGCAGCTCCAATGTGCCCTCCTCCTCCTCTTCATGGGGCTTAATGAGATGCACAAGCACACTCCGGGCCCAACTTCCCAGAGCATTTAATCCACAGAGATATGATACTATGCTGGATGTTGTGTCATCCATCACAGTCTTTCTCCTCTCTTTTCCCATGTCTCTACCATCGTACCACGATCAAATACTTGGGACTCGATGCACGTTATCTATTTATCTGTCTAACTGTCCGTCTACGTGCTCTTAAGTGACAGAGTAATCCCACTCCTTCTAAAGTTTAAATTAAAGACTTTGCCTAAAATGTGTTTTGTTGTTTGTCGTTGGTGCTCCTTGGTGAGTTGTTGCTGAACTAAGCTCCCGGGAGATGTCTTCTCAATCAAACAGTCGGTTGAGCTCAGTTGCATCTTTTTCCTTTGATTTATAAAGTCTGAGTGTCTGTATGCAGTGTTCTTCTCCTTTTGTTCTAAACCTTAGTGGGCATCACTGCTCATTATAGCAATTTAGTTCTTGTGCTCAGCTTTTTCCTCATCTCTCGCAAGCAAATGTTGGTGCTGTTGAAGGAAATGTTGAAGGCAAAGCCTCGGCCTCTATGCCTACACAAGTGGTGTTCAGAGCAGAGTATGTAAAAGCTTTCATAATATCTAATATGATGCGCTGTTAACAAGTATTAAAACACATTGGTTTCCATGAAAATGTCACTGATTGTTACTTCACTGCTTTGAGCTATTCAGCATTGAGAATCGCAAAAACTGCACCAGCTTTTAACTGTAAAATGCTTTTGCATTTATCAATATAAATTCTCCAGATCAATATTGTTAAGTCAACACATGCCCATCAGTACCATCCTTTATCCATTACACGGTCCATTACATTGTCCCTACGGCTTCCCAAAAAGCCATTAGGTAACAAAATCTCACGAAGGAAACCCAATCTTTCACATCACAGGGAGGTTTAGTTTGGAGCCTGTGTCAGAACATGTTGCCCTACTTTCCTCTGGGTTTGGCTTTGCAGGAAGACAAATGGACAGCCATTAGTAGTGTATTAATTACATGTAAAGAATTACTTTGTTCATCCATCGTGCAATTTTTCTCTTCACATGCCACGTTAGTTCGTTGGTGACACAATGAATAAAACATGGAAGGACTGCTCTTTTCTGATCTTTGTGTTAACAGGCTGGAACATTGAATGCATCTGCCTCATGTTTCTTCTATTGAGACGCACACTGACGCGCTACCCTGCTGAGCAAAGGTTCACGAAAGCACCTCAAATAGAACAGACACAAATTATCACGTCAAGATAGATTAATTGCAAAGATCGCTGAAAGATTAATGATTACCACTGTCAGAATACATAGATGCGCAGACATAGCAGTATAATGGCTTTTTAGTGGGTATCATATACAATTATCTGTTCTTCTCTGCAAGAATGAATATCAAAGTAGCAACGCATCTAAATCCAAATACCACCAGTGATTAGAGTGTGTAGCGTCGTCATCACAGAATAATGGGACACTGGTGACAAAGTGTTTCTAAGCTCTCTGTATATTCAGTCCAATTACTCATTAAATGATTTACACTACTCTGCCTCCTTTTTTTTTTTTTTTTTTCAACATACAGCCCATGTGTAGATGCTGAATTTAATGAGTCATCATTTGATAAAGACAGTATACAAAAACAATTTTTTGTAACCAGGGCTGCATGACAATTATTTTCATTATCATTTAATCTGTTCATTATTTTTTCGGTTCATCGATGAGCTTCTTGGTCGGAAAACGGTGAAAAATGTCAAGCAGTGTTTCCGAAAGCCCGAAGTGCAGCCTAAAATGTTCGGTTTTGTCCACAAGCAAAAGATATTCAGTTTATTATCATGAAGGTCTAAAGAAACCAGAAGATATTCACATTTTTGCATCTTTTCAAAAAAGGATTAATCGATTATCAAAATAGTTTGTAACTACATGTATTTGCAACAAATATAAGTGTTCCTAAGTGTAATATATGTAAGTGAAAACCACCTAAGTGCTTGTTAAATAGTTTTAAAAAATTGTACATGGGCAAATTACTGTGATATATATGATGATTAAGGCCATTATTTTAAAATGGAGATATCTAGAGGAGATGGAGTTTAAAGTAAAAATGTGGCTTGACCAAACATTATTTTAACTTACCATGAGAAGGGGTTTACCCAATATTTTGTACATTCAGTTCTCAAATATAAAATTGACTGAATTTGCGTCACATTTTGACCGTCACATTACTTTTATTAACCATTGATAGCTGCACAATTTCAGTCCACCACCAGCTGCATCATTTCTATAAATACTTTTACATTTAGTCTGCCTGCATGAACAGCTTTGCAGAATAGTAAGAAGAATATTGGATTGTCTCTATTGGGGTATGAGTAACTGTGGTGTAGGCCCTGAGGCATGAGTTTGACAACAGAGGTAAGAACAAACATTTTTACCTCCACCGAGCCTCTGCACTGCATTCTTGGCCAGTTTAGTGCGTACAGAGTCCCCCGTGAATACACCGTGTGATACCATTGACACAGATTATGGATTTTAACTGCTTAAAAATACGCTATGTGGGAGCGTGGAAATGTCAGGGAAGGCACCCAGGCTCTGAGATTTACTGGGAATTTATAGATCACCAAACACCGCTCTCTGAGGAGAAAGAGAGGGAAATTCCATGCAGAGGGCTCGTCAGAATGCAACCACTGTTTCCCATTTCACCCTGAGCAAGAACCGATATCTGGTAAATTTGCATATACATGTATTTGCGCAGATCCAATCAAACGTCAAGGTGTCGACACAATTCCAGGATTCAAAGCAGAATACCAACCAGTGTTCCAGCTGTAACTAATACCCACAGCCCAAGGAAGAGGAGGGAAGGGTGCATTATCTTCGGAGCAGATAACATTTAAACCACAAAGGACTTTTAAGCAGACGGCATATAGCAGCACAGGTCAGGTCACTTGTTACAGCTGCAGTGTGTCAAGCAAGTAGAATGGATTAAGGGTAGACAAGCTATGCTGTCATGTACCATTCGGTTCAGTGGGGCTTCTGTTGGTCTCGTACTGTACTGCTGAATAATTATTTCTAGAAAGCATGACATACCTGTACAGTAGACAGAATGCCTGACAAACACAGTTTTCATGGTTGGTGTGTGACCAATTTTGGATTAAATCAAGGTTACCTGGTAAAAAGCCTATGGCCTCATTGAGATAAGAGCTTATTTTTATATCAACGCGTGTATCTCTGAATCTCTGCAAAGAAAAGCTCCAACCCCGCGCTGCTCATTCTGTGTTCTTCTGCCGATACGTCTGCAGCCAGTGACCGTATACTGTAAAACCAAAAAGCATTGCTTGTTAAAAATCATACATAATCAAAGTGTAATGATTGTGAAAAATCCCCCTCTCCCCCCAGAAATACAGTTAATGAAAGTGGAGAAACACAGTGGAGGAAGGGAAATGGAACAGAGGTGAGTGAAAGAATATATTAAACCCTGAATGGAGAGATAGAGGAAAAATATTCCTCATTCACAGCCTTCAGAATGTGTTATTAGGGAATGATTTCAACAGGCTCTTAGTAGCTCTCATTAGATGGTGTATCAAACCAGAACAAAACTCACTTCTCCTAACTATGTGGAGGAAGTGGATTGGAAAATTAAATGGGGAGAGGAGAGTGAGGGAGCAGTCTCTGCCACGCTCTTGTCACCGTGCCCCTGCTCCCACTAACAAGTCCGCTCAGTCGACTCGCGCTGAAAGTCATTCACATGGTCTTTAATTTCACTTCATTGATTGGAATTTAAAGCCCCAGAATATAGCAAGGAAGACATTAAGATTATCTATTCCCTAAAGCGTGCGCTGAACATTTGTTTTTAAATTGTGGTACAGTTAGGCTGAAAACCTCGGCTTTCCAGTTTGCAGCCCTAAAACTTCAGAAACTTTACAAACTTTAGCTTGCACTTGCTGTCGGGGTACTCTATGCAGTTTCTAAAGAAGTATATATTTATATACTCCATGCTGTAGATCAATAAAAGTAACATTTCATTAATCCTGACACTGTTCCTGCTTGATGCCAGATGCTGGGGACACAAGCTGTCGAAACAATAGACATGCTCTTCAGTGCTTACTTTCCCCTTCCCTGTTTTTCTTTGTTTGCACCTCCAAAGACAGCATTACATCTGTCAGCAAGCTATGATTTACATAAACATCAAACTATTCTACTGAGTATCTGTCAGGGAAAGTCTTGAGACTTGCAAAATATTAGCATTTCAAGGATGCATTTACACCATGTTCATATCTATTTTGCATATACTATTTTTGTGGGCTCTTAATTTACACTTAGACGGTTGCTTATGTCTCTGACCGAAGCCAAAGTGTTGAGATTTTAGATATGGAATAACTTATGCATTAAATAGAAATAACAATCGGTTTTGACTCAGTGAATCAAACACTGCATTAAATACTTCATAAAACAAGTCCATACTGGACATCTTGTGTTGTAAGATGCAAGAAAAATATTTCAAATCATGTTATATCTAGTAGGCGATGAGAAAATCAATTGAGAAAAAGAAATATAAACAGTATTCCAATTCACTCAGCAACAGCATTGTAATCACATCTTGAAATGGAAATTGCACTTTGGACAAGTGCGCGGCCATTTTATGGATAATTTTTCCCACTGATTGTATATCAATCATGTCCGACAGCTCCTGCATGATGGATTTTCTGTTAGCTGTGGGGAAATTTCCTGATGTTCGTCTACAGTATGTATCCTTGAGTAGAAACCAGAGTTGGTTTAGTGTGTGCATGTGTGTGTAAATTGCCCGTGCTGTGTGGGCACACTGTCACCTGTGAAAGAGACAAAAGTGCCACTTGTGATGACATTTGCATGATTAGTTGTTATTGCTAAACAGGGCAAAGCACTGGCCTGGAATAATCGTTACGAGTGAAACAAATGAGCAGCTTTGATTGATTTTTTTTTTATTTCAATTTTTTCTAACCTCAGAAAAAGAATCTGAGTAAGACGACTGCCGTTTCTGTAAACAGTTAATCTGTGCCTATTTAAAAAAAAAAGCTCAGCTGGTTTTGTTGTTATTGTGATCTAGATTCACTTCAGTACTCTTCAATCTTTGTTCAATCTGCTGCTGTGCAAGAAAAACACAGTCAGAACTACATACCTCATTGTTCCCCTTTTCTTCTGGTGTCAACTAACAAAGCCTTTCAACACAAAGGTTAAAGGACTTTCTCAGCACATGAGTAATAGCTAAAATCTGATCTGACCTCCTCATGGACCTACAATATGTGGTCTCCTGAACTTGTATCTTCAACATTATACTTCAAGTACAGTATACATCATTAGCGCCTTTCTATGTGGTATTTTACTTTGTTATAGTGTAAGGATCGATACTCTCTGAATTTTTAAGCTCATCTTAGCTTCGGGGATAGATGGTAACCTCTGGAGCTGACAGCTCTGAACTAAGTTTGAACCACCAAACTTATCTTGATTGGATAAAGGAGCGCGATCATCAATGTAGAGCCCGACCAATACTGGATTTTTGTGGCCAATGCCGACACCAATATTAGACAGCACAAAATAGTTGGGTACAGGGGTTCCCCTGCTGGGCTCCGTTGATGTGGCAGCAGTGGGGGTGGTGAGCAGTTATTTAACTAAAAACTATACATTTTCATGTAATTTTGGACCATTAACACTTCAACATTGATTTAAAAATGCAATGTCTGCCATAAAAATAATAGTCACCAAACACTGGTAAAACAAAGAAAGCTGTAGAAAGCAAACCTTGATACATACAGTATACTTAAATACATTTTTGCAACGATCCCTCAAATGTGCTTGTAAAACACTGACAAAAATATGTTATAGAGGTAAGATATTTTACTGTATATGTTGGACACTGCCATAAATGCACTGAAACGGAACTGGAAATGTAATAATCACAAATACTTGTACCCTAAAACAACACAAATAGAACAATTTCTAGTTGTTGTTTCTAGCTGCAGTTTTTTCAGCATAATTTGTTCATATCGGCCAACAAACATCAATATCGATATATTATTATATATTTCTTAATACTGCCCAGTAAATATATCGGTCGTGCTCTACTTCCATGTGCTCAGTAATATCAGCATTATATTGTAACATACATTTCAAACATATTCTTCGTTTGTTAAATGTACCACCTTTGTCCTGACTTCATTATTAGTATGAAACAAAACAGACTTTATAGACATTCTACATACATGTACATGCGGAACAATTGCATTCCCTCTTTGAATTCCCTCAGCTGTGTGCTGTGTTCAGACTAATAAACATTAAGTGCCAAAGATGGATATGTAGGAAAAAAAAAAAAAAAGTACAGCACTTCTGTCAGTAATTGAAAAATGGCAAAGCAGAGGGTTTGATTCAGTTTTACATTGTTCCATTTTAGTTTAGTTGAGAGGCGAACAGTGAACAGTAATAAATTGCAGGTTTAAGCTTTGCACGGCTTCAGACTCGGGCAGGATTTCATTAACGGGCTTGAAGTTAACTCTGTTCAATCCTTTTGATTGCTGACCACGGCGCAAGTGCCTTAAAATAAAGTTTGGGTGGTGTAACAGTTCACAGACAGCAACTGGCACGCCTGCGATGTATTTTCGACGAACCCCAACTTACACAGACTACATAATTGGCTGCTTTGCATTTTCTGGGTGTGTGCGACTGTTTTTCTATTTCAAGCTGACATCCTTATCTGGCTTTTTTTGTCCAGTTTTTTTTTTTTTTTTTTTTTTTTAATACTGAATTTAGCATTGCATTGACTGCAGTGAAAGTGTTCAGAATGATCCTCTTCGTATGCTGCTGTGAAAATATTACTTTCAGTGATAAAAAAAAAATTAACAAAACAGGAAATGACTCCTTGAACAGCTTTAATTCTGTAGCAAATCTTTCAGTGTGTAACATTTTTGAAAATATGAATATTAAAGTTACATTTAAAATTATATTTGTTAAATAAATACTAAAACTAGAAATATAGTGTGTAATATATGTGTAGTCTAGATATGGCTTCATCTCAAGAAATCTTATTCAAATGCAAAGTAAGACATGGTTAAATTAGTTAATTTAAAAATATAATTCAGTTACTGCAATTTTTCATGGAAAAGCCCTCAAGGTATCTGTGGGCATTGGCAAGAGAACCTGTCCATTTTCTTGGAATTAAGGCCAAGAGCTTTTTGCACCTGATTTCAAATGTCAGGCGGCAGGAGCTTGAGATGAGAGATTTAGATATTTCTGATGTTGCGCCCAAGTTGAGAGTTAAGCTCCAGCACAGTTCTGAATAAGAATAATTTTGCCTTGATGTAGATTTTAGTGGAATTTAAAGGAAACATCAACACAGGAAGTCTGTTTTGTAAAAAAAAACTTTCCGAAGAACAGCAAAGTGCAAATATGATTATGCACACTTTGTTTTTGAGAGGTGCCACCTACAGCACCAACCAAAAAGACCTTCGCTGTGGTTCCGAGAGTTTCCAAAAGTATAATGGGAGGCAGAGTCTTCAGCCTTCAGGCCCTTCTCCTGTGGAACCAGCTCCCAGTTTGGGTTCAGGACACAGTCATCCTCTCCACTATGAGGCTTAAAACTTTCCTAGTTGACAAAGCTCAGAGTTAGGGCTGGCTCAGGTGACCTTGAGCCTTACTTTCGTTATGCTGTTACGAGCTTAGGCTCCTGAGGGACCTGTGATGATGCACTGAGCTCCTCTTCTCTCCTCTCTTTCACTCTCCATGTGTTTATATGCCACCATTGTATCTCATTCCTTTTCTATCCTGTAATTTTGTTTACTGTTTGTTGTCTCTCTCTGCAGTTCTCCTCACTCTTGTAGTTTTGTATGTTTTTTTGTCAGCAGGTGTCCCCAGCCCCTGAGCTGCAAGTTTCTGGTCCTACCAACCATTTATCAATTCTTGTATCTCTATGCTGTTCTTTTCTTTCTCTGCTCTCTCACCCCAACCGGTTGCGGCAGATGGCCACCCACCTCTGAGCCTGGTTCTGTCGGAGGTTCCATCCTGTCAGAAGGGAGTTTTTCCTTCCAGGAATTGTGAGGGAATTGTGCAATCGTCCCTCTAATGTTTTATGGTTCTGTTGTTGGGACTTTACTATGTTAAACGATTTGGTGAGGAGATTCGGTGCCGAATAATTTTTTTTTATATGTATAATATACATTTTGATTTAACTATATCAAATGTCTTCTGCTGGATCTTTACTATGTCGTTTTCAACACAGTGACACAGTGATATGCTCAATAGCAGAAAACTACTCTAAGAATTCCAAGTGAAATGTAAGTAACAGTAAATATGCAGCGCTGGTAGAGGAGTGCCGCAGATGGAAAATATGGTGTATGCCCGTTGAAGTGGGGGTAGGGGCTTTGCAAGAAAATCACTGTGAACAGCCTGCAGTCTCCTGGGCATCAGTGGTGCACGTAAATGAAAGCCATGACGAGAGCTTCAGAGGCAGCAGAGAAAGCTTCAAGATGGCTGTGGATCAGGAGAGCCGAGCTGTGGTCTAACATCTCTTGGACACAGGCCGGGAACTGATCAACCCCACTCGAGTTGCATGGGTAAGGGTGTGTGAGTTGGAAAGACCCCAAACACCCAATGAATCTGGTACTATCACAACTGATGTGTCCAAAGCCCCTTTTCCACCAACTCTGTGCCGGTGACTAATCTAGAACTGGTTTCATCAAAAAAACAAAAAAAAGACAGTTTACGGTGCCAAAAAGCTGGCACCAGCACGGCCCCACAAAATTGCTGGTCCAAAAGTTGGAGCCACTGATGTCAGTATCTATGGGAGGATTAAGGACCAAGAGCAGATTGAGCAGTTGGTTCGAATTGCTGTCAAATCTGAAGTATGCATTCAGGGACACCCAGAAATTCCACGGATAAACACTCAAAGCTTTAAAAAGAAAAGTCACACTAAAAGTGATTTTTTTTTTTTTTTTTTATCAATATTTTTTGTCTTCATGTGATAAGCAAAGACATTTTCAATAAATAAGGTGTGAAAATACCTTTACAGTCCTCAGTGTGTAGTCTTGGTAGTCTTATATCAAAAAGGTTGTTTTTGAATGGCACCTTTCACAAAGAAAACATAAGGACATAAGTTGCACAGAAGAGAATATTAGATCATATTTTTTGGAAGTTTTGAAGATTACCGAGTTTGAAACCAGTGCACAGACACAATGGTCAGGGAGTCCTATCTTCCGTCTGATGTTCAACTGTTTAAAACTGGAGAGACTGGATTGCATTGGTGTTGTCAAAAATAGGATCCACCTCTCAGAATTTGATGCGGTCTGAGTTTCCTCTGACACATGATTTCTAGTCCTTATCTTCGTCTCAACCTTTCTTAAGTTTCCTTGGCGGAGAGAGGTAATACAAGTTGGGATGGGTTGGTGTGTAATCCCCGCGGATACAGTGAATCTACATTGGCAAAAGGACAATAGTAATGATATTCACCTAATCTCCGCTGACAGATTCAGGACATGCTTTTCATTAACACAAAAGTGGATAAGAGAGCAATAAGCACTGTTTCAGAGTTTACCTAAATCCTTTAAAGCTAACTGAGATTCACATTCTGGTGTCACCTGTCTCTGTCTGCTCGGGCTTAAGCCAATGCAGGTACCATATTTACAGAGCTCTTTGACATACTTTTGCGACTGTATTTTTCAAAGGGTGTGACTACAACAATACCGGGACAAAGTTAAATTCTCAGCCAGCCATGTAAACTTCACTGCATCTAGAGTTGTCAACATAAGGGAAATACATGTATTCAATGAGAGCTTTAAAAAAATTGATGTGAATGATAAATCCGTAATAGCAAAAGATCTTTACTGTGAAGAGGTTGTAGAAAGCTTCCGTATTTCAAAAGAATTTCACATTTCCATATGTGCAGAATTCCTTCATGAAAAGGCCTGCATATAATTTAATTGTTCATGTAGCTGCAGTGTTAAACCCAAAGCATTATATACATATGGGGATAAAAAAAAAACAGTCATAAACCGATGATCTCATCAGATTATGATCTTATTCAGTTTAATTAAAATACACAGGTTCCAGTCTGCAAGGCATATCTACTTTGTCAACAGCATTCTTTATCGTCTGAAATAAAGCAGCTTCAGATTGTGCTGTCAGTCATTTGGTAAAAACAGGTGTTTTTCACATTTTGGCTATCTCACATTATAAAGAAATTTGTCATTTCTTGATGCCCGGAGGAAAGTTAATTGGCGCAATCTCAAAAACGCCTCTTTCTCGCTATTTTTCATGAAGTGAAAGGTCATCACTGAAGTTTCCATTCGGATTGGAAAGGAGGTAAGCAGAGGAAGGATAGCACTTATTTTTCTTTTTAATTAGCTTCATCTGAGGAATTATCCAGCACTAATATAATGGCTCGATTCATCTCCCACACCATCTGGTGTGAGAGCGGTGTACCTCTGGAGCTGATTGCTTTCCCCTGGTGCTGTGTCGGGGTAATAGGCTGTTCAAAGGCTGCTCTGGACTCGGACAGCTGAGCAGAGGTGGGGCAGGAGCAGCTGGCCTTGGCGCCATCACCTGCTGCCTGTCAGAAGGCTTTCGAATGTGGTCCAGCCATGCCCTAAGTGCATGTATCCATGTGTGCGTATGTGTGTGCTTGTGTACATGTGCACCGTACGTGAGAGTCAAATTCAGGCAGAGCACGAATATGACTGAAGAAGACTGGAGGGAGAGACTGTGAGAGCGGACATCATTAAGGACTCTCACGAACATCTGGGAGAGGTGAGCCAGGTGACGAATAAGCAGTAGTGTCTCGAGATGATACCAGCACTTCAGTTAGTTCGCCCTTCTGCACCTCGTGTCAAATGACAAAGCCAAGAAGATATATAAATTGCTTTTTGGTAAATTGTTTGTAAACTTGGCTTTCTGTAATATTTCAGCCATTTGAGCTATATCTCAAAATGCGTGCCTTTTTTTTTTTTAAATCATGTCACTGTCACTCAAGTTTTGGTTCAAATACTATATTTGTCGCAATAACAGGGGATCATTTGACAGTTTGACAACATCTGGTTTGCCCTGAGTCCTCCTAGCCCATCCCACAGTGAAGTGAACCCACTGCGTCTCTGCATCACCGACACCTGTTGACTATGACCCACTTTTGGTCAACAGACGTGTAGTTACGGGATGATGCTTCTCGTGTGTTTACTGAATAGAAGCTGGCAATGGTGCTGTTGTTAAAGTGACGCTATTCAATATTTTATTATCGACAATATGAAAGATGAACCCGCCGAAAATTAGCATCTGACTCTGCGGTTACAGCATCTAACATTAGCATCTCTAGCTTTTTCTGCCAGGTGCTCACGGGGGAACGAACTTCTAAGAACTGTTGGAGGAAGTACCCCCTTCCTTGTATCTGCTCTGCAGGAACTGAGAACCATCATAGTTCTTTGAACTCCAACGTTAGCCACCGAAACAACACAAGTCCTCTATATCTAGAATATATTCACAGCTTTAACTTGCTGTTAAAGGGAACGTGAAAGGGAACTGTGACATTTTATCAATGTGTTCAAAGTCACCAGAGAGTAATTTTACCTCACAGAACACGGGTGTTTCTGGTCTACCGCTGCCTCAATCGGTTAGTTAGTTTGTGTTATCGTGCGACTTCGGTGGTGTTTGAACACATTATTTTGAATCCCAAGTACCCACGGAGGAGTTCCTCTCAGGGAGTCTTGAGAACAGTTTGGTCCAAAGACGCCTACTGATTCTGTTTTACAGTCTGCATTCTCTAAGACTCGGATTCCCTTGCACTGCTCTTGTCAACCTTGTTTTTGAGAGATGTTGACTGTATACATAACAACCTGTTTGCTAAGGCATTGTGACATACTACAAGTAATGACAAAACAAAATGATACTGTTTTGCTTTTACAGATGTTGCACTGTTTTGTCAAAACCTTCCTCTTTCCTTTCCTTGTTTTCCATCACAATAATCTGCAAAATCTCTAAATGAAATTTACTAAATTAATACATTACTAAACTAATTAATTATTACAAATTAAACTTACTAAAAACTGCAAAGAAACACAAGGCAATAAGCCGAAATACGCAGCCCAGTATCATGCTAACGTGTGTAATTCATCAGTCCACATTTTGCCTTGCCTTGATGTGAAAATTGCGCACATGTATGACCAGAGTCAAAGAAGGAAGCAGGTTGGACAGAGCAAAAAAACAGACTGGTAAGACGCTTTGGCGTGACACCAGGTTGACTGACTGAGCAGAAAACAGCTCGCTACCATGTATTTTAGACACCTTCTTTTTGGAAATGCTTTGGTATGAATGTTTTTGGGAGACAATCAGTAGCACAATGGCAAATCGGCAGGAGAAAAAGTCTGGATGGTAAACTACAATAACTGCTTTGTGCTGCTCCTTATCAGGTATAACAAATACTTGGAACTAACAACTTGGAGAAAACATGTAATATGAATGAGGACACAGTTGGTCTGAACAACCTTAACTGCAGGAATTGAGTGTGTGTGTGTGTGTGTGTGTGTGTGTGTGTGTGTGTGTGTGTGTGTGTGTGTGTGTGTGTGTGTGTGTGTGTGTGTGTGTGTGTGTGTGTGTGTGTGTGTGTGTGTGTGTGTGTGTGTGTGTGTGTGTGTGTGTCTGCATGAAGGTGGAGGGGGTGTGAGGTGGGGCGGGGGTTATTGAGGGTATCTTATCTAACAGTTGAGCAGCTTTATGGCTTCTAATAGGCACCCTGTCGGATTGAATTGTAAATATGGAGCACCATTGTGCATTCAGAGGTGTGTACATCCTCCGCTTCATTTACCAGATGCGAAGTCATGACCAAGCCGTTTATTACACCATGCAATCCACAATTAAAACGAAGAGAGGCTCACAAGGAAAAAAAAAAAAAAAGCCATTTACCTTAGCCCACACTGCACTTACACACCAGACACAAATTTCACTGTTACTTGAAAACTTTCCATGCATGCGGCACATTATCATTTGATTTCCTTCCAGAGTTCTCAATTAAAATTATACAGAGGTTGCATTTCATTACCCGAGCTCGGGGCAATTTGCAGGCCATTAAGCCTCTACCTGTACCAGTGGAGATGTTTTTGAGGTGAACATCTGGGGTTGAGGAGGCAGAGCATGAAATGAAATGCCCCTAGCTCTCCGCTCCGCCTTTTGTCCAAAAAGGGCCAAGGGTATTAGAACGCCATGCATAGTAAAGAGCGTGTTTCTGCGGACTGCAACAAATTGGTCTGGGATCTGAATAGAAATAGAAAATCAACCTCGAATGTTGGATACCAAGTTTTTCATAGAGCTTCCGAAAATACACAGAATATAAAAGTATTTTAATGTTTTCTGTTGAGTGTTATTGCATTACACTACCACTGCTACTACTACTACTACTACTATTACTGCTCCTGATATTAATTTTAAGAAGCGTACTCGAGCATGAACCATGTTTCACCAGTGAAACCAGTGAACTTTTCTTTTTTTTTTTGCCTTCTAAATCATGAAGACCTCTAAAAATGCAAAGTGCTCCTTGATGAATTCCCCATAAGGGATCAACATTCTCTATAAACCTGTAATTGATTTCTGTGCCGTGCAATAATAAAGACTTGGCATGAAGAAAACTACTCTTATGAGACCTTTTAACCACCAGACCTCATTACACCTTGGCTCTAATGTTTTTTTCTAAATCACGATTTCACATACAAACTGCAATTATGTTGCCTAATGATATAATGTAATTTGGCTGTTAATGTACAAAAAACTGCGGCTCATGACAAATTATTCTCTGATCAAGATCGGATGTGTATTCCTTGTGCGCATTTTGCTCGGTGTGAGATAAGGCTGAAATGTTCCCACAGACTGCAGCGGTAGATAAAAAATAATCACGGCAGATTTTCATTTCAAGTGATTTAAATGTTGCACTGATGTGGGTTGTGTGAACGTCTTGGAGCAAAATGCTGCTCTTGTGATGTCTCACCAATGTTTATGGACAGTCATTAACCTGATGTGGATCTTTGGCTCGACTACAACAAAATACACAGATTTTTGAAGTAGCAAACTATTATAATAGTTATTACTGCTGAGGACTTCTAATCACATTTAGAGGACATTATCTAAACGGATTAGAACAATGACCAATAGTCTGTATTTAATGCCATCCGAGTTGGCGTTTGTCTTTACATTTGACAGTAGGTTGCTGTCACGCGCACAAACTGCATTGCATTGTTTTCTTTACGTAACAATCCATATCTATGCAAAGATGAAGCCGTTTTATCAAGTGTTACTGTGTTTGCTATAGAGCGCCACCCTATAATCTTCTGCTGTTGAAAGAAACGAAAAGAATACAAAGTCAGTCTAATATTTTTCACGAAAACATAGAGGGAATTTTTTTTTTTTAGCAAAACCCGTAGCAAAACCCACACTTAGTACAGGGCAGCTTTGGTGTGTCTCTTTTCACAGTGTTGTGAATAATAACATTTCTTTGTTGGGGATTATAGGCCCCTGCTACAGGGTTTTCCAAATAATTTTGCTTGTGACAGCCTGAAATGGCTTTCAGTTTGTCAAATAACTGCAGAGTTGCTGTCTAAGTCATGCAGTGAACATCACTTTCCTTAACACTGTGAGGCGGCCGCGTTAAGAGAGCCCCAACACAAACTAGCTTTTCATTTCTGTTATCATGCTCCAACAGTATGGGGATCTCACTGGAGATTTGTGTGGTACAAGTTGTATTCTAGATGATATGCAGTAATCAGGTCCTTTGAGTCTCCTACTGTCTCTCTCTCTCTCTCTTCTTCTTGTCTGTCGCTCCCTCTTTCCCTTGCCCTCACTAAAGCTGGTGAGCACTCAAGTTTTTCAGTGTTTTAACATTACATCATTCCACATGGCACACTATTAAGCTTTTGGGAACTGGGAAGACAGCCCAGGCCATCCGATTTGTCATAGCATTGAGCTCCATTGTTGCACTGAGCAGATGAATCGCATGCTGACCAAACCAGCACTGAGCTAGAGGAAATAATTAATGCACAGCCCCTCTTTTGTTTTCCACAAATACAGCGCACGGACAAGTGGTGACATTGTGACTAGTAGTCAGATTTGGTCCCTTTTGTGTCAACACTGAGGACACATATTTATTCTGCAAAGGGCATGGCCTCTTTCCACCTATCCCTCCATCTGCCCATATGATATTCCATCCAGGTACGATGTCATGGCGACGCTTAGTTATGCAGTGGAATTTATTGTCTGCACTGCGGCAGATTACCATTGCTTAACATGCCACACAGGAGACTTAAAGAGGCAGCACCTTTTGCAGTGTTGTATCTTGCTGGCAACTATGTTGGACTGCCTGAGGCATGCTGGGATGTCGGGTTTCCTATGCAGTGAAGGACATGAGGCATTCAGTAAAGTGAAAGAGAAGAGAAGGTGGACACTGAACGTATTAACATGGCACAGACTATTTTCCCTTTCTATATATTCAAATTTGTATTTGTGTCTGATACTTTTCATTTTTTCGTTGTTTTTCTTTAAGACTGCTGTGTTATTATATGACACACACTGACATATTATCCCGACTCTGCTTTGCCATTTTGGTGTAAACCTGGCATATCTGCCTTGACTATTGACATTATAGTCATTAAAAGCCAGCTCACATGCACTGCTTACTTGAGAAATCTCGCTTCTTACACTTTCTGTTGCTAAAATATGATGTCCTTGGGGGCAGTCAGGGGAAGCAAAAGTTATGTAATGATCAGGTATATAAACCCACTATTTACAAGGTCAATATCTTGCATGAAATTCACTCAAAGGCGCCTTCAAAGCAGCTAACTAAATGCATTTTAGTATTCCTTCCAACTCCATTCTGTAACAAAATACAGATTCCAACCTAAATAATTTAACATCTCTGCATGTCAAACAGGGGGATCAGGAATGAGCCTCAGGATGAATTTGAAGGCAAAGTTTCTTACCGAGCTAAAGGCTATGTAACAAAAGACTTAGGCTACTTTGGGTACAAGAGATTTTCCTGTAAAAAAAAATGTCTAGTGAGATGAGAATTAATCTTTTGAAGTTGTTATCTGCATACATGCGCTATCAGATTCAGACACCAAGCTATAGGAGGATAAGAGAGGTTCAGCTTTTGTCCACCGTGGGCAATCCTCCTGGCAATATGGCTGCTGTGTGGGTTTTTTCCAGCCTGATGCTGATTGCCTGGGGTTAAGCAAGAAACAAAATGTTCTAAAAATTAAATCAACGCCTGCATGTCTCTGTTCAGATCCCATCTGTAGGTAGTTATAGACTATTGCCTACAGCTGAAACACGAGCAGAAGTGTTCAGTTTTACAATAACGCTCCAGTGTACTTGCACATTATTTTTTACTTTAGAACTTTCCTTTTCTTTTCACATCCACGTAACTGCTTTTCTCCTGAGCATATATAGAGCTACATTTGAGTTGTTTTCAGTGTTTTAAAATAAATTGAACCCTGTTTTACTCTATGGGATTATGAATTAAGAACATAACACTGTAGCTGCAGATTATATTAACAGTTTAAAGAAATCTATTCTATTTTTTTCACATAAAATAATACTTATTTTTGTTACTGGTAAACTTTTCTAAATGCTGCAAAAGTAATATAGTTTTCTTTTTATATTTTGGGCAAGTGTACGTGTCAATGTGTAAACAGAGTAAGAAGAAGATAGCAGTTTTGGCCAAAGTGGCCGTTTACACCTATTGCTTATACAATGCTTCAAAAAAAAAAATTGTCTCTGGGAGGAGCTGTACTAAAAGATAGCAAGTTGGTAATAAAGATGAAACCAAAGGAAAAGCACATCTTATACGTTGTAAATGTTAGGACTTTGGCAGGGATTTACTTTAAACTTTTCTATTCTGAATCACAGTCGCGATATTTACCTGAAAATAGTCCTGGTACGATCAGACTGAGCTAAAGCAGAAATTACGTTTACCCCCTGTGCAAAGGGCAGACCCTTTCCTCAGTAAATTTCCCCACTGTGGGATTAATAAAGTCAAATCTATCTCAAGCAGCATTAATGATCAATTTGGAAGGGATGTGACAAATGGTACATGGCATTTATCCATAAAAAAAAACCACATATATGCATACAGAACTCTCATTGTAGTGCAGTAACAATAATCGTGTACAGGTCTATTTGTATATTACAATCATAGCCATGGCACAAAATTACCTTTCTGGCTGAACAAAGTAAGGCTACGGACCAGTTTTTTTTTTTTTTTTTTTTTTTTTTAAACCCATCAAATATTAAACATTGCGTTTTATAGCAAAAGACAATATATTACCTTTGGAGTTATTAATTGCACACCACATCAAAAATGAGGCATATACAGACATTTCAGGGATGTGTTTCATGTTATAACTAAAATGATACATCAGCAGTCACCAGTAGTTGAAATGGTGGTTCGTATTCTCCCCCACTCTCTGGCTCACTGTGTGTTCCTCTGCCTCTCTCTGTGTATCAGAGTTTCCCACCCAGTAGAGAATTTACTTAGGAGGTGGGTGGCCCGGCCTGTGACCGATGTGCATGCAGAGACTCTTGCGGTTTAAATGGGGAGAGTGTAACCCAGATTATTCTCTGTTGCTACAATTTACAGATGTCTCCTCAACGCCTCACAGGCAGCCTATTGATAGACGCTACAAGTTACCCGTGTTCCATAAAAGCCTCGCAGGCAGTCTATCGGTAGATGCGGCGGCACACAGAGAAACCCACAATCCATGCACAGTTACTGCAGCACAGTACCAGACACTGCACAACACGCATCAGACTGAGGGAACGGAAACAACCACCGCTGGCCAAGCTTCAGACAAAACTTTTACAGACTGACTGGAACGCAGAAATGTCCAACACAGAACACGCACTCAAACGCCACACAATAATCATCGCTGACGTACGCCGACAATAAATCGACGACATGATGTGCGCCACTAAAAACACACTAAAAAACAACACAGGCTCATTATTGAGGCACGGTACATAATAATACAACAGCTCCACCAAAACGTGAAAAGGGCACTGCACAACTACAGTGCATATTACGATAGACCACTGCACGGCAATAGTATATATTACAGTACAACACTACACAGCCACCGTAAATATTACAGGAGACGATCAACAAAATGTCGCAGGACGGGCCTGTTGTGTGAAAGGCATTAGCGGTAGAGTCCAACTGTAGCAGGAGCGAATAGCGGCACAGTGTACAGTTCTTACAAGTTTCACGTCTTGTGCTTCTCAGATCAATATCTTCTAGATCTAGCTGTAGTCGGGTTGCGCTATAAGTCCAGTGCCCAAGACGGACTTGTTCGGCCTCATCGTCTTGTTCATCTTCCGGTCTCAGCATGCTAGCTGAAGCGGCAACGTCGCTGGCCCGGCTGGCGGCATGTTTGGAGATGCCGCACTGCACATTCAGCCAGCATATATTTCTTGGTCTTTTATTTTATTTTTCTCTGTCTTTGGGTCGTTTAGTGCCCCAATTCATTTTCTCTGGCATGATGAGGTGGGCATGATGCATTTCATTTCCGCCCTCACTTGACCTTTCCGCTATGTCTACACATGGGAGAAAATGTGTTTAATAAAAGGTCAAACTGGACCGATTTCAAATGTGTTATTATTTATCATTCATCGATAACCCCGTAAATAAAAACAATCAAAGGCAAAATTATCATTATCGTTATGTTTTTGTATTTATTCATTTATCTATCTACTTACTTACTTGTTTACTTACTTATTTACTAAAAAAGTCACGGTATGGTCACAGTACACCAAACAGTAGCAATAATAAAGGCTTCAAGTTGTATTTCTCACTATACTGTAATGTTCATCTCAAATGCACTACAAAGTGGTCTGTTATGCGTCAGCCCTGCAAAACCAATGAAGATAAACCTTAAAAGCTGATGAGTGTCAGCAAATAATATTCGGCTAATGCAAAGTGTGTACACAATATCTCAAAAAGCCTAATGTTATAGGAAATAAATCAGAATGTTAAATCTAAAGTACACATTGCTGGTCAAATTTTGAGGACCATTGAAAAGTAGCACATGGCCAATATTATTACTTTTAGTGTGTCCAGGAAAATTCTTATTGTATAACGTTAGACCTTTAACATTTCTGCGCGTTTGTGTTTTCTGTGTTTGCACTAGACACAGCTTGTTCCCATAATATTCTCCCACAATATTCTCATCCTTTGATTCCGACATGGCCGCATAAACCTGACCCAAAGCATGCGGGGCGGTGGACATTTGTTGACTCTTCATCCATTCCAAGGCCTGCCATTATGGCTCTGAATGACAGATGAAGATACGCCGGTGTTCTCCCTCAGGCTGTAAAGCATGAGGTCTAACCCTCCTTGCAGCAGAAGTAATGGTCCACACCTTTAATTGTCGCGGGCTGTTCATCTTCACTAAGAATAGCAGTAAGCAATGGGTCTGGGAAAGAAAGGCAGTCGTGTCTGACAAAGAAAGTGATTTAGTTCTGGAGGCAATTCGTAAGCGGTCGTTGCACAGGCAGCAGTAATGTGCCGAGAGAAAGATCATGTAGGGTAAGAAGCCTAGCAGACACAATAGTGGCACATAAGCAATGCTGCTTGTTTTTGTTTTTTTTTCTCCCATTGCAAGCATTTATTAGAAAAAAAAAAAACAAGCAGTAAAATTGTATATTGTGTGTGTCCTTCGAGGAATTCGAGCTTGTGTTATTGAAGTGGACATGATGTCCTCTGAATTATGGATGCTGCAAAGACTTAGAAAGAGAGTTGGACAGAACACCTTTGCTGTCACGTCTCGTCTCTATCCGTCTGAAAACAAACAACATATCTCATTTAAAGAATTGGGCTGCTCGCGTTATGTGATCTTTTTTTCAGGTCCTGATGTTTCCTCATTATTCCATTTGATGTCAAAACATCATTTGATGCTCAACTTTCAAAAGTGTGCTTTTAGTTTTGTATTTCTTTATTCCACGCAGTCTTCCAAGAGGCAAAACTGCTGTGAAAAAAAAAATTGTGCCATTGATGGGTCACTAGTTTACTGTCTGAGTTGCACACATAAAATAAGAAATAGACAAGTGTAGTTACCAATTTAAAGCGTGTTCCCAGGGAATGTTGAGGCCCATTAAAATGATAGATTGCATGGTGTATGCAAAGGGATGCTTTACACCCACAAAACAGTCTAATTGCATTCATTCCTGTGAGAAGTCCACAAATGTTGAATCTAGATTCTCAGGCGTATTGGCAGCAAGCTGCTAGACAGCAGATGACTAGCTTCAAACGAGTAGCGAGGGGGAGGGATGTAAAATCTTGACAAACAGTGAGAGCCAGCGTCCACATCATCTCTCGCCCCTGACAGGCTTCTCCATGCATGAATTCAAAGCTGGTAAAACCGTGGCTGGATTCATTTTGATCTGACATCCATCATGTAGATCAGTGTTGTGGCTTCGCTGTACTGTGTCCACGATAAGATGTTTTGGCAATCGGCCCATGACATCTGTTAGGGCCAGTCAAGAGAATCCGGGACCAATTTGGCATTTGTGTCACAAGTTATTGTGGGCTTTGGGCTGTCTACTATTCATTCATTATAGAGTAGTCACACAAGTACCAAAATTATCACTTAATGTCACTGCACTTGATGTAAATGCTTTTTAAATTGAAAATTGAAAAATGTTATTAAAAGATACGTCTTATTTTTAGTTGTGTTGATTTTACAGGTGGAATTTAGTGTCATTTCATCAGATTGTGATGTTTTTTTTGTATGTGTACTGTGCCTTATGCCGCAAAAATAGATTTAGTTGTCTTTCCCTATGTCAGGAGGAACTGGTAAAAGCCTTGCAACCAGCTGCCTGGGGCTAAATGTGTTTTGTGTACCGGTTAAAAAACATTAAGAAATAAACTACGGGATACGCTGCAATATTAATGATGATGTGAGATGAAGACTAGACCCATGTTGAAGAGACGAGGGCTCTTTGATGGTTACCACCGTGGAAAGCAGCCCTGCTTGTACTCATCTAGTGGGTCTGTTTCTCCTAACACTGGCAGAGATATTTAACCATCCAGTGTTTTAGCTGGCAGCAGTGTCCAAACCTGCACAGAATATCAGCCTCAGAGCCGAGTTACAGAACTACAGCTGAACAATACCAGCTTGTATGGCGGACGCATGGCAGCATGTGTGTGGAAGGCGTTAGGCAGATGGGATGTGTCTGATATCTCTCACTCAACATAATGAGACGAGAACGCGCTTCAGCAATCTTAGGGCCCGACTGATGGCAAGAGACACAGTGCCCACTCATACGGGAGGGATCTTTCCCCTCTTCAAAGATAATGAGATGACAATGTATTCAACTATCATTAGATAGAGACGGGGTTGGGGGGGGAGGACGGACGGAAGGAGAAACGTTCTATAGCACTTGTCGGCTGCCTTTGATCAGACGGGAAAAGCAACTGTCATTCTTTGTATCAGCGCTGGACTCATGAAAGCTCAGCTAACTACTTTATCACTGTCAGTGTCACTAAAAGGCTATAGTTTGGAGCGTACTTCCTCGAGCAGGTGATTTCCCCCGCTCACCTGGATTGTCAGCTGAGCAGCAACACACACCTCGGTGGTTCCCCATTGCCCTGTTGCCCGTGTGATATGTTAAATATGTCGCTTCTCTCTCTGAGATCAGTCACTTGACAAAAACTTTTTTTTTTTTTTTTGCAGTGTAAAATCAATTTTACCGTCACCTGGGAAGAGAAGACACAACATTTTTGGCTGACATGGCGCTCCATTGCAACATGTCAGAAGAGTCATGTTAACAGGCTTATTTAAGTGGGCTTGACGAGACAATCTTATTCTAAGTTGACAGTTTGCTGTGGCACTTGTAGAGGGATCCATCTTGTCTTTAGTCCCTGTGGTGAAGATCTTTCGCATGCTGTTTTTTTTTTTTTTTTTTATTCTCAGTCTTTCTCAGAACACTGTGTTTTGACATATAAACCATCCAAATCCTTTTTTTCAGACACTATTCACTGAGCATTTGGCCAACGGATCCGTAGTGAAGTTCTGAGACTGTATTTTGACAGCAAACAATTATGCAGCGTTATCATTTATCTGGCACAAGAAATGTTTTTCATGCGCCTGTGACATGTTATCTTCACAGTTCAATGGTTTGTAATTTACAAAAATTCGAATTCCTACTTAATCCAAAAATATATATTATATAAGAAAGCAACTTTGTATACACATCTTGTCTTCCCAACCAACAATCAATATCATACAACATCTGCAGCTCATGCTGTGTTGTTGCATCTTTCTCCCATCACTCTCCATCTCTGTTCACTGTCACAAAAAGAATAAAATACGAGGGAAAGCTACTTCTTCACTCAAAAAATGAAAAAAAAAAAAAAAAAAAAAAAGAGAAAAGGCTTGAAGTGGAGCTAAAAAAAAATATAAAAAAATAGAACAATCTGTCAAGCTTTGTCACACAATTACGAGACATTGTTCAAACTTTTGTGTTGCCAAAATCCCTTTAAAACCTGACAAATCATCTCTCAAGTCACAACTCATCTCGTTCGTAGGCTTCAAGCTTCCCTTAAAACTCAGCAAGATGCTCATTTGAAAGTAAGAGAATGAGACGCCTTAACATCCAATTTCCCAACATTTCATCATCATGTCTCAATAATTATGCAGGGTTATTAGCTCAAGTATTTGTCCTTGGCATTCTTAATGCCGGTTGACATTTATTATGAACAGTAATGGTATTGGAGATTTTGATTTGCCGTGTGAGGTGGTGAGCACATCCTCTGCAGTGCAACAGCACCCTCTCTTGATAATTTATGATATGATTACATCACCATGCAGGAGCATACAGTATGTGGGGGAGGGGGGGGGGGGGGGGGGTACACTGATGAAATAATACTATACCTCAGGCTGCCAAGGTGAACTAAGCTGAACACTCACCAACAAAACCAAATCCAAATGGTACAGAAAAATATTTAGATCCTTGTTTGCACCCTTTTCTACATTAATTAATTAATGCTTGTAGGGTCATCTGCAATAAAAACAGATGTCCCATTCCTTCTTTCTATTTTATTTTTTAATGATGATTTCATTTGCTCAAAGTTTGAAGCAAATTCTTTATGTCATGTGTGTGTTTCTTTGTCTCCTCTGTGATGTTCTGGGTTTGAACAGGGAAATCAGTACAGGACAAATGTTTTTAGTCTAATTCAATCAGCATAGGAAATATAAAGCCTTCAGTGTTTGAAACTGATGATAAAAGATCAAGTGTCTCTTTTACTATATATCATAATGAAATGACCCAAAAGGTCAATCATTATTTGATTATTCATATTTTTGGGAGAGAACCTGTTCTAAGGTGTGATCTTACAAACTTCAGAAAGGACTGAGCTGTCGTGTGATGATTTTTGGACTGGAATAAATCCAGTGACTATTTCAAAATATAACTGTTGGTAAATCACATGAACGATGGGGAAGTGTCATTTTACCAACATCTTGACTTCTGCAGGCAATTCAATTTAAAAAGGAACTAAGGACACTCTTTCAAAGTAAGATGTTCTATTTCGAGATATGTCAGTCATCAAAGACCTTAAGGGTTAAATAATAGGATTCCAAAGATAATCTTAGCTAAAAAAAAAAAAAAAAAAATCAGCTTTGAGATTAGTAAGTTTTCTACCACCTTACTTTTTATCAATATAATTCTCAATATTTCTTTTTATTCCGTGGAATCTCAGCAGATCATAGTAACAGTTAAATCGCCCCGCCCACTGCCATGTTAATGCTTTATGTATGTTTCCGGCTGTATTTATGATATAGTAATATTGGACCACAAGATAAAGTATGTGTTTCTTGAGTTCTTTAAACTTGAATCAGACTTGGAAACCTGATGCATTTTTGATTTGAGGCAGTGTATGTACTGTGCATTTTATATTTATATTTTATTGCTTTTCTATTATGTTATTCTATTCTATTATTATTTTATTCTATTGTTTCTATTATTGCTCCTGTATGTATGCTGCTGTGGCGAAAAAATTTCCCCTCGGGGATTAATAAAGTATATACCTACCTACCTACCTACCTGCATCATAGTTTCAACATGGAGTACTGACTCTCTCTGTGTACCATTGCGTGTTTGTAACTGCGGTTGCTGACCTACGGCTAGACTAGAGTTGGCAAAGCAGTTAAGCCTCAGATTAGTGGACTTCACCGAGCTAACCCACATTAGAAAAGTGTAACAAAAAGGGAAGGAGAAGCTGATGACTTGGAAAAACTATAGTTTCATATTTCTACAGCTATTACACTTTGCTTCTCAAATTAACTATATAGAGATACACCGAGGTACATTCTCCATGTTGGGGCTCTCAGTAATATTATACTCTGACGAGGTGAGCTTAGGTGAAAGCTATTATCCTTTTATTGATTTCCCTTATGAGATCTGACAGCAGGAGATGCAGATAAACAGAAATAGAAAGTCAGAGAAGGAGATTAATCTTTACATCAGCTGAGATATGGAAGGGACAAAAGGAGTTTTTGCTCTAATGTCTGTCTCATATTTTGTGCATTTCAAAAACACCTACAGGGTTTGGAATTAATCTTGTACATGTGGACACAAAAGCCAATATTTTGTATGCAAAACTGATTGAAATCTTACCAAACACGTGACAGGAGGTTGGAGGGGAGGGACTATTTGGAGAGAAAACAATGAAAAAAAGAAAAGAAAAACAAAGGCAAACAAAAGCAGTTGGTCTTCAGTCTGTTGATGGGAGAGTGAAAAAACAGAGCAAACGTTGTTTGTATGATTTTCGAAGTGGGTACTGCAGTGACAACAAAACTAAGGTTAATTCTGACATCAAAGCTTCCAAGTCTGTTTAGTCAAAGAATCAGCAGACTTTACTTAAAGCAGAACAACAAGAGGAATCAAAATGTGCCCGCTGAGGGGGCCACAGCTCTAAACATGGATTTGAACATGCAAAGAGGACTGAAGTCATTTTATTTGTAGGTTTGCATGCTGTACAAAATCATGATTAAAAACATTAAAAGGAACATTTGGCCCCAAAAACATGTTATAATTACGGTTACAAATTGTTTTCTTCGTGAACAAGTCATTATGTTTTATTTTTTTGAGCAGTACAAGCAACTACAAATGTAAAAATTCTGTTGTATCAGTGAACTGTGTTGTGGAATCAGTTTTCCTAGTGCTGCACGTAAAAATGTAAAATAACCTGCCTCCACTTTGCTGTTATTTTTTATTTTTTTTAGGGTTAATCCAAAGTTGAGCTGTGAAAATGATCTACATGACCAATAAGGCATTAAATCCTTAAAAATACAGAAGAGACAGCAATCTTTATATTTAATATTGTAAAAATCAAAGAAAACATTCACTGAGATAGCATGCCCTGAAATAAAGCAAAATTGAAAATATTGACGGCAGCTGGTTTAGGCATGATTCAATTAACACAAATGTAGTTTCAGAAATTTCACAAAAATCTGTACAGCAATGTGAAATATCAATATGATATATTTTTCTGCAATTCACAAATTTGTAAACCTTTATTTCTATACGTAACAAGACATCTAAGACAAGCAAATGACTTTGGTGTTCTGTAGCTACAGGCTCCAAAAAATAAATACAAATCTTCCAAGAAAATGTCCAAATATATTAAAAGGTTATTCCTGTACTTCAAACTCATCACCCCAGTGTTTCCAGTGGTCTTCTTCACTAAAGAGTAAGAATCTGTTCTGACCACCTGTTAAAGGAAATACACTGGTACGTCTGTTTATTATAACAATGTCCATTAAAGTGGCGATAAAGGGACATATCAACTCAAAAATAGACTGTACGAGATGGCACTGATAAGAAATGTTTGTGTGTAAATGTAAACTGACCTGGAGTTTGGCTTATTCACTCAAAATGAAACTTTTACATTTAATCCTGTGGACATTCACTGAACTTTTCACAAGACCAGTATAACAAAGCAGGACAATAAAGGCTTGGCACTGATTTGCTACAGCTTAGCCAAGTCTGTGAAAATTCTTGATCGGTTGAGAATGTGGAGAATGTGCCGTGCATTCCAGTTCCCCCACTGGGCAGACATGTCCACTAATGACAGAAACAATGGTTCATGGGCGAGCCTGTCTCTGTTTTCCCTCTGAAAAATCTGGAGAGCCGAGTTAAAGAAAGAAAGAAAAAGAAAAAATGAAAACATGATTCTCAAAGGATGTGTCCTTGATCTGTTGTTTTGTTTGTCCACTCTTCTTTGCTGCTCCCTCATTTGTTTCCCATGCTGTCGTAAGACGAAATGCTCAAGGCAATTTCACCACCACCACACAGGCGCCTGCCCTGCCAATGTTGAGAGGGACCTCCTGCAGGAAGACGGAGAGGTTAACATGCAGTCTTCTCATCTGAGGCTGTCTTCAAAAAAATCCCATTTTACTTCATGCAGATAAGAAGGTCGTAGTAGCAAGATTGAAAAAAGGAAGAAAAAAAAAACGTTTGCAAAAGAGAAAAGCAAGCTATAAAATATTGATAGGCTTTGGTGACTTCCTGAGATTTATGCTCCTGAGGGGTGTTAACTGGAGCCCTGATGTTACATGTAACTAGTTCTGGCACTACAAGCTACAATTCAATTTAAATATTCATAATTTTAAATGTCAAAAATTCCCTAAAACACAAATTGCTTCATTATATTTTATTTACATCTAAAATAACGAGTTTGGTATGTAATTGGGTTTTTGTAACAATAGTTGTGCAAAAAAAATGAGTTCAAGTTGGTGTGATTACCTCGGTCCACTCATTGTTCTGTGCATCGTAGGACTCTACAGTGCTCAGATACGACTGGCCATCATATCCGCCCACAGCATAAAGCCTGTCACCCAGGAGGCAAACACCCACAGCATCCCGGGGAACGCTGAGGGAGGACACAGTGGTCCACGTGTCCGTCTTTGGGTCATACCTGCAATTGCAATGTTTGGTCGCGTAGCTGATATTTGCATCGATATTTGCGGTGGAACAAGATTTTCTGTAAAAAATGATTTATTTTCCAATCAGCCTAAATGACATGAAGAACACAGCATCCCATCCTCACTAATCAGAACACCCTGATGTTCGTCCTTTTTAATCCCAGATGTCTGAATGGTCAATGGTGAGCTCTTTTCAGCTCAGAGAATCAAACTGAAACATAAAAGCAAAATCTTAAGCTGTCTCTTGAGCAGCCGCTGGAGGGACGCCGGGACCACAGAGAGCTGGGAGCTCAGTGAAGGCACAAGAGATTTTTTTTTTTTCATCATATTGAAGACATGAAAGCTGAGAAACATTTTAAGATTTACTTTGTATGATCTCTGAGTAATTAAGCACCTCAGATGTTTACAATTTCTGTCAAGTCGTCGACTTCATGCAGCATTATGTCAGATTTAGGGAAAATAAGTCAAATGTGTCAGAATGTGATCTGCATGCAAATTACGTATGTAAACAGCAGATCAATAACGAAGTGTGATAATAATTAAAAGGATTATAATCACACAGATATGTGACGGAAAGCGGGGGGTCACTGGTTTACTTTCATGGGACTAAAATAGTTGATGTATTGGTAGAAGTGACTAAAAGGCTCTGTGTAAACATGTGGAGCATCAAATCTGGGAATTTAAAAGTTAAATGACCTTCTGTTCTTGGAAACTGCAATATTAATATATCAGCAACTATAAAAAGCTCAACGTAAATAATGGAAATCGTCCTCTGAGGTTTTAAAGATCGCCAAACGGCATTGACTAAACAGAGAAAATATGCAGAGATCAGACACAACTAAAGGGATACATGTTTCCATTAGTTATATTTGATATTTTGGTAAAAAAAAAAAAAAAATGGAGATGTTCAAATGAAGCGTCACATGGTACAAAACAAGTTTTGTGGCTGTATTTAAATGCTGCAACAAATAGTTGCAGTTACGTAAATGAATTCATAGGTTTAACCTGAGGTTCAGATTCAGAGGGAGGTTGTGGCCACCAGATGGTGCCAGATACTGTAAAATAAACCAACGTGTAGAAACTATGAGCTCTTCAGTTGAATATCCTGCAGTACAGACATGTCTCAAAATGCAGGAACAGGGTGGGGATGAAGAGGACTTTCACATTCTTTTTTTTCTTTTCTTTTTCTCATGAGAAAGTCAACAGGCCCGGCCCCAGAGCTCCAGCAACAGGAATCCGAACACAGCGTTATGTTT
Source organism: Brachyistius frenatus (assembly GCF_029030835.1). NCBI lineage: Eukaryota > Metazoa > Chordata > Actinopteri > Embiotocidae > Brachyistius > Brachyistius frenatus. The sequence goes on from NW_027210616.1 coordinate 5,398,881, forward strand.
GTGGATTTTCTGCAGAGAAGAAGCATTTACTGACCTCTCAACACAATCGGAGAGTCTGGAACAGTGGTTGGAGGCGGGGGCGTCGTGTCCGCCTACAGCGTACAGGAAATTGTTGTAGGTCGCTACACCCACTCCTCCTCGCCTCTTGGCCATCGGCGCACACATGCTCCACTTGTTGGTGTGCGGATCGAAGCACTCCATCGACCGCAGACACGAGCTGCCATCTCGACCCCCTACTGCAAACAGTCTGAGAAATTACACAAGATAGTTCACAATCTCACATGTTAGACACGTGACCCGCAGCACTGCCGCATCTGGCAGAAGCAACTCACTTGTCACATGTTTGTAAAAAAAATAGTGACAATGAGTGATAATGTGAGAGATTTCAGAGCACACGGCAGCGAGTGGATAGTGGTTTTCAAAGGCTCTTTCCTTGAGTGTTCTCTTCCACAAAGATCACATCAGTGATTTTAAGTGCTTGCAGCTCGCAAGGCCCAACATCAAGAAAGTAGAGGCTAGGGGAAACAGTTTCCTTGTTGTCTATTTTTGACCTAGCTGCATAAAAATAACTGCATCGAATGTAACAGTGAGGGCTGGATGTAGCCGAGCGGCAGCCTCTTTTCTCCTTCAGCACACAAACACATTCAGATGAGGCCGAGAGCTGGTCTGTTTCATGCTTAATTTACTATTAAATGGCGTTGTAAAGCATCGAATACATACACATACGGAAAGTGTTTTGTTTTTATGAAGTCTACATAACTATAAATTACCACACTAATCGGAGCAACCTTTGCTTTCATCTGCTGACTATTGCACTGCCACACCGTTGTTGTTGTTTTTTTTTTTTTTTTTTATCTCACACAGACCACAACAGCATTCAAGAAGTAAAATGTTGTCAAACTAATTGTGCACTTCAGCTTTATCCTGGACCACGGCACTGGGAGTTACACAACCACACTCGTGGTATTGCTCTATTCCAAACTATGTATTATGTCACTGCTGACCATTTATAAAACAGAGCATGCTGGAGTGTTTAAGATTTTAGAATTTTTAACTGTTCAAATTAACTCGCAAATGAATAAATCTGGTACATGAACATATCTGCCTTGCTTTTAGTTGGATTGTTATTATTGCAAGGAAACAAAGGCTAACTTTGGCATAAACAAAAGATGAGATCATGTTCATTTTCTAGCAAGTCAATAAACAAGAGGATTTTCTAATAAAACTGTCTAAGACACGCAAGAATGTGCATGAACACAGACTGTCTGTCTACTATAACACAAAATGTTTCTACATCTAAACAGCAGAGCCAAATTCATGACAGACGGGTTCCTTTCAAATGCATGCAGTAACGCTGCCGTTCCGTTTTTCGGAGCAAATTCCTGTACCCGTCCGCCTCAGGCTTTATTGTGACTTCGCCGATGCAAAGGGCTTCAAACTCGGACTGACAGATTTTTAAAAGCAGCAGAAAAACAACAACATGCTTTTCCTTTAAGTGTAAGAGTGCACAGTTTATCAAAAAGCTATGCCGGCCTCATTGGTTCAATAAAGAAGAAGGCGGCGGCGGCGACTTACTTTCCATTAAGCGCTGTGACCCCCATGGTGCTGCGCGGTGTCGACATGCTGGCCACGTAATTCCACTGTCTGGCCTGCGGGTCCCAGCGTTCCACTGTGTTCAGATAGCTCCAGCCGTCGTGGCCTCCTACAGCATACATGGGGCCCTCAAGCACAGCAATGCCTGCACAAGTGGAGACGACATGTTACCCAATCATCAATTGTATGAGAAATTATGCCATTAGTTGATGAATGCCACCTGTGAGTACCTGTGCTTCACATTTGCATATTGATGTGAATTGGTATATGAAAACTGAAAAGAATAGAGCGTCTGTAATCATTTTTAACACCATTAAATGAACTGTAAAATGAATGAGGGATGAACATTTAATATTATGTGCATTATGTATTTATATTATGTATCTGGATTGGGTGTGACATATATTCTACAATATGTTTTATTCAGGGAGGCTAAATGCAACAAAAATTCAAACGGTTCCTGGAGAGAGCCGAGCCAGTGGTACACTTCTCATTTTAGGACTGAGCAGAGTGAGTCATCCGGCTGACCAAATCTACTCCAAAAAAAACAGGAAGTCTATAAAACTGCATTGTTATTCCTCAGTCCCAAGTCACAGAGGAAAGCGATTTTCACCAGCAACAATGCAAAGGATGTTCAAACACAATGGATTTTTACACGACCACCCTTATTTCCTTTGGTGGGAGTTCAAATATTTCGAGAGAACATGAGGGCAAGACCTCATTCAGAGAACCTCGAATGACAAACACTGTGAAGCCCCATTTTATTACCGACTGGTGGTTTTGGAATTAAAAAAAAAAGACTTTTCTCATAATGCACCCAGCAGGAAATGGTCATGCAGCGATGTTAGTAGGCACCAAGTATAAATATGTTCAGACTGAAAATATGCACATGATAAGCAACACAGCGAGAGATATTTGCTACCATAAAGATCAAATACAACACAGGTAATCTGTACAGTGTGATCTCCTGGGCTCGCTGATACCTCACTGGGTGTGTGAGCTGAATGCTTTGACAAGATCTCCCTGTTCTGTTACCCAGACCTGTTTCAACTGCAAATCAAAACGCTTCTGATATGAGATTTATTGGGCAGGCAAGTGTAAGGAAGAGCAAGGCCAGCACAGCTTGCCAAGCTTTGATAGAGGAATGAGAAAATATCAAAGGTCTATGTCAAAGAGATGTGTGATTTTCTTTTTCTTTTACCTCATACCAGTTGTGACCCTTCTGAGCATGGATCCTGCAATTTTTGGTGTTTCATAACACCGTGTTGCCTGACTGAGCTAAAACCTCAAACCTCGAAAGGAAGCGCGTTTAATTTCCAATGTCCTCTGAGACATTAATTTAAGGTTAAAGTAACAGACGGGTAGATTTTCAGTGAAATAAATGTCTGTTAATCACTCCCTCACTCTGAATGATGTAAGACAATAATGATCAGTGGCCCACATCTGAAAGCCCAGGCATGGGGAGTATCATGAACGGAACTATCTGAACGAGCCGAGTGTCTGTGGTGACATTGCCGGGACATATCACAAGCGCCGCATAGTTAGTGATGCCTTTTCCATCACCCAGCAGTGGTCGTTCTGCCAGAGAGGGTGGGCGGAGCTAACCCAACAGGTTTGCTCTTCAACTGCAGACTGACTCATGTCACACAGGTGACACTTTCTTTATCTCTGAGGAATGAAGTCCAAAACCTGCAATGACCACTTATCGCCACAGGTGCCACCAAAGACAACAAAACTGTGTTGTTGTTTTTTAGACTGTAACGTTGAAGGGAATTTACCTAATATATATTTAAAACAAATTTGAATCGTATCATGTCTTTGAGAAATAAATATGAAGAAAAGCAGCTAATTATAGAGTTTTTAAATTGGGTCACTATTTGGGATAATTTCAGGAGTTTATGAAAGGAGCAGTGTGTAGGATTTAGTGGCATCTGGAGGTGAGGTTGCAGATTACAACCAATTATACAACAAGTAGTTCCGACCCAGGGATCTGATTGGTCAATAGTACATTAGGAACTGTTCAAATCAGCATAAAGCATCACACCCTGCTCATCACTGGAAATATCACTACGCCTTCTCAATGGGAATGTATAATTGGAATTGAATTTGATATAATATGCAATATAATGTTGTCTTTACTAGTTATAGGCCTATGTAACATGACCCATTTGGCGAAATCGGGTCTCTTTTGGTTCTTATTTGTCGCTCCGAGAACCCGTATCGTAACACCACAGATAGTCGCGCACTTAAAATCCTAGCGACGGCTAGCTTGACTGGTTTGGTTGCTGTATTTATTCAGTTTGAGAAACGATCTCCAGAAAGCAATAAAACGGACTAGATCGCGTCTCTGTTGCTAGGTCGTTGCTAAGGGTCGGCCTACTTCCAGGAGTGACAAACATTGCATACATTACATTCGCTTCTACTGACTACTTGTTTTCCATATATGTTAGTCATATCCCACTTATTGCCATGGAAACTGAGATCACACTAACAAAAAGTTATATATTTTGAGAGCAAACGGCCCCACAAAATGCCCCACAAAAATTAAATTTTATTACATATTTTATTTAGATGGTAACTTGTAATATTGCTAAATTGAATACTCCTCGTCTCACCCTCACAAGTGTTTGCTTTGTCCATTCTGTGCTACTGTAGACACATGAAGGGCTTATTGTAAGGTCATGAAAACAGAACAATTCCTACTGTAGTTTCAGCTCTTTAAACGCAAATAAAAACATATTTATATTATGAATGACATAAATATTCAATTTCTGGCAATAGATCCACTTAAAATCCAACAAACTGGTTCTTTAAGGAAAAAATACCAAACATTCACTGCTTCCAATTACTTAGATGTAAGGATTTGATGATTTTCTATGCCATGTCTTTTACACACTTTATGAACAAAATTATCAATTAGTTGTCAGTATTAGCTGTTCGTAAGTTTGTCAAATTTGGATGAGTCTGAAAAGTGAATCATTATTTTTTTGAATAGCATCATGGTGCTTATGTGATTTAATGAACGAAACAAGGTAATGGTTGTTACAGTATGTCTGCTTTATCAGTTTGTTCGTGTATTACATTATTTTTACTGAACGAAAATAAACCATAATTGTGTGTCTGGACAAACTCTTACCAAGTCCATGTCTGTGTGTTGACATTGGGGGCATGGTGGACCACACTTTGCTGATAGGGTTGTAGCACTCCACCATGTTGGACGTCTTGAGTCCATCTCTCCCTCCGACCACATACAGCTTGTTGTCTATCACTGCCACGCCAAACTGCAGCCGGCGTCCGTTCATGACTCCAACCTGGACCCAAGTGTTCGTCCGCAGATCGTACCTCTCTATGGTGGTAGAGCCTAAAACCAAACACGCAGCCAATATTATAATTCAACGAACTCAAGTTGCTGTGTATTGCGAGCTACTGTGTATGAGCTGTACCTTTGGTAGCGTCCATCCCTCCAACAGCATAAAGTGAACCCACTGTGGACTTTCTAGGTTTCGTTCTTGGACTCTGGAACATGGGACGGCGTTCGGGCAGAAGATGGTACTTCATGGCCTCCATCAGCAGCTTTTGGCACTCCAGATCATCAGAGAACATCTTGTTGTTTTCCAGATCGGCGAGAAGCTTATGCATATTTCAAGGAATCACATTAATCAGCTACGTCAGAAAGAGGGAATGAATTAAAAACCTAAAGTGTAAAGAAAGTGCCAAATGTTTACTGTGTACACAAACTATCTTTGAAGGAATGCAGCGAAATGCCTGATAATTGTATTTAGATGTTAAAGAGCTTCGGGGAAACTGATAAACTCCTTGTAAAACAAAAGAACTCTGCGATTTCATCAACTTTCTCACTTAAAGGATTAATCAAAGATCAGTATCAAGTGAGGTCATTTTTGTTTGACCTCTGTGCACAATCTAATTCTCATCTTTAAGTAGGATAATATACAAATAATTAGTCATCAAACCATTTCTATACAGTATAGGAAGTTACTATATTGGGTAAACTAACACGTTCATAAGACCGTTTCAGTCAGTGTTGTCATATTGTACACATATTTTGGAAAATGGACTTCAGCATAAGAAACTTTATTGTTCAGGAAAATATCTACTAGTCAGTATTACATGTCCTGTTTCCAAATAACACTGAAACTACTTAGAGGATTGAAAAAGTTGCTTTTTAAACAGGATCTTTTGTCATGTGGTTTTATTGAGCATTCCCTGCACATTTCATTTTCATTTGCTATTTATTTATTGATCGTGTTATGCCTGTGAGGAATATCGGCACTGCTCATCTTAAGAAACAGCACCAGTTTTGGCAAAAACGATGATTCACTTCTGTTGTTTATTTGCCCGACAGCAAAAAGCGCCTCCTAGGCCAACGGATGAATTAACTTATGCATTAGATCATATTTTACTCATATTTTTCATTCATAAAAGCTTTTATTTGTAATTTTTGCAAACAGTGATGCTGTAGGTGATTTGTTCTCCATCTACTGACAATAAAATAAAATGTTAAATTCACATGTGCATATTTAGTTTCGGTAAACAATTTGTTGGAGAAAACGAAGCAGCATTAATTTAATAACAGAGATATGTTCATAGTTCATGTCGGCCAGAAAATGGTTATCTGTGTTTGATATGTAAATTAGGATGACCCAGTTGTAAACAATGCGTCTTTGTAGAAATACAGCATTTGTAAAATGTGCAGTCTTTAGAAAAAATGATGTGTAGCTGTCATACTATCAGCTTGGTTTGTCATTGTAAAGGAAGAATATTTTCAAAGTCTTACATTAAGTTATCATTCAAAATTCAGTTGTTCACAGCCTTAATTTATAAGAAAAGACAAAATTGTGCAAAACTGGCTTATAAATCCAGCCGGTTTCACTCTGGACAATCTAACAAAGATTAAAAAAAATTAAAAAAAATCAAGCGGTATTGTAATGTTTGATTTGTCACAAAGAAACTAAAGACAAAGCACAATGTCTCTTACTAAATGTTGATCATAACATTTCCTCAGCTGTCTCACCTGCGGAGGAAGAAGAGGCAGGCGGATGTAAGCCAGAAGCACCCCGAGGTCCCGCTGCCGCTGCTGGACGTCGTACCTCACCCACATCATCAAAGCTTGGAAAATTGTTTCCTCGTCGGGAACGTTGATGTCATCGCTGGAGAGCAGCTTAACAATCTCCGCCGTGGGGAGCAGCAGGAACTCCTGGTTCTGAATGACCTCCAGGAAGTGTTCCTGGAACACGGAGGAGACGCGGAGGAGACAGATAATCATCAGCTATTAGCCGAGAACAACGCTTGCTGCAGCGCTGTGTGTGTGTGTGTGTGTGTGTGTGTGTGTGTGTGTGTGTGTGTGTGTGTGTGTGTGTGTGTGTGTGTGTGTGTGTGTGTGTGTGTGTGTGTGTGTGTGTGTGTGTGTGTGTGTGTGTGTGTGTGTGTGTGTGTGTGTGTGTTTCTATGAGGACCGAGTGGCACAAGGACAGAGAGGTGAAGAAAAATGAGTGCAAAGAGAAAGAGTGTGCCAATTTGGAGGTCTCTATCTCCTATAACTGATAACCACAGTGAAACTCTCCATTTCACATCCATTTTCAACGAACAGATGAAACTGTCATCTGGTTTCACTTCGCTCATTAAGTCAAATTATCTACATGACAACAGACTACAAATCAATCTGGTATAAAACATTTGGCAGAAAACACCTCTTCGTAAGCCAATAAGACATATTTGCTGCTGATCGAACATGATACCATCCAGCCTTTATAAGCCTTTTAATGAGAAACAAAGGCCCTGCAAACCCCGATTACAATCCTACCAATGCAGTGTCCAGCTCCAAGTTTTCTGGAAGCTGTTTTCTATTGCCTTTCTAAAGATTAATCTTCCATGTATTGGCCTGAAGCCCAGGCAATATGACAGCACTGCATGGCTACCTCTTCAAGGTCTTTGTCTCTGGGCAGTTCCATTAGATATGATATATAAAACACTCTCCCCTCCTCTATGCATCTATAGTATATCCAACATGAAAACACATGACAGACATACATAGTCTTTGGCTATAATCCCACTGTGTTTACTCTTTGAACGAGAAAGCTGGGCATTAATCATTTAGCTGCCACAGCAACTTTGACAAATCAAGTGCTCACAGTAGAGTGAATGCTCAACAATTACAAAAAACAAGCACGCTACTGATCATCAACTTGCAACAAATTACAGTGTCTCGGCCCGATCTATTAGGAGAGAAGGTTTTAAGATCTTAACAGGGAGCTTTAATGAAATGAGGGACATCTATTGATCTGTGGTGGTTGATGCTTGGGGACAACCTCCATCCAACTCTTTGACGTTTGCTTTGGACCAATTATTTGTAATTACCAGTCCTGAACAGCTGACAGCGAAATTCAAAGCTAAACCAAGCTGATATCGTAAACATTTAACAGGATGTGTTTTTAAGACGCTGGCAAAGTCATTGGTGAGTAAACTGCTTGGAAAACAAGATCAGCGGGAGAGGATGTTAATTGATTTAACCACTGCGAAAGAGTAATTGTGTAATACCAGTGTTTTTTGAGGAGGAGGAGGACTGACGCCTAATCAGAGGGAGGCTAGGAAATGATCTTCTAACGAACATTTTGATTACAATGTAATTTGCAAAGACAAAAACAGATGCTTGCAGTACACAGTATATTGTTATTTTCTAAAATAGGTCTTGTATTTTCATATACACAAAGTATATATTGAGAAATGTAAAGGACAGAGGTTTTTTGCTGAAAAGAAATACTGTTGACCCAAACAATAAAACATTAGACGTGTACGTACTACAACATTAAAAGGGCAAATCTTTCATGAAGGAAATTGATGTTAGAAGTGGATCTCGGCTCGACTAGGAAAACCAAGATTATCAAAATGCAACTCGGTCCACTTAGAACGCAGAGGATGGCTTTCCAGGAAGCAGACAGCTCTTCCTGCTAATTATACTGCCGTGATTGAACAGGAAGTTGCCCCTCTTGTGCAGTTTGATGATTAGATTAACCTCCTGGTCCTGGACAGGGACTATGTAAACAGGCTGAGCAGATGTCCTTCAGGAGATAACGCCTGCCTTCGCGCAGTCAGTTCTGCATGGCCAGCAAGAAATGATTTGTCAAATAGATGTGGCTGAATCTTAATCCAGTGCAAATATCCCTCGCAGAAATATATAGAAATTGGACGACTGGCAGTGAACTAATCGATGTGGTATCTCTTACGGGCAGCAGCACATAACCAAATTATAGAAAGTGAATCCATGAAACTATTCAATTTCTATTCAAATGTACCCCTCACCCATTTCTCTGCTGAAGTATTGGACTCAAAACTGAGGACAGTCGAAACTATTCCAATGTGTCGTGTACAGAATATCCATCCAGGACATTATCTGTTCATATTGCGCTTACTGACTAAATCTGCTAAACAATGGTTATTAGACCGGACAAAATGGAAGAAAAATAAAATCCAGATAAGTGCAGAAAAGGATTTGGAGTAAATCCTCTCAGTACTTTACATTGTGTGGAGCAGAGTAAATCGATCTACTATAATGTGGTTGCCTTTCACGCGAGCATACATCCGCTAATCAAACTAAATGTTTAAAAACAGTTGCCGATGTGTATTCATGCAACGGGGAGTGCAATCCCTTGTCACAAAGTGAATAATTTAGCCCACTATATAAATGCGCTCTGCCTCTGTCCTACCATGGTGTAGTTATGGGCCACATTGAGCAGGTCCACGCAGCCCTGGGCATCTGCGAAGGAACGGATTCCCAGGCAATTGGAGGGATGGAGCTGTTTCATCAGGAAGTTACAGCAAACCTGGATGACCTGTGAGAGCTGTAGGAGGCAAGCTGCCGCCAATAAACTCTCAATGGTCTCCTCTTTCAGCTCAAGGACACCTGCAATGTCAGGACAAGGAAAAAAAGACTCTTATGTCGTGACTGAATGTAGCTGCAATGGATAAAACTGTGGTTTTATCAATGCAAATAGCAACAAATATTAACAGTTAAATGAATACTTAATAAGTACTTAAAATGGGGAATAGTGTAAAAAGATACTGGAGGCACAAACCTGTGAGCTATTTTTTTTTATGTTACATACTCAGTTATGTTTAACAGCAGAACAAACCTGACAGTCATCATGATGATGTTTACTTTGCAATTGAAATACTGAAAGAGTGGATGTTCTGACTCGAACACATTGTAGGGGATTTACCAATGGGCAGTTTGCCTGGTAATTTTGTTTTTACTCACAGTCAGCCTAATGATGAACAGTCCTATTGATCTGTTTTCAATCACGCTGGATTTTAGACATCTCATGACTACTTACAAGAGCTAGTGAATGTCTTTATGAGCACTCACCAGTGTAGGCAAAATTAACCAGGGATCTGAGGGCCTCTGGGTCCACTCCCTCCATCTTGATCTCCTCTTGCTTTGCCTCTCTCACGTCGCTGGTGAACATAGCAGCAAAGTAGTCCGACACAGCACTCAGGACCAGTCTGCCGTGAAGGAAAAAGGCAATGAATTAATGCTCTTTATGTGTCTGTGGGAGATCTATATGCTAATGATATTAAGAGTGCATTTCATGTCCTCAAATGTAGCTTTGCTTCATTAAAAACTACATTTATTCTCTATGTATTGCATCAAATTGTGCTGAGAGTTTAATGATTTCACGCTGCACCATTTTCTAACGGTGATTTATTCTAGTTATGTGATTTTACACCATGCAGGTCACTGAGAAATGTAAATTCGCCACTGCTGTATGATTCCACTTTGTCAGTGTTTGATAGATGATGTTATTCCACATGCTTCATGTTGCTAATCACTACAACGGTCAGACTTCTAATTATGTTCGCTCATTTGTCAAACTCGCATAACATTCTGGTGGATTTATGAAGGGAAGGAGAGATCATGTGGTATTACAAGGTAAATGTGATTGAGTGAATAAATCCTACACCCATATTTCCACAATGTTGTGGTTTCTAATATTCATATTTATTATGCCGCGTGTCATTTATTATGCCATAACCCTGCTTCACATGGCTGTATCCAAGCAGACTATGATTTCAGACTGCTGTTCACACAACTGGGTAACTGGGATCCGTCTCTTCTGTCTCTGTGGAGCATTCCGGTTTCATGAATCCGTCTGGATGAGCTAACAAACTCTGCCGGTGGATAGACACACAAGCAGATGCACTCAGTGAACACAATGGCTCTCAGCATTTGGGGCATGTCATGTGATCTGTTGGGTTCAGTCATTCACACGAGGGCTGGATGTCCATATATTGACACCTCTATGCGGTGGAGCACGGTGTTCTTCCGGGTATCAAATGAAATGTGGAAATGAGCATGGGCAGAGCTGTAATTAGATCACAGCAGCTGAGGTGTTTAGATGCAAACCAGTGCACATGGAGTGTGCATACCTGTCTGGTCAACTGCCACCTGGAAATCGGAGGGAACTTGCTTTGCATTTCAAAGATCACCCAATTATTCCTCAGATCAATCCGACTGACAAAATTTTAATGCAAACTGCGGTCCAGGCCGAAGCCTGAACGCCTGTGTCACCAATTTAATGAAGTGTATCCAGATGAGCCTCTTTACTTCTAATCTGAGGCAGACGCAGGCGTAATTAATGGAATCAAAGCAGACAGAAGCACAAACACAGACCTGTGAGCTGGTATCTTGTGATCCCCCGCGATCAGGAGGACATCGCACAGCTGCTTGTGCTGGAGGTAGGTCTCCATTTTGCGGAACGTCTGTTCTGCATGATTTGTGGCCTGGAAGAACTCGTCAGACGAGTTGGTGTTCATTCTGGACAAGGTGCTCAGAACCAACCTGTGAAAGACAAACAGGAAGGGAGGAAGAGAAAAGAAGAGATTTGATTAAAAAACTGTTGCAGCCGTTAACCCTGTACAACTGCAGCATCTTTACATCTACAATATAAATGTGAAATCGTTGGGATAATATGCCAGAAAACAGAGTCAAGAGGAAGTTTTTTTTTACAAGAGTACATTGTAGAGCTCTCCATGGGCTGCAGAGCTTCATGCCGTTTTTAAATAAGCTGAATTATAATACATGTATAGCAATAACCTATCCTGCAGTATTAACACAATAACATATAATCAAATCAAGCAGAACTTTAGCCCTGAACCTTACATTAAAGAAAATGTATTAAGAAACCAAAGATCCTTAGTCGCACAGTCAAGAACAGGAATCCTTCATCTGGCCCTTGAAGTTGGTAAAAATATCCAAGAGGTGTGTGAATTATGTGATTTTTATAATGAGTTAAGAATTTCTGTTAAATGAAATTCATGTTCAAAATCCAGAATTGTTCTGGTGCTCTGATGATGACTAGATGTAATGGTTATTTAGGTTTAATATTTATAAATTGGTTACCTTTCTTGCTGCTTAAAAAAACAAAAAAAAAAAAAAACATCAAGAAGGTGTATTAGTTTATTGTTACTCTAACTCTTTTTGTTATTAATGGTGTTTTGTAAGCCAGTTTGGGCTGAGCATATTGTTTATTCATGACACAATGACAAAATTAATCAATTAATCACATTAAATATGTAGGCATTGCAGCAGAACCCATTCTCTCCTGCTGCAACATGGCATGTATCTTCTTTTAAATCAGAAAACAATTTATTATCTATTTAGCACAACAACAAAAAAATAGTAAACTACGAGGAAAAACTACAGTTGACGAGGCACAGACTAATTGAACAGGAGACACTGGAGGTGAAATATTAACAAGAGAAATGAATTAAACAAATGAATTATCTTCGCTCTCTGTTTACTCTTCCTATCCAAGTAGGAAGTGAAAAAGAAATGAAGTGGCTGTACACATTGAGATAAACAACAATTTGCTGAGGACACAAAAGAGCTTATTTGGACACATGGCACTCTTGAATCCTCTTCTCCCTGCGGTGCATCTGCATCTTTCTTGCCACTCTAAGCTGAAATTAAGACTGTTATGGACTAAACTCCATACATAAGTGGATAACTGAGCACTGCAGTCCAATGGGACAAGCCAACGGCACAATCTATGCAACAGCTTCCTAGACACAATGTGTGCACGCCTCTTTGTCTGTTTCTGCGTGCATCCGCATATCTGTCTGTGCACGTGTGTTTTCCAAAAACAGAGACTTAACAAAGTGAACCAGCCGGTTCCTTGCAGCATTGTGGCGAGGCTGAGTCCCCGTCCCCAAAGGCCGCTAGATTACATGCTGTTTTACAGGCAGCCGAGTAATCCCTCCCACTCATGGCAAATAATGCAGCCCAGTCACTGGTGTCCTTCACAGAGAAAGTCCACTCATTGACATTTAGGGTTGTTTGTTATGCTACATAAACGCCCAAGCTGCCTCTCCGAAGGGAATTTACTGTCATCTCATGCTTCTTCTGCTGTGCAGACAGATAGCGCTCAAGATTTTTTTTTTTTTTTTTTTTTTTTTTTTTTTACTGCTATTTAAAGCAACACTTTAAGTCCCCACTCATTACTACTCATACACTGATATGAGAGCTGCACAAACCAGTAAAGTTACAGATTTGTTAATACAAATGAACTGAAAACGCTGCAACGCTTGGCAGCACAATATGTTGGCACATACTGAGGTTGATACTGCAGCGGAGATGGAGGGGATGGTGGCTGTTATTGATGTCCTGATTAAATCACTATTATAAAGTTTTTAGCCGAGCGTGTAACTTTCTCCTCTTTGATTACAGAAAGCAACAACATTTTCCCTGTGGGAATTGTTTATTTTACACTTCGGTCTTTGCAGTATCCTATAGTCTAATCTTTATTGGGAGACTTATGCTAAATGCAAGAGTAATTTATTGCCCTGTCACGATATTCCCCTCTGACTCTGGAGTCTGGGAGAGGAACACCAAATACGACTGAATAAGCAATTGGGCCATAAACCTGAGATGCATTGCCTTTGTATTGGCTCCAAGGCATGTTGTAAGGATTTTTCATGCCTACCAATCTCTTCGACACTAATTGCTTTGGTATCACATACTAGGGAGCAGTAAATTTGCTCAGAGGTGTATATTCTGCTTCCACTGGTGGGCTGGATCATCAGAGGCATAGCCAAATTTTATTGACGCACTAAAAACCCCAGAACACGTTGCTCCAGAGAAACTGCTGCGGGGACAATGCTATACATCGCTTTAGTAAGCAATTCACAGAGAGTCACAGAGTCTCGGGGAGCATATCAATTTCTTTTGTAGTGTACAAACAAGAACAAAATTTCAATGTGCCTGCTTGCATTCTCACCACTCAGAGAATGTGAATTAGTCTACAAAACAGAATAGAAGCATAGACTCTGCTTTATTTACCACCACACCTTATCCTACAGCAGATTTCCTTCAGTGAGCACATGTCACCTGAAGTCTTGTCATTTGTTCTTCACACCTTCTCGCAGCTATCACGCCAGAATGTGACTAATTGATTCAGAGAACCTGCAAAATCACTGCATATTCAAAATAATCTGCTGCGCAGGTGAATCACATGTTAGGCAGTATTTTAGGATTTTGTCAAGACTATAGGAGACAGTTTTAAGGCTGTGCTATGGAAACTCCATATACTCTTTTTGTCCACAAGACACAGACAATACAGCACAAATATAAATAGCAATACAGAGTAATTATTTAAAATAATCGTGTTTAATAGACAAATTGTTAGACGACTCAAGTGCTTTCTGACCGCTCAGATTAGCCACTAGCGGTAAAGATTATGAGTCAGATGTGTTGCTGAGAATTTTATTTCAACAGGGGAAAGTCGTGCCTGCCTGGGTCAAATGGGAAAATGTCTTTTTCAAAATGGATTATAATAGCCATTTTCCCCCAGAAGTCTGCTGAGAAGCTTTGGTCAGGTTGAAAATCCAACAACTCATACAAAGCCTCATGCAGCATGTGTCAAATCTATACAGTATATATTTCATGAGATATGTATGCCTCTGTACTCTGACAGGCAGTGTACTACCATTGGGCTTTACGTTGAGAGAAATATATACACTGTGATAACTTGATCCAGGCAGAGGGACTGATAATTCTGCACAGAAATAGATTTCCCTGTCTGCACTTTCCATATCTCACAGAGGCCCACAACAGATATTCTTCTTCTGATGCCATTGTTGTACTAGAAATATCTGCTTACTATTGATAATGACAGAGGGCCTCTGGCTGCATACAGAGACCGTGTCGTGACTGAAATTTGGTCCCAATGTGGTTATGTTATGTTAGAGAGAGCAGTGGAAAATTGCCACAGCTGTAAACACAAAGGAAATATATGGCCTTCTTATAAGTTTTCCAGAGCGGCCCTGACAGCTCAGCACACTGCAACTTACACACTATTAGAAAACAACAACCAAATATGGAAATGTGCCTCAAACACAGAGTGTGGTAAAGGTTAGGGTGAGGGGCTTGGGAATGCAATATGTCGATGAGTGTCCCCACAAAGACAGTAAGATACGTGTGTGTGTGTGTGTGTGTGTGTGTGTGTGTGTGTGTGTGTGTGTGTGTGTGTGTGTGTGTGTGTGTGTGTGTGTGTGTGTGTGTGTGCGTGTGCGTGTGCGTGTGTGTGTTGGAGGGCGTCATGTAAGTGAAAAATGTGCAGATGTTAGCAGAAAGCTCCTCCCTATTTTGCTGATGGCAGGTTAACTTGCATAGTATATGAAACTATCAGTGTTGGATTGTCCATAATTTATTTTCATCTGATAGTTGGTAAACAAATTCATCCACAACACAACAGCAGTCGATCCCGAGTTGTCTGCAGTATTTTTTTTTAGACATTAACTGATGTAGGTATTAAATTCTATATGCATTTTTAAACAATCTAGTGTGGTGATTTAAAGGTCCTTATAATTTAATTTGAATTGGAGGGAAAAACAGGATGAATTATTGCATCAATAACTCAATTACAAGCCCCAAAACCTACTACTGATCTTAAATTGTGCATATTATTGTAAAGTGATATTTTCTGAGCGCTCCCTGGAGCCGCTAATTATAGATTTACTCATTAGTTTCAGTTTGATTACACTTGTTCGTGCCTCCTGATCCTATTTCCTTGTGAACTCGCGTAAACGTGGGTGCCTCAGGACACTGTTGAACTAAGTCATGGCCCCGACGAATAGTACCCATGTAAAATTCATAGAAACTGTGTCAGGGATTTTCTCTTTCTTTGAATTAGGCCCTTTTGGGAGAACAAATGACTGATTCATGTTTGAAAAGAAATTAGAGAATGTGTCCAGCATATAATGTGGCTGTATGTCTTCTTACTACTATTCAAAGCACAAAAATGAATATGGCTTCATCTTTGGTTTCCATCTTGAATGAAGAACGACGTTCACTATTTAATATATGTTTTCACAAATTCTCCAAACCCCTGTGGGTGTCATTCTGAGATTACTACTGATATACTGTGTTTTACAATTTACTGCATCTTAACTGGACGCATCCACTGGTTGTGTCACACACAGACCTTCTCAGCCCGGCGGTGTTACAAGGCATTCAACAAATAGCTGAATTACTGCTGTTGACAGGGGGGAGAGGTGGTGGTATTTCTTTTCCAAGGCGGTAGAGAGGGAATTGAGATATCATTCAAACTAACAGCCCGCTGACTCAAGCCTCTGTTAGTGTTTATGTGGGAGAGGTCAGGGTTTCCATTCCATTCTGTTTAACTTTTGTCATATAGTCTCCGTCAACGACAGGGAGAGGTTATTTGGATGAGAGTCATGAGGACAGAACAAACACACAGGATATAGATATGTAGGGTAGGAAACAACAAGGTAGGCTATTATACTCTACTACGCAACGTTTGATTTAACAACTCCGCAGATACAAGGCAGCTACTTGGATGAGACGGGTTACATAGAAATGGGACTTGCATATAGATGAAGATCCTTTCAAGCCATCGCTGAATGAGTTCACACAAAGCTGATTAAACCTAACACCGCCAGATAAACCTCGCAGTATTTCATACCATACAGAGTTTTTAAATCGGGTGTCTGGTGAGAAATCCCCGCACTGGACGGATGAAAGCAAACCCGCCATATTGGCACCAGAAACCTTCGCCCACTGAGCCGGCTAACTTCCGGTTCAGCCCGGTGCTAACTAGAATGGGGATAAAATATTTCAATCACACGTCTCTTCTCGACAAATATTATCAGACCGAATGGCCCAAATTCTGATACTGAAACGAGACGTTTCGCTGAGTTTGTGACTCCTTTTATTTCATTTGCCCACTATTTACCACAATTTATCCGTTGTTTACAGCTGCAACAGTAGCGCTACAGTGGAGCCTGTGATGTAAGCATGTGTCGACAGGGTTTTTGTAATTACCGTCACTGGCAGAAGGCGGAGACAAAAGTTCTGCACTACAGGTCTAATTAATTTCAGGAGAAATCTAACCGAATGAGAATAATTATAATGGCACTGACAACAGCATAAATGAGTCACTCACTTTGTGTTGTCTTCAATATTCCTTATTCAATTTAGAATGAGCTACAAAACTCAATTAACTGAACACAGAAAAAGATGTTTCAATAGCTAGAAAACGTTTCCAACATTTCCAATAATCTTCCTGCCACACCAATAGCAGAACACTGATGTGAACATATGACTTCATGATTTATCCTTATTAAATGTATTAATATCGAACATAAAATGTTAAAAGTCAAGCAGATATATGAGCAGAAACATTTACTGTTACAGCATTATTTACTCTAATAAAGTTACAGCTACAAGCTGTTTGCTTAAATTTTGCCAACAATCTGAAATATTGCAGGAGTGAGAAATCCAATCATAGAAAAAACCAGAGAAACTGTTGGGATGGATTTGTTCTAAACACTTTTTGAATGAAACTAATCACTGAGGGGCATATGCACCGCAAAGTGACTGACACATCTACAGAGGAATGCCTGCAACTTTTGTATTTTTCACAGCCAGCAGAACTCATTTCTAGATCCAGCCTAAGGGATTGTGACAAATTATGTGTCAGGGATTTATGATGTGAGACGTAATAGGGCCAACCAGCTGGTGGAGTAAATGAATGTGCATATCTCAGTGACATCCACACATCTGCATAGCCGCAGATGAACATGCGGGCCATGATGTGTCACATAGTCACTGGTCTAATTCACCAGGCTACGTTGGGCACATGCAGACCTTGTCACCGAGTCATTCACAGCGACTTCTCCTTCACAGTGATTGAGTGGCCGTATTTCCATTAAAATATTACAACCTTGATTGAGAAGTGTCCTTATGCAACACAAAGCTGATAACTGCTCACATAAAATACATATTTGTTGTTATCTCTGGCACTGAGTGATCAGGAAATTGATGTCTTGATTAATTAAGTAAAACAGTTGCTAACAGGGTGATTATTCATATGAAAAGCAGAATTGATGAATACCCTGTCAATAATTTGAATGATGCACAGCCATTTAGAATCTGTGTATCTTGCTAACAGTTTGGTTGGGGGGGAAAAAATGCTTTTAAAAAAAGAAAAACGTTTTGGTAAACAATTATTATATTCATAAATTAATATCACTACGTGGATGGATTTTATGATCCAGCAGAGCAGAACCATTTCAATATTTCAGTATCATTGTCAAAATTTGATGGCAGTGCTGTATTTTACATGGCCAGAGTGAACTCAAGGTCCCCGAGAGCCAGAGAGTTACACATTTCACTGTGAGGCACATCTTTTATTCATGCATTTTCACACACAGGGACTCCAAAACATGAACATCTGCCAATTATGCCAACATGGAGAGCAGAATGTCGAGTTGATTCCAAAACTGAATCTTAACTCGGAATAATTCATGTTCTGTTCGGGGAACCCAACCGTCCACTGCCCGTGGCATTCATTTCATCCACATCGACACATTTTTGGCTGCAGGTTGGGACTATGTATTTACAATTACATTTTTAATCACAGTGTGCTCTCTATCTAAAAAACAAAACAAAGGGACAGGTCTACCTTCATTGTTCATTTCATCACCAGGTGCACAGAACAAAAGCACACAGGAAAGCTTAAGGACCAATCACCTCAGAATGTCACAGACAAGATAAAAGGAGACTTGGTCTTTTCATCCTTGATGTGATGCGCTTTTAGTGTTCTGCCAGACAGCACACGCACGCGCACGCACACACACACACACACACACACACACACACACACACACACACACACACACATCTCTAACCTGTTTACTTCCTGGAAGAAGCTGTAGGATCAGAGGGAAGACAAGGGGGGAAAACACAACATGGAAAGGCAGGGGGTGGGATTTATAGCTGCAAAACCTATTTATGAGAATTTGGCATTATAATGTGCAAAAAGATGTTGGCAGCAAATAAATCAAAAACCCTGTGCCAGCCACTAGCTATGATAGCTTTTAGCTCATAAAGTGAGATGTAGTTGGCAGTCTAGATAATTCATGATTGCACTGCTCCCTATTTTTATAGGCCTACTACGTGTTCCGTGATGTAAAGGCTCTTACCCGCCATTTCCACTTTTAACTCTGTGGAAAGATGCATTAATGTGCCACGCAAAAACTAAATACTCTGAGGAATCAGCCAAAGGCACACTGTGCATGTAATGTGCACCGCAACACAGACAAGGGAGCAGAAAAAGCCTTGGCTTTCAGTTCACTGAATAATTAAAGAGATGTTTTATTGGTTTATCCTGCCCAGCATGCTGTGGCCAATGAGAGTGAGCTGTCCCCAGGTGAGCCTTGGTGGCAGCCGACTAGCTTGAGTAAACAGGAAAATGATAGCTGTGCAGATAATTTCATTTTAGCTTAATTAAAGGAACAACAGGCAAGATGGCACTGCAAATATCTGAATAAAAAAACAAACAGTGGATATACTCCTTACATATGTTATCTGCATAGTCTAATCTCAGATAAGGCATGACTGCTAGGAGCTAAGTAAGCATTATTTATTGTTTAAAGCATCAGTTGTGCTCTTCTTTCCTCATCACAAGAAACCGTTATTACTTTTAATCATTAGTTGCTGCCTCGGGCATCAGACTTTTAGCAGCTACTTCTACTTCGAAACCTAAATGAGTGTTATCCCAAAATGGCATCGATTAATCTGGTCTCTGCTACTTGATCATGAAATGAAAAAGGACTAACATGGCACTAGAGTCCCTGCCTCCTAAGTTTCAGACCTCTGCTAACAGTAATACCTCTCTCTGGCCTCCACCTCTGCAGTTTCCTCTGTGCTGCTCTTCACATCTTCTTGGCCACTGTTTGTGTCCTCTGTCCTTGTGGTGGCGGGAGAGGAGCTGCTCTTTGAAGACTCCTCGCTGACCTGCAGACCTTGGATGGTGTTCTGCTGATGATGCCATGATTGATGGCCGGCTCTGACATAGACAGGTGTGGGCCCCGGCGTCGGCGCCAAGATGCTGTGGACCGGGCTGTTCTTCCGTAGTCCTCCGACGCCTCTCTCCCTGGAGTGACTCTTCAGCCGTCCCTGGACGGGCGTCCCTCTGTGGTCCAGGCCATCCTGCTGGATGTAGCCTCCGCCGCCGCCGCCGCCGCCGCCGCCGCCTCCACCTCCACCGCCGGCCGAACCTTGGGATGAATGGCTGAACCAGCGCCAGCGGAGCCTGAGGATCTGTTTCACGTCAAATTCCTTCTTCCCTGACACAGACATCCTCCTCTGGGTTTGGAGACGAAGGCAATGGTGCGTTGATTCCCCAAAAACATGGGAGAGCAGAGGAGACAAGAGCCTTGGTTTCAGTCCTCACTGACTACAATGTGCCTCTTCTCTTCCGTTATTGTCTCACTACTATCATGACTACCCCCTCCTCCTTCTATTACTCCTCCGTTGTTCTTTTAGTGGAGATGGAAAGCAGTCCTCTGCAGCTTTTGTTCCTGTGCCTGAGACTACTACCCTCCCTCCAACTCTCTCTCTCTCTCCCTCCTGTGCTGCTGCTGTTTCTGTTTGCTGCTGCTGCTGCTGCTGCTGCTGCGCCGCTGGAGCCGAGTTAATGCACATGCATGATCCACACACTCCCTCCCCTTCGCCTCCTCTGTTTCGCTCTTGCTGTTTCTCCCTCTCTGCTTGTTTCTCCACACAGAGACAGATACAGATACAAAAATCTGAAAATCTTCCAAGTCCTGCGTAGACCTCTCTGCTGCTGTTCTGTGTCTCCCTGTGTGTGTGTGTGTGTGTGTGTGTGTGTGTGTGTGTGTGTGTGTGTGTGTGTGTGTGTGTGTGTGTGTGTGTGTGTGTGTGTGTGTGTGTGTGTGTGTGTGTGTGTGTGTGTGAGTGAGATAGCGGGGCTGCCTGCTCTTGCTGCGAGGGGGAGGTGGGGTATCATGGAGCCACGATGATGAGGTCACACCTTAACAAAGTAAATCACTGCTTGCTGAAGGAAGGACAGACGAAGACTACTAACTACTCTGTAATTTAAGACTACTTACAGGAGCTCGTAATACATTAATATAAGTGTTTACCCACGCATGTTCATTCATAAACAGAAAAGCAGGGATACATAAATATCTCTCTCATAAATAAGCAAGGCGTATCAACTCACAGTGTTAAAGGCGAGAGAAATGAATATCACACCAACACATATCTGTGCAGTCTGCTATGCCCACATCAAACAGAATCCCTTAGGGGAATGTCTCAATGTAGGTAGCCATGCAGAAAAAAATATTCTCCCTCAGTCACTGTCTTGTAAGCCCCCTGCGATTACAAGTGAAAAAAGACATACTGATGAACCTTCAAGGTCAGTAAGCTGCCTGCTGTACAGCCATGGTATCGAAGAGCAGCTTTACATTTTAACAACAGATCCGTATAAACTTAATACTGTAGCATCGTACGTAATGAAGATGCTTTCAGCATCACCGACAAAGGAAAACATTGGTATGAAGGTATGCTGTCAGGTATTCTGTCAACACTGTTGGATCTCGATGTTTTTACATACTTTGTTACGATCTCATTGTCAAAGCAAACCGCGTGTGCTGAGGATGCAGGTGGTAATTGGATTTTGAAGTGAATAGTGAACTAGAAAAAATTAAATTGTGAAAAACAGCCATTCTTATCTGTTCGTTACTACAGTGTCTAGTCAGCTACAATGGAATAACTCAATTAATGGTAATATTTTGCACCCCGCCTCCCTGTTAATACCGTATTCATGGCTCTCATCTCCACGAAGCAGAAATACAGTGAGCTCAACTTTTATTCCTGTGAAAGAGATGAAAATGCAATGCTGTCCGTGTGTGCTTGATCCTAACTTCCACCTTCAAGACAAAGGTGAGAGGAGAATCTTACACTCCAACTGTTCTTATCCGCCTCCATCACCTCCCACAGAGGGATTGGACTCAACCAGCTACTGAGTCCACTAGTATCTTTCTAAATCATACCCGCTTATGTTATTTACTGGCATCGTTACTTATGAGATAACTTTAAATATCTTCCACTCACAGACACTGCCTCCATTGCACACTTTTTCTTTCCTCTCACAAATCGCTCTGTGGAGACCACAAAAACTAACAATAAACATCACTTGTCTTGGTGTCCTTCATAAATAACAAAAGCCTTTACAGTAGTGGCAAAGACTCTGATTATTACAGAGACAATGATTTTCCCAGAAAATCAAGAAACACATATGAACAACTGTTCAGGTCAATGCATTATTCAGTCATGTCTCTTGGAGGAACTACAGCAGCTTGAAAGACTGGGTGAAGCGTGTGGCTCATCCTTTGCTTACTTCCAAGTGTTTATGCTAATAACACTAAAGCAACGGATGAGCTTCAAACATTATATTCACCATCAATAGGCAAAACATTGAATTATTAATATGAGCTTTCTCTGCGTTAAAATAATTATTTTTCACATTGTGTTATGTTATTTGGAGCCCAAAAGAATCAGCGTAAAGGAACTGGTCCCTGCTGGGGATCCTGAGAATTGAAAGGTTTTTTATACAAAAGCTGCGAGTCGGCATCTCCACCACAACACCAGCCCAGCTGCTTGAAGGCTTTCTTTGCCTTTAAGATCACCTTCTTGATTTTGCAGTACGTTACCTTTTGACATTAACCATTTCACAATAACAAAAAACAAAAATCTATAATATGCAAATTAATGACTTTCATTTATGAAATGCACCGAGACCTTTGGGTGTGCACTTTTTATCAATCAGGAGCTTGCAAAACAAATGTATGGTGGTATACTGATTGACATTATAACCACTGCTATTAAGTGCTATAATAACAGTGCTATAATAACAGTGCTATAATAACACGCAATACATTATGTTTAAACTTCCATGAAGCTGTAGTGTCACTCACCTCACTCTGCTGATCCCCAACCAGAAGTGGACGCTCTTAACTGCAGAAATAACAATGAAAACAATGATTTTACTGAACTTGAACAACATCTTTATGCAGAATTTACTACACATTTCTTTGGGTTTAATTGTTGTCCTTGGCAAATAGATGTTTTGACAAAGTGGTTAATTAATAAATACCATTAACACACCAGGTACCAAAAACTGCCTGTATGAAATCATGAACGCAGAACTCAGTGAGACATTAAAATCCAGTATGTGTGTCTTACATGCAATTAAAATATATTTGTTAAATCACAAGTTGAAGAGACCTAAATACACCTGATATCCTCTCCTCACATCTAAGTGCCACTAATGCAACATCCTGGGTGTGTCAATTTCATGAGTACTCCCAGGAAACTTTATAACCCCACCCCTTTGCATTGTAGAGCCTCTTTCCCTCCAAAGAACAAAGAGAGGCTCTGTAAGTGAAAATTAACCTTTAATTCCAACTGTTGTTTCATTTTATTTGTTTGATATCTCGTGTGTGTTTTATGTTCATTAAATGTCTTTATTATGACTTTGAAATAATAATGTTGTTACCTTAAAGAGGATGGAAACACCAAGTTTGTGGATGCATTCATTATGCAAGTTAAAAATTGGCAATCTTATTTTATCGCTCATTAAGCGATTTGTTAATGCTGACATTTGATTTGATATTTAATGTATTTATTTTGTCTTTATGTTTTTGATACTTTCTTTCATGTTTAGAAAAAAAATCATCCATTCATCCAATCATCCATCCAGCCTTTTGTTAATCCTGAACCAAAATATACTGTTGGAACAGCTTTGGAATCCAGTGTTTAAATGTGCACACACCAGATGTTCAGTGAACCAACAGCATCACCTTCACTATAGTTTTTTCAATATTAAAAAAAATCTGCTTTTACAAATATTATCTTTGAATTATGTAGTGTGTTTGGTGTATTGTAACCAGAACATATTCAGAAAATGAAAAACAAAGGGGAGAAAATCAAGCGTGATCCCCCTCAAATCTCTCATTATCAGTAAAAAAGTAAGAAATCTAATTAGCCTCAATGCATCCTATAGATGCTAATTAAAATGCATTCTTATTGAAAGCACTCCTATTATTGTAACATAAAAACAAACCGGGTTTGAGGCCCCTGCCCGCATGTCTGGAAAGTGCTCCGAGATAGTAAAAGCCCATTCGAGTGAGATATGATCTGATGTATAGTAACAAGCCATCGCGGCGGGTAACCTCTTTTATTCTTACCGGAGTCAAGGACACCATCTGGCTGCCCTCCACATGACACACGAAATGTCAGATGTCAGATTGGCGCGGTAAACCACATTATCATCCAACATCTGCCTCCCCGGTGAACATACCTACGTGCCTGGCCAAATAGTCTTTGAGTGTGCAAGACAGGAGGATGAGCTCTGCCTGCATTATAGTAATCAAGCTGGAACAGTTATGACTTAAAATGTCTGCTGTATAGTCTTTGAAATCAAATGCATTACAGGAAAGAAATTTTGTGAATCAATAAAAAGCCAAAACCCATGAAAAACATTATGGTTGTATGGTTGAAATTCAGTCATGTGATCTGCTATTTAATTTGGGAGACATTCTTTAAAAAAAAAGTAGAGCAATTGCTCAGGAAATGTAATTTTTTTTTCTCACTCCAATTGCTGACAATTGCTAAAATGACACTCTAATTTATGTTTATGGCTGAAGATTTTTTTTTTTTTTTTTATGTTGATACAATATAAACTGGCAGCAGGACGTCAACACCAAAGATTACATTGATTGTTTAATTTTTTTTAGAGATGATTCTACGCTTTATTCTATCGAGTGAGGGGTAGAGTGTGGATCACTGAGAACAAGCATGGAGTACTTTAACATGTATGTGCGATCCTCGCATGAATATCAACTAAATCCTTCCTAGAAAGATGAAAGAAAAGGCCTCATGTCAAATTCTATGTATTTTTTTGGGCACAAGAAACTCGAGCACAGCAAATAAAATACTATGAAACCATAGCTACACACGCACATGCGCCCAGAACCAGAACTCGTATGCGCGCACACAAAACAGTGATTTGAAATTTCAGCACCATATAGGACAGAAGAACGTCTAATTATTTGCTATTACATCCTGAACCTACGTTATCTGTTCAAGTGAGAAGCAGCAGTTCACTCACTACAGAAGTCTGGAGAGACATTATGAATTGATTGCATACACCGTATTA
The DNA here is from genome assembly GCF_029030835.1 of Brachyistius frenatus. NCBI lineage: Eukaryota > Metazoa > Chordata > Actinopteri > Embiotocidae > Brachyistius > Brachyistius frenatus. Next base: position 5,424,035 of record NW_027210616.1, read on the forward strand.
GATACATATCAACATAAGCAAAAGACATATTGTACCACAGCTAGAATGCATAATGTATGGTAAAGAAAATCTCTTTGTGGCAATCTCTTTGTCTGTGGTGAGGAATACAATTTTTTAACTTCTAACAAGTGGCTTAGAGACTTGTGAACAATAAATCACTGCATTTCGTATTCTTTCTTTCTTACCTTAGAAACTGGTTGTAAGTGTTACTCCTCTGCATTCAAACGGTGGACTTATCTCCTGAAGTGAATGGCCTGCTGCAGAAATGATCTGCACGGCTGTTCCAACTCTTTCACTACAGAAAGGTTTGCTCCTCCACAGAGGAAAGGGGCACTTTCCTCTTCCAAAGGAAACTCCTGATAATTTCCTTCCTCTGCGCTGCAACAACAATTACATTCAAGCAACCAGGAACACTGGGATCACATCCTGTGCTGGACGCAAAACACTGATCTCAGAAAGAATTTACCCAACCAATTGTGTTTCTTTAACACTAGTGTAAATGAAATTGAATGTGTCTAATTACTGCCTGTTTAAGAAAAAAAAAAAAAAAAAAAACATTGTTACAGAAAGTAGCCCATATCTGTGCAGAACAGTTGAAGTATTTATGTAAAAAAAAAAGAATAACAATAAATAAGAAACAATCAAAAGTTTTAAAACTGCATGTGAATATGAAGCGTTGCGAGAATTTGCGAGTCTTCAAAAATTCAGGACGGAATTCATGACAAAAAAAAAGTTACTCTACAATTTTTTGTAACAATGAGGGTGTATTATCATTCAACCACTGGGTGGCGTATTCAACATGAACTCTTAAAAAGGCCCAAATCAATGTGCTGTATCTCTGTCACAGTGGTTATTTAGCAAAGGTTTCGCTGCCCGGGTCATAAAAGACTTTTATTTTGAAAAATGAAGCTAATCTATATTTACATCTCCACACTGAAGTCAAATTTTAGGTATATTATCGAAAACATGAACAGTGTGATCATAGTTAGTGATACTAAAGACCTGTGATTGATCCAACCATGTTAAATGCAGCAAAATAAAGTGTTTGCAACATATCCTGTTTGCATAACACAACAGTTCCTTAAAATGTTACACATCACATGACTATTATTCATGTTTTCCTGACAAGCCACTTCTCGCAGTTGTGTGAAAAATGGTTGTCTTTTCTGTGGCAGAGGTGGAAGTGATATGTGGTTGTTATACAACTGTAAAACACATTAGAGAGGATGTCAAGGGGCCCGGTGTGATTTAACAGCATGTCCCCTCACCATTAGAGGCCATGGCTCATCATTTGAGTAGATCTACAACCTACACAAATTATGTTTTTTTTTTTCGTAACTGTGAAAGTGGTCTTTCCACCAATGTTATGTTTAGTGATGTTAAATGAGAAAAACAGTGAGAAATTTTAGCCGAATCTGCTGTTCCCCTTGCCTCTATGGATTTTCATAATTAGAATTTCAGCAAGAGGCTACAAGACATGTTAGCAATGCAGTAGATAACAATAAACGTATGCATATTCATAATCAGAGATAGCTTGAAGCAGACAATCTTTCCTTATGAAAGTTTTCTTTAAACGTAGGCGAATATCAGTAAATAGATATGAGCTTAGTCTGAAGCAGCAGAATAACTACACAGCAGGACCTCAGCAGTGTATGTGCGAGTGACTATGACTAGATTTATAAAAAAATAATAAACAAATTCTGTACGAAGCCATATTCAAATCTAGAATGTCCTCTAATCTTTAAATTAATATATAATGTTTTAAAAAAAAATCTGAATATTATTAACACTAGCCAGTCGGTACTTCAAAAAGCTCACAACATTACAGCGACATCATCAAAAAACACTAGAGGACACCAAACACGATGACATTACTTCCAAGTATAGCAATAAAAGAGAGCGGCACTATACGTTATAAGTTCCCTCGTGTTATGACTGCCAGTACAAGAAGCAAAACAGATTTAGGTAACGTAAAGCTAATTGATTCATACAAAGAATGGTGCATATAAGAGATATTTTACCCAGCGGTCCTTCACTACTTTCGGTAGCAGCGGTGGCAACAGCAGCAGCATTCTTAAGTACAGAGTCCAATTAGAAAGAGTGAAGGGGAGTTTTAACAACATTATTTATTTGACTATCTGGTGTGATCTGGCCTTGTTGACAATTTGTAAAGTCACCATGAGTTCATGAGATAGAAGATAAATGGTTTGTTGCAATTTTATAACTGTAGAAACTAAGAAGAAGATTAAGATCTGATATGACGTACAAAATGGTACACATATTAACCAGACACAGGCCCCGTGAAACAGGTGGCTCCACATCAATGACCAAGGCAGGAAAACAGCCAAACCCGTGCTTTAAAACTCATTTAAAGCCCCTCTCCTGGCATTGATGAAGCCTCTCGAATCGTGTGTCCGTTCATCTAAGTTTCTCATTTAGAAGTTTTTTTCCAAGATACAAAATGCCTTAAATTGCCTTTGATGTAACTCTATGAGCAAATAGTCCCCTCATTTATCTCTTCCCCCCCCCCACTTGCCACTTGCCTCCACCTCCAGCTTTCCTGCTCAGCTTCGTCTCTGCTCAAACACACAAACCTCTGCTTGTTTTCCATTTTGCTGGATACTGTATACGCTATACAATGCCAAGTAGGAATATTGGAGAAGATAGTCAGGATGGTAACTTTTTTTTTACTGACTGTATCACTGTCTAAATTATTAGAAATGTAATGATAATACATGACATGAGCCTTCAGCTTAATTACAATATCAAACAGCTGATAGTGTGTTGGTAATTTAAGACGACCTTGTTCCTGATCAAATTTGCTACCTTATCGGGGGAAAACTTCCAGATGTGCCCGTTAGGAAGAAATACTTTCCAATAAATATAAAAGAAAGTGTGGGGGAAAGAGGCATTCATGCTCTGGAAAGCCCCACCCCGTAGGTTGACACACTTGGTTTCTTTGGTATGTGATGTATGAAACTGGCTGTCTGAGTATGTGATTTTCAGACTGCAGTTGCAAAACAGAAATGCTTGGCCGTGGTGTTGACTGCTTGTTTTGCCCCTGATTAAGTCTTCCAGCATTAAAATAACACCACAGGAACATGTTACTATTACGAAAAACTTGATTTTCATTGGAATAAATGTATTTAAAAAAAACACATTCATGTAGTGCTTTTCTACAGCCAATACTCTCCAACTGTGACAGGCAAAGCCAACAAGTTGATTTAATTTTTTTTTTTCCTGGGAGTGCATTGCTGAGTATTTGCTGAGCATTTAGTGTCCTTTCATCAGCTACACCAAGTTCAAACAAAACAGTGTCAGCGAAAGCACTGTGCCAAGTTATTTTGCTGTTGCAGTTCTCCAGGTTGTATCAAGGTATGAGCGTTTTAGTTTGTAAACCTTTTCCAGGCAGTAAGTTTACCACTGATGCAGTCTTTAACTGCCCCCCTCCCCCCCCTCCCAAAAGCTTCATTGTGAGCTGTTGCTACACTGATAGCTCACGTTAGACCAGCATCTCCTCAACCTGTCTCAAAATCAGGGAATACGGTTTGTAGTGCAGGATGTTGGGACATGCATGGGCAGACATGGAATGTGTCTCTCATAAATGACGTTTTCTTTAGCATATAATGAACGTGAAACTAAGAATCGTTGTGTTTGCATTACCTTTGAAGGAGCCCTTCATATTTGCATGGGGGAGCAAGTCCTCTTCCACACTGCTCTGAGCCATGTTGCACCCCTGGTTGCGCCGCCATGTTTCTGCTACGGTAGCCCAGGAGGGACAAACCAAACGCTGGCGAGAGAGAGAGAGAGAGAGAGAGAGAGAGAGAGATGGCCTTTGGGTTGTCGCGCCCACCGCAGATTTTCCTCCTTGCGTGGGAGGGGAGTGCTCAATTATTGCAGTCTGCAAATCCACCACTTGTTGACACTAAATCACACACGGTGTGCACTTTCATGGCAATCACCACCTGAAAAACGACTGGCTGTTGCATGTGTTTTTCATCATTTGCAGTTAAACCTATAAATGGATGTTCCTTTAAATGGAGCTCTGCAACATCTTACAACTCTGTTGACCGGATTTCAACTCATTGTAGATATTTTCTATGTAAAGGTTATTTCCATTTGTCTTTGATTGTTGTAACTCTACTGTATGCCATGCTGTATGACTGCAGTATATATGTAGATATATATATATATATATATATATATATATAGATAGATAGATACATATCAATATATCGATCTATATAGACCTATCTAGATATAGATCTATCTATATAGATCTATATATAGACCTAGATCTATATATACACACATATATATATAGATCTATCTCTATCAATATCTCTAATTATAGAATATATATATATAGATACATATCAATATATCGATATATATATATGTGTGTGTGTGTGTGTGTGTGTGTGTGTGTGTGTGTGTGTGTGTGTGTGTGTGTGTGTGTGTGTGTGTGTGTGTGTATAGATAGATAGATAGATAGATAGATAGATAGATAGATAGATAGATAGATAGATAGATAGATAGATAGATAGATATATATCTATCTATCTATCTATCAATATCTCTAATTATAGAAGAATATGTAGTTATATAGATAGATATACCTATATATTGTGCAGTCATACAGCATGGCATACAGTAGAGTATATATAAATGATAATACAAGTATATCACAATTAAAAACAAGTAATGCAATCATATATCACATGTTTAAGGCAGTGGAACTAGTGATTCAAGAGACATTATAAATTCTATAAATCTTTATTTAGTTTCTTTGGCAGAATGCACACAAAATAGACTCAATGAATCATGCTCTCCATCATATCTGATCAATACAATGCAACTTTATCAACACAGAATTTGTTTGCAAACAAATGACATAAAAGAGTGACTGTTTATTTGTGACATTTTCATATGTATGCATAATGTGTGTATAGAAAGAGTGACACAATGACAAAAAAAAATACATAGGATCATTAGACTGTGAAAATAAAGGATTAGGATGGAGAACCTGTTTAAAATAAACAAAGCAAATTCATAGTTGTAATAAAAGGCACTGAATTTAAGCAAATAAATTTTCAATAAAATTATCAGAAAAGTACTGACAGCACTTCAGAAAATTACCAACAGTGATTGTCTTTGCAATTTTGGTATATACAACATAATCACTCTTTAGAATGTGTTATAAAAGGGTCAGCTCTATGTTGCGTAAATATGCTTTTGTACTGATTATGTATATTATCAAAGCTGGGAAATAAAACCATTTCATACATAAAAAAAAACAACTAAAAAGTTTATGTGTGTATGGGTGTAAAAACAACATTTTCCTTCGAAAATAACTATTCTAAGTATCATCTGTGCAATAAACCCCTGCATACAAATATACCACACCCGCTCATTAACAACATTCATTTAATAGAATGAAATAGGACACAATGACAACTGCTGTAATAAACTAGTGATGAAACTTTCGTGAGATGGCGTATGTTCAATAAATCTGAACTATGTACAAAAACAATATTTATTATTACAATACAAACTAATCTTATTTACAGTTTGAAGGGATTTTAAACAATCTCATGTGCTCCCATCTAATAACTGAAAAATGAATTATCAATAGTTAAAAACACTGAGATGACTGTTGATGTCCCCTTAAAGTTTTAAAGAACCAAACTTTGAAAGATTTTCTATATTAGAAGAATGTATTTGGGTGTACATGAGAGAGTTTAATTTGCCTCATAATCACTTTTTCGGTGAAACAGTTAGCTCAAGTTTAGGAAACCTGAAGCCACCTCTTGACCCACTGTCATTGCTTGAGGATGAAGACAATCTTGATTTTTTAGAATGTAAAACACCTGCACTCCCCTCCACCCCTGTCTCACCGTCGTCTCCAAGTGTCACTTCATATGAGCCCTTTGACTTTGAACCAAAACCTCCAAACGTTCCAAACTTTAACTTGCCTTTCTTTCCTTTGGCCTTGCTTCCTCCCAAGTCTAATGAAATGTCACCACCCTCAGCTTCTACTGAGGGGGAACTAACGGCAAGCTCTCCCTCATCACTCAGAGAAGAAGACCGATGTCTTGATTTCTTAAGTAGATCTAGGGAGGCTGACTTGCTTTTAGTTGACACACCGAGTCCAGAATCACCCTCCAATTCAAATGTTCCACCCATCAGTTCCCCAGAATGTGCGCTTAGTTCTTTAGAGGTCTTTCCTATTTTTCCACTGGAACTCAATTCAACCTCTGACCCACGAAGGTCACCTGCACTTCTGTCCTTTGCTTTTGACTTTCCAAAAAATTTGGGCATTTTTACCTTTACTTTGCCTTCAGTATGTCCCAGTTCTGGACTGGGTACTTCAATATTAACAGATGGAGGCTGGATGTTGATGCCTCCACAAGCTGCAAGTTTTGAGTCAACTTTTCCTCCATCTTCCTGGCCCTCCACTCGAGGCAGAACAATACCAAATTTAGGAACCTTGACTTTGGGAAATGTTACTGAACCCTGTGGGTATTGAAGTCCACCAATTTCACTTCCCCCTGAAACACTTGAACTAATTTTGGAAGTCTTTGCTTTAAAATCTAGCCCTTCCAAACTAACATTTGCACTGTCAGCGCCTGAACCACCAACGGCAGTATTCAAGCTCGCAGATGGCAAATGAATGTCAGATGATTTAAATCCCTCAGATAAAGAACCATCACCTTTCACTTTTGGGGATTTGATATCGAATTCCACATTAGGAAAATGAAGCTTACCAAAAAGAGGCTTCTTTACTTTTGTTCCTTTGGCATGAATGTTAGGTGTGTCTAAATCCACGTCTACTGATGGCATTTCTTTGTCCAAATCAGGTTTCTTCGCCTTTCCTTTCACTTTAGGGAGTTTAAACTTTCCCTTTTTCCCCTTTACATTGATATCAACATCAGGGGCATCAAGACTTGCCTCAGTATCTGGAAGGCTAACTTTCCCCTCTGCCTCTGGAGATTTCATTGCAAACTTGGGACCTTTGAACTTGGGAAAGGTAACACCAGTCTTTTCCGAATCAAAAGTAATGCTAGGCCCTTCCAATTTAGACACGGATGCATCCATTTCCCCTTTGACTTTAGGCCCTTTTAGGTTAATATCAAGATCAGATGTTTTAAGATCAATGTCACTGCCAGGGCCCTGCACTTTTGAACCTTTAATGTTCAATGATGGCATTTTGATTTTAGGCATTTCAAATCCACCCTTCGGCCCTTCAATATCAACCTCAGGTGTTTTTAGGCCAGCCTCTATCTTTGGAGCTGACATATCCACATCACCTTTGATTTTGGGACCTTTCATATTGAAATCCAAATCTGGCATTGACATTTTAGGTCCAGATATACTTGGCATCTGGAATCTTGGTCCTTTGATTTTACCACTGGGGCTCTCAATTTCAACATCTGTTCCTTTGATGTGCAGATCAGGTGCGTTAATGTTAACATCACCTTTTGAAAGAGCAACATCAACTTCTGGGCCCTCAACATTAGGACCTTTCAACCCAAACGATGGCATGTTAAACTTGGGCATTTTGAATCCTCCTTTGTGGCCCTCAATGTCAACATCAGGTAATTCAATGTCCACTTTGGGTGCTTCTATGTCCCCCTCAATCTTTGGAGCAGACACATCAAAATCTCCTTGTATTTTGGGACCTTTCAGATTGATATCCCAGTCTGGTAGTTTGGGTCCTGGTAATGAGGGAAATTTAATTTTGGGTCCTTTAAGTTTTGCATCAGGACCTTCAAAATCAACTTCTGGCCCTTGAATGTCAACGTCTGGTGCTTTTATATCAATATTTGCCTTGGGAAGATTTACACCAACATCTGGACCCTCCACTTTGGGACCTTTGATGCCAAATGATGGCATTTTCATTTTAGGCATGTCAAAGCCACCTTTTGGACCCTTAATGTCAACCTCAGGCATTTTGGTTTCTCCCTCTATCTTTGGAGCTGACAAGTCGACACCACCTTTGAGTTTTCGGACCTTTCAAATTGAAATCCACATCTGGCATAGAGATTTTTGGACCAGACATGGATGGCATGTTGAATTTGGGGCCTCTGATCTTTCCACTAGGACTGTCAATGTCAATGTCTGGTCCTTCGATGTCCAATTCAGGAGCTTTAATATCAATGTCAGCTTTGGGAAGGTTGACATCCACTTCTGGCCCTTCTATATGTGGCCCTTTCATCCCAAAAGATGGCATTTTGAACTTTGGCATTTTAAATCCTCCTTTATGTCCCTCAATGTCAACATCTGGTCCTTCAATATCCACTTTGGGAGATTTTATGTCACCTTCGATCTTTGGAACTGACACATCAACATCTCCCTTCATTTTGGGTCCTTTGAGACTCACATCCCAGTCTGGCAAGTTTGGTCCTGATATGGATGGAAGCTTAAATTTAGGTCCTCTGAGTTTTGCATCAGGGCATTCAACATCAATTCCTGGTCCTTTCATTTCCACTTCAGGTACCTTGACATCAATGTCAACATCTGGACCTTCCATTTTTGGACCTTTGATGCCAAATGATGGCATTTTGATTTTAGGCATGTCAAATCCACCCTTTGGTCCTTCAATATCAACCTCTGGACCCTTGATGTCTACCTCAGGTGTTGATAAGTCTCCTTTAATCTTTGGAGCGGACAGGTCCACACCCCCTTTGACTTTGGGACCTTTCAAATTGAAATCCACATCTGGCATAGAGATTTTAGGACCTGAAATAGATGGCATGTTGAATTTTGGTCCTTTGATCTTTCCACTCGGACACTCAATGTCCACATCTGGTCCTTCGATGTCAACTTCTGGTCCTTTAACATCAATATCAGCTTTGGGAAGGCTGACATCAAATTCGGGACCTTCGACATTTGGACCTTTCAACCCAAAGGATGGGATTTTAAACTTGGGCATTTTAAATCCTCCTTTGTGGCCCTCAATGTCAACATCGGGTCCTTCAATGTCCACTTTGGGGGCTTTTAGGTCTCCCTCAATCTTTGGAACAGACACATCAAAATCTCCTTTCACTTTAGGCCCTTTCAGGTTAATATCCCAATCTGGAAGCTTTGGCGCTGATATTGATGGCATCTTGAATTTGGATCCTTTCAGATTTGCATCGGGACCTTCCACATCAATTTCTGGTGCTTTGACATCAATACTGGCCTTGGGAAGATTTACATCAACATCCGGACCCTCCACTTTTGGACCTTTGATGCCAAATGATGGCATTTTGATTTTAGGCATGTCAAATCCACCCTTAGGCCCTTGAATATCAACCTCTGGACCCTTGATGTCTACCTCGGGTGTTGATAAGTCTCCTTTAATCTTTGGAGCGGACACGTCCACACCCCCTTTGACTTTGGGACCTTTCAAATTGAAATCCACATTTGGCATTGAGATTTTAGGTCCTGAAATAGATGGCATGTTGAATTTTGATCCTTTGATTTTTCCACTCGGGCACTCAATGTCCACATCTGGTCCGCTTATATCAACTTCTGGTCCTTTAACATCAATATCAGCTTTAGGAAGGCTGACATCAACTTCGGGACCTTCGACATTTGGACCTTTCAACCCAAAGGATGGGATTTTAAACTTGGGCATTTTGAATCCTCCTTTGTGGCCCTCAATGTCAACATCGGGTCCTTCAATGTCCACTTTGGGGGCTTTTAGGTCTCCCTCAATCTTTGGAACAGACACATCAAAATCTCCTTTCACTTTAGGCCCTTTCAGGTTAATATCCCAATCTGGAAGCTTTGGCGCCGATATTGATGGCATCTTGAATTTGGGTCCTTTGAGATTTGCATCGGGACCTTCCACATCAATTTCTGGTGCTTTAATGTCAATACTGGCCTTGGGAAGATTTACATCAACATCTGGACCCTCCACTTTTGGACCTTTGATGCCAAATGATGGCATTTTGATTTTAGGCATGTCAAATCTACCCTTAGATCCTTGAATATCAACCTCTGGATACTCAATGTCTACTTCAGGTGTTGATGCGTCTCCTTTAATCTTTGGAGCTGACACGTCCACACCCCCTTTGACTTTGGGACCTTTCAAATTGAAATCCACATCTGGCATCGAGATTTTAGGGCCTGAAATAGATGGCATGTTGAATTTTGGTCCTTTGATCTTTCCACTCGGGCACTCAATGTCCACATCTGGTCCGCTTATATCAACTTCTGGTCCTTTAACATCAATATCAGCTTTAGGAAGGCTGACATCAACTTCGGGACCTTCGACATTTGGACCTTTCAACCCAAAGGATGGGATTTTAAACTTGGGCATTTTGAATCCTCCTTTGTGGCCCTCAATGTCAACATCGGGTCCTTCAATGTCCACTTTGGGGGCTTTTAGGTCTCCCTCAATCTTTGGAACAGACACATCAAAATCTCCTTTCACTTTAGGCCCTTTCAGGTTAATATCCCAATCTGGAAGCTTTGGCGCTGATATTGATGGCATCTTGAATTTGGATCCTTTGAGATTTGCATCGAGACCTTCCACATCAATTTCTGGTGCTTTGACATCAATACTGGCCTTGGGAAGATTTACATCAACATCCGGACCCTCCACTTTTGGACCTTTGATGCCAAATGATGGCATTTTGATTTTAGGCATGTCAAATCCACCCTTAGGTCCTTCAATATCAACCTCTGGACCCTTGATGTCTACCTCAGGTGTTGATAAGTCTCCTTTAATCTTTGGAGCGGACAGGTCCACACCCCCTTTGACTTTGGGACCTTTCAAATTGAAATCCACATTTGGCATCGAGATTTTTGGCCCGGAAATCGTTGGCATGTTGAATTTTGGTCCTTGGAGTTTTGCATTCGGTCCTTCAATATTAACCTCAGGTCTTTCAATGTCAATATCAGGTGCTCTGACATTAATGTTTGCTCGGGGAAGGTTTACATCAACATCTGGAACATCCCCTTTTTGATCTTTGAAGCCAAATGATGGAATTTTAAATTTTGGCATCTTAAATCCACTTTCATAGCCCTCAATTTCTACCTCTGGACCTTCAACATTAACCTCAGGAGTTTGTGCATCTCCTTTGATCTTTGGAAGTGAAGGATCCACATCTCCCTTGACTGTAGGACCTTTTAGTTTGAGATCAACATTCCCTTTAGAACCTTTAAGGTTCATGGAAGGCATTTTGATACTTGGCTTTTGGAAGCCACCTTTTTGTCCTTCAATGATAATATCAGCCTGTGGACGCTGGATGTCAATTTCAGGTGTTTTTATGTCTGCACCCATCTTTGTAGGTGATACACCTCCCTCACCTTTAAATGTAGGGCCTTTGACACTTAAATCCAAATCTGGCATGGATATGTTAGGTCCTGTTAATGTTGGCACTTTGAATTTTGATCCTTTGATGTTCCCATTAGGATTCTCAATGTCAACATTTTGCCCTTTGATGTTCACTTCAGCAGCTTTCACATGCACGTCAGCTTTTGGAGGTCTAACATCAGCCTCTGGTCTTTCTAGTTTTGGACTTGTTATTCCAAATGATGGCATTGTAATTTTAGGCATTTTAAATCCAATTTTATGATGTTCATTGTCAACATCTGGACCCTCAAGTTTGAAATCCACATCTGGCATCTGTGGTGCTCCTCCTTCAGTGCTTCCAACATCAGCTCCTGGAGCTTTAACATCAAATCCAGGTGGCTTTGCATTAATTTGACCTTTGGGAAGGTTGGTCACATCTGGGATTTCTACTTTAACTCTGGATGTTCCAACATCAACTTGAGGTGTTTTGACATTGACCGTTTTGGATGTCATCATGAACTTTGGTCCTTTGATCTTTAAATCAGAGCCCCCATAATCTACTTCTGGTGCATCAATGTCAACTCTAGATGCACTGGTGTCAATTTCGGGTGTGGTAAGTTTTAGATCAAGAGCTCGACCCTCCGCTTCATTTCCTGCATCAGCTTTTATGTCAACGTTAGGTCCCTTGGCGCCAAATGATGGCATCTTTACATGAGGCAGTTTGTAATCCCCTTTCATCCCCTCAATATTTATATTTTGATGCTTAATGTTTACTTTGGGGGCTATTATTTCTCCCTCAGTCTTTGAGACTGTTACATTAAGATTTTCCTCTATCTTTGAACCTTTCAGGTTTACATCTGTATCGGGCCCAGATAAAGATGGAACTTTAACCTCCATTTTGTATTTGCCATCACTCTTTGGTACTTTCATTTGCAGGCTTGAGTGGATTTCTGGTTCTTTGATGTCAATTTCAGCCTCTGGACGTCTTACACTGACAACTGGCCCTTCAATGTTGGCATATGGTTGACCTTTGATCTGCATATCTGTCCCTTTGATGCCCAGTTTAGATTTGTGCACATCTTCATGTGTCACATAAACTGACATATCTGCATCACTACTGAGTTCAGAACTAGTTCCCTCTTTCATGATTCCTTTCGTTCCAAATGCAGGCATCTTGATTGTTGACATTGTTATGCCACTTGCATTACCCTCAGTTTCACAGCCTGGAACTTTAGTGTCTATTCCAGACACTTTTATTCCTCCCTTTGTGCTTGGCAGGTTGACATCACCTTTCAACTTTGAACCTGTAAGGTTGACATCCATACCCGTTACTGAAATCTTGCCTGGCGTTGAAGAATATCCTGTTGTAACATGACCTAAAATGCTTGTCGATTCTCCTATCCTGCCACCTCGCAAGTCAGAATCAATATCTGTGGAACCTCCACTAACTTTGACATGTGGAATATCAATTCTGCCTGAAGCCTTTGTCTGTGGGTCATTGATGGCAATTTCAGATAACTTCACTTTTGTCCTCCCACCTGAACTGCTCTCAAAACTCCCCACCTGTGTTTTATCCATGGTAGTAGTTGAAATCTGCATACTTTTTCCAGGCAAAGACAGACCAACTGACCCTCCGTTTTCACCTGTTGAGGCTATGTCTGCACCTCCCAACCCTCCTATTGTAACATGCCTACTACCAGTGTTTGTGCCGTCTTTTAGTGTCATGCTTGTTCCTGAAACCTGAATGCTTCCATCGTCTTGCTCTCCACTCCCTCTGGATATTTCAATCCCTTCCTGGCCTTTACCACCTGTTACACCAAAGTTCAGTCCTTTAAATCTGATATCTTTACTTCTTTCTTTTTCATCTCTTACAATTTGTGTGGTTTGAACCCCCCCACTGCCCCACCGTGTCTCTGTGGAGCTAGCTTGTGGGCCAGTGTAAGTAACATTGCCTGACTCAAAAACTCCCTCTTCTGCCCCCACTTTACCTGAAGGGCTTCCGTGTGAGATTCGGATGCGTGGAGAGCCATCTCCAGATTCGTGCCTTAGCCCTTTGAGGTCTGGGCTTGAAAGTTCAAGTTGCTCACTTATATCACTCGGCATATCCACTGTGTAGGTAGTGATACGGCGAGTGACGGTTGTGATTGTACTGCCGTCGCTGCTCGTGCTGCTATGCCGCTCTGTGCGAACATCTACTCCCTCTGCAAGGTCTTCAGACTTCAGCCTTGGTTTAATCTTTTTTGTGTATATCCTCTTGTAATCCTCATCATCCCCACTCTGTTGATTGAAAACCACAGGTAAACACACAATGTGAAATTGTTAGTATATTTTGTATTAGTTCAGTAGTTTCCCTACAAAGAAAAAAAAGTTATCATTTGGTTTAAAAAGGGAACTTACAAGAATGATGTCTGGACTGGAACCTCCAAAGCGGGTCTTCCCTTCCCATGTAAGGGTGCCCATTGGGGAACGACATGGTGTGCTCAAGGGTGAGCAGGAAGGTGATCGGTCTCCTTTGTTCTGTAGTTTCAGTCCAACCTTGTGTCGGTTCAATGTCTTCAGTAGGTCTGCTGTTTCCTCTGAGCTCATTTTGTCAAAGTAAATGGTGGCACCCACAATCTGGTCACCTATGAATCAGGTGGACACAGCAGGAAAAAAGTCCATTAGGAACATTTAAGATCAGTCAGCATGTGGGTGACCAAAAATCTTATGCCATATTTGATGAAATACTCTGATTAAAGAAAAATAAGAAGTAATTCCTTACCTTCATATACTTGTCCAGAACGTGCTGCAGGTGACTCTCCTTTGACCTCCGTAACGAAGAGCTCTCCTTCACTTGACTGTGCAATGGTCAAGCCGGTTTTGTCCGGACCTTCCCAGTCTGGAAAGAGCACCTCCCTAGTGTCCTCCTCCTCAGCCATCTCTAAACATTACCATAAAAACAATGGGTTCATCAGAAAAAGCACAAGCACGCTAGAACTTACTACAGGATGAAATATGGGGGGGAAAAATAATATTTATTGTGACCGTAACTTCATAAAATACCTTGTTTTTGCTTTCCTCGCTTTCAGCCCTGATGTGATGGAAAGTTTTTCTCTTTTCCTGCATAAAGAAAACACAATAATAATGAAAACAAAATTAATCTGGAACATATCAAATGTTTTTCTTTCAACCTTAAAAACAATTTTTTTAAAATATATATAATTTTTTTTCAATTAGGCAAATATATATATATATATATATTTATTTATTTGCCTAATTGGAAAAAAATTACCGGTCCTTCTCTGTAAGTAGTCTGCTGTATATGACTTAAAGGTGAACACTAGATGGTGTTAAAGCTCTTTTATATAACAGCCTCTATCTCCCCAAAACACCAAACCATCCGCTCCCTCTCTCCAGTACGCTCTATGTTTTGGAAATTGGTTAGAAGTCAGTCACACCCTGCCCTGACGAAAGCAGCCAAATCCTGCACTTACATCCCAGCTCCAAAATCAGAAGAAAGAACAATGATGGTTAAAGCTACATTGCTTCATGAAAACACACACAGAGGTGCAGAAATGCACAGTAACACATACGTCAACATGTTAGTGCACATTCTTCCATATTAATACACATGCACAAACCCTAATTTAATTGTAAAACAAGTACACATTTTTATATGCGAATATACACAATGCACATCAGCCTTCTTAAACATGTTAATTATTGACAGGTAATCAGTATCAGTTTAAGTTAACCATACATTTGTTGTAATTGTATTTTTGACTACTGCTGAAGAATGATTGAGATGATCACCTTTGTGATGCAGCGCATAACATGTTATTTAATGGGTGTGGTCATTAGACTTTAGATTAAATACCCCTGGCTATATTACTGTATCCCTGCTAATAGGCAAGAATTATGCAACAATTCACCATATTTCGATCAGGTCATATCAGGCCAACTGAAATCCATGCTCAGCTTTTTTATAACAGTAATCAAAATGTCAATAAACTATGTTTACATTCCCAGACATGCTGACTAGCCCTACCCACTCTACCCTTTGGAACAGACAACCCATTATTTCATCAGTACCAAACACTCCACAACCCACCGCTTGAATTATACAAAGCTGTCTCAACCATGTGTCTCTACCAAGCCAGAAACTATTTGGATGTTTTTACATTGCATTCATGTTGTACACACTTTTGTCCAAAGTGACTCACATCATCACAAACAGTTCAATCAATTTGTGATTCAGTTATTTGCTCAAAGATAGGCGTGCACATTAAGATAAATAGAACAAATGTATGACTTAACCAACCAAAAACAACAAAAAACTACCCTTTCCACCTCTTGATCTGGACAGCTGACCTCCATCACTGCACAGCTGTTTAATGGTTCAATGCATGAACCAACACATCGATGTCCAGGTATACTGACTGCACAGGATGTAGATAATTAGTAAGTGGTAACAGTACAAGTACTAGTTTGACAAATGATATTGTACCATTAGACAGTGATTCAGCTTTATTTCAACAGTTATTTCAGTGTCAATCATTCTACGGCTACCAGCTGCATCCATTTAGCTGATTTTAGCAAATGTTCTATTTGCCTGTAATCAGCCAAAACAAATGGCAACAACCTGTCCATGGGAGGCACAAAAGACACAGGAAGTGAGTCATTGTGGTTATCTGTTGCCTGTGCTTTGATGGGGTAGACTTGACAACCAGAGAACAACTTGATGGGGGTGGGGAAGGGAGATTCCTCTAACAAGTCAAGGGAGAAAAGTTAAGAAACCAACTTGGGCGGGTGTGGGGGGGTGAATTGCAGGGGCTGTAGTTGTAAAGCTGGATTTCTATATGATCAAAAACTTGTCAGAGTATTGTCCATCTGTGAAATAATTACTAAAAAGCACAAATGCATTTTTTTTTTTCTGTACTATTTTGCTCCACTTTAAATAGCATAATTACACCAGTAAGCCACAAATCCCTTCCTCATTCAGTGAAACCACCACACTGTTCTGCAAGATAACAAGCTGCTGGAAACAAAAGGAACCTGTGGCAAAGATAAAGAAACAGCTGTTTGAAACTGATCGGTAGCACGCATCACTCTCTCAACGACCATCTGCCACTCATGCTATGCTGCCAATATGCAGTACCTCAAACAAACAAGGTTAGAAGAAAACATCCCTGATGTTTTCAGTATTTTGCAGAGATGTAAAACAATAAACTTCAAATCCATGTAGTCCATATAGTTCTTTGTGTATGTGTGGTTGTGGGTAAGTGGGATAGTTTTAACAAAACTGTATCATAACCATACGAACTGTTGTCTCGATAACTTCAGGTTGTTGTTGTTTTTTTGACTTGCCGTCTTGCCAGGCTGCTTTAATGCATACAGTAACAATAGCTAGATTTGCTACAGTGACTTTACAGTCACAGAAAAATTATAGCGTCTTTGGCTGCTTTATACATGTCAAAAATGAGCAACATCTTTGTGAAAGTCAGGGGTGTGAAAAACCATTAACGAACAGACAGTTTGGAAACCCATGTGATTTGCAAACGTGTCCTTCTAGCTTTATCCAATGGCACATAACCGGCAATACACTAATTAACACGGGTCAATAAATAGACTAGTTCTGTGTGACCGGGAATACAGGAGAATGCATGCAATGCTTTGAGGTAATATTAAACCGCCTCTCTTTTTGCAGACTGTCAGGATTGAATAGCACAAGCCAGAGCTGCTGGGAGCGTTAATATGAGAGAATGGGAATGTGTTTACACCAAAGATGACGCCAACCACTTGCACGCATCCACAACCTGATCTTTCAATTCTTTCTTTCTCTTTTCACCTCCCTCTGTCCATCTCATTGTGCCTGTCAGTGTGATCCAACTGAAGCTTGAAACATGAATCTATCAAGACTTTAAGCTGCAACATTATATTTCGTAATTACAGCTGAACTGTGTGAGCATGGAGGGGACAGACACAGCAGTTTGCAGCAGGAAAGACTCCACGTTACACAATTGACTTGTGCAGAGCAAACTCCACTCAGCTCAACTAACACTGCCACTTATAGTATCTTAACCGGGCCCTTCTGATCCCATCCCAAGAGTATTTGGCCTGGACTAAAAGGAATTTGTGTTTTCCCCACGGGTCACAATGTGGCTCATTTCACACATTCCCCACAGACAAAAATGGCTGACAAACTTTTCCCATGATCTTCGTTTCCTCACTTTTTCTTCCTTTCACATATGCTTATTGACATAGAACTATTCAGTGTTTGAGAAGGTGGCAGAGAATATGAAACACTTTAGCTAACAAGGCATTTATTATCTTTGGCTGGATTAAGTATTTAGGAAAAGATGGAAGGGGAAGTCCAACTTTCACAAGTTTCCTGAAGACAGAGAAAACCATTTTCTTATTAATTTCTCCCTATCTCATTCAAACTGCTAACCTCAGCCCACAACTCTCTTAACTTCTCTCTTTCATTGCCTTTCCTCCCAATCCACTTTCTTTTTTTTTTCACATAGCTACATGTCATTAATATTTATTTTGATAAAGAAACTTTTCCACCTTCCTCATTTTACCCTCACACTTAGTCTTTCCATGATTGAGGGTGAACTATTTGGGCCGTCCTCATTCTCACAGTTTTGACATATTTCTGGCAACAGGCTGCAGGGAGGAGCTGAGGCTCGCAGCTATATAGAAGGGAAGGAAGGAACATAGGGAGAGGGAGGACGATGGAAAAAGGAGGAACTGGTAAAAAAAAAAAAAAAAAAAAAAAAAAGTGAGGTAGCAAGTGAAAAAGTGAGAGGAATGGTTGTGAAACTGTTCAGTGGAATGTCAGGATAACAGTGGACAAGTGAAAAGGCAGGCAAGTACCGGTACTCGTGAAAATGTGGGACTACGGCTAAAGAGACTCATCTGAAGCTAACAAGACCACATTGTGCACAAGGCAACCTGAATAATTACAGGAAAGTCTCCCTTTCATTTTTTGTTTACTTCTAAACTCAGTCAAAAGTATCCCTTCTTTGCACAAACATAGAATATGACCCAACTATGGTTAGAAATGGAGAAAAGATTTATATTAACCCGATCCAAAATCATCATATGATTAAATGCGGGCTGTGTTGTAAACAGATGCTGAATAAATAAGCACTTGTTCTTGAAATCAGAAGAGAGGCAGGCAGTCTGTGGCTCAAAGCGATCAGACAACATGACATTCAACCAGTCCTGTATTCTTTCGCTTTAATTTCTCTGACATGTCTGAGTATTATAGCCCTGATGCCATAAATTTGATTAGTGATGTCCTCAAAAGCATATGTTAACAAATATGAGAACAAGAGCTTCGAAGGAAACCATTGAGGCTGGGAAAAAAAAATGAGGGTCAAGGGAGACAGACGAGCTCATCTGTCTATCATGTTTTATTATGGCCTGGTATGTGTGTTGGGAAGAGGGGCGTGGAGACAGCCCGCCAGACAAAAGCTTCTGTTCACTAGTGTGCAACCACAGAGCAATTTCTGGATACACATCTCTTATGTCTTGTTTGGCTGCGTACAGTTTGGGTTTAGTGTCTTCTTCTCCGTGAGCTTCTCCCGCCACTCAAGAAGGAGCAAATTAGCCACAGCTGCCAGCTACAAACAGCGAGAGCTTGGCAGGCTTTTGACGAGGTTGTTTTGTAAGGAGAAAGGGGTTCGAGCGGAACAGGTGGTCACTGAGGGAGGAAGGAGGAGGCCAAAAAGGAGGCAAAGGGAGCAGAGGCAACCAAGTGTCAGGTTTCCACAAGGCAGGCCTTTCACAGCTGATTGGCGGAGGCACGACCTTCCAGGTTCAGAGGAGGCTTTGCAACAAAAAATTCCAACAGAGGAATGGCGTCTGGCCGCAGAATAGATTGCTGTTCTGAGGTGACATTGACTAGATGGTCTTGGAGTCAAGTGATGAGGAGTAAGAAAGTTGTATTTTATTTTGGTAACCAGTGAGAGATGCGGTGTGTGGGTGTTTGACATCATGTCTAATGACACTTACCTTGGATTGCTCAAGCAAAGCCAAGGGCCTCAGTCTGATGCCTGTGTTCCTGTATTCTCGACTTCTGTTGACAGAAAATAAAAACAGGATTGGGATTAATTTTATATTCTTTAAAAAAAATATTTTTTTAAATTAAATGAAACATTGTTAAGGCTAAAAATAAATCTGTCCTTATTATAACATCATGCTCTCTTACGCAATAGCAAACAATGTTTCAGTGTATCTCACACACACACACACACACACACACACACGCGTTGCGTTAAGAGGTGTGTCCCCATATGACACACATTTACTCATGGCATTCTTGCGTACATGCTCAATGGAGATTTCGGGACCAATCAGAGCCTTAAAAGGCTTTAATAATTAACCAAGCAGTGGTAGCAGGATTGCCCCTGTTAAGTAATGATGCAAAACTCCCTGCAAGTCAATAAAGCCAGCTACTTCCTACAACTACCCAGAATCCAATTTAGTTTGCTTAAAGCAAATCCAGTTCCAGAGGAATTGAAAAAGGAAATGTTCTCTCAAATATGCACATGAATTCTTTAGCTCGAGTGACGACTGAAAAGTATAAAACACTGTAGTATAAGAGCATAAATGGGCAACCATAGAAGCCAATGTAGCAATACAATGTAGTTGTTGCAGTGTCGTTCGTCACTTGGATTCGAAGTGTCACTCAACATGCCGAGTGACTCTTACTTCTACCCGCTGTAACTAGCCCAACAGCCCACAGATCTTGCTGGGTTTATTGTGTCAAGCAACCGGCATATTGTGAAACAAAGCCTTCTCCTGTCAGTCGCAGTACAAACAGAAATGATATATGGACAGACAGGTATCTACCGGCGGGAACATGTCCCTCTGGAGGAAAATTCTTCCGAGACAGCCTCTCCAACCCCATCATTAACTTCCCCCTCCCCAATACCCAAAGCTCAATAAACTAAACTGCTAATTAATTTGGTGAAAATTATGCCAATTAACTGTTTTTGAGACAAAGACAATTTCTAAACAGAAAGGTTTTAATAGCTGTGTAATGTGATAGAGAGAAAATGAGTAGACGCGCTCCTTAAATCCATTAAAAGATGCAAAGCTTGTAAAACACTAAGTTCCCCCCCACCCCCCAAGAATGCGCTGTTATTGATTGCTGTTTTGAATAAGTCTCATACTGAAATAGATGGTACATAGCTGAGATAAATGCTAGCCAGTATGTGGTTGTCATTATGTTTGTGTGGGGAGAGCAGCTGTGTACACTCTCCAGCTCATACTCTTGTTACAGAGACGTATTAATCAGACTGCTGTGTCAGGAGTCATTCATGTACAGGCTGACTGACATTTATCCAAAAGGTAGAAGGAGCAATCAAAAGGAAATGTGAGATAAGAGTGAGTCTGGGTCACGGCAAAATCAGATAACGGGTGTGGCATCTGTAACTTTTTATGTGGGAGATTTTTTTTAAAGTTATTGCTCTAATGTCCAGATCTATGATGCAATAAAAAACAATAATAAAAAAACATGGCATCATGAAAGTAAATTTATTTTTTTACAATGGCCGTATCAGATGAAACAAACTTAAAAGACAAGAAATAGGTCACTCCACCTTCCCCACTAAATATCTTTGCGAGACCGTACGGAAAAACATACGCAGGTATTGCAATAAGGTGAAATGTGGTCACCAATAGGAGGGGAAAACAAATACAAGCACACACGTGAGTAGAAATACCACAGCACGGGTCCGCGACGCAGATCACGTCGCTCGCCTCTGTGCTGAGTGGGAGCAGTTCAGAGCACGGCCCCACCCTGGCCTCCAGTCTCTCTCGCTTTCTCTCACACACACACACACATTCTTACACACACACACACACACACACACACGCGCACCCACACACACACACACACACACACGCGCACACACACACACACACACACGCACGTGCACACACACACGCACACGCACACATTCCTTGATAGAACGGTCAGGCCAGCTGGAAGGGAGCCCAGCCGCTCCCCACGGTGACTAACTCCAAAGAAATGTCCTCTTTCTCTCAGAGTCTGACTCCAGCTTCAGTCTATGCCGCCCACCCTGCACGCTGCTTGTGTGCCTACCATTGCCCCCCTCCCCCCGACCCTCCACCCCTCCCAGGTTCTGCTCAAATAAGCAAGAACACCACATTCAGTCAGGTATGCGCACTTACTGGCATCATGACACACTCACTCTCTCTCTCTCTCTCTCTCTCTCTCTCTCTCTCTCTCTCTCTCTAATGCACACTGAGAAGTAACGCCGCATGTAGCGAGAAAATCCCCGTTTCAATGTCCATATTACCTTGATCAGCATGACAAGAATTGTCATCGTCATCATTTTAGTTGGCTCGTTTTGTGCACTTGGTGGATGTAGCACGCAGCACTTTCATCCCCACTCTAGGCCTCTCTGCTGTCACTTGAGGGCACATACCTGGGCTGCCTGACCGTCGTAGCTTGAAATCAGGTACGTCACAAAGCACTGAAACTGATCAAAGTCTGCCTCGAGTCAATCTGTCAAATCAATTGCCAAATCCACTCAATTTGTCAAAAAATAAATAAATAAATATGGGAATAGTGGGACTGTGATGACAGTTCAATTGTACTTGTATCACTCACAGAGGTGCTGGTGAGTGATAAGATTTGATTACGAGCAAATAAAATGACCTAAAGAGGACATAAAGAGGGAGAGAAGAGTAGTGGCCAAATCAACCTTGTTGTCAAAACAGAATAGACTCCCTGTTCCCGTTGCTGCATTATGCTTTGGCACAGCAAGTACAACAAATACAAAGAGACCCAGCAGGGCCTGGCCTTCAGTCCCGCCTCAGAAAAGCAGATAGGACATGCATGTGTGACGCATATGAAAGGAATGAGCATCAAAATAAATGGTTCTTTTCTGCACGCCATAGTCCACATAGCCTTGAACCAAACCACAAGGCCTGCATAAGACCAAAGCCTGCCCACTGACGCCAACTTGGCCTGCTGCTGTTTAAACCATTGTGACTTTGGCAGGAGTTAGTGCAACAAATGGAAAAACTGAAGAAAACTCTTAAAAACGTCTTCTCTAGTTTTTACGAGATCACAAACAACACCAGGGGGTTTGCGTTGACATCATTTTTCAACTATGCCTCGATTTTTATTGAAATACATTTTTCAGACTAATGTTCTCAAAAGGACAGAAACAGAAATGTACTGTACAGAATGAGGCGGTAAGTACCAGATAACTGGCTCGTATCATGACTTACTGACCGCTAGACATCCAAATGAGGAGCGTCCTACTTTGGATTTCCTCTCCCAAGGGTCCCACAATTTTTTTTCCATGTGAGCAAATTCTTTACTGGGAGTTTTCCTTCCTTCTTAATAAGTGCATCACAAATGGCTGCAGTTGTGGGCCTTCAAATCCCACTGAGACAATACAAGTGATGTACAAAAACCATAACTTGACATTTAAAAGAACAAAGTAGTAACATTTTTGCAACAAATGAAACGGAACGTTTTTGCAATTCTGTCCTGAAATGAGAAGCGATCCTGGATCGGGGCCCACAAACGGTTTCAGCGCCGAGAACATTGAGCAACGAACACAGCAATCATTAGGATTGATGAGGAGCCCCGGAAAGTATGTTCTGCTTCGGGACGTATAGAATAACTCAGCTGAAGATGCAAATCTTTAACTGGCATAACTAGTTGTTCCAATGTGAAAGAAAGAGGACACTTCTGCCACGTAAATAGAATAGAGGCTTACTCGCACCCATAGCAGCCTTATAGAGGCCATGTCATGTAACTGCCCAGCTTTAACGCAATTTAATTTGGCAATTTATTCAGGGTTAGTTTCAGTCTCCCACAGCTGCTGTTTAAACAAGAACCAATGCACGTCCGTTGACGGTGCAGGGGACAAGAAGGTTAAGAGGAGGGCCAGTTGGCAAGCATAGCAGCAGAATGTGTATATATATAGACAAAAGACATCCTTAGCTGTAGATCTTGAAGCATAAGCAGAGCGTCAGTATGTGTATTGCTACCGAGCATTTCGACACGAGTAGTGCAGAGTTTGTTTAGAGCAAGAGAGCGTGTTGGATGGTGGCGAGTGCCATCCTTGAGTTCCTTGTGCCAGATAAAGAAAAAAAAAAAAAAATCTAAACAAAGCTGAATGTATTTCTAAATTTACATTCCAACCCCTCCCGTTCGGAAATGTTGGGCACCTCACGCCAAATAGAGTTTCAGTAACAGATGCTGCGTGTCATTCCGTGCACAGGGGAACACAACAGTATTGTTTTTTTTGTGTGTGTGTATGTGTGTGTGTGTGGGGAGGGAGGAGGGGGGGGGGGGGTTGGCGTACAGGTTAGACGGCAGGAGGCAGGTGGACTGCGCTGCGCCGCAACAGCCACTTCACATTTATCATTCTTGGATAGTTTCCGCATAGCAGATGTTTGGAGGAGCAGTGGTGGAAGTTAATGGCTTAATCAGAAAGAAAAAAAGAAAAAGATTCACACCCTTTTCGTGTCCCATGCTTGGCGCTGCAATACACAAGTCTGAATTGCATACATGTGCATGGGTGTGACTTACAGGGGTATTATTTGATGACTATTTCTTCGTACCTCTCAAGTCACTATTTCTCAACAACAAGGCAAGCAATAATAATGATAGGCGCTCTGCAGAGAACAGCGAAGACATGATGAAAAATTCCAAACCAGCATTAGATGAGCGAGAAGGGAGTGGCTGCTGGGTGGATTGCTGAGAAAAACTTTCTAAAAATCGCACACTGCAGTTAAATGTTTATTTTCATCTAGAGGGAAACTAAACTTCCCTCACTGGAACT
Source organism: Brachyistius frenatus (assembly GCF_029030835.1). Classification (NCBI taxonomy): domain Eukaryota; kingdom Metazoa; phylum Chordata; class Actinopteri; family Embiotocidae; genus Brachyistius; species Brachyistius frenatus. The sequence goes on from NW_027210616.1 coordinate 5,448,146, forward strand.
CGTGTATCTACAAATTTGCTATTGTTTTATTCAACCAATCTCTAGAAAGGTGGCCTTTCAGTGAGTTTGGTGGAACATCAGGATGTCCGAGAGCACAGCTTGGCTTCTAAATGAGTGTCAACTGTGAAGAAAAAAATTAAAATTTAAAAAAAAAAAAATCTATAGATTGAGCACAATCGCCCTTCTCTTCTTTCAGCTTATCGAGAGCATCCACCTCCCTCTTTTTGCAAACCCATGCTGTCCTTCCTTCTAACCACCCACTCAACAAACCCAGAAGGAAATGGCAGAGGAAGTGTGCTAGAGACCAGTTTCCTTAAGTTTCACACTGGCACGTATGAGTCACACCGCACAACGGTGCAGCAACATGCAGAGGCTCTGCTAAAGCACGGTGATAAATATCTTGACGCGCTCAATTTCAGACTCCAAACAGTCACGAGGCATGTCCTTTTCCTCACGCCTCTAAATATGCCGTTTCTCACATGGGTGTCAAGTACAACAAAATCAGCCCGAGTGACACCGAGTGCTGCCAATGTCAGCGAGGATGACTGAGCATAATTTAACTAATAAAGCTTTTTTTTTTTTTTTTTCCCCCCACAATTTCACAGTGTGGTTTTTAGAATTCCAAAAGGTTTACATTACTTCAGGGGACAACATAATGTCGCCTCTGTGCTGCTGCGTCGGTGGACAGTGCAGGTATTTGGACAAACAGTGTCCGCCCTCAGCCAAGATGAGGCCCCGTTTTAAAACCAGCGATTCAGCTACAGGCAGTTAGTAACAATTTTCAATGTTTCAGAACTTCCTATATAAATTATGTTCCATGTATATTGTGTCAGCTCAAGTCCACACCCTCACTTAGAGCAGAATTTGACACCTGTAATCATACACTAACTTCACACCACATGGTCGCCAAATAAAGATGTGAATTTCTGAAATTCAAGAATCACTAAACATGTTTTAGATTAAATATTACCCTCAAAACTTAAGACTTTTTTCTTTTTAGCCCTGTCTCTTCCAGAAGTGTCACCATCAATCACCTTGAAAAGAGCAATTTGGGGAACGCCAGACATTTACAGCGGTGGGGCACACAACACGGGCCGAGTGCGCGTTGTAAAAAAAGACTGTACAGCAAAGAGCAGCTCTCCCTAACACGCCTCTCAACGGACTTTTGGGTGTGGCAGGAGGAACTGCGGAGGGCAACTGCACGTAGTGAAATTTGACTTCCAACTGAGATTCAACAAAGGACTACGTCCAAGCTTTTATATCTGCTTCCTCCTCGACCTAAACATACATCGTATCTAATTCAGACCCGACTACGTGGAGCGATTTAACTTTAAGACCACACCTGAAAAAAATTGCATGAGGGTTTTACCAATTATTATTTTTTATTTTTTTTACTACAGGCAGAAAAAAAAAAAAAAAAAAAAAAAAAACTCCATCTTTTGGGTTTGTAAAATGTGTTTTTCTCTTTCTCCAAATGAGCAAAGTCGTAGCTCTCCCCCCCCCCCCCCCTCTATGCCTCAAACCTGGTTCCAATTAGCTTGTCTTTCCAAACCACTACATTCCATTAACCCCCCTCACCTCCCACCCTACCCATCCCCCCTCACTAACTCACTCCCTGACTCTCTTCCCCCCCCCCCTCCCCAGCACGCCCTGGCCGGGAGCCCGGGTTAAGAGACCCAAGGTAAAACAGAGAAGGAGAAGTCCCTCTCTGTCTGAGACTTTAAAAAGTAAAGTCACAAAAGCAAACATACGTGCCTTTCGAATCAAGCAGCAGAGATGGGTTTCAACTTTCTGTTACGCAACACAAACTGAAGAAAGGAACGTGCTGTTCAAAAACAGATTTCTAACATTTCAAGACATGTTTATCACATTCCACAAAAGCAGCTTGCATTATATATATAAAAAAAAAGAGGTACACGCATGATATTTTCATTGATCCATAAAACTGGTAAATGTACAACTCTCTACATAATAGTGAATAGGCAGAGGAAAAGTTTTGATCAATACTTTTCATTCTGCCGGCACCCCCTTGAAATTCCATGAAGGACCTTTTGGAGGTTCCCGGAAGGACCCACTGCGACGTGCGTCTGCAGCGTGTATGGTTTCTTTCTTTTTTCTTTTTTTTTCTGGCTGTAAAGGGTGTGCCTCTGTGAGGAGACAGCAAAGCAAGAAGGAAGGGAAGAATTTTTTTTTTTTTAAAAAGGAAAGGGCGGAGGGAGGTGAAGGAGAGGGATCCACACCCAAGTCTGTTGCTGCAGGCTATCAATAGGAAGTACCTTTACTTTTTAAACTTCACAAGTCGTAGGAAACCACCTCTGGACAGATAATAGAAACACCTGGGCGAAAACATCAACACACACAACCTGACTCTATCATTCTACTGTCTCTTCCACATAACTTTCATTAACTGTGTGGGATATTCCACTTCTGTAAAATAAAAAAAAAGTTTGCGATCCTAAAGGCGATAAAGTAATGTGTATGCAAAGGGCGTCCACATTGCATAGCAATCAAATCACTATGCAAATAAGAGTGATGTTTTTTTACCTCATATTTTGAAAGGGACTAAAACCATTTCAGAAGACCACACACACATTATACAAAATTAAATTCAGACAACCTCTGTTAAGGGAAAAGTGAAGTGCGCAACTCCAGTCAAGCGTCTGCATTCATGTGGTGGTTGTGGGTACACACCCACTTCTCCAGTACTGCACCATTTTCAATAAGATGACAAATTTCATGAAGATTTTCACTCACAAAAAAAAACCCACTGCCACTTTACACCAAATCATAACAAACAAGTACCAATAGAGTCTTTACACATAACTTCCCTCCAGCAAAACTTCCCCTTAGCACAAACACCGTAGGATAACACGGGAGATAAGCACATGTAATAAAATTGGACCAAGTGACTGTACTCTTACTACTGATACACACACACACTAACTTCAAGGGCCTGTTGTGTGTAGTACAGGAATGTCGGACAGACAACAGACACTTTTGCAATTCAGTAGTTTAAACTTTGGCCGAGTTACTACAAGTGATTTAGAAATTTTGCACCACAGTTTAGTTAAATTAAAGCACAGCTGGCAAAGTTCAGAAACCAATAAAACAGAAAAATACATTCAGTCTGAGCTCAGAAAAGAAAAAAGAAAAAGAAAAAAAAGTGTGAATCTTTACCTTTGGGCAGTCTTTGCGCCCAAGAAGCCTCACACCAGCCTGAGCATCCTTGGAAACTCCGCTTCTCCTCAGCCCAAGTAAAGCACTTTCACACCGTCTCAACTTCACAGTCTCTTTTTCTATTTCTCGTTCAACTAGATTTCCAGGGCGTTTCCTTCCACCGACTCTCTCCCTCCCTCCTCTGCTCCGAGTTGATTTTATCCTCTCTCTTTTTTTTCTGTGTGGCTGCTCCACTGGGCTGAGCAGAGTGGTTGGATAGGGAGCTGGGTAGGGCTCCTGGTTCACAGAGGGAGGGGACCTGTGCGAGGGAGTGGTCCTCAGCAGTTGTGAGACCACCCACTGTTTCACATAGAGGCCTCCAATGACAAGTAACAGGAAAGGTTCTGCTGAAAGAAGAAGAAGAAAAAGAAAGAAATTAAACTTACAGTATTTCATGGTACCATACGTATATCATCAAAAGATCTAACAGTAGTTAGTGATTTTAAACAGTTTTTCTTCACGAGTATGTATACAGTTTATGTCAGTAAAATAAACATTTTAAGCAAATATCTCTAATGTTTCTGGCATGGCGTTGGAGATTTTGTTATGCAATACAAATTTTGACAGCTTAAAAGTTTTTTTTTTTTTTTTTAGCTATATTGCATGGAAGTGTTTTTTTTATAAAAAATTTAGTTTGTGTTTCCCATTTCAGCGTAACATTGAAGTACACAGAGTAACACACCACAAAATGGGTATCATACGATAGACGATGACACAAACGGCTCATTACAGGATTTAAATTGCTCCACACAAACTGACACAAAGTTATCATTAACATAATGACTCAGGGGTGAGGCCTTTACTTAACATACAAAAGGCAAAGTGTCTGTTTACGAGACAAGAATTTATTTAAGTATTTTTGTTTTAACAAAGCCCACCCTGAACCTGAACTGCCATAACTCTACATAGTATATTAAATTACTTCATTTATTTTTTGGGATTTTAAAATGTATTCAAGATTTTTAAAAATCTGGAATACAGAATATGGGCTGCTATTTTCCTCCACACTGCCATAAGCAGAAACAGCAATTAAAATAGTAATCACTGTAATTATCAGGAGCAACTTTGCAGCTTCATTTTGTTATAGTCCGTGTCACGTGAAAGATTTTTGAGGTGAAACTTCAGCTAATGTCACAGGCACTGCTCCTCATATACCCTACTGTTATTTCGAGTATTTTAAAAGTACTTTACAGCCACACGCTGATTGCATCTCTCCGGTCTAATGCGGGGCAGCCAAAGTAAATAACTCATTTTGAACTTCTAAAACAAAACATTCAGAGTCACAGATCACAGTTATGCCGTGTTTAAAGGGTGGGAAAATAAAAGAAGAGATGGCATGATAAATTGCTCAGGCAGTCAGATTGGGTGGGGCCTCAGACAAATTTAGTCACCAGGATTACAGGTGTAAACAGAAGGCTCATAGATGAAAAATGTTTGGTAAATCATGAATTCAGTAACGAAAACAACGTTTTGAGAGAAGTGACTTTCAACCTTTTTTGTTGTTGTTTGTCTCGTGCACAAGCAGCTGTGACACCATGTCATATCAATTTAAACGTGTTCATTTAAAAAAAAAAAAAAAAAAAAAAAGTTTTTTAAAGTGGACGTTATTCAAGTGTTAGTACAGCAGTGGATATAGAGCTTTGCTGGTTTGTTTGTTTGTTTAAGTTTGGATGTGTATTACAATCACCTAGAAGCTGAGCATTACATCCACTTATCCATCTGCTTAATGTGAGTCAGTTCTCACTGGTACACAGTACAGGTGTTATGCAGAGTTCTGCCTATCTGCCGAAAACTGCATGCACCTCGCCACAGCCAAAGAGAAAACTACCAATCATTGTTTTTAAACAGGAGGGTGAATCATTGCAATGTAATCTTTATCAAATTTTTCAATGATGATAAATGATCTGAATTCTGTAGTTGTTTTGAACATTCAGGGTCATCAATGTTTGTTTTTTTTAGACTCAGTAGTGGCATTTTCTTGATATGTCTGAAATGCACAAGGTTTCCTTGATTAAACACAATACTTCCACTATATTGTGACTAATATATATATATATATATATTTTTTTTAAATGTGTGTTTAAAAGTATAATTTAGGATTCCAGATTATTAAATGGATAGTTATATTAAGTTTGTAAATGCAGACAAATAATTATGGGGTGTAAAATTCATGCAGTCAAAGTTGATCAATAAAAACGTGCCGATTAAACCATTTGATTCCGTGAAAATCTCAGATCTGAAGCGAAATTACTGCGCGATAAGGGGAGCATGCATTATTCCGCAGAGCTGATTGTTACAGCAAAGTACTGCATACTATTGCGTCTTAGATCGTTATAAAAATTGATTAAATACAGTTTACCAAGACAAAACAGCCCAGGTTATGTCCCGATCAAACCATTTGATTGACGGATCTCCAGAAATAAAGTTCAAGCGTGAATGCAACATTAGCGCCACTGCTAACGGGGATGTTAAGTCAGCATCAACAAAACGCACCTGCGATTGCGATTCAGTTTTTGCCCTCCAAAAAATGTCCAGTGCCCGCTGAATTTTCGATACCATCAAATATTCACACAAATGACCTCTCAGCTGTTTCTCTGCAGTTGGTGTATGGAGACGGCTGAACGCACCTGTGGTCAGCCAAATGCTGCTGCTTCCTGTGTCCGTTTCATTTTACAGACTTCGTTTCAAATTAAAAGCCATTGTTTGTTTCAAATTAAAAGCCCACTACTGTTTCATACACGGCCCAGCCAAATAGCAGGTTTTACCTCGTCTTTGTACTCCAAATAAAAAAAGGAAACTGTTGTCACCTCTATTTGATAAATCTTTGTTGTGAATATCAGGTAATGTCTTCAAATATTTTTTGTTCACTGTTGAAAGTCAGAATGTAATACTTCATGATTTGCTGATGTTGGCGGATACACCCACCAATTTATGAGTACTGGAAGTGCTGACACAATTTTGTTTCCCCTTCCACCACTATAAGCTAACCACATACTTTTAGTTATTTCAGCCATTTACCCATTGTTGTAATTCCTGCATTTTACTTCATATTTTTAATCAAATGTTTGTTTGTTTTTTTGTTTTTTGTTTTTTTTCCTTTAATTAGCTGAGGGAACAGCGTACTTTCAGGCAGCTGCAGAAGTGGCCCCGGGGGTACCAGTACACCTGGTTGGAAGTAGTGATGTGAATATATGATATGATATATTGTATACAACCATCCATTTGCAGATGGGATGTCATGTTGGTTGTGGATGTATATGCATATAGAGTAAATGTGTTTTAATGTTTGATTTGATTATTAATCAATTTGAATATTGATTTCCTGCTACTGCACATCATGCATATCCTCATGTGTTGTTTGCTTGCTATTGTTCTTATTTTCGTTATTGAATGCTTGCTTTTATTGCTTAATTTTTTTTATTCATTTGCATACAAATCTACATTGCTTTTCATTCTGTCTGATGTTGTGCAGCACTTTGTTCAACTTTTGTTGTGTGTAAATGTGCAACATAAATAAATTTGGCCTAACTTGGCTTAATGTAAGTATATGTTCTTCTTCACCTCTGACACCAATGTACAGCGTCCTTGAAGTAGCCCTTTTGTCCTTCTTCATATGTCACACCCTTGCTCAGTGATGTGGAATAGCAAACATTAAAGGAGGAGAGCATACCCAGAGGAAGTTATTGTGTTGCTTTGTGGAGAGCAAACAGGGAGTGGTACACGCACACTTGTAAATGTGCGCATACACATATCTTAATATTGCCACATCCCATCACAGTGAGTCAAGAGAGCTCAGATTCAGTTTTGTCCCAAAAACGGGGTGCAGCTCTCCTACCAAAAGAAGACCCATGTGCGTAGTTGACAGTAACTGAGTGCATGGTGAGATAAAAGTGAAGGAGTAATCCCAACCATGTGCAAGATAAACAAATATCCTGAAGAATTCTGTATGAAGTCAGGTATTTCTGTACTCTTTGGACCACAACAGTGTTTTAGATAATCTATTTGAAATGGCATTCAAAATTTTTTAATAAAAATATAAAACATGTTACTGCAGGGCTCATAAAGTCTCGAAAACAAACTGTGTGAATGAGTTAACAACATGGATTATTATGATTTTATTGACTGCAGAGATTATTTATAATGTTTACATATTTAATGCAACCCTGTGGTGCTTATCTGCAGAATACAAATTTTGGATCACAGATTATCTTCTACACACAAAGTGTCCCGCTATTGTACCTGCTTGCTCAGTCCTTTTTGCCACTGAGGTGTGGCTCTTATTGCCTCCTGTAATGTGCCCGCATGTGAACAGCAGGACTCTTGTCCAAACTGTGCGGCGGTGTTTTCAGCGGGCATTGAAGGTTTATGGACTGTGATTATGCAGTGTCACTGTCGCTTAAGAACTTGTTCTTACACTGATGAGGTGAATCCAGTTAGAGGCCTAAATTACTTAATGATAAGTAGTATCTGTATTAAATTTAAATCAACTCACAGCAGGAGCTGGGTGAGTTCAAAAAAACAGTAAAGCAAGTTCGAAAGTTTTGTTTGAGACAACTACCCCTTTAACAATGCCATCCTGCTTAAGCGCTGGTACCTTTTGTGGAATATTTAACAATTCCTTCATTGTTTTTGAATTATTTTACCCTGTTTTTATATGTATGTGATATATCAGCTTTTTGTAATTTATAAGCATATTTACTTTAATTTCATTGTTGAAATACTGAGAGTTTGCAACAAATGATACATTTTAAGAATAACTTTCTTTCCAATTCATTCACCTTCATTAATCTAATGATTGGCAGACATGACTCTGAAAGCATGTCTGTGTTTACACATCATGTAAACTGGTTACCTTTAATTTGAAGTAAGGTGACATAATAGTGACATTTAATTCAAATGTATTTTTTAAACAGATATTGATGGATTTGTTGAGGGTCATAGTATGTAAATATAAATCCTGGCACAGTGTGTATTGGGAAAGTTATTTCAATTATAAATGGTTTGGTGCAGAGTGTGTGGGAGAATTAATGTCATAAATGGCAACGCTCGTTTGGCTCTCTAGTCCAAAGATATAGAAGCAAAATGTCTCGTCTTTTGCAAAGTTCACAGTGTGCCCAAATTTGTTTCCATGAAGCAAACACTTCTGCTTTTTTCTCAGGCGTGAGCACTTATTCTGACTAGTGGTTTATCAGTGGCACAATGTTATCTTTTTTAGGATAATGGTACTAGAGGCAACAGTTCAACACGTTTAGATCGGTTAATGGTAAAATGTTTTTTTTCTTCTACTAAAAGAAGGAGAGAAGTGAAAGGGACAAATGTGGCGTTCTTGAGGAATTCAGTAAATTTAGGTTCGAGAGGGGAAGACATTTAACAGCTTCTTCAATTCTGAGAAAGGTTTGTCTTTCAACACCTTCAAATCATGCTTTCTATGTTTAGTTCAATGGACTTCCTTTGTCTTTGTGGTTTCCAGTTAAGAATGTACCTGTGACAACAGAATATTTGACATCGACGTTTTTTAGCTGTAACAATTTATAATTTTTCAATAACTTTAATCATTCAGAATATTAATTACATCAGGTTGTCACTTTCAAGTCTGGAGGAATAGAGATATTCCTACTAATTATTTGGGGTAAATAGAAAGTCAGTTGAACAAACAGCTAGTCACCGTAGATATTTATGATCTACAATTAACCAACAAAAAGGTTCAAAAATGTTTTAATTTGTTGTTGTAATTGTTGTGAAGCGCTTTGTGACTTTGTCTGAGAAAGGTTCTGTATTAAAAAAGAAAAAAGATTAGAAAAACAGTGAAACTGAACTACTCACAAATCAATGCCTTTGGATCAGTACATAATCTATAACTATTTGTAGTTGCTGTACATGTGCAAATGATTGGGGCCTAAATAATGAAACACAAACAATGATAGGATGTAAGTACATATGTTTTCACAAGATACCAGTAGCTCTTACATGCAAGTCAAGACGCAAACGTTTCTATTGTTAGAACACACATACAACTTTGAGTCTTGAATGTGCAGAGAATATGACCTCCTTAGCAGTTATCTGCCTGAAAGAGTGTTGTCATCCAATAAAATAAAACAATACTATGTTTCACAGAAAATTAGTCAGTCAGACTACATGCACAAAAAGGTTTTAACATTTTCTCTCATCTACACCCACTCAGGAAGTATTTCTAAACAATTTCTCAACACGGATTCATTAGATTAGATTAGGTTAGATTAGACTTTATTAATCCCAGAGTGGGGAAATTTTAATCTATGAGAAACCCATCCATCAAAGTTCTGTAAAGTTCTCTATTCACTAATATAAATTGAAATCTCAAAGCTCTTGCTTTTCTTTTTATGATATTTATAATAATGTATTGGTCTCATTTCCTCCATATATCACTTTAAATGAATCAAATGTAACAGTGTGTAAATATGAACTGTACCTATGAAAAAAACTGTGTCTGTCAGCACAGTGTCAAGAGCATGGAGGAGATACCAGGAGACAGGCCAGTACACCAGGAGACGTGGAGGGGGCCGTAGGAGGACAACAACCCATCAGCAGGACCGCTATCTGCTCCTTTGTGCAAGGAGGAACAGGAGGAGCGCTGCCAGAGCCCTACAAAATGACCTCCAGCAGGCCACTAATGTGCATGTTTCTGCTCAAAGTGTCAGAAACAGACTCCATGAGGGTGGTACGAGGGCCCGACGTCCACAAGTGGGGCCTGTGCTTACAGCCCAACACTGTGCAGGACGATTGGCATTTGCCAGAGAACACCAACACTGGTGCAGTGGGCCTTGAGTTCCTTCTGATGCATGACAATGCTAGGCCTCATGTGGCTGGAGTGTGTCAGCAGTTCCTGCATGATGAAGGCATTGATGCTATGGACCGGCCTGCCCGTTCCCCAGACCTGAATCCAATCCAGCACATCTGGGACATCATGTCTCGTTCCATCCATTGACGCCACGTTGCACCACAGACTGTCCAGGAGTTAACTGATGCTTTGATCCAGGTCTGGGAGGAGATCCCTCAGGAGAACATCCGTCGTCTCATCAGGAGCATGCCCAGGCGTTGTAGGGAGTGATACAGGCACATGGAGGCCACACACACTACTGAGCCTCATTTTGACTTGTCTTGAGGAATTTCCACAGAAGTTGGATCAGCCTGTGATCTGATTTTTCCACTTTTATTTTGAGTATGATTCTGAATCCAGACCTCCATGGAATAATGATTTTGATTTCCATTGATCATTCTTATGTTATTTTGTTCTCAACACATTCCACTATGTAATGAATAAAGATTTTCAACTGGAATATTTCATTCATTGAGATCTAAGATGTGTTGTTTCAGTGTTCCCTTTATTTTTTTGAGCAGTGTATAATGTAGACATTAGGAAAATGTGCTAAATATTTTGCAATATATATTTTTTACAAACGGAACCTCCTCTTACTGTCACTGCTTTGTGGCAGTTCACTGAAGTTGAATACTAGGATATGTGGGAATGGGTGTGTTTCCTGGTCCTAGGTGTGTCAGCCAGTGTGAACCAGCGCAAATAACTTGGCTCAGACGCGCGATGAGTCACAGGCCATGACTACAATGAAAACAGGGCAGCTCAGACTGCAGAGAAGAGTAAAATCAAAGGATTAGAAGGGGATGGACAGTTGACTGTGTGTGTGTCTGTGTGTGCGCCTGCACATGATTGCTTGTGTGTGTGCGACTGTGTGTGTATGATTAATATCTCCCACAGGATATGGGAAGTCACGTGGAACTGGCCTGAGCAAAACTGTAACTTGTGATGATAGATAGATAGATAGACAGTTACTTTATCAATCACACAAGAGGAAGGATATGTTTAAAGCAAATTCTATCAAATTCAGTTGAGCAACTGTTTGGCTCTGCCCACAGGTACAGGAATGGGTGTGAGTTGCACATTTGATTGTGTAATGCAGATTTAATGATTTAATCCCACATCGGAATCAACGTTTTCCAGCCACATTTCAGTCTGTAACCCAGAGTGTTTTGAAGACAAGTTAAGAAGAGAGAAAATTCTTGTGTGAAACTGAAAAAAAATGTTCCAATTATCAAACAAAATTCTTTCCTAAATTCAGACAATGAAAGCAGTGTACTTGGCAAAAGGCCTGTTTGCATGAGCCATCAAGATAATTTGCAGGCGCATGAGATACAGTGGAGGAGTTTATTCCAAAACACATTTTATAGTGCAACTCCATGTTTGCTGCTCTTTGTTCTCGGCCTTATCTCTTCTTACTTTTTCTTTTTCTGCATGTTTACTCCAAGAGACTACTATACCCTACCCTATAAGTAGGGTGTAATCAGTGACTAAAATATTATATAAAATAAAATAAATAAAAGATCATATCTATAAAATGCTGATTTACTTACTGACTTATTTATGACCTTTGTTCTGAACTGAAGGCAAAGCAAAGCCCGGGCGTAGCTTTCGCTGTCAGCGATCCCAAGCAAAATAGGGATTTGCATAAACAGCAAACAAAGTCAAAACGGCTCCTTGCACTCAAACTGATCTTGTTTGCTGCATTTGTGCTTTGAAAATGTCAATAAACTTAAGTCTTTTAACAGTTCAGCTTGCATCTGGAGAGATTGTCAAAATCAGGCAGTCACTACACAAACCAGATTGTGTGCAAAATAGAAGAGTTCTTTGTAACTTCATTAGATTTCTGCACAATGCAACATTGTCAATATTGTGTCAAGTGTTTTGCCAACCAATGCTGAAGACAGTCAGATAAACATGGTCAAAGAGGCATTGTCAGGATTAAAGAATGCCAAAGGAAATGTGCATCAAATTCAGCTCGGTTTTTTTTTTTTTTTTTTTTTTTTTTTGATGAATGAATGCATTATTGTAGAAGATGAGTCAAAAAGTCTGCATAAATAAGTAACACAAATATTGGTTCTGCTGTCAAACTTTCCCACTGCTGTTTCAAGTTTAAGTAATACAAATGCAACTTCTTTTATCTAATTTCTTTTATTTGATATTGTCTGTTTGTCTTTGTATTATTGCTTTCAAAATTAGTGGGGGGAAGTAAGTACATTTCCTTAGATACTGTGCTTACATACAAGTTTGAGGTAACTGTACTTTACTTGAGTATTTCCATTTGATGCTACTTGACTTTCATTAGATTAACACATCACAGGGCCTGCTGGGTTGAAAATAACCCCAATTCGGGTTATTTTGGTTACCCGGCGCTGGGTCAAAAACTCAGCAATGGGTTATTATAAAGCGGGGTTGGATTAAGTATTTGACCCATCATGTTGGGTTATATTTTCTACCCAAAAATGGGTAAAAAATTACTACTTTGTTGAATTAAAGCTATCAAAAAATGGGTTAAAAAAATACAGCCCAAATTCTGGGTTGTCAGTTACACTTAAAAAATTATACTGTATTTCAGTTGACTTCTGAATTAAAAGATGCATCAATAAAATAAAATAATTATGAAATTATGAAACAAGCACATCCTTTCCAAACTATTCTTTTACTGCCTCAAGCAAGCAATATAATCATAACAAATTTAACATTACAATACATTTAATTATAAAATGAATACAATGGTATTGAAATATGTGAAATTAATTTAATGTTCCTCACACCAAACTTTCTTTTGGCAAACAATTGCACATTAAATATAAAAATTACCACAAAAAGCAAGGTTTCCTTTTCATGGATTAATTTGTCATTAACAATATTTTGTTTTTGATTTTCACAAACCATGAGGATTTGCATATTGAACCAGGGAGTAACACTGATCGGCGCCCCAACATCAGAACATATGGGCACTGCTGTCGCTCTGCTCCGGTCGTCAATCATGTTAGTTCCGATCTGAGAAAAAGAAGACTCTTAAAAGTTGTTTCAACAGGTTAAACACCAAACCACTCCTCACTTTACATAAATGACAAGACTAATGTTGGCACACAGATCATTGCTAGATAGCTGTGCAGCATATCTGTTTTGACAACATAATATAGCTCTTTGTCATTCCACAAAATCTGCTAAGCGCTAGCAACCGTACTGTTTAGGTTCCACTTGGCGTTAAAATGTCAGACTGCAAAACTGATGACTCACCTCTCCAACCCAATGGGCTGGGTCAATATTTATAACCCAACATTAGGTCAAACCAACCCAACATTGACCGACCAGCATCAGCCCAGGTTATTAAAATAACCCAGCATTTTATAGGGTGGGACTTTTAAAATAAAGATTTGAAACAAGGGATAATGTGACTAGCTTTTAAAATACAACACATTGTTAAAGTTTAAACCAGTGGGTTTCATCTTTCTAGGTTTCCGATGTCTTACAAAATGCAGTCCGTAGTCAGAGTCACATTTCAGATGTCCTAGGATGACACTACGCCCACCAGCCAGTCTGTGACTGTGTCTGTCTCTTGTTTGGTGCTGTAACAGGTATTGTACTGTGGGGTTTTTTTTTTTAAGCTTTTTCTCAGAAAACAGATGCTGTGTATGATGCTATGAGAGCAGTAAGAGGGAACACAATTGTAGGGCGGACAGTTAAACAATGAGCAGAAACTCATTTTAAAGGCCTGTAATGAGGAGCTGCAGATTTTCCATAGGATCAGCTCGAGGAACCAGTTTTGCACAGTCACACTGCTTTAAGACTGTCATTTGATATTGTTATTAGAAAAATATACATTTTCCACCCTTGCCGCTTTGTTAGTAGTTTTGAAAGCAGGACGCATACTTGTCTTACTTAAGGAATCTGAATATTCTTTCTTCGCTGCTTATAATAAAACTATTTCCAAATGATTTTGACCTCAGTTTAACTAACTAATTACTTGCTTCTTTCTCCTGTATTTTACTTTCTTAAATTGAAACCAGGGAAGTTTAAAATGTGATTAAATTCCTGACTTGCAAAACTGCTGCGAAAGTTAAGGAATGGCTTCAACCTGTATGTGAAGCCCTTTTTAAAATCCAATTTAATTTAACTTAATTGAATTAGTACTGATAATTGAATTTTCTTTATCTTCTTGGCAAATTAGTGAGCCCATGGGACTGAAGGCTGAGTGATAATGTCTCTGATCACTAAGTCAATGAAGAAGTTTCCCTGTAACTTGATTACCACACGCATCATTTGTTACATGGCAACGCTTTACTATGTTTATGATTTTGTGCTATCCTTGGCCCTGGAGCCCTGTGACTAACACAAGCTGGGACTTCTCAAAAAAAAAAAAAAAGTGGACCTAAAGTAACCACCGAAAGCAGAGTGTATCCATGGTGAGATTACAACTACAAAGAAATCGCAGTCAGCTAATAACAATGTGCAGTACTCAAGATACACTATCTTGCAACAGGCAGGTCACACACAGCCTGATATTTGCCATCACCATGGTAACTTATCATTGGTAATCATTTTGGAATTCCCCACAGCTCGTGCTCCCTTGCATGCACATACACACACTCTCATATGCTGCATACACACAAACATACGGTGATGATTCAGAGAGGCGAGCTGTTCCTTTGGTACAGAGAAGAATGTAAGGGGGGAAAAAAAGGGGAATGAAAGACAGATTGAATTGTGGTTTCCACTGCAAGTTGTGAGTCACGAACACGAGGGAGGGACCGAGAAAAAGAAAAAGAAGAAGACTATTCTGGGATGGCTGCCATAGCAACATAATAAGCAAGGGGTAGGTACTTGCAGGGATGTCTCCATAGCAATGCCCTGTGTGTGTATGGATAAATATCACATGCCACAAAGCAGTTTGTACTATAGTAAGGAACTCTGCTCTACTTTATTTGTTACACAAAGTTTGTGACTGGTTTTAAGAGAAGATGCCCCCACCCACCCACCCCACCCCCCCGCCCTTCCTGTTTTTGCAATTCAGCCCAAGCAGTCTTGTTGTGTCTGTACATAAAGCTCATTTAAAGAGGCTGATGCTGGGAACACCTCTCACAGGTTGGGTCTTGTCGTTGCCGCCACATTGTACAGTCAGAGCAATCAACTTCCAGGAAGCTTCAAGTGTATTACTGTTGCTCAATTGTTTTAACACATCAGCCCCCCAGAAAGCGAAGTAACTCTACAGATTTAAGACTTTCATAGAGACACAAAAAAAAAAAAAAAAAAAAACCCACAAAAACACCTGATTAGTTTACTGTGTGATCAATTTCTTGCACTGTCAGACAATCAGTCATTATAAACTGTTTTGGATTATTGATCCGAGGGGAGGGACAAAGCGCTCCTCCTCCCTGTGGCTCACCTCCCGGCTGCTGTGCGTGCGTCGACACAAGCAGATACCTTCATGAGCTGCACATTCCACTCATAGCAATAAATGTCCAAACACTGCAACTCTTTCTATGACTGGGGATGTAGACTGCCAGCAAGTCAATACATGAAATGACAAATCAATCCGGTTGGGGTACATGTTTGCTTTTGGGAAGCTCATCTAGGTCTAAACGTCCTCTTTCAGTACAGAAGATTGCAAGAACAACACTGCTGAACATCTTGAAAAGAGGCGAAATAATTTTAGATCTTATTCTGGCAATCTTGTGTTGCATGACAAGATAAAGGATCGCCAAGGGCCAATTTAAACAAGGGAGGTTCAGTCCCCGCCCGAACCAAGTGTAGAGCAATTATGACTAACTCTTGAATTTAATATTTCCTAATGCTGTGCCCCAGGCAAGTAGTGCACCAAGTCAAAGCTTATTAAACGACAATTAATTTTTATTATGAATTGTTCGTTGTTTTTTTTTATCTGTTTCTTTGTGATCAATATTTCTGCTCTTGGTAGTGACGGTAGTGCATTGTTATAGTTTTGCTGTAGTTAGACAACACGCCCCACCTCCAGATTCTGGTAACATGAGCCACAAGCAACTCTGGGGTTTCACGTCCAACAGTGCAGGGGCTGTCTGTTTTTCCCCTCCTCTCCTCTCTTCCCTCTTCACCGCTCAAAGACTCCCACTGGCAACCTCTGTTGCGGGGCAATGGAACCTCACCAAGAAATAACTAATTAATAATCGCTCCTGTAAACCACAAGGGCCTCAACTTATGAACATTACTTGCAGGCGTTGTTATGCAGCTCGTGACTCGTGGTTACTACATCACATCATCTTTCTTTCCCTGCCTTCTTCAGCTATTTCCCCTCAGCTACCTCACCTTTGACCCGCCTCATTCCATTCCAGCACTGAATTACTATGTTTTAGTGCCACGGAGAAATGTGCGGCTCACACCCCTAAAGTGCACTAATGGGAAGAAACCCCCCCCCCTCCCCCCTCCCACACCCCACCGCCCCCCCCCCCCCCTCACTCAGAACAAAAGATCTGAAGGTCACTTTTCTTGGCGAGTAGAAACAGATACACTAAAAATGTAAGTAGTATCATTTCAAACTTTGCGTACGTCTTCTGTTTTAGATGTATGCGTCCTGACTTTGCCTTTCTTATATTCCACTTCAGCATACATGTCCGTGGCTGTAACTCAAAAGCAAATAGAGGACATTCTGAGTGAGGATCCATTTTCCTGCCCCGCTTCCTTTTGCTCAAGTTTGATGCGTGCGCGCTCGTGGGAGTTGAAGCCCAACTTCAGACTAGTCCACAGGGAAACCCCATAAAAGTCTGAGGGTGGGACTCTATATTTGTGAAAGCTCAGTGTTTTTTTTCTGTCCGCCTAGAGATGTCCCTCCTACCCACTGACAACAGTGACACACTCTAGCATTGGCCATTAGGCTGAGACGCCATGGTTGAGATGTAAACACGCCTAAAATGGAGGAATATATACGCATATAAGGAGTTTACGCCTAGTAAGAGCATCTGCGCTGTGTTGAGGTTCTTTTGGAGAAGAAACAGTGTTGGATTTCAGCCTCACCTCACTGTTCCAAGCCCTCCCCCGACTCACCCTTTTCCAGATGTGTGTCTTGCACCACCAGATGCTCAGCACATGCATACCATGCCTAAAGCTCCTACCGGGGGCTGACCGCCACACAGGGAACTTGTGTGGTGAAACAATACAGCCTCTCTGTCTGTGTTCCTCCCTCACCAGCACTCCTCGCTGCTGCAACTGCTTTTAAGAAAAATCCTTCCCCCTGACCCCCTCCACCCTCTCCACCTTCAATCTAGGAAGAAAAAAATATATATATATCCAGAGAGCAAGGACCAGGAGAAAGGAAGGAAAAAATAGTGAGTGTGTGGCCAAGAGAGAAATAAAGACCAGGGGGAGGAAGGCTGGCAGGACTGGAAGAGAAAATGTTACTGTTGGCATAAGACTGCTTATTGTTCTTGTGGCTTGCTTTGGTTTAGCTTTTTAACTCTGAAGTTCCGAAATACAAATTAGAACCAGAGTATTGTATGGACTCGATAAGGCTGCTATTGGGAAGGAAAATTGCCTCGAAAAGATTAAAGTTGCATATGATCTGCTCACTTTAATTTCATATTTGATTGCATGATGAAAGAGCTTTTGTAACACTGCTCCTTCAGCAATCAAAGGGTTAGCCATCGGCAGTGTTGTAACTGCTGCAGTGCTGTGGGTGAAGTCAAAGTTATTTGCTCAAGTTACAGCCCTCTTCCACCATGATCCACAGGATGGGTGAGTCATGTGCTCAAGGACTTGGACGCTTCACTGTTGTGGGAACATTTCCATTTTCTGATTTCCATGAGCACACAGAACAAACTAAAATGGCTTCCCTCATTCAACACGGTGGTGGGAGATGGTTGCGCCAAAAAGATCCTGAATCACACTTAGTAAGTAGGAAAAAATTACACGTCTGACTCACTCTGGGACAAGAGTTCTCTCTCGTCCATTTCTCGTGTGTGTGAATGTGTCAGATGAAAAGCCTCCAGATCCACCCTAGATCTTTTCGGTGATTAAACTAATCTTGGTTGTGCTAAATACATTACTGACACCTCAAAAGTGACTCAAAGACGATGTGAATTAATAGCATGAATATAAATGAAATGAATTAATTATATGGGCTGGTCCAGGTGTCCTATTTTACCTGCAGCTTTGCACAACAAACAAGAGGCACCAACCAAAGAAACTGAGGACAAGCCAAACAGCAGGTGTGTCAACAAGAAATGATCAAAAGTGTTGTACAAAATTTTATATGGCTGGGTGTGTCCCGATGAAACCTAGTGCTTTGTCTTTATACCATTGATATACATGATACATGTCTTTGTATCATTATACAAAAGGGTTAAAGCTTCAATCTAGGCTTTCAGTTGGAAAAGAACGACAAAATTTACATGTTCACAGAATTTGGCAGACGAGGGATGCTCTATTCCTCCTCATAGAAAGCAATACTGATACCAATTTACAGAAGTAGGCTCTGAAACATGGCATTTCTGCATTTGATTAGGGTGTGGTCAAACCAGCCAAGTTCTGTTCCTGCTATTAAAGCAAACAGCTCAATCTCAAATGCATTTACAATACAGGAAATGTATGTAGATATAGCAACATATAAACACTTCAGATTAACTAGAAAAACCCAGCTGGGATTTAGACTGTTCTGTTTAAGGAGTTGCATAGTTTGGAGTCAGCATGCTCGTTTAAACGCTGCTGGTTTCCAATGTTTATCAAACAATTTAAAAACGAATTATAATTCAAGGTTTGTGGTGAAACATAATACAAACTTGAAGATTCTGGTATCTTAGTGGGAGAAACTTATTGCGGTACAAGTTATATGTTGATGATCTCTGCACTGAGTCATCCAAGGAGTTATTCACAAAGCGTCGTTCCAGACTTCTCCTCGGGAAAGCACAGACAGCATCAAAACAAGAACCCATAGTTTCAAAGCAGACATTTCCATCCGTGTAAACCGCAGAGCTCAGCCCAGTCATTTTCCACGTTGGATGCTTTCCATTCAACCCTGCTGTTTATAGTCTCTGCCTGCCCTCTGCAGGGACCATAGAGGACTGCAGGTTCAGATGCGGACCCGTGATTTAGAGCAGCTATTGGGAGAATAATTTAAAACGTTTCCTTGTCACACCAGATCCTAAAGTCACAATATCAGTACAAATGGAAAATAAACAGCCTACAATGAGTCGACTGCAATACAGGCTGAAAAACATCGGTTCACTGTCCTCTTCTGGCTAAAAGTTTAAGATGTGACATTTCCAAACGCAGCATTGCAGCTGGTTTTGTTTCTTGCACACTGTTGTGCAGTACAACAGAGGTAAGTGTGTATTGAGAAAACATCTACATGACTGCAGTGAGGTCATGTCCTCCACTTTTGAGTGGATGTTAAAAGGATTTTTAATTGCTGTTGCGTTCCTATCAAGTCCGTTTACCGAACAAATGAACTGTTAGTCATTAACATGATTTTCACTCATCCTTTTTGGGGTGGCATTCGAGTGGAAATTTTGAAATTGAATTGCTTATGTTGATGGCTTACCACTCCAAACACAAATAACCCCAACCATTGAAAACAAACATTATTTAGACTGAAGTAATACACCACAGACATCAAATCCTGTAGACGGCATTGAGGGAAATGCTTTATTTCACAGGTCAAACAAAAAAAAAAAGAAGAAAAAAAAAAAGAAAAGAAAAACAGTTTGGGGGCCACAGACAAAACTCACTCTTGTCTTCAAACACTGTCATTCCAAGTCATTCTTGTAGGTATGTAAGCACGTGTGGCTGAAAGTTCAAATGTTTTTTGTTTTTTTTAAGTGTTGGAGAGCAGAAGTGCAGAGAGCTTTCGTTGGACTGTCTCAGTGTCCTCTCACTTGAAGATCTTGCCCTGGTTGAAGGCTTTCCCCGCATGCTTGAAGTCTCCCTCCCAGGCAAAGTACTCCTTTACCATGGTCTTGCACTCCTCGCTGTCCGGCTGCAGCTTGCGCCAGTCATACGATTCGTAGTCGATCTGCCAGTCTTCAGAAAGCTGGAAGGGGAATGAATAGAATATGGGTGAATTGCCCTCAGCTATTATGACCTGACAAGTATCTCCACAGCTGTCAGATGTTAGATCACACATTCCAGCTTATCCCGAGGGAAAAGATTCTGAGAAACAACCAAATTTAACCACAAAAGCAGCGCATGCATCGAAAACCTGAATCTTGGAACTTTAAAACAGTTCAATGTGGTGATACTATGAACCAGCATTTTACTCATGTAGAGGACCATCAAATTCAGGTGGTTTGCAGGACTATATTATTGAGCAGGGGTCTCCAACTGATAGCTCCTGGTAAAATACGTGTTTGTTGAATATCAATTTGTTATTGTTCACATAAAAAGAAGCTTTTTCAGCTGTTTAGGTGGCACTCATGTATGTGAATAAATGTTAGTGTAGCTCTTGGACACTTTTATTTCGTCAAAGTAGCTCTCAGGAAAGAAGAAAGAAAAAAGGGAGGCCTCAGTTATAGTCTCAAAGTCAACATAGACCAGTGGCATCTGCCCAAACTAAAGCATTTAGAAATAACTCTGCTCTCTAATCCATCTTTACTCTCAAGACTCATCTCTTAATACCCTAGGGACAACTGTAAATCTTGATGGTTTATCTTTGTTTGTGGCCACAGCATGAACCAGCCTTTTACTCACTGAATCAGAGATGACTGGGATGAATGTGGTCTTTCGTTTCTCTTCCCCTGTCAGATTAAGACTTGGTGTCACTGCTGGACACTGCCTTGCCCAATGACAGGGGAGCATCTACTCCCAAGGGAAACCTTTGACTCAATACTACAGTACCTATTCACCACATATACTATTAATATGAATAGAATATCAGTTTTAAGTAGTTATTGTTAAAGCCATCACCAATTTAATGTTGAGCTGCAGTACAAGTATCGCATACTGATTCTGCACATGAATGGCAGCACTAATCAGTGTCAGCAACCGACACAAACTACTCGAGGCCGGGATGTTATGAAATCAGATCATTGTGGGACGTCTGCTTCCACTTTTAAACACTTACAGAGAAGGCCAGTTCTTGGCCTCTGAAGATCCAGATGCCCGAGATGCTGCTGTCATTGTTGGTGCCGAACAAGATGACGCTGGCAAAGGCGTTCTTTCGGAGTTTGTCCAGGCGCTGGAACATGCCTGTGAATAGCAGGAAGGGGTTTTATTACATTTTCGACTTGGCTTGGTTTCTATGGAAACAACAAGTCACACCATTGTGTGGTAGCAAATGAACATGCAATTGGACCAATGTTCACGTACATTCGTCTCCAACGATTGCAAAGGACTTCAATGAACTGCAAAAACATCTGGATGGATGGTCCACATCTGTTTCATGTCCATCTTTTCAGATGTGGCCATAACTAACGGCCGTGTCAAGTATTACGTTTTATAGAGAATCATTTCAATACCCAAGGTTTTGTTTAATGTGACCACAGCATGAACCAGCCTTTTACTCACTGAATCAGAGATGACTGGGATGAATGTGGTTTCTAGTTGGTCTCCCCCCGTCAGATTAAGACTTGGTGCCATGATGAGACACCGCCTTGCCCAAAGACAGGGGACATCTACCTTTGTCCTGTTTCTGCAGGGCACTCCGAATACACACTAATGTGTGTGTAATAACTTAAACGACGTGAATATCAAATTTGAACAACATTTACTGATCAGTTCAGGATGTCAAACATGTCTTTGTATTTTGTCTGAGCTCACTCCAAGAGTTTTACTGGAGGAGCCCCGGGATAACAGACTTGGAGAAGGAGGTTTTAAAATGTGCGATTATTCCTAAGACACTGGCTTTAAGCAGCGTCCTGCCCGTGTTTACTTATCCTTAGTTATGTATTCTCTCAAAACCCATTTAATCAGCTTCCCCGAGAAGCTGTGCTACATTGAAGTATGTGCCAAAACTGCTCTGAAGGATTGAAGAGAAACCCTTCCGTGTCACTAAGCAAACAGCTGAAGGGTGAGATTCTATATTCTTACTTCAGTCAATGACAAAGAACACAAACACGGATATAAATATTCTAAATATGATCTCTGCAGTGTAGTGGTCCATCAATACATCTCTCAAGACGTCTTAAAAGCCTACAAAATTTCATTAAATTCGCACATGTGGACAAAATTGGCTCCGATCTTCACGTGCATTGTCCTTGGACCGCAGGAGCTGACCTCATGCAAACACATGAAACACAAAACACCCATATATGGAAGACCCAGGCTAAAAATAAAACCCCCTCTGAACTCTCTTTTAAACCACTGCCCTCACATGAATGACTTCACACACTAAAATTACTCCCTTTAGATTGAGGTGTTTGATAAAGTGGCTGCTGTCGAGTCTCACCTGTGATTAGGTTGCAGCTCTTGAAGGTGAGTGTGAGCTCCTCGGGGTATTTGTACTGACCGTACCAGATTGAATACCCTTCACGGTCAAAGTGCTCCCAGAAGTGGGGAAGGGCTACTGTCAAAGTGTCCTCGTTGGAGTACTTTCTCTTGAACTCATCCATGACAAATGTGCTGAAAGAAAGAAAGAAAAAAAAAAAAAGTTCGAAAGATCAGTTCATATATCTGCTGTCTGTACATGCAGGGTGAAGAGAATGCCAAGAATTTGAAATGAGATTTTGCCAAAGGGAACATGGGTAGAAACATGTATCGAGGTTTTAACCGTTTTCCCTTCATTTCCATCTCCATTTCAAAAGTAATAAAGGTGTACCGTATCACATCATTCATAATAAGACTTATAATATTTGAATATGATAAAAAAAACAAAATCTTTGTGATAATAGTAATATTCCAACTAGTAAGTAGTTATTTATTATTCTATAGAATGTGCATTTTGTTTATTAATTATATTGAATATTTTTTTTTAATGTAAAAAATTTCCCTCAGGGATTAATAAAGTATCCATCTACATACTCTTACGTAGGGTACGTTACATGTGTAATTTGCGTAAAGCAACAATCAGCAGTGTGAAAGTGGTTTGGTTATTTAAAAAAAACGGATGTACAAGAAATCATAATGTTGGTTTTTACTGGATATTGTAAGGCAAATTGTAATAGTTCCTCTTACATAAAACACCTATTTTGTACAATTGCATGTTCTTGTGATTCAAAATTTTCAGTATTGTCATATCGTAGTCGCACAAATATCGTGGTATTTTGGAGCCGTATCGCGCACACACACACACACAGTAAAACAGATGGGGATAGCTGGTGGCTATCTACAACTGAAGACTTTAGGTGGTTTATAGAAATATATTACAGTTTAAAAGTCTGCTTTGCTCAGTGGCAACCGCCTAAACTGAAACACATCGAAAACACCTCCAGACCGGACACAGTTTTTTTCTCACCGACTCATTTCTGAATAACTTCAAGACAACTGGAGATCTTGAAATTGTCCTGGTTTGTGGCCAAAGCATGAACCAGCCTTTTGCTCACTGAATTAGAGATGACTGGGATGAATTTGGTCTTTAGTTTCTCTTCCCCTGTCAGATTAAGACTTGGTGCCACAGTTGGACACTGCCTTGCCCAATGACAGGGGAGCATCTATTCTCCCCTCAAGAGGGGGATTTACTTATTGATGTGCAAGCCTGTTGCCACCCAAGACACGGTCTTGCGCATCAAACATCTTGTACCATCAAAAGATTCAATGTTCAATATACCATCGAACACAACCAACGCACCATGGACAATCGGACTTCACCCACTG
The DNA here is from genome assembly GCF_029030835.1 of Brachyistius frenatus. Lineage (NCBI taxonomy): Eukaryota > Metazoa > Chordata > Actinopteri > Embiotocidae > Brachyistius > Brachyistius frenatus. The sequence continues at coordinate 5,471,931 of NW_027210616.1, forward strand.
ATAAGCACTCCTTTCAAGTAAAAGGGAAGCGCTGAGTGAAATAATCCACTGACGTGATTCGTTGCAATCAAAAGTTGCAGACTATCGACTTTGTCGCATGATTGCAATGCTGATCAAGAAATCAGCGAAGTGTGATCTTACAATGCAACAAAATCTGAACGACAATTCCTACCAAAATACAATACAATAAAATAAAAAAATAAAAACAAAGCCCTTTCTACCTCTTTGGCAGGAGTGCGAAGGGGTCCTTGGCTTTGGGCTCTGCAGCCAGAGCAGCATCGCAGTCGTCCATTTCCTCTTCTGGGGCGGGCTTCTTCTCCTCCTTCTTCTTCTCTTTCTTCTCCTGGGGCTTGGCTGCCTCTTTCCCTGCCTTCTCTTTCTTGGGTGCAGCCTCTTTTTTAGGCTGCATCTCAGCAAATTTCTTGGCTAGATGAACAGAACAAAACAAAGACAAGTGTGTTTCCCGAGAAATGTTTCAATTATCTGCGTTTGGTTTTGTTCTCATGGAATCATTCTAGCCAGGACTTAACTCAAATTGAAAAATAGTTCAAGAAATCTGAAAGCTATTTGTATGATTAATTCATTTAAAATTCTGTATCCCAGTGATTATTATATAAGAATCTGGCATTTAGTCCAAACCTTGAAGCATGATCCTCATATTGGAGAATACGACTGCGCATATACGACTTAAATTTTAGGAGCAGACATTTAAAATGAACGCAACTTTTTCACAATTGAAAACAGCTATTGTTTTAAACAATTTGGGGGTTACATCTATTTTATTACATGTAATTTTAGACACTTAAGCTGCCAGTTAATAACTTTGTGGCAGAAGACAGGTGCACGTCTATTTTCATCCTCAAAATTTTAATCTAATTTTTGGTGACTCACCATCAAACTGGGCCATCTTTTCACATAGCTTGACCTCTCCGAGGACAGTCTTGAACTGGGGCTGGTTCACACAGGTGACAAACCAGCGAGTCACATTGGAATAAGGCTGACGGAAAGAAGGCTCAAGGACCTGGAGAGGACGGAGAGGTGTCAAGGCCTTGTAGAGAGCATCTCGACTCAAATTGCACAAGAGATCCAGTGTTGCTAGGGGAGATGTCAAAAGTGGTCGGTGTGTGGCTGGCTGTGTAACGCATCTGCTGTGTGCATGTCAAACCTGTTTGTAGAGCCAGATCATTGAGCAGACCACAGTGATGTCAGCAAGGGAGACCCTCTCTCCCACAAGGAAGGTACGGGTGTTCAAGTGTTGGTTCAGGACTGCGAGGGCCCTCTTCACGTCCTCCTTGGCCTGCTCTGTGGCCTGAACAGACAGATGAAATCACAAGTCTACTACATATAGTCCAGTGCCACGTCACAACTACAAGGCGTTGTACTCTGGCAAGCTGCCCACCTTCCACCACAGCTACCAAACTATCGCCGACGTCTGCAGATTGACCAGAAAATGCTGCGCTGCATACCTGTTTGTTGAACTGCATGATTCCCAGAGTGGGGAAGACCCATGCGCTGGCTGGAGGGATGATCTCTGAGTCAGCAAAACTCACCCACTGCAGCACCTGGGCTGCTGCCTGAGGGGAGGCACCGCGCAGGCCATCATTGCTCACTGTAGATCGAAGGTGGAAAATTGAAAAGAAAGAATGAGTTTTAATGGTATTCTGGCATTAATGGAAACGTTTATGAGTCAAATAAAATGGCCGGAAGACACAAGTACAACTGAAGATTTTAACATTATCCTCTGCAAACACACCAACTACAAATAAGCCCAACTAATAATGATCGTTGTATTCCAGTTGCATTTGGTTTGGCCCCAATGACAAAAAGTGCCCAGCGACTATGTGAATTGAATATTTTGCCGACTCATGCTTCAATCCACCACAAATTCCGGACCGGGGAAACTCTTAAACCCAGTTGTACTGATTCTGATTAATTAAGACTGTAAGTTAACCAAATACAGATCTTCTGGATGAACACGAAGACACGAGTATATAGGACACTTAACATTTATTAGTAAATGTGAGACTTACAGTAGTGAGCAATGGCATTACTCTCAAACAGACAGAAGCCGTCATCTCCCTGGTAGGCAGGTACCTACAAAACAGAAATTAAAACTAATTCAACACATTTAGTGTGTTTTTCCCATCAGAGAATCAAGTACAACATGCGCAGAGGTGTAGTCAAACCAGTTAAATCCCTAATCCTCACTTAATATTCATTCGACAACGGATTCACATTGTCTGTAGGAACAAATCGCACTGAATGATCCGAGCACAATTGCTAAAAAAAAAAAAAAGGGGCCCATCCCATTTAATCCGACAAAACGAGTTGCACTCACCTTGCCCAGAGGGAAGTCGCCGAGGAAGGCAGGGGTACGGTTCGTCTGCCCGAAGGTGAAGGCAGGGGAGCTGCTGGCAACTTTGAGGCGAGCACCACTGTACTGGGCTGCAATCTGGGCCTTGAAGGCCCGCCAGTTCTCCGGGTACGTGTACAGAGTCTGAAGGGACAAAGAGGGAGAGACAATACCACGATTACTGACAAACCTCAGCATTTAGCGAATTACAATTTGAACATACACGTGCCACATGTTCTCAAAAGATGCTGCCAGGGTGGAACAAAGAGAACCCTCATGGCCCCGGCTCAGGTTTTTTTTTTTTTTACCCTACATTTACTCTGGTGCAGAACAGAGTTGTGCCACTGCGTTTTTTTTTTTTTTTTTTTACTATAAAACGTCTGAAACGGAATTAAATTGTTCCATAAAAAGACTAAGAGAGGTAAACCTGGACTTGTAGTGTTCTTCACACAAATGATTTGAGGCCATCCGATAAGAGATGCTCGGCCATTTAAAAAAAAAAAAAAAAAAAAAAAAAAAAAAAAAAAAAAAAAAGTGACTGTGCAGGAAGAGGATCGAGGTGGAGCTGGGAAACGTCCGCAGATAAAAAATAAATAAATAAAAATGAACAAAACGTGGCTAATAAATGCTAGCTTTCACTGCCGGATGTACTTTTATTTAACCAACTACAAACAATGAATGAGTTCTGTTCACGTGGCGAGCAGCTTCAACGCTAACTAGCCAGATTTTTTTTTTCTGGCGATATAACCCGAGTCTTCCGAGCTTTAGACAATAAACGCAATTACAGACCAGATTTTTTTTTGGGATTAAATAACCCGCACCCAAGTATTAAGGCCGGGAGAAACGGCGCAGAAACGTGAAAGTAGGAATCTACAGTACAGCTAAGGTAACGTGGCACAATCCTGAGCTGGGAGAGCGGCGTCATTCACTTTCAATGCGCCGTCAGGGTAGCAAGAGCTGACCTCGTAATGAGCATTGCGTCGAATACTTCGGAAATAAACCCTCGAACAGCCGCAAAACAACCCGACAGCGTCGCGTCTGTGCAAAGCCGCTTCGCAAGGGCGCAGATGGGGCTGATTTTAAACGGATTGAGGCAGCAAACTTTGAAGAAAGCAACACGGCTGGTCATCTCTCCATCTTACTCACCCCTGCCGCCATCTTCAGGACGAGAGAAAGAAAGAACGACGGCGCGCATCACTGACGTATTTACGGTCACATGACGTGCGCGGCCCTCGGAAGTTTCCGCGTGCGCGTCTCGCCTGACGGCTCGTTCGGTTCCAACTGGCTCGTGACTCGTCCCATTTCAAAACATCACATTTGACATTTAATGACGTAAACTTGAACTGGCGGAGCTGCAGCAGGTCGGCACTTTGTCAAGATATTAACACACTGCGACCCTTAGACACAGATACGAAAACGTAAGAACAAGTAGAATTCTTTATTACAGTCCAAGTACAAAAAAAACAAAAAAAAAAATAGATAGGATGGAAACTATGAATTCAACAGGAAAGAAACTAAATTACTTCACTGGGCTGCCAGTGAATTTTATAAAATTTTGCACTCAATTTAGCGAGCATCTACTGATCCTGACCACAACATTTGTTTGGAGTCTTTCAACAAAAATTAAAAAAAAAAAAAAAAGTAGGCTGTATAGCATAAAAAGTGCTATGGGGCTGGACCACTTTTCACCATACCATATCAAAGTAGAATTTTTTTTTTGAATTTTAACAAAGACCTATATGGGTTGCTACATAAAAAATGTCCCACGTGAAATGTGCTCCTCTGAGACAAATCAGCTCACAAGACCTGAAAATAAAGTAGAAGAGGCAAAATTAATAACCAATCAAAAAACAAGATGTTCATAAACGGTACAATAACTGTTTCTTTGCAACCACTTTAACCAAACTGAAACAATAAAAGGTCTGTTTTACCAAATTTTTAGAAAATGTTTCCTTAATGTGAAGAATAATTTCATACTTTGTGAAACGCTTATCAATTCACGCCCATCTAGTGAGCAGATCTACCACATGTATGACAATGTTCAATGGTGTAGTACTAACCCAGATAATCATCCATCAGAGATCCAATGGCAAACTGAAAAACAAGAGGAAAGCAATATTTAACTTACTGTCAAATAACATACAAGAAATCAATTATATAAAGTGCAGCGGAACATTTGAGATAAGGTGACCAACCTTTTCTTATTATTTTTGCCTATGGTGAAGTGATAGTTAGTCTCTTATTAAAAGAAAAGAAAAGAAAAAAGTTAAACACTTACAATGTCATTCTTGTCCACTCTTGTTCCCACGATCTTCAGTCGGATCTCATCATCTTGCTGGATAACAATGTCCTTTCAAAATAAGAGAAGTAAACTTTTTTTATTTTTTTTTTTTTTAATCAAGACAGAACAACAGTAAAATATCTGAAGGAGAGCAACAGTGAGCAGCACCACAACGACTTCTTTCCATATAATGTACACACGTTTTGAGTTTTCTGAAAAATACCTTTGTTAACACCAATATAATCATATTTTTATTTTTAACCTAAAAACTTGTTAAAGGTGAAGCAAGGAAATGTTTTTCATTACAAACTCTTGTGTAATATTGTGATTTTTTTTTGTGAACCCATCGCAGGAAATAAGAAAAATATCAATAAATATTCATACCTCATCAACTGTCTTATAACAAGGTGGATTAGAATTGGGGTCAAACTCCATTTCTGAGGGGATGGACTGTAAAAAGAAAGTTCTCATAAGACAAAAATAAGATACGATATATATTGAAGTGAGTATGACAGGCAATTAATTTAGTCTAACTACAGATATAAAGTTGACTCACATGGCGAGAGATGAAGCAAGACATGGGACCAATTTCTGTGAACAATCCAACCTGCAAGAGAAAAAAACAATTGTGATCAAGAACAAGAGAACATTTTTAATGATCAGTTACTCATCATTTCATATTCAACATTCAATACACAGGCAGCAACTTTTTTTTTTTGAAAGTATTTCTGTGTTTGGGGCTGTTTTTGTTGGCAAGAATCTGGGGGTCCCCATCATGATACACGGGTTATGAATACATTTATTGCAACTATTTTGGTGTAATTTCAGTTGCTTGAATTACATTTTTTAATTTTTTTATTGAGCCCCGGAGTGTAAAGATAATGGTGTCGTTCGTGATAATAGAACGGAGAGGTGGAGGTCGTGCAAAGTTGTACAGACGGACCACGGTGTGAATTAATGTTGCCATCAAATACGAATGCTGTCACAGCTGTAAACTGGCTGGTAAACCTGCGCTGTACTGTCGCTCACCTTGTTGACCTGAGTGACCACAGCATCCACCACCTCTCCTTTGAACGGGCGGAACACAATGGCCTTGTACTTGACTGGGTAGAGGACAAAACCCCTGCCTGGCTGGATTACACCTGCCCCGATGTTGTCAATGGTGGTGACCGCAATGACGAAGCCATACCTGAAAGAGGGAAACTCGTGAAATTAGTCAAATGTAAATTAGTAACTTTTTCTTGCAGGACTGTAACGCCAAATAAATAACCGTGTCAGGCAGGTCGACACTGTCGTGATGACCTAAAAGGCAAAACAAATGTCAACATTGATCTGTTGCATTATTATTATTTTTTTTTTTTTAATAACCAAGTTAAAAACCCTCAACTTCCCCTCGGTTACAAGTTCAATTACAGCCTTTGAACCCTTTGACAAAGAAACTTGAAACAAAAACAGGTCATCTGATTATTTGAATTGAAAAACATTGAATTGCAGCCACCACTCACTTGCCAGTGCAGGTACCCTCCACCTCCGTGAAAAGCTTCTGCTTCACGGTGTTGAGCAGATTTGGACCAAAATACCTCGGATGTAGTAAGATTTCATGTTCCAAGGAAATCTGTGAACACAGAAGATACGTGCTTTATAAACCTGCGTCCTCGTGCTTCCTCTGTGTTACGTTACGTGTGTGTTTTTGTTGTTTTAAGTTTAATATGAAAACGCTGCCGATCAAACCCGAGCGAAAAAAAAAAAAAAAACTGGCCGAAATCTTTGCATGGTTATAAATGAACAACGTTAATCAGAGCAGAGTCGGGAAAGTTAAAAAAAAAAAAAAGTTTTAATTAAAAAAACAAAGCCACATTTAGACGTAATCCCGCGAGGCAAACAAACCATCCTCGCGCTGCTATTAGCCAGCCTGTAATAATAACAATAACAATAAGAATAACAGATACTTACATGGTAAAACATGCTGCTGCAATGTTCAAACCGTCCTTGATTAATATTCTTGTTTTGATACGTGATCCAGAATGTTTCTCGCGCACCAAATTAAAAATTTTTTGTCGTTTATTAATTCGTAACCAAGTGTCTTCCGGGTCAAGGGTCGATGCAGATGTTTTTTTTGCCCTCGGTTTGGTCTCTCAGGAAGCGGACTGCGGTGGAAAAGATTTCTCCACGTTGTCTGTCAGCTGCTGAATTCTGCGCCTTAAATTCCGCACAGCAAGTCCAAACGCAGCCTGACCCCTGGCGGTGAGGAGGAATTACTACATGAAGGCGTGGACAGTAGCGTGACTCAATCCTGCACTTTGATTGGGTTGTTTGACTGGACGACATAAACCATAACGAGGTCTTTAACAATACGACGGGGAGTAAATGGTAAACATTGTCACGATTATCATGATATAACCTGCATATGTTTCGAATAGCTCACCCCAGGTGATATAAATTTGTAAAGACCGATTATTATCATAGTTATTATAGAGACAGTGTAATTTACAGCCTCACCAGGATATATTTCCTGACTTCCTTAATTATTCCGAGAGGACTGGGAACTATCCGAGCTGTCCGAAGCTGAATGTCAAACAAGCCTAAACAAGTTTATCACTGTTATTGCTGTTGTTTTTCAGCTGACTGACATGGCGAGTCATCTCGTCTCGAAGTTGTTTCGTCCTGCTGCTTTTACACGGCTTGTAAGTTGTATACTTTCCGACTTCGTGTCTGTCTTCAGTCCTGTTTCTGGGTGCATCACGGGTGTCTCCTGTCCTCTCCGTGTAGGCGACTCTCGGGTCAGGCTGCTTGTCCCGGGGAAGGACGGCAGCGGCGGCCGCAGGGACCAGACATTCATCCAGCGACGCTCCTCCGCACAACATCAGCCGCTATCCAGTTCCGAGCAAGAAAGACCTACCTTATGATATTCTGGAGCTTATGGAGGAAGTGGAGTCAAAGGTTTAAAAAAAAAAAAAAAAAAAAAAGTTCATATGAGACATTTAACTGTACACACTGTGCACACTAAATTTGTGACGATAATCTGGTTCTTACAGGGAGGGTTTTTGCCCAACGTCTTCAAAGTCCTCTCTCACAGGCCAGCAGAGTTCAGAGCCTTCTTTGCATACTACAACGAACTCATGAACAAGGAGACAGGTGTGTGTTTCTGAGTATATCATGTCTCTGCAGTGGAAGTAAGTGCTAAAAAACTCAAACGCAATTATGATGCACCAAAAAAACAAAACAATCTAAACATAGTGGTGACGTTTATTTGTAGCTATAGCACCTTTCACAGATATACAAATCAGAAAGTGCTTTCCAGCAATAAAGCAGCAATGCAAACAAACAGCACAAGGCTGAACACTTGCAATCACAGCAGCAACAAACCAACGAGGACGCAAAGACAAGAACAAAAGTTATGAACACAGGTGTAGAAATAAACCAATTAAAAAGTACTAAATAAAATGCGGCGTTTATTTAGACAGGCTAATGAAAAGGTTTTACTGAAGACAAACGTTTTCAGTTGTCTCCTAAAGGTATGACAGCAGTCTAGAGATTGCTAATGAAAAGGTGAGAGCGTTCCATAAATTGGGTGCAACAGTTTGAAAAGCAGGTTCCAGGGACAACTCAGAGCTCGATATGCGGTATGAGAATAGAGAAGATCAGCAAAGTACTGGGGTGTTTGACCATGCAAAGCTAAAAAAAAAAAGTTACCATCATTTAAAAAAAATTTTTTTTTTAAATCTCTCGTGATCTCTTCTTACATCCAGTTAAACGCCGAGCAGCTGCATTTCGCACAGTTTAGAGAGAGTTCAAAGAAGTTTGTTACAAACAGTTCGAAAAGAGCATTGCAATAATCTGAATAAAAAGAAATGAAAACACGAATAGTCTTCCTACGACGTTGGTCACCATAGATTTCAAGTTAACAATGTTCCTCAATTGGTAAAAACACGAGTGCGTGAGCTGGCTGACATCATTATCAAAAGAGAGCGATTGGTGAGAGTTGACACCTACATTTTGAAAGTTATGCTGGTCACAGTCACTTCATGACCCCAAATACTGCTTGATTTTTGGAATAAAATTTCAGGAGCAAAATCATAACAAACACAAATATTTACAATCCCTAAGATCCCCAATAAGACAGCATGTCCAACTTTCCAGCAAAAAAACTCTGCAACTTCTATTTCAGAGCAGCGAGTTGGTTAAACATGTGACTATCTCCCTCTGTCACTGCCATGAAACCCCACATGATGTCTGTAAACCCTGAGTAGCATTCAGACCACAGCAAGCTCTGATACAGTGCACTTTTTATTCTAAGGCTGTGTGAATGTTTTTGTTTTTTTCCCCCAAAAGATTTCACATGAAAAAAAAAAAAAATTGTCTTGCAGGCAGATTAACAAAGGCAGACCGTGAGCTGATTGTTGTGGCAACCAGTATTCACAACAAGTGCCTTTACTGTGTGGTATCCCACAGTGCACTGCACCGCATCTTCTCAAAGAACCCCACACTTTCCGATCAGGTACAAACTTTTGTTGATTTTTACTTCTGGCCTCCGTAACACAAGGGTAGATGAGATATACATGCAGTTTCAATCAGAAATCATTTTTCAGAATGTGGTGTATGAAAACTGTTAAAGCTTGGCTGATTCTGCCACGTTAACCTATATTTTACATTATCAAGACAGCTGTGTACGTTCCAATTTGTACAATGTTGTTCCTTTTTTGGCAAGCGATTAACAATTGCATTTAACGTGTTATTCAGTCGTACACCTTTCTGCATCTGTATGTTTGTCCTTCTTCTATTGTATTTGCATATGTTGTGTTTCATTTGGGTTTATTTCTGTCTAATTGGCTCTCTCCTTACTTTCACCCAGGTCATTGTTAACTATGAGAACGCAGATCTGGCCCCTCGGGAGCGCGCCATGCTGGACTTTGCGATGGCTGTGTGTCGCTCTGAAACCATCACCGAGCAGCACTTCCAGCCTCTGGAGGAAGTCGGATTCGACCACGAGGATGCCTGGGACATCGCTGCCATTGCTGCTTTCTTTGCCATGTCCAACAGACTCGCCCACCTCACTGACATGAGGCCAAACCTAGAATTTTTTAATATGGGCCGTATACCTCGGGACAAGAGCAAGGACAAGGCAGGGGTGGGTAAGTGAAAAGGGAGGAGTGATTGAGATTATCAGAGGTCAAAGGTCAAGTGTGACACATGTATGTTCACACTGCAGTTAAGAATGTCTCAGTTCCGTTTCAAGTTCTTTTCTTCCTCTATCACGTGAACAATCAAATGGTTTCTGATTTATGGTAAAATGAGATGCAAAATCAGATCTACGCCTATGCAACCTAAAAGCAATCTAATTTCACACTGGAATTGGTCCTGAGATCTGAAGCTCTGCAGTAGTGTGACTGAGCCTTTGTTTGCATAGAGAATGACTACAATCTAGCTTTGAAAGGAAGTAAAATAACTGACAATGTTAACATATTTGTTAATGCCTGCAATCAACCTAGAGCCTTGTTCGGTCTGCAGTGTTTGCAGGGTTGTTTGATATTGGGGCCTTCCAGTTTTATTTGTCTTTATAATCCTTGCTTCTGCAAATGTACACTCTTCTGTATGTGTGACTCAAGCATTTAAAAATTGTGCTCATTTAAATAACGAAGAAGTGTGAAAGAGAAAATCTGAGTTTGTGAGATGTGTGATTTTGGGTCATTATTGCACATATATGTGATTTATTGGTGACTTAATAAAATAATTTGCTATTATTTGTAATTGTGTCCGTTTATTGACCTTGTTATTTAAAATTTTAGGCAACACTTTGACACTTGCCGTATAGTGGAGAGGTCCAATACATTAGAATAACAAAAGTCCTGAGTTGTCTTTACATGTCCATAATTAGGGTTTGTTACTGAAAGCAGTGGAAAAGAATCACCTGAAACTCAGAATCTAAGGGCAGTTATTTAGTTCCTTGTTTACCAATTACAAGTTACATGTTGCTTACTTTTCAGTGTTGTCATCGATGTCAACAAGAGAATTAATAATCTATTATTGTTCACATGAGAGATTGTGTTCTAAAGTTTAAAACCTTCCATTTGTCCTCTAAATAAACTGAGAAAACATCAAAGTTCTTGATACTAAGTAAGATTTAATGCTCATTCATCTATCATTTGCAGAGCATAGATAATTTAGTTTGATAATAATTCATTTATAATGAATCACGAGCATCACTGTCCATCACGTATCACATAATCTTGCTGAAGTACTGACTATCACTACCAGATGGCCCCACACCCTTAGTGTAATTTACACCGGTGGCACTGTACGTAAAATAATTATGTGATCATGCACATAAACAGCTGCACGAGCGAGAGAGACTAGCCAACATAACCACACAGAGAAAAATCATACTGCGTAATCCAACTGATGCTTTCAGTCTGCAAACACAGGGTCGTGATGGGGGGCCAATGTGTGCGACGCAACAGTTTCTCTCAAAAATGTCTTGTCTCAAGTGACATGAATCAAACACGACTCCATTCGTAACCAGATTAGTTTCGGCGTGCATGTTTAGGTGATGAATATTGGAAATGGTTACACTTGGGAAATATGAAGCGTGAAAACACCTCGAGCAAATCACTTGTCAGTTCAAGGAATCAAAAACGGTGTTTTATAAATCAGGACAATCTGAAAGTCATTCAGAGTCTGAAAGTCATCCGAACAGGATCTTTACCGCAGTGCATGGAGTCCTCAGGTATACACACATCCACGTTTACTTTGAGCACAAGGCAGTGTTGAACACTGAAAGCTAATCCATTGATGTTACTAAAGGTCATTTCACAGACCGTTGTCTCCCTGGGCTTGTCCTGTCCTGTACTTATTATCTTGATAAATTGTCATACGTCTGAGAAACTGCTCATGTTCTCTTACAGGTCCTCATTAAGCAACAACCCCTGTGACCCCCGTCATTATTAAAAGGAAACAGCAAACTCCAGACAGGGCTAATTTATGGTCTGCAGCTGCCATGCATCACTCATGCTGTAACTCTGCAATAGAATAGAATAGAATAAATTACAGTTCGAATAGAATAGTGTTAGAATATAATTTATAGAATAGTTAGAATAGAGTTTGAATAAAATAAACTAGATAAGAAGAGTAAGAATAGAATAGAATAGAATAGAATAGAATAGAATACAGTTAAAACAGTTAGAATATAATAGAGTTTGACTATAATAGAAAAAGAATAGCACTATATTAGAATAGTTTGAATAGAATAGAGCTATAATAAAAGAAACGAAAGAATAGAGTTAGAAAAGAAGAGTTAAAGTACAATGGAATCAGAATAGAATAGAATATTTGTTACAATAGAATAGATTAAAATAGAGCCAAGTAGAACAGAGTTAGAAAGAATAGAACGGAGTGTCATGGTGGCTCAGTGTTGAGCATTATTGTCTCACAGTGAGAAGGTCCTGGGTACTCAGACTGTTCCAGGTCCTTTCTGTGTGGAGTTTGTAAGTTCTCCTCATGTTGGCAAGTTTCCACCAGGTGCGTCCATGCTTCCAGCTGCCCACTGCTCCCACTGTTTGCGTTTAAGATGGGTCAATTGCAGAGGATCAATATCCCCACCGGGATCCATTAAGTAGCAGGACAAATTAATTAGAATAAATATTTTAAGAGATTTTTTTTTGCCCCAAATTGTATGCACAGTTTGATTGTAACTTCACATTGCTAGCCAGTTCAACCCTTTGTGCCACATTTATGACAGTGCATTTCACTTTAATATGTGGGAACAAGACTGACCACTGAGGCAGTGTGTGTAGAGATAAGGTATCCGGTGACCAGCAACAACCTCAACAGTGTCAATTTAGGACTATTGCGGTAGACCGCATTCGAATAGTGAGAAAGATGATATGACTCTGTGGGAAGTAATGGCCTCGGCGCTGGAGACAGGCGTAGCTGTAGGCGCGATGCTTTCAGGCTGTCTGTCCTTCAGTGTTGTCAAGGGCTATGCAATGTCCTCATAATGAATAATAATAAACTCTTCAGATTTTGGTGGTCAAAGGTGAAAGGTCACATGTGTCAAAACACATTTGTGACAGAATTTCACAGACATCTAACAGGATACAGTTTTGAAATGACATTTTATTTTCAAAAGGTCAACTTCATAATGTTCTGCAACACCATCACTGAAGGGGAGATTGAACTATTGTGACCATAGTTCACATGTGGTTGGGTACTTAGTTAATGGTAATCATCTTCAATTCCCACCTTGTTAACCTTGTTAACTGTGGTGTTTGCGTGATATTGTATTAACAATCTAAGCTTTTGAATTGTAAATCTTTGTTTTGGCTTTATTGGCCGAGCATGTGAAAACATGTAAGGATTCCTTTAAAGTCACCAGAAAACATAATGCCTTTGGCCACAGCTATTACATAAAAAAATTATTTACCAAAACGAATACAGAGGTGGCACCATTAAATAATCCAAGTGTTTCTAGGCAATGGTTAACTTTGTTTGTAAACTGCAATGTGCTCTCCAACTCACCCATCATCCTCCACCTCCCACCAGAAGTTTTCTTTCTTTTTTTTCTTCTTCTTACATTAACAGGATTCTTCAAAACAGCTCAGGTGTTCTGCTCAAGCAGACAGATCAAAGAAAAGAAGCTGTAGTTGTGCTCTTTTTTTTTTATTGAGGATCCTGAATGATGATTGGCCAGCCTCAAGTCAAATTAGCAGCATGGCCGAACTGCACGGATGGAAACCAATCAAATTGTTAGTACCTGGAAAGAAATCAGGGGAGAGGAGGGACAGGAAAGCAAGAGGGAGGGAAAAAAAAAAAACACTGTACCCCTGGCTGGTCATATAGCATGACCTCATTCTGTTATTTGATGATGCAGGTTTCTTGTTCTTTTGGTGAACATCTCGTCAAACACTGATGATGTGATGTTTTATTGCTGTGCATGTATTTCCAGTTCTGATCCAAAACTGAACAAGTCACCAGTGTTTAACAATGAGAGCCACATCACATTACAAACACGGATTTACAACTAAAGCATATTTCATTTGATTACACAAGAACTGGAAATAATAAAATGCAGTATGTCTTACTAACTGATGGAATGGCTACAATGGGCTTTTCCTTTAACTGAGGTGCTCCATATACTGTACACTCCAGGGACGCACTTTGTGACTCATTGAAGAGAATGTGGGCAGGCAGAAAGGCTGAATTCTAACCAAGCAAGCACATATGGGACATTAGCAAATGGAGAGACACAAGAATAAGACCATTATCATCTTTGTTAAGAATGTGTCAGTTGCTGTTAAGAAGTGTGAGCATGCATGTGTGCAAATCTCCATATGCGCCGACTTTCTCCAGCAAAGTGTGCGCGTTTGTTTCTGTGCTCTATGAGCCAATGCAGCTGGGGTCATTTGCATTAATTTGGTTTGATGAAATTTCCCATGTAGCAGCAACAGTGCAGTATGTGCTGGGAGTCGAATCCCTGCAGACTCATAAGCGACACAAAATGCATCCCCATCACACAGCTGCTAAACACAGAGCACAAGTGGCAAAAAGGCTACACATATCTTTTTTTTTAAAAAAACAGGCTGTCATGAAAAACAGCTAACCAGTTTAAGTTGAATATTCATTCAAAAGATAAGCAAATGAACCTCAGAACTGTGTGTGAATTTTCTTGTGAAGACTATGATGACCTTCATATTTATCACCTCCACGGGCACCAATATCAAAACATATAATACGTAAAGCTCACGAGGTTTATATTTCCCTCAGTATCACCAAGTGACAAGATATTTTAAGAGATTGGGTGTAAAATCGTACGAGTTGTTGAAAGCAGTTTTTCAAAGTGTAAGAAATGAATAAATTGAGTGGTTGGCAAAGGAAGCGTGACGCAAGATAGGTACAACAGAAAAGTCAGGTTCCATGTTTAAAATCAGATCGGGGCGCTGGTAGACCTGACATAGCAGCTGTCAGCGAATGCATCATAATGATAAAAGTCACGGATAAAGGTGTGGCAGCAGCCAAAGGGAACTCTAAATAGCAGCCAATGAGCCACTGAGAAATAGGAACAAATTAAATGCTTGATATCTGCCTACAGAAGAGATCAATTTAAGACTTGAACCAAAACTTTTCCACCAAGTTAACTGAACCTGTCGCAGCAGATATAATCCAGTTGAAGTTGTAGAACTAGTGGTCTGTGCCTGCTATGTTGGGCCTCACACCTCAGTGAAATATCTTCTGCTCATCGTAACACTGAAGCAAATTCTAATACACTGCATCTCCACATGAAGCTCTTTTCATGCTCTCTCAGTCAAACAGTTGGGGAAGTGTTTGAGATTAGACTGTCCCAGACTAGATAATCCAAATGCATTTTCACTCAGATTACTTCGTGCCTGCAGATTAAGGGTGAGGCATCACCATGTGTGTACTGATGAAAAAAGGGAGACTCTTGTTCTGTTTTTGTGTTTATTTGTGTACCCTGGCTTGTTTTCTAGAAGGTATTTGTGCAATACGGTGCATGTTTGCTTTCCGTCCGTGCACTTGCTGAGTAAAAAAAAGGAATATATGAATTGACAAAGAAAGAGCAGATTCAGTTGCCTGCAGCCGGTCCCCTGAACTCCTGAGGACACTGGAACTAATGGCTTCAATATTAGATGGAAGATTGTTTAATCACTGTGATGTGTTTGGTTTTGGCATCATACCGGCTTTAAACATCAAAGGTCTCCATCTTTTTTTCTCTGTTTTCACAGTGTTTAGGCTTCAGATTATGGTTGAATCTATTTTATAATGTTCTCGAGAACTATTTCAGAGGTCCCCTTTGTCTCTGGTTGTCCTTGAAACTTTGGCATGATCAGCACTTGGTAGACTCTGTTGTTCGTATTTGCAAAAGCTGTGCTCATTTGTCTGCATGTACCATGAATATGAATATATGCACATGATTGCTGTTCTATCTCTTCAGGGGGATTTACACGTCTCACATATTAAACTCATGTTTTGGTTACAGCCTGCAGCAGGAGTCGTGTCAACAGTGATGCTTCTGGCCCACAGAGACGAGGAGGGGCCCTGAAAAAACCCCAAGGGAAGTGACGGTGAGAGACTGATTATGGCAGGGATCCCTGGCCAGCCAACACCCTCTCATTTGGCAATGCATCACATTAACATTCAGGCTGTCCCCCTTTTTTTTTTTTTTTTTTTTTTCCCAACCACAGAAATTAATCACAATTTATTATAGTAATTAAACTGTCATGACAGAATTAATCAAATAATGCTTTAATGAATGGAGTCAAATGGCACAGTGAAGACACTGAAAAATAGAGCACAATAAATAAAATAGAGACAACAAAAACTAAAAACACAAAAAATAATTAAATAGGAGAAGAAGAAAAAAGATGTTGAAAAACAAACTTAAAAAAATGAGAATAGATAACAGCACTGAGCAGTCCTGTGAGGCTGCACTTGGTGATAACAGTCCATTAACCAGGGAAAATGTTTACCATGGTCAGGTGAAAGTACACAAGAGGTTGCCATTAAGAAATGGAAGGTAAGGGGAACTCAGGAAGCAAAGACTCACGATAAAAATATATTTATTTGATGAAAAGAACACCTTATTATGCATGGGGTCATGGGGCACAGCCAGTGTCACGCAACTGCTTAAAGTCTGTTCCAGTAGTTTCAAAATTAACTTTTGAATTTAACATTTTACACCTATTAGGATGCAACAACTGGAAACAATAGCAAGTGGACTATGGCCAGACTTATCTAGTCACACGGCGAGTTGAGGTCTGCGAACACCAGGCTAGATATCCTGAAGAATGTCTTTGCTATCCAAGAGTTGTTGAGATATTTGAGTCTGGACACTGACGTTGCCATCAATAGAGCTACACCGCTACTGTGACTAGAAAATGAAGCAAGTGAGCAACAGCAGAACAGAATGAGAAAGTCAAACAAATCTAACTTTTCTTCAGAGTGGGACAGTCTGTGAGATTGTTTGGACCTGAGGACCGGCCAGGTGGCCTGGCAACACGCAGGGCAAGGAAAGACGATCATCTGGTGTGGCAGCAGCGTCCAGCCGTGTTGTTTCTTTACTCCAACCCCACTGGCAATTGTGGGAGTGGTGGATTGATTAGTGCTGGAAATGAGAAAACATGAAAAGGAAGCAAGAGAGGCCGTAAAGGCCTCGGGTGACGTCCAGTATCTCTGCTTTGAAGCTGATGTGTGTTGAGGAGGCAATTACATTTGGCTGCCTTATCCCACCCATCAACCATAAACACACAGAATTCCACCCACCCATAATCCACCTGGCACACGCACAAACACGCAGCGAGAGCTTCCTTTTTCTTTTAAATAATAACGCTGGGCCAGCAGTTCAGCCGGCATAGGTCATTGCTATATTGGATGGTAATAAGGTTGCGCTTCATCCCATAACTTTTTTATGGATTTCATTACCTTCCTGTCCTTCCCTCACTTTTCCTTTGACCTTTTTGTGGTTTGGAATCTCAAAATAATTCAGCTATAGAATATCATCTACTATAGTTGCATTATTAACCATCACAGATGACATTTTAATTTGTATTCCCAGAAAAGAAAAAAAAATGTCTGTTTTGGTTCCTAACTTTTGGATTCCCCATGAAGCATACATCAGCTGCACGCTGAGCTCAGCAGTCTGTCACTCTCTGAACATACAATCTGGTCTCGCTCAAGCACCCGCTGTGCACAGTGTGTGCGAATGTGTTTATGTTGTTGGTGTGCAGGCAGGACACCCGGGCGCTCAGTCTCTCACACAGCCATGCTTCCACTCTGACTCTGTATCATCCGATCCACACATCAGAGCTTCCTGTTGCTGGCCTTATATAAAACAACAACAACAACAACAACAATCACAACAGCAGCACCAACAACAACACTTGTTTTACATACTGTCATCTCAGAAGCTTCTTGACTGTGAAGGTCTGGCTGTCTTTCACGCACTTGAGCATTAGCAGCAGCCGAGCTGCTCTTCCTCACTGGGGGTTTTAAGTACACCAG
Source organism: Brachyistius frenatus (assembly GCF_029030835.1). Lineage (NCBI taxonomy): Eukaryota > Metazoa > Chordata > Actinopteri > Embiotocidae > Brachyistius > Brachyistius frenatus. The sequence goes on from NW_027210616.1 coordinate 5,489,576, forward strand.
GCGCTGTTGATGAGATTTGGAGTACGCACATCTGCTCTAACGGGGGTTGTTTTCCCCAGACTCTTAACTAACTTTTAAGTTGTAAGGAGTTATGTGATAATGATGATGATGCAAGGCATATGGACGAGTTTGGGGAAGGGCAAGAAGGGTCCCAAGTTATTTGCATCTGTTGTAGCGTAAACAAAACGTTGACGAAGCCACTTTGTCGAGCTGGGTGAGCCAGCAGCAGGCTACAGTCCGTCCACGGTGCTAACTACTCGCTGTATTAACGAGAAGAATACAGGTCACAGCGATATCAAACTTTGCGTGGAAGTTTACTGCTACTTCTCAAACAGGTCGTTTTACAGATTATCTTGCCGATAATTCAAGACTTAAAGAAATATTCAACTTTTCCGGACGACTTTGGCAAAACTACACCAAGACACCGATTTGCTTATTAACCCCTCTCTGCATGTCCACAGACACACGTCAATACAATCATGTGACTGCCTACACCTCTCCACAGAAATCTCTCAATCAAATTAACTGCTTTTATCAAAAGAGAAAAAAAACATAAAATACATCAAACTATTTATTATCCCCTTATTTATGCATGTTTTTAACCTGGGCTCCATGTAATATTCTTTTGTGTGGCTCACTTACTGGTTGCTACCCTTACGTGTAATCTCTCCCATTTTCTCCTTCCTTTTAAGCAGACCATTTAGAGGATAAGATGGACTAACTGCTGCTCCTTGACAGCAAGAATCCAGACTTCAACAGATCTGCTGCCGTATGCTTCACTGAAACCTGGCTTGGTGAGCACATCCTGGACTCTACGCTTCACCTGTCGGGATTCCATCTCACTTCCCAAACAGACAGCACGTTACCTGTCCCCATTGTCTCTCCAACTGCACTCTAGAGCTGTGAAGAAGATGCGTCAGCTCTTTCAAAGACAGAAGATCAGGAAAGCACCAGGGCCAGACGATGTGTCTGCCTCCTGTGCTGACCAGCTGGTCCCCATCTACACACAGATCTTCAACAAATCTGGACTTCAGCTCAGCGTTCAACACCCTCCACACCAAACTCACTCAGATCACCGTGCCAGCTTCCACATGTCAGTGGCTCACAAACTTCCTGACTGACAGGACGCAGCAGGTGAGGCTGGGAAACTTCACATCCAGCACCCGGACAATCAGCAATGGCGCCCCCCAGGGGTGTGTGCTCTCCCCACTGCTCTTCTCCCTCTAACTCAGTGTCTGCACCGCAGGAGACTCATCTGTCAAACTCCTGAAATTTGCAGACGACACAACGGTCATCGGCCTCATCAGGGACGGTGGTGAGTCTGGATACAGACGGGAGGTTGAACAGCTGGTTCTCTGGTGCAGTTAGAACCAGCTGGAGCTAAATCCGATCAAGACTGTGGAGATGAGAGTGGACTTTAGGAGGAGGCCCCTCCACACTGTCCCCCATCACCGTGTCTGCTGTGGAAACCTTCAGGTTTCTGGGATCCACAATCGCCCAGGACCTTAAGTGGGAGTCCAACATCAACTCCATCATCAGGAAGGTCCAGCAGCCAAAGGACTTCCTGCGGGAGCTCAGGAAGCTCAACCTGCCCCAGTCGCTGCTGATCCAGTTCTACAGCGCCATACAACAGTCTGTTCTCTGCACCTCCATCACCGTCTGGTTTGGCTCGGCCACCAAACAGGATAGGAACCGACTACAACGGACAGTCAGGACCGCAGAGAAAATCATCGGTGCCGACCTGCCCTCCATTCAGGACTTATACACATCTAGAGTCAGGAAGCGGGCCGGTAGCATCTCTGCAGATCCATCCCACCATGGACACCCGGTGTTTCAGCTCCTCCCCTCTGGGAGGCGCTACAGAGCGCTGAGCGCCATGACTGCCAGAAGCAAGAACAGTTTTTATCCGCAGGCCGTCACTCTGCTCAACACATAACATCTTCAACATCACTGGACATTTTGAACTATACCCAACCGCAGCAACACCATTGTTTAGGTGTATATATATTTCATTCTTCGCTGTATGTACGTCTAGTTATGTTTTGTGTCTATTTAGGTCCGTTTTTGTTTTTTGCACGCCGACAGAGAAGCTACAACCGGAGTCAAATTCTTTGTATGTGTAAACATACCTGGCCAATAAAGATTTCTGATTCCAGCAGACATCTTTTTATTCCTTTCCTATTTGACTTCTCATTCTTACCTGCGGTGTGGATAGAGCAAAGAAAAGCAGTTGTGGGTCATGAGAAAAATAAATAAATCACAGACGGTTTCATGCAGCCTCCCTGTTCCGCCTCGGTATTCAAATTGGCATCACAGTTTAACGGTGCAATTGCATTAGGACACAGTTCCATAACTTCAGCAGCTGCTCACTTATTTACAATATAATGGTCCAAACCCCAACGGTAATAACGATTAACCAATGTCTGATCATACCGTTTCATGGCTCATATTTCTCCGGCTTGATTCTAAATTTTATTCTGAATCTTTAAAAAAAAAAAAAAAAAAAAAAAAAAAAAAGCTAGTTCAGAGTGCTGCCTATGAGCTGCAATACTTTCATTTGCCTCCATCATGGACTGTTTCACTCATTTTTATTCCCATGCCCCCTTAATAAATGATTAGAATACCAACACGGTGCAGGAGGCAGAACTCAGTGCTTTAGTGTCCCAACGTGTTACACACACACACACAGCAATATAATGAAAGACATCCAATTCATGCATAATTAACATTTTACTAGCATAAGCTCAGAGGTAAATTCTCATCACAGTAAAGCAACTCATTCTCATGCCGAGCACACCAGGCTATTTTTATTTGGTCACTTTCTTAAACGTATTTAAGAATGTTGAAATATATTTAGTCCTTCCTACCTCCCACTCTGAAGACTTTTTTTTTTTTTTTTTAGCATTTGTTACCTTAACCATCTTGCACGCCCCTGTTATGAGGTGGTGTTGGTAAACACCGACACAGGACAAGCAGGCAGGTTCGACTGCGTGGCGTCCCGTAGACCAACACGATCTCCAAGGAACGACACAGGAAGGCTTCTTTGTGCAGGTGATCTCCTTAGGATCGACTCCGGACGGCGGGCACGTGCCACGGGGTATCAGGCAGACAGGCACACTGGTAGGGCTAAAGCAGGCAGAAGAAAGACAGCGGGTCAGAACCGGGATTGGCGAGACAAGCAAACGGACTTACGGAAACTGCAGCGTGGTACCAGGTGAGATGACGCAGGTGGAGAGCAGGACCGGGGTTCATATACTGCCGGGTGGTGATTACTGGTGTGAGAACCAGCTGTACCAGCTGAACGAGGTGTGGCAGTGGGAGGTGACTGGAGGCGGGCGGTGGAATGAATACACACCCTCCAGACACAAACCAAAACATCGGACACATGACAGACAAAGACAAACTGGGGAGAAGACAGGAAACATGAGGAGAAGGGTGATCGGGGGAAACAGAGGGAGCTACAAACAGGGACAGGCAGAGATCCTGACAGCCCCTCTCATTCCTCATGGACCGAGGATATTTTTTTACTTTGTTAAAGTGGGTAAATGTTGATGCAATATAAATAATTCTGTTTTATTTGTATTTTTTTACATATGCTCAGGGGTTGGTGTTTTTTTAGAGGAATTATGTATTTACATAATTTCTTGAGTGCACTTAAGGCGGGTGTGAAATTTTATTCATTTTTTTCTTTCTCTTGATTATGTATATTCTCTATTTGTTTTTAAACTTTAATATGGTGACCAGTGTTTGTATTTTGCATTTTTCTTTTGTTTACGATTTTCCTGTTATGTACATCATAAATGACACATTATTGAAAACTGAGGTAACTCTTCCTTGAAATCTGTTCTATATATTCTATTAAAAAAAATAGTTGAGAAAAACAAGAAATATATTTAGTCCGAAAATCCCTTTTTATATAATTTTAAAAGAAAATATTGAAAACAATGAAAAGTAATATTTTTTAATGATAATTGTTTAAAGCTGAATATTGACCTAATTTCAAACAATTTTATGAAATGAGTTGAAATAGCTGAATCAAGTCTGCAACTCAAGGGATGATAAATTCAAATCAATTGAAGCATCTTGAAAAAAAAAATCCTGGGATCCTGGTGACCAACTACAAGAAACGTCTGACCTCTGTGCTCGCCAACAACAGTTTCTCCACCAAGTACTGAGTCGTGTTTTGCTAGGGGATCAAATACTTATTTCACACAATCAAATGCAAATCAATTTATAGCTTTTATATGACGTGATTTTCTGGATTTTGTTTTTTATATTTTGTCTCTCACTGTTAAAATAAACCTAGCATTACAATTATAGACCGTTTGTTTCTTTGTCAATGGGCAAACTTACAAAATTGGCAAGGGATCAAATAATTATTTCCTTCACTGCAAATCCTAAGTAAACGTTCCAGTTTGTAAATGGTGTGTCTCACCACAATACCCAAGTAATGCAGTTCTAACTTCTAGGAGTTTTACCACAGTACAGTAACATTTTAGGCTAATGACTGACTTCAGGAAAAGGTTGTGTTTTAAGAGGACACGACTGAGGCCATTTGAATGATAGGATTCATGTGTCCCTCCAAACACATTTTTTTTTTTTTTTTAACAGTCCTCTTGTCCCACTAAAACAAAACTTGTCCTCTTAAAGAATTTACAGCACCAACCTCAAATCTGGGTCCAGCCTTATTAATTGGAGTTCATCCACAAAACATCAAACAACTGGAAGTTGAGAGGATGATTTTGTTGGCTTCGCAAAAAAGAAATCAGAGCACATTTCCTAAATCGCAGAAGGAAAACATGCCCCACATTCTTGGTTTCTCTTTGGCCTATTTCAGCTCAGATTTTTTTTAAATTTGATTTCATCTCTCATTCAATGTTTTATTCTATTTATACTGTTGGAGACCAAAGACAATTTCCCACCGCTTTCTTAGAAAACCACAGCTTTACTGAATACAGGAAATTTACTTTTTTTGCTGTAAATTGTTAAACATTGTATTTGCCTGGTTTTTAGGGAGATTAGTAGATTGTTTGACCTGTCCAAACGGGTTGAGGTTCACTTTTGAGGTTGAATTCATTATTTGCCTCTGTCACTGTAAGGACGCCCCCGGCCCATAAAAATTGTGGCAGATCAAATATATCAAAATGATAAAAGCTGGAGACAAAAGCTCTAAAGCCGTAATGTCTCACTAATCTTGTTAATTATCAGTGAGGACGCTGCAGTGATATTGTGTTTATCGATGTGCTGGTCTTAAAAATGCCTTTTTGTTTTGCTGTTATTGAGTCACAACCCTTTAAATGTATTATTCCAGTTTATCCTTACATTACCCTCATTAACAGAGGCTTTAAATTTTGCACTGAAGACATCTGGCCGATGTGTTTTCTTCCAATGTGGCAGATTGCAGTCTGTTTGCTCCCTTTCCAGACTAGCCCGAGTACCTGAAAGAGACGATTATCGGCTTCCAGCCATCCTGTACTATTTCTGTGTTTTTGCACATTCAGTTTATTTTCCGCTTGCTCCATTGGAAAATAAAATGTGCCTGTTTTCAAGTCACCTGCTGTGTGTTTGTATTTGGCTCAGTTCACCAACACAACCACATCATAAAAAACCTAGAATGAAGTTAAACACATAATCCACTCTGAAAGCGGCACAGCTGCAGCTGCTAAATGATGGAAAGATATGTTGGCAAAAAAAAAATCACCGACTGTGTGAATGTCTAGCCGAACTTGAAAGACATAATATATCTGTATCTATAAATACTGCTGTAGCGAAAAAAAATTCCCTTTGGGGATGAATAAAGTATCTATCTATCTATCTATCTATCTATCTATCTATCTATCTATCTATCTATCTATCTATCTATCTATCTATCTATCTATCTATCTATCTATCTATCTATCTATCTATCTATCTATCTATCTATCTATCTATCTATCTATCTATCTATCTATCTGTCTGTCTGTCTGTCTGTCTGTCTGTCTGTCTGTCTGTCTGTCTGTCTGTCTGTCTGTCTGTCTGTCTGTCTGTCTGTCTGTCTGTCTGTCTGTCTATCTATCTATCTATCTATCTATCTTTTTGTATTTGTGTTTTGCACTTCAGGGCTGCTCATTTTTGTTGTTCTGTTTTTCTTTTTCTTTTTGTGTTTAGCACCTCAGTACCACAGGTTTTTTGGGGGGGAGTTTTTGTGTTTTCTTTTTCTATGTATGTGTTTTGCACTTCAGGACTGCTTGTTTTTTGTTGTTGCATTTTCTTTTTGTTGTTGTGTTTTGCACCTCAGGGCCACCGTAGTTAGCACCCATAGTCAACATAAAAATAGTCTCCCTGGTTGAATTTACGATGAACTTAATTGCATAGTGTTGGTGATAATTCTATGAAAGCCACAACATAATATTCTCAGTTCATTCACCAAAGTGGACCGAGAAGGCTTAGTTTTTTATCATGCGTCGTGATATGTAGTTTCTGTGGTGAATCTACCGGATGTAAGCCACACGTTTGACGTGGACTGCAACAATCATTGCCCTCCCTCCATAGATTTATGCAGAGCCTGTTATACAGAGAATAAATAGTCTTTTATTAACACAGAGAGCCAGAAACTCACACAGGGAATGACAGAGATAAAAAGACCAATGACTATAGCTACAACAAAATAGTGACTAGGAGTTGGAGTTAAATACATTTCCAGCTTTCAGTCACTCGGCTCCCTCTACAAAACACAGACAAATCTCACTAATCTTTTATTAATCTGCCATATATTCTCACGTGATGGTAGCAAATGGGATTGCGAAGGTTTCTGCTTACCGTTGAGCCTCTCGCCACCATCTGTGGCGTCAGAGGGTCAAGTCCCAGCGCTCTCCATCCTCAGAGACCCACTCACAAGGTTTAACAAGTACAAAGCCCCAGCTCATCTTTTAAAGGTATGTGAATGTGGTCATTTTTTTTACAGCAGTTCGACAAAACTGGAGCAACTACTCGAAATGTTTCCAACAGTTTCCAACTTACACAAACAGTGTCAGACCACTTGGTTAAAAGATGAACAGTACAGTTCAACACACACAATCTGACTGTACTTTATAGTTGACACCTGTGCATCTGGTGTTACTGGTCAACACTCGTACAGTACATACATACCAGTCAACACAGCACGTTTTGATAGAATATATTGGATATTTCATTATTATTATTATTATTACTCTTCTATACTGTCCCAAACTGTTCTCATTACCTTACAAATTCTACTCTTCAAAATGAACAGGCAAGTGAGAAGTGTTCCTAAGTAGTTCCTAAACTGATGAAAAAAAGATACGCCACGCTTGCGTCAAAGCAATAAAGTTGTGTCCGAAGCTCTGCTGATCAAAATGAAAGCAAAAACAATAAGATTCACAGTGGGACATCTCAGTTTAGTAACTGGCCTAACACCATTACAAGGATGGTACATCATCAGAAATAGTGTGCGACTTCCGTATTAAGAGTTCAAAAGGTAAACACTTGGTGTGTGAGCTCAGACTGAGGTCGTGCTCAACACATGTGCGGATTTGAACGTACAAGACAAAAATATATGATCGGGAAGAGTCATTGAGGTGGACTGTAGTGCTGTGTTAAAAAGCTGTTTTTTGTTTTGTTTTGTTTTTTTAAATGAATAGCGCAGATAAAACAATGACATTTACAATGTTTCCGGGGTAAAGATAATTAGAAGCATCATTATCTTCCTATTACTGATGTTGTAATGTTAAAAAATAATCTATACAGCACTCTACTCAACTTCCCCACTGCTTTCTAACCTTTTTGCCTCTAGTGCTCCCACTGTGTTTGTTGTTCAGTCTGCATGCACAACCTCCTCTCCTCTACAAGATAACAATTTGTTTCTGACATTGAGAGAGAGAGAGAGCGGGAAAATGACTTTATGTTTATTTACTTAATTTGGAAGATGCTAATGTAACATAATGATGTGTTTTACTTAATGATCTGTCATGAATAGTTTGTTTCCCGTTTGGTTCAATTGCAGACATGATTTAGCATAATTCAGAAGCTTTGTAGCGTTGTATAACTCATTTTATTTGCACCAACTTCCTGAAGATATTATCATTTTTCTCATGAAACGCTGCAAATCCCATCTCCTATCCAATGGGATGGCCAGACTGTTGGTTGGTTGGTTGGCAAACCGTTGTTTTCTTGTCTCTCCACTGTCTCTCATCAGCTCTTCTGTATCCCAAATCACCCCCCCTCCCCCCCTCTCTCTCTCCTGCTGCAACCAGTTATGTGAAGTCCTTGGAAACAGCCTCTATGAAGTTGGGTGCTGCCATGAGAATGGTGAAGGTGCAAATGATGGAGAAGAGAGAAAAGGCCACCAGACACAGACGGTCCACCACCGCCGCTGCAAACTTCCACTCGCTGCAGATGACCTCAGCCTCGTCCTGGTCCCGGAACCTCTGGGCTATGTACGACACCTCCTCCAAGATGTGCTGGATCTCGGGCGGGGGGATGCTTAGCCCCATCCCAGCTCCGACCCCCATCCCCAGACCTCCGACACCACTGCCGACTCCTCCTGGGGGCTCAGCCTCATCACTGAGGGAGCCGTGCGCACGGCCCCCTAGCGCTACCCCGGAGTCGCTGGAGGGCGGGCAGTGGGGGCTCTCTACGGGATGGTAACCGCCAAAGTAGAGGCTCATAGACCCGTTGGAGGTCCCTGTGGGGCAAGGTGGGCAGGACGTCTGTGACGGGGGCACGGAGAGGCTTGGAACTGCGCCCATCTCTATGGAGCTGGTGCTGGAGTGGTGCTGGACGGAGTGACGGTGTTTGTTGCCAGGCCGCCTGCGCACATCGCCGGGCTTTTTCATACGAAGGAACCAGGCACACCAATTCAACAGAACCACCCGAACCTGAGAGGAGAACAGGGAGCGTCAGCGCACACGCGCGCCATAATGCATCAATGCAAAACGGGCATTAGTGCCTCACGTAATGATCGTTGTCATTAAATTCAGCTTCAGTCACTCACCCACTTTGGCATCTTTCCTCCGTGAGGGTCGTGATGGTGAAACTGCAGGACTATTACAGTCACCACCACAGACATTCCCACAATCATCATGGTGCTGGCAAAGTACTGAGCTGTTGAGTGCGCACAAAAAAAAAAAAACATCAACATGCTAAGAGTTACAAATAAGGTCAGGCATTTTATGACTTGTTGAACGTTTTCCCCCTTTAAACCCTCCTTTTACTATGCTATGGTCATATTTAATTAGCATGTATTCACAGGTAAAACATTACAATTGAATTAAATCCCCCAAAAATAGGTTGATTTCACACTCAAGCATGAAAGGAAAGCAAGTCTGCTCAGTCTGTAGCCAGTTCTATTGCCAAGGGGAAAAGATACACATTTCAACTGACACAGGGTAAATTAAAATAGTGAAGAAACTTGTGACGAAACAGAGAATCGAGGTAAAGAAACACACCAAAGAGATCAGGGCTGGTTCAGGAGGGTTGTTTTCACCCTTTTGAGGGAACGCTAAAAGGGGCAGGGAGGTTTCGGGGGTGCTCTTTCCCAAACACACATAGAAATACAATATATTTAGGATATATTAAAGGATCGATCATTGGCATTGACTGTACAAGTCCCCGGAACTTTCTTGGAGAGATGCAGCACCATTTTTCCAAAAGATAATCCCTCATTTGGTGTTTTGATGATGGTTGTGGAGCGCGTTCTAACAAGTCAGTCCAAAATCAAATATCGCACCCCAGTGCCGTGTGGAGGAGGACATGAGAGGGGGGAGGCAGGACAGAAGTGTTTCATCATAGGATAAAGGTGATCACTCTGAACAACTTTGTATTGATTTGCAGTGACCTTTCACCCAGTGGGGACAAATGGACCCACAGTATGCCAATGATCAATGCCACTAATCAATGCCAATGATCAATCACTTATCACGTTGGTTTTTCTTCATGGAAGAAGAGTCAGGAGAGGGTACGAGGTATAGTATAATGTAAGATAATAAAACAAAATTTGACAATGAGATCTGCAGTCACAAACCACATTGTTATTCAGGTCCGAACCAACTGAATTAAAAATGAATTAGAACTGAAGAGAATTAAAATGAACTGAGCCAAATGGTCTTGAACCAGAACAGATAGATTGAACTAAACGATCTAAAACAAAATGATCACGCTTGATAAAAGAGGCCTAATTCTTGTAGCAGTGCTCAAACAGCTACAATCACTCATGTCCACATTCAGCCGTGGTGATGCAAAGGGATGCAAGTCATTTCAAGGGTACTAAAAGTGTCCAATGTGACCTTCTGTCCAGGTCTTTGGAATAATTAAAACAGATTAAGCTTTTCTCAGTTATCATTGCATTGATAAAGAACCATGTTCAGCAACTGTCATGCAGTTTGACCCAGAGAACAAGCAGGATTGTGGTCACTATTTAAAGCATGTAAGCACAAACTCACACACACAAAAAAAAAAAAAAAAAAAGACACATTTCTTATATTTGAGGCCCGGTGAGCTCTCAGTGATGACAGTTGAATGACAAGTGTTGACCTTCCTAACATGTCTGCCCCTTCACTTCCTCCATGAAGCCCCAGTAGATGCTCCCTGCCCCTGACTCTCGGCCCCTTCTTTCCTTCATCCATCACTTCGTCTTTCCACATTTCCTTTCTGTTCTGAGAATCAGACATTTCACAGCCTATTAACGGTGCCGACAAGTTTAGTCATGGCCAGCCAATTGACTCCATCCTAGTATAAGGTGTTGAGGATTAATCAGAGACCCTCGAGCTACTCAGACAAAAGCGCAGCCAGACCCGGAGACGGCGTTTTATTTATGATTTTCTTTCAGGAGAGTATATAACTTTACCGAGGTCAGGGAGAAGCCGGCATTGAGAGCACTCAGTAATTACGAGAAATAGTCAACAGTCAGAAAGACCGTCAGCGTCCCCGTAATGTCTGTGTAGATTTATTACAGTCACTGTTGTTTACTGAAACTAGTTTAACTGTTTTCTGAGGAGCATTTTTTTTATTTTTTATATTTGGCGGATTTTCACGAGAGGTAAACCAGCACCAGCGGTAATGAAGAATAAAGCTCCGGTGAGATCAAAGTCTTCTGTCTGGCAAAAAAAAAAAAAAAAAATGTCATCTGCAGTGATGACTTCTCCTCTCAGGCGTGCCAGCGTCGCTCGCTCCCTCTGAGTCGCACACACTTAAAAAATGTTACATGTACTCACACAGACAGAAATATAACCCACCAATGAGAGGGACAGAGTCAGACGTGGCGGGCATGATCTCTGCTACCAGAAGCATGAAGACAGTTAGCGAGAGCAGCACAGTGATGCCTTGAGACAGAGATCGAGAGAGACACAAGGAGAGAAAACATGAGCGTAAACGTAATGATGACATCACTGTTGTAAGAAATTATTCCCGGAAATTACTTATGGACGTAATTAGTTATGTTCTCGTGACTACAAGCATTTGTCGGCTGGTGGCTTCTCTTATCGTGTCCAACGCAGGTTACAGCTCCAGAAATCCCTAAAACATTCTGCCTTTGTAACTTGCGAGTGCTCAGAGACAGACAGCTATTCATCACATCGCTGCACTGATAAGAGTGGATTGAGCGGCAAGCCTCTTATTTTGGAATTCAATTATTCCAAGGTGGTTTGACATGCATGTATCCGTGGGCTTGGAATATGATTCATAAGGATGTTTTTGTAGACAAATATGCATCCACAAACATGCCGGGGTACATGTTAGTGCATTTATGTATTAATGTATATTTGTGGCTATAATTATATAAATGAGAGTTTTTAAAAAAATTTCTACCAGACTTGTACTTAAAGAAAATCTAAAATATTCTTTTACCTTTAACCCAGCGCTTATGTTTTAAAGGTTAAGCACAGCAAAGTCATTTAAGCAGTTATCTCATCATGAAGCTCGACCGATGTTGGACTTTTGAGGCAGATGTCAGTTATTGGGAGTTCAAAAAAATAAAAAAATAATCCAATAATAGTAATATGTTGACCACACTAAACATAAATAAATGTTTTTCTTTTCTTTTTGTGACGAAGACTATACTGAGCAACAGTGTAGAGTGTAAATACACTTCTCTCATGGACAAACTATGTAACGTTAAGACTGTATCTAAAGCACATGAAACCGACTGGTTTTCTGTGCTATACATTTTCTACATCTGCAATAAACTTAATATGCGTGTTCAGAATCCCCTCTCACCCAGCGAGATCTTTTCTCCAGAGTCCGCAGGTAAAAGGAAGACCAGCAGGGCCAAGCCAGAGATCAGCACGCAGGGAATGAGCAGATTTAGTCCATAGTAGAGAGTCCTACGGCGCATGGTGACTGTAAACGTCACATCAGGGTAGGGCTCCTTACAGCAATCGTAGTACAGCTCATTACGCTTGGCGGGCACACCTGAGGGAGAAAATCAGACAGTGTTTTTGTGAACTGAAGAAGTGACTTGGTAGATTTAAATACCAGAATACCATCTGAGAAATTACTGTAATTAATAACTGTAAGGTTACTGTAACTATCCATATAGATGGATGAGTAGATTGAAGAAAAATTAGAAAAGATGAATATATCATGGACAATACCAGGAAAGCCCCACTCCAGAAAATCACTGAAATCACATATTTCCGAAACCCTGAAACGTTCCACTGGAGGGAATCTTGAGTTAGACCAGGCTCAGCACTTTGCCATGAATTTATTTTGTATTAAAATGTTCCGCAAGCCAAAATCAAGAAAAAAAGTGGCTAAATTATTTTGACAGTAGAACTTTCTCACCTTCAACTCCCACCCTAGGGATGTGGTGTGCCATACTCACATATGGCCTGGCGACATGCCTGCCAGTGTGTCAAACATTTCTGTTGCAATGCCATCTGGTCTTGTCTGACACCCATTTCCAGCTAACCATCACCCCGGGGGGCCCCAGCACTGGGATCCTCTTCTGCTCTGTCCCAGCTGGAAGCCCCCTGCCAGGGAGGTCATCCAAAAATTCGCCCCTTTCCCACTTCAGCGACATTCATCCAAATATTGTCCCACAGTGAAAACCATTTATATGACAGTGACTCATTTGATTTCATTTTGGATAGAGGAAGTTGGCAAAGCCTGGTCTCGATGTATTCAGCAGGGGAACACAAACATCAAGGAAGACTGAATCCAGCAGTAAAAGTTTCATGCAGTATGCAAGTGTGTTTTCATCTCAATTCAGGGTATAAATGGAGAAATCTCTGAAGACAGCTCTTTAAAGAGATTATGACTTAGAATACACTATTTAAGTATACAATCACAACTTCCATCTATCATGTAGGCTGTGTCTGTGGCGTAAAGCCTCTCTTACCCACGAGATCCCACTCTCCGTTGGGTATGTATGTGGATGTGTCCACATCGAGCATCTGGAGGTCCAGGAGCCAGCCGTTGTGCGTCCACGAGCCAAACTTCAAGTCACACTTCTGCACGTCGAAGGGGAACCAACGCACATCGATGTAGCAGGTGCTCTTCAAGATGCCCGGGGGGATGTACTGGCAGTAACCCGACGCGTTCACCAGGACGTTGGTGTGGAACGTGGCGTCAAACCGCTCATCCGCACTGGAAGACGGTAACAAACAGTAATGGGTACATGCATTTTTAAAATGTTTAAAAATCAGCTTGTATTTTTTTGTTGAGATGTTTTTTTTTTTTTTTTGCCATATAAATTTGAAATTGAATAAAGACTCATCATCAAATAACACGTAAACTGTGACGATAGAAATCACAAAAGAATAATTTTTGTAATGTTTGCTAAAATATAAACAGTCTCTACATGTGGTTAAAATAAATGAATGAATGAGAACAGTCTTTGTAGGGATGGCATTAGTTTTAAGATCATATCTGATTTACCCGTCAAATTATGTTTTTTTTTTTCTCCAAGTATGTCTTAAAACAATGTCGATGTACATACATCACATTGGTGAGAATAGATCTCGATTGTTGTAACTACTGCTGCTCTGTATAATGGCCTTAAAGCTTTGCCAAAGAAAATAGACACTGACGTTGACATGAAGCTTCAGTGGCCCTTTCAAAATTGTTCTTTCAGTTCTTTTAAAGTTATTTCCGTACTTTAAGACTGATTTTTAAAAATCACATACTTTTAAAAAAAAAGTTAAAATGCAGGTGAAATCCAGCTTGAAGTGATCACCATGTCAAATACGCAGTAACAGGAATCAGTGACATGAGAAAACACCACCGATGCATCGTTCAAGGTTCTGCATCTCACAGCCTGCTGTAATGATTTAAGGGCAGCTGTGAACGTTTTTATAAGTAATGTTTGAAACATTTAAAGTCTGAGATGGGTTTGCAGATGCACTTGCTAGACTCCCGGTACAGCACCAAAAATCAGTATATCAAATTAAACAAAGGTAAAGTGTATTTTCTACAAGTCAGTGTTCTTTAAACACTATGGGACAAATACTCGCAGTACAGAAAATGCCTGCACATAACCTAAAAACAGTTAGCCTGAGATAGCTCTGGTACTTGCGCTGAACTCTCATTAAGTATTAAAGACTAGCTCCTCTGGTGTTGGTGAGGCTGTGAAATTCTTAATAAAGTGCAAGAGCGAGGTCTGAACTCTTAGTGAATTTACAGAATATGCCCAAAGTTACAATACAAACTGATTTTTTTTTTACTGTAGCGATGAGCTGGAAGAAAGTACTGTATATTCTTCATTGCCACTTTTTATTATAGCATATGGGATCCGAGTCACCTCAGATCAGTAAATACTTTGACTCTTGAGCAAAATGCAGAAACTACAATTTGTCACTGTGCTTTGTTTATTTTTGGCTTGACCTCCTTTTCTCTCTCAATAAAATAAACTAATGTTATTTCATTGAATATCTTTATCGGGATTACATGCTTCCATTTACAGTTGCATAACAAGGCTCTCTTTTTCTATTTCGATCAACCAGACAGTGGGTTTTATATTTGTTCTTTACTCATTTGTTGAAAGTCTGCAAGGAGGCCAAATTATAAAAACCTCCACAGGACAGTCATCTGCAAAAACAATGCAACATTTAGAGAACAGGAGCATTTCTCAGATAGCCTCTAATTTCAGTTTTATGAGAGAAGCTTCAACTGTTAAACACAGTTTACCCGAAAACAAACAACACATTTTGTTCCAAAAAAGTAATATAAATAATGGACAAAACATTGTCAAAGGGTTAGCAAAAAAAACCTCTTTGGAATTGTGAATATCTATGAACTTAAAGATGGGGAGGCAACAAATTAGCAGCAGCCTTTAATCCATTCACCATATTATTGTTATAAATATGTTCATATTTAAATATTTAGTCTTCTCCAGCCTGCTGTGGGTAAAAAAAAAAAATTGTGAACATTGTGAATGAAAGAAACTAAACGATCAATATTGTGATGAGACTCAATATCATCTTAAATTTGGGATATCATAACATCATGACATAATGGGATGTCATTTTCTGAACTCACCAGACCGTTGTAGCTGACCATTATTTGCTTTTTACCTACTTAGTCATTACATCTACATTACTGATGATTAGTTATTAAAATTGCATCGTGTAAAATATTTTGTGAAAGCAGCAATAATCATTTCTAAAACATCGTTGCAATATCACCATTGAGCTATTTAATCAAATATATTGCAACAGTTCGAGTTTACGTCAGAAAAAAACTTAGTGAGGGACATCCAGAAAGGTAAACAATACTGGTAAAATGCATAGCATGAGCAAAATGTCAACCCCGCACAAACAGAGAAAAACAAGGGTGGGTTTGAGGACAAAAGGGGGAAGCATTACCCTCTTCTGAGGCCTGCAGTCATTTAGTAGAGTTTTTATTTGTTACATGAACATCCCCTGACATCCACACACACACACACACACACTATACACATATTATTACTTTTTATTACCACATTCATCACTTTAGGCCATGTTGTATAAAAGCCCTTCAGAAATCTTGACAGTTATTTTACTTCCCAAGCCCACACAAACTTAAAGTTCAAACCCACACACTGAACTCTAAATGCTCTGTGTGCAGGCACACACAATGCACCCATACACGCACACACAAATCAACACACACACACACACACACACACACACACACACACACACACACACACACACACACACACACACACACACACACACACACACACACACACACACACACACACACACACACACACACACACACACACACACACACACAATCCAGTGCCCGAGAACGAGATAACATCCGTGCGTCGGAAACATCCTGGAGCCTGATTCAGCCCAGACAAAAGAACAAGGTCTGCATCTCAACAGAATTTGGAGATGGACCCTTTTCATTTGTTCCTGCCTTTTCTCAGATTGACTGATTAACCTTTCTTTCTGCAGGGTTAAGTGTTGTAATTTATCTCTCCACTGTGTCTGTTGCTATCAGCTGAGGCTCCAGGTTACGGGGGAGGGATGTGTGGGTTGCCAAAGTGGAGACATCTGATGAATTATTCAAGCTTTGGCCTTACTTTATCGGAATGTGTGCGCTTTCCTGCAATCAGCGCTTACACACATCACAGCGGAGAATGTACTGAAGTGTGTTTGTGTATGTGTGTGTGTGTGTGTGTGTGTGTGTGTGTGTGTGTGTGTGTGTGTGTGTGTGTGTGTGTGTGTGTGTGTGTGTGTGTGTGTGTGTGTGTGTGTGTGTGTGTGCTGGAAAGAGCGCACTGTTCATTACAATGTGTAATGGCAAATTTCCATTTAAGAGTTTTACTAGACGTCTACATCTTCCTCTTTCGCCCTGCATCCATCAATAGTCACATTGGTTGATTGATTTAAAGAAAACATAACAGTTTATCACATTCGGCTCTTACACAATGTACATGCACAATATATTATTACTTACAGCTATCTAAACGAGATCCCTTACAGATAAACCACATTAATGTCACGTGTAAAAACCTCGTGATCACATGACAGCATACACATGTGATTGTGCAAACATATATTTTGCGCGTGGGAAACATGGTTTAGGAACATTTTCATGGTGTAATATGTGAAGCCCATGTAGACTCCCATGTGAAAACTTCCACATATGTCCCCCCCCCCCCCATGTTATCATATGTTGCAACATGCGGTAAACGTGTTAAAAATGTGATCACACGTGCCATGTGGAAAACACAGGGAATTTGTGTGTTTTTCTGTAAAGTATAAATTAGATCAAGCACCAAAAGACTCTTTTTCAAAAATGTGCCAGATGAGTTTTGCACGTCAGCCTTCTATTTATTGCGGTTTGCTTCAAGATAGAAATGCACCGTAAACAGCTGTTCTCTAATCAATACATGTTTTTTTTTTTGTATTTGTTATATATTTGTAAATTATATTAAGACAACATATTTTAGGATTCTGTTGCCAAAAACATTTTGTAATGTACACATTAAAATGACCAAAAAAGGTATGCAACTGGACAGGTGATATCCCTGGGAGAACAGGAAGTGGTTGTCCTGTACAACATATTCTTACACACACACACACACACACACACACACACACACACACACACACACACACACACACACACACACACACACACTGCAGAAAGAGCACTGTGGACAGAGTGGGGCGAAGGGGAAACAGAGACTGACCGACAGTGACAATGGTGGCAATGACAGCTTCCTGCACTCTGGGACATGACTCACCAGACTCACTCAACACCTGCTGCTGTGCACACACGCACACAAACACGCCAACGACAAAAAGAAGTCACAAAGTTTTGAGTCCGAGGCAGAGAAAGAACCACGCAGAGTGAAATAAACTATCACCATACCGTGAGAAACGTGTGAAAGACACTTATCTTTAAAGGAGAATATGTAATATCACAATATTATGCACCAAAAAAACAAGACTTAACCTTAACTTTTAATACTTTTGATTGTTGCCTGTCATCAGCTTACACAGGCTGAAAGAACAACAAATTGTACAACAAAATACTTTTGTTTCCGTTAGCTTTGGCATTTTTTCTATGCAAATACTTTTTCTTTCTAAATTTGTCAAGTCTGAAAGAAAAGAATAAAGGAGACATGATTCTTTTCTTTTTTTTCTCCAGTGGAAGAGGATAACACCCTGACGCTTTTAACCATGCACAGCTCAGAGATACAAAAGATCAGTGCCTCAGATTCCTGAAAGAAAGACCTATCCATCCATGCACGTTATTCCACGATTGTAGCATTCAACTGAACAGCCTTGGGGCGTCCTGACATTAGGCATTCTGTTTGACAGCCTTAAGGCTCTGCAGTCACATGAAGGAAACTGCAGACAAGACGTACAATATATTTCCAGTTTAGTGGGATATAGTTATTCCTGGATAACAGAGGTATATACACATATGAGGAATTCTGGATGGGTTTCTTACCTTAGATAAGAAATCCTTATATAACCATGTGGTATTTGGTTGCTAAACCAAAGGCCTTATCTTTCATGCCTAGGCAAAGAAAACGGGGCGGGAGTATCCAGTTAGTGTCCAAAGCATGTAGTTTTGGTGTGATACCAGGTTGCACTGATTCAGCTATTGTTATAGAAACATTTGGGTTTGATCCTACCCAACAATTCATAGAATTTTTTTTCCGTCACTACTTCTTCTTGGGTTCTTTACAAACCATGTTTCACACCAACATGCACTTTGAAAACATGCACATCAGTCCTGAAAGGAGTGAATATTTTATTTCCCATGAAAATTGTTTATTCAAGTGATCACAGAATCCACCCAATGTCCATCCAAAATGAAAATAAATGAAAACAAAATCCATGTCCATTTAATCAATTAATGCCCCTTTGTGTTCATGGCCCATCACAGTGGTCCGTCTGTGTTCTACATCTGCCTTCCCTACTAACAGAATTAGGATTCAGTCTGTGGTTTATCCGAGCTGGACGTCAACATAAAGTTTACAGTTAGGTCTCGTCAATGAAGCGAGGGCAACCTAGCGTGATGTCACCCGTTATTTTGTGACTTGCTGTTCTGAAGCCTTGAGTCTGGCATTTTGGCCGTCGCCATCTTGCTATTTTGGAGCCAGAAGTGACCATATTTGAACAAGCTGGTGAGGGGCGAGCAGTGGGTCTGACTCAATCTGATTAGGAACCCGAGGACACTGGACTCCACCCACCGATAGCGGAAACCTGACGGCACCACAGGCCTGTCAATCAAACCAACACGCCCCCAAACATACAGAATTTTGAGGCTTAATATCTAATTCAGGATGGAATTATTTTCAGATGGACCGCCAGAAAACTAATAAGAAAACTTGAATGATGTCATAATGACTTTGTTATATTTAATTTTTTTAAATTTTATCTTTATCTTTGTTTTAAATGAATTGACGTTGTATTTCATGAGAAGTTGGAGACAACCCTTTATGGCACTTTCGCGTTGGCCTCACTTGTCAGACGTCCACTTCTATATACAGTCTATGCGTGGGAGCTTCTGTCTCACTAAAAGCTAAATATATTTGTTCTTGTTTTGACTATATCACTTTGAATATCAAAATTCAACATTTTTCTAAATGAATATCTTGAGACTAAAAATAAAAGGTCTGAGCCATGTTGTTAGCCATTTGACGCAGTAATTATTGAACTGGAAAATGTTATTTCGCAATCAAAGCACAAAACTGTTGCAAAGATGGTGAATAACAACAAATTTTCCCCAGGCAATATGAACGGATATAGTCTGGATGGTAAATCCATGACTCTCAGTATAGATTATCCTTGCATGAAACATCATGTTGAGACAGGGTGGGTCAGCGTCAGCACAATGAGCTAAAAATATGAAGAGTAACATCAGAGAGACTTCACGCCGTGACGATATGAAATGAATGATTTATCACATATTATTTTTTGTTGAATACACACATTACTGACCTCACCACTCCAAAAGATTGTTAATTTTATATTCAAAAAATAGAAGTGAATAGATGGATTTATGCCGAGCTCTTGCCTGAGTAGCATGCTAATGAGTCTGAATACATCTGCTATTCAACACAGTAAGACTAGCGTGTTATTAGCTGCGCACTGATGAACCACTGTGTAATGGTGTGTGTTTGTGCCATTACTGCCTGTAATTGTATGACAGAGTACGTGTGAGCAGGTGGTGTAGCTTCAGTTTGCAGCCTGTGTGTATGTATGAAGGTATTTTTGTGTCTTTATTATGAAAGCAAATTTCTCACACTGCAATCAAAACTCAAGTTTGTATGTCAAAATATATAAACTGAGAATATCATTATTTGCATTGCAAACAAATTTGCTCTTACAGTTACAGTTTGTAAAGTGAAAGCCGAGCTGCCACGTTTTAAAGCATGTCTCGCCAACTACATCCAACTCAACTTGTAGGTTTTTGATTTGAAAGCAAAGGTTTTAATTCTGTGACCAAAACTAACAAAACTGTAAGAGAAAATTTGTTTGCAATGAAAATAATTATATTCTCAGTTAATATATTTCTACTTAAAAACTTTACTTGCAGTGCTTGCTGTGTCTAATTACCGCCTTTTTTTAAAAACAATTTTTTTTTTTATAGCTAAATGTTTTTAGAAACCTAAACAAAAGCATACTATATCATATACCAATACTACACTAATATTGTACTATAACACGACCTTCTCATTATGCCTTCTGTACAGCATGAAAATAAACATTACCGTGAACACAAACTGCAAAAAGAATTTGGGAAAGTAGATTAGTGAGAGCTTCAGTTGTTTTTTTAGGAGACCGGATTGTTGTTTTTCACAGATTTAAGCAAGTAGCAGTGTCATACACCGCGCAATAGAAGTCGGTCGAGAGCCAAGACAGGTAGACTGGAAGAGGAGGGTGACGGTAACATGCTGATACTTTGACAGCCAAAGACGGGTAGACGGGATGATTTATAAAGAGGAGCCGGTGAGGGATGGGAACGATAAAATATGGAGAGAAAGAGTTGATGGAATAGAGTGAAATTATAGCGAGACAGTGAGTTATGAAAGAGAGGTGGAGGGGAGACAAATAGAATGAGATGAAAAGAGAGATGGGAAGGTGGAGTGGGGGCGGAGGGAGAGAGGAGGAGTGGAGGCGGAGGGGAAAAGGCAGAGAGATGGGGAAAGAGAGGGGTCAGAGCACAGAGATTAGAGAGAGAGGGGGGGGGGGGTAATCCTTGCGGTTCCAGAAACTGAGCTTTTAAAATTTGGGTTAATACTCCCAAACCTTTCTTTGTCCTCATGTTCCCCGTGATGATGTGTGTGCTGGGGTATGTTGTTGTTAGTGCGTGTGCGCTAAGATGAAATACAGGCATGCATGAAGAGACACATCCGAGGCTCCTCCCTCCATCCACCTCCATCTTTCAACTTCCCTTTATGCGTTCCAATCGTCCCTTTTACAATATTCTGCACACGTTTCAACTGTGTCATTGTCTTTCTGAACATCCGTCGCTCACTCAAGCATGCAAACGCAATCCAATTAGTTGTTTTGGAGAAAAACAACTAGCCTACATCTCTAATTGACCCGAGGAAGCCTCGCACACAAGCGTGAAGAACGGCGGATGAGCAAACAGCACCAACCTGACCTAAATCACAAAATGCAATCAGCTCGCTCAACCTCATTCATAAAAGTAAAGACTTTGACTTCAGCTCTTAGTGTAGCTCTCCTTAATTTATATATATATATTTATATATATATATTAAAAAAAACAGTTATTTTTGTTTAATGTAAAGAATGGCTCCTAATTAGCTTTCATTTATTACATTAGTGACTTGATTATCCAGATGACAGTTTGAGTTGAGATTCTGTTCAGGCCAGATGATGAAGGGAGCTTAAAATGATTTCAAACAATTTAAATCATTAAAATATTTTGTGTCCCTTGGGCCATTCTCCTTCTAAAAAAAAAAAGTATTATTGTCCAATTTATAATTTTCATCAATGAGTAATGTCTAATAAGTGCATGCAGTGGAATTTTTCGGTATTTAAAAAGCCCCATTGCCTTCTGTTACCTCTGTCACCGTTTGTATTTGATTGGGTGTGTTTATCACATTGGCTTAAAGTAAGCCTGAAACTGCATTGGTTTCTGGAGATTAAATTTAAAATAATAATAATAATAATAATACTGCAATGTATAAAGGATTATACTAACATTTCATTCACTCTCGTCAAAAATAAATATTGCCAGAGAAGATGTCTCTGACAGGTGTGTTTATTTTGCAGCTGATGACCTTATTTTATCATTTCATAAGAAAATATAAAGGTCGTAACCTTTTCAACTTTGGTAATGCTGGTGATGAGTAGGAGAGGTGAGCACTGACCTGTTGTAAAGGAGGATGTCAGGCGTCCAGACCTGGTCTGAAGGAAACCGCAGGTTCTGAACACCGGGGTACTTTTCTGGATTCCAGCTCAGGTAGATGTCTGTCCAGTACTGAGACAGAGACATTTTAAGAGTTTGAGATGATGTGACATTTTTACAACTGTAATGACCCTCGTGCTCTGCAAAACCTATAACTTGCAATGACTAAGTGAACTAATCAAAGTTAACTTTTACAAGATGAAGGTACATTTCGTGGAAATAAAGGGTGAAATCTTGCCAAGAAGGACAAGTCAATGGAAAGGTAAATATATATTGCATTATTATTGTTTTCAAAATTATATAGAAACTCTCAAACGATCAAAAATGGAGAAAAGCCTGATTATGGAAAAATGTTTCGATCCATGAAAACATAGCACATGGCTTCAAAAATGTAGCAGCCTGCAATCATTTTCATGAAAACAAGCTCCATTAAAAGCAAAATAGTTGCAGTTTATTTCATGCAGAGCTAATGCTACCAATCAACAACATGGCTACTGAGGGCATTTTTGCCTATGTGGTACGTGCCCACTCATCCACATGGATGAGTGTGGTTGTTCCAGGATGACATGTTCCAGGACGACCTTAGAACAAACACTGATAACCATAAAATTGTGAGCTCTGAAAATAATTACAGATAGCTTGGACTCCTGGACTAACTGGATGTATAATAAACATTGAATTGACTAGAATAGGCTGAGAGCAAGTTTACGCAATTAATTAAAAAATGAACCGTCTCTCCGGATGTGCTCAGTTAAAATTCAATATCATCAACATTGCCCGAATGTTGTGGCTTTTGTAATTTGTGAAACATAGTCAGAGTCTTTAGTAGATAATTATGCCATAAAAATATAATTAGAGCGCATTAAATTGGTGACAATGTGCCCTTCTCAAAGTTTGTCTCACCAGCTGCAGCCAGGCGTTGGTCATCAGCACTTGGTTCTTCTCATCCTGAGGACAGAAACAGGGAATGAACTTTTCTTCTCCATTAGAGAAGACAACCAAACCAATTCATATTTAATAATGTGGAAAAGGCCTTCATCATCAGCAACTCAGTGCAGTTGTTTTTCATTTTGAAAGAAGAACAAAGCAGGCTTTGTGTAACTATAAAAGCTAGTTCTATGTAACCAAGTATAGCTCTGTTGGAGCTCTTCACAAGTGGGGACCATTTAGCAAATTGCAAAACCCTTTTAAAGGGTTTAAACAGTGGTGATGAACTGGAAAATTCCATGCTGGCTGTTAAAAAATAAAACAATGCAAACTGATGCACAATGACCATTCATCTACCTGTATCCATCTGTGTGTGTGTGTGTGTGTGTGTGTGTGTGTGTGTGTGTGTGTGTGTGTGTGTGTGTGTGTGTGTGTGTGTGTGTGTGTGTGTGTGTGTGTGTGTGTGTGTATCAACAATTCAGTGAAATGATGAAAATAGAATTGTGGGTCATATAAAATGTATAACATGAAAATATGGACCTTGCTCGTCTATTCAAGGTCACAACGGCAGACTGCCTGCAGCATTGTGAGCACAGTGAACACATATACAATACATAGACTGACAATAAACTTTACCTTCTCAAATCAAATTGAAATATAATATTTTATGGTCCATCATTATTGCCTCAAAAATGCTACGCTTGTAGTTTTGCACTGTATGTTACAGTAATAGTCATATATTTGGCCTATGTGACTGTTCGTTTCAGCATTTCCAGAACGATTTTATTTGATTGGTATCAATAGGTAGTGGAAAACCAGTTCTAAAAACTAAAAATACTGAGGTAAGCCTATAATGACTCAGAAGGTGCACAGAAGCTCCATTCAAACCTCAAGTGGACCCATATGAATATTAAGCCAAGCAAATCGAAATCTTCACTAATCAAGGGAAGGATGGTAGACCGGATGGTCAGTGTACACAGTAGACCTGTTCCCACTGTACTTGTACTTGAAGTGCTGGAATGATGCTGATCTCAGTGATGCAATCCTTGTCAAAGGGCAGAAAAAGGATACTATCAAGGTCCTCAACACCATCAACACACCTTGATGCCAGAATTGGTCCCTCAGTTGTTGCAGGCCAGTGATTGCATTTGAGTTCCCCCGTCACTCAAGTTGAAAAACTGGAGAGGACGGTCAGTTCCTTTATTAAAAAGTATCAAAGAGTGCCGTGATCTCTGAACCGAATCTGGCTGTATAACAAGGAGCTCTGAAACGACATCTTTGAGAAATGACTGACGAATGTGCAAGGTGCAAGACTTGAGAAGACTCTTTGGAAATATGATAAGGTTGTCCAGGCTACTACACTAACTAATGCAGCAGAAGGATGGAAATGATGTCCATGTGAAGCAGTTCAGCCAACAAAAGCTGCATTTCAAGTTTGCTGACATTGTTTTGAAGGTGCAGTACGGGCGAGACACTTGGCACACCTTCGTAGAGATACTTTTGGCAAAAAGCAAGTAACAGTTGGGGAGGAACGGTGATATATGCCAAAGCTTTGTCTCGGTAAAAACAAGGACAGTGGACGAGGTAGGAAAACGTTGACTAGAAGGAAAAGTCTGTCCAAAAGGACCTCCAAAAATCTGTACCACTGGTGAAAACCAGCTTTTCAAACACATTATGCAAGATGAGTTTCAGCCAGGAAAGACACACATGGAAGCACAACATAACCCTGAAATTACATCAACGTAGGAGGAGAGGGTGAAAGACAGCACTTTAACTATCATGACGGACGACCAAAAATAGGAGTAGTTAGTACTCTTGAACTGGGTCGGCTGCAACAAAAAGAAATGGGAACCTCAAATGAATTAATGCAGTCATATCTGTAAGCGGTCAAATAAACAAACGTTTGTGTTTATCTCTGCTGCATGCAAAGTATTTTCTTTGCAGCCCTTTATCTTTTGTTTTCTGCAATCACAGTGAATGACATGCAAACACTTCCGTGCCTGTGTATTCTTGTGAGTCTTTGTATGGACAGAATTTACTTTGAGACACCGAGTAGCTGACTGTACATGAAGCCACCGGTAGGTCAACACTGTTTACTTTAAGTCTAATGAATAAATTAGTTGACTGTTATTGCAGTGTACTCGTACACCTCTGGATCTCAGCACACCAAATACTGCTACATAATTCAAACCAATCTCACATACTGAGGCGAGGCATTCTCAGTTTTGCTGAAAGAGGCTTTATGTGGACTGAAAGGTGTGCTTTTACCTGAAACTCAGTCCTTACGGTAAGGTTGACTTAGCATCCTTGCTGTGCTCCACGAACAGTTACATGTATTCACTTTAGAAATGTACTCTATTTAGCCTACGTATCTAAACTGCTGGCCTGACTGAATCGGCAAATAAGCTTTAGTGTCTTGCTCAAATAGTAAAAATGTTTATTCTACTCCCCCAACATATTTTCTCAACCATTTAAGGGATGTGCAAATATCCTCTACCCTGTCCTGTTTGTACAGAATAATGACTAGGTGTGGGCATTTCAAGCAAAAATACTATTCGTTAATTGCTCTGACTTGATCGACTATTAAGGCTATGAACTAATTTATGCCACTGCAAATTATTGATCAGTGGATGGACCGTTGATCGTTGCTTCACTTCAATGATTATGAATAGCTGTGGAAGACTGCCGATCTGCTTGCTTTACCTGCAGAGTTTGCGCGGCACCTCGTCTCCATTTATGTTTTGAAGGAGTTCCACGCAGAACTTGTTGACAGCTGTAGTCGTTTTTGCATGTTTCTCCTGTTTGCTGCAAAACTCCAGCACCTGATTGCAACGTGTTGTTCTTCTCCTCACATTGTTTAATGGCGGCTGACAGACAAGGTTTTGGCTGCATTACTGCCACCTTCTGACGAGAGTAACACATTACAACCAGGCGCTGGTAAACGGGGGAAATACGGAAGGACGATAATCGTGTCCACTAATGAGTTTTATATATGACTATGCAAGTATTTGAAAATCATGACCTAACCCGAATAATGACCACATAAGTTTGCAGTTTGTAAGTAGAAGTTACTTGTTCTGTTAGAAGCTTTAGAGAATCTGAAGAAAAAAAAAAAAAACCTGCATCGTTTGCCCATTCTTAGACGAAAGACACAACAACAACTACCAGGAACACAGACAAACCATTTAGAAATTGCCCCTCTGTGAAAAGCATGAAGCCCCTGCAGTAAAAACACACACATGCACACAAACAGTCGTATCTGTCTGTTCTGACAAATGTAAGCAGACGTCTGGCTGGTGTAAAACTCAAGTGCATTTAACGCACTAACACTGTGGACGAGCTGACTGACAGTTGTAATATATGATCTTTGGTGTTTAATGTGTCTAGGCTTCATTTGAAGGCCCCCTGCGACTTTTTTTTTTTTTTTACACTTTACAAAGCCATGAAAGATAGTAGACCTGGATTGATTTCTAGGTCACGAACTGGAGGACAGGGGAAGGGATTGTGGCTTACATAAATTGGGACATGTCGGTTGTCTAAACACACAAATATTATCAGGACAGCCGCTTAGGGTGAGAGTTTGACATCTCTTATCTGCAGTCTAGACAAAATGGGCAAATGTGGACAGAGGACATAAATAAGGTCTGTTAGCAACTGCTCCTGAGGAGCAAAACACATAACCCCAAACTGCCTCAGTGGGGCTGTAAGAAGACGTGCATGCAAAACATCTGGATTAATGCAGAGACAATGAAACATGAAACAGAGGGGAAGGAATTGAGACCGGCAAGGTGTCAGTTAAACCCAATAACAGAAAAAGAGAATTTATGAAGATCTCTGTCCAGTGTGCGCATGTGTGATAATGCAAGTGTGCCAGTCCAACCGGGCCCTTATGTAACTGAAGTGAGTGAAACAGCGGAAGTGCATTACTTCCGCCATCATTTAACACTGTTTCAAGAGCACAAACCCACTGCTGGATGTATCACTGATACCGTGGATACCGACGTTTAAATGCACTGACAATAAAGTTTATCATTAAACTGTAAAATATCCTGCTTCCATGGCATATCTTTGTCATTAAGTAATTAATGACCACGTTACGATTGATATATCGTTAACAGAGCTTTTTGTCCTCCTAGTGCTCACAGCTTCAGTTTATTATAATCACTATGATTATAGTCTGGAAACGCAGCTCATATTAACCTTCACTCAGCCGCTCTGTAGGGTGGACCTATCAGCGAACAGTGTCGGTGGGTTATTACAATAACATTGAAGTTGAGTGTGTTTTTCTAAATGTAGTTGCAGCACTGGTACAGTCCCGGCGCATACCGATTGGTTAAAGCTGCTCTAATCATTTCAAAACAAACCCAAGGTTTACCCAAGCAGGAAGCAACAACTAAAAATGATTCCCTCTGGAGCTACACAGACCCATATATACACACAATGAATTTGGGTCTGGCATAAATGACTGTTTTCTCACCACGTCTATGATCTGCAGCAGTGTGAGGCCCAGCTCCACCAGGATGGCAGCTGAGTCATTCACCACAGGTCTCTCTAATCGATTGTAGTTAGCGAGCAGCTCCTTGTACAGCCTCCTCTGGTGCTCTCCCTGCAAGGACCCTGGAGGGAAGAGGCAAAAGGAAATGTGGTTTGTGTGGTGATTATATAGAATACAAAGCACTATCCTGTGCGCAGGTTTTTTGCATATGTAAGCCATAAATCTAGTGCTGGAATATTGATGCTCCAGAGACAAAAAGTTTTACAACACCATCAGTGTTTTGGCTTAGACTACCCCTTTTCCCTGGAACAAAATATTGTGCACTGAGGCTGAATTCTAATCCAGGAAGTAGCTTAATGGTCGTCCTAACCTTTTATCCTTCCTTTGCTGGCACCAGCCTGTAGAAGAATATAAGTTACCTGGTAGAGTTTCAAACACACAGTCACATAGTGTCCCTGTCACTGAAGTTTTGGATTCCTCTATTTATCCTGTAACTTTACCTGTTCTATGAACCGTGTATAAGAGGAAGGAACGTATGTTCTGAGCCAAAGGTTTTGATGAATAAATAAACATGTGCTGACATCTGCATACACATCTGCTGACTGTAACACACACACACACACACACACACACACACACACACACACACACACACACACACACACACACACACACACACACACACACACACACACACACACACACACACACACACACACACACACACACACACACACAGAGAGAGAGAGACTGGCAGGACTGTGAGTTGGTGTAGTCTTAAGGTCTGGGGTGATTAGGATGATGTGTTTGTTGGCCCAACTCTCACCACCATTATTGATCCTCTCTTCCTCACTTCCCATACACATTTAGCACTACCCATTTGTCCTACAATAAAGAGACAGACACACACAACCACCCTCTCTCTCTCTCTCTCTCTCTCTCTCTCACACTCGGACCACATTGTTAATGACCTTGAAGCCGCTGATCTGTCCGTAGTGAATTTTTGTTTGCAATGTGAAAACAGTTTTTCGATGGTTCAGACTTTCAGACCAATTGCAGGTAGTTGAGGCAGCCTCACCCATTAAACCAGAGAAAAGGAAGTGGGGAAGAAGTAGAAATGAGCCGTGGCAGGACACAGAAAGAGAAGACAAAGTATTTAATTGCAATTTGGTCCGATGAAATCTAGTCAATTTGATAAAAATGCATAAAAATGCAAAAACGTACTACTTATTTTCTAAAGATGGAAAATAAGTGCCGGTAGTAATGCAATAATAATACAATTATAATGGCAACAAAATGTATCTATTAATTCGGGTTTTTTTTACCATTCAAATGAAAAAAGGATGTCGGCCAAATAGACCGCACGCCAATGTCGGATGTACATCCGCCTACAAACCAATCAGTGTCAAGTACATGGAGACGTAGTTCACAAAGGTTGTAGAGAAATCATTCAAAGTTCTTTCGTGCACTCACATAATTGTAATGTTACAACATAACTAACTGGATGAAATATAACAAACATGTGAACCCTCAGACCTTGGTCCGGACTTTCAGGTGAGAAAGCGCCTGAGAACGAGAAACAAGAAAACGAGTTAAATGATCTTTTAATCTTTCAGTAATTACATGTTATCTGACTGATAAAATAACATTGTATTGCACGTTAAAACAGAGTATCAGAGACAGACATGCAGTGGCAACGACAAATGGGGAGAAAGGATTACAGACACAGCGCTGTGAAGCTGTGAACACGAGAGGGGTACGCCTTTGGCCTGGCACGGTGCTGATTGGCCCATTAAGGCTTTAATGATGACAGTTATGGCAGCACTGAGCCCGAGGTCAGAAACAGACGAGCTACAAGAAGCTGCTCAGCAAAATCCATTTCACTGCTCCTGAGGAGCCCCACGGACTCTGACTAATACATCAGACTTTGTTCTTTCCATCGGCGCATCCACCCAACTTCCACTACTCTCTGTCGAGGACGGATTGATGGATCCGTGACTTTCCACAGACACATTCGAACGCGGATGCAGATATATTTTTGCAATATATTGTTTCTGTGTCTTTCTGTCTGTAAACATGTTTGAATAGGCTACAAGGCAAGTGTTCTGAAAGCTGTTTTTCCCGTGGCTTCAGGAAGGACAAACAATCTCAGTAAATCAATAGACTGAACAACAAGTTTACTAATCTGTCCATGTAGACGCGCACAAATTTGCATAGACACACGCACACAAATTCAAATATAGCCTCATCCACAGCTGCTTCCCTGCCGGCCTCCCGCCTGTTTCTTCCTGGGTTTTATTAAAGTGAAATGTGAACTGAGGGCCAGACAAACACAACTAAACTAATAAAATCAGTGAAGAAGAATTGAAAGCTCAGTCTCTGTTGCAGCATGTCTCATAAAACCGTGTTCAGAAGGAATTAAATAATCAAATCAAATAAACCCCTGTGCCAACTTTAATTCACAAACAAACAGCGTGCAGCATACGCTGTCGGGGAAGGAAAAGATTGATTTTTTTTAATCATCTCACTAATGAAGCTGATATGAGAAGCTGGCATGACTACATCATTTTCCAAACACAGCAAGAGGTGTCATAAAAAAAAAACATAGCAGAGGGAATGAGAGGGGGGTAGGTACAGGAAAGGCAGCGGGGGAGCTAGAAGATTTGCCCTTTTTTACACCGATTCAAGAGAGAAACTTTTCACGAGTTTTGCTGACACTGTGGATTGTCTTAGTGGGAAGGGTTTTTGAGTTGATTGAAATCTGCAACCTCACCACTAGATGCCACTAAATCTCACACTGCTCCTTTAAAGATGATGGAAAACAGTCTTGATAGGTGTTCCTGAGGGAAGGGATGAAAGCAACATCAAATGTCAACAACGCTCTAAAACGACTACCAGTTTTGTAAATGCAAGATCGTGAATCATCTGCTCTCAGAACTTGAGGGTACTTTCCCCAGGGACCATCAAGGAATGACTTGAGACCTTCAAAAAAAAAGAAAAAAGAAGAAGATGCACAAGGGCCTTTTTAGACACTGAACTTGATCACTAACTTTATTCTCAATGTCGCTTTACAAGAGGTTGACCTTTTTTGGTTTTACAGACATTCAAACCCAGAACTTTTTTTCACCGTTTACCTTACACCCGAGAAGGAGATGAATGTGCATAACAATACTACATGTGTGTGTGTGCATCATAAACTCAGACATGCTAATATTAAACAGTAAATTTAGATCAATACTCCATCATTCTAACGCCAGGTGGATCATGACAGGATATGTCAGGGGTCACCACAGTGTCCAGACCAGGTCTATGAGAAGGTCAGCGAGGGGTTGGATCTATCCAGATGATTGATTCTCACCAAAACAGTACAACACAGAACATGTCTGTTATTTAAACATATCTCAATATGTTAAGGTCAAGCCATTTAAAGCTATTATCATTAGAGGCAGAGAAGGTCAGGACGCAATCATCTTAGTCTGTGGAACCAAACTCTGAATCAAAATATGTCTAGCCAAGCAGTGTCATTGGAAAATGGAGAGAAATGACTTATCCCCATCTCCTTCAGAAAGGTCACAAATGCATCTTCTACATACAGCCCCACAGGCCACACACTGTTGTGGAGCTGCTCAGTCTATAACCAGCAAATAAATGGACAAATATGTATTACTGTGGATGAAGCACAGTCATTTTCACTCATTCTGTCCAAGTAAAAGGTTATTTCATTGGTCATGTGACTGAAAACACAGATTTGAAGCAAATAGTCAGGATTTAAACAAGTTTATCAGAGACACATGAAAAAAACTGACTATTCATAGCAAACAGTTTGGCTGAAAAAGGTTGTGCTCTTTGAGAGAGCTCTCAAAGATTGCAAGCAGTCGCACATATTTAAAAAAAAAAAGAAAAAAAAAGGATTTCCTCCCTTGTTAAATACAAAAATGCATATTCAATCTTAATGAAATTAAAATACTACGGACATGGCACCAAAAGAGGATGGTGGGATGGCAGAGGAAGCTGTGTTATGAATTTATTAGCAGAGTAATAGTGAGAGGAGCCAGGTTTTAATGGCCAAGCTGTTCATCTGCATGATTATGATTGGTCAGCTGATAGCCACAGAACGGATGAATGCCAGTGGACCTTGAGTTCCTTTTTTTGCTTGTAGAGCAAACTGGCCAAATATTCAGCTTGACTTTTCAAGCAATTACCTAAATCTACTTCAATACTTTTTTTTAGCATTAACTTACAAGAACAATTCTTTCACATGTTTAGGCGTCTGACACATTGTTGGGGGGAAACAGATATGTTTATTCAGACACAAGCAATACAGGGAGGTAAGTGTGATCTGAAGCAGTTTTAAATGGCATGTGCAAATATAAAAAGGGAAAATCAGAAGTACATTATCCATGTCCTTCCTCCCCGATTCCCTTTCAAGCTTTCCATCTCTCATCTAAATTTTTTACACCTTCGTTATTGCTGCCGCTCTGCTGTAAATTCTTCATCCTTCTCTATTTTGACTGCACCTCTTTCCTCTTTCAGTGCCTTTATCCCTTTACAAACCTTTTCAAATCTTGTGATATATTCTGGTTCTCCCTCTCAGTCTCTCAGCCTATCTCCTACTAGTCTGTTTCTGCTTTCAACACTTCTTATTTACAATGAATGAGTGTATTCCAGAGCCGATTGAAAAGAGACATACAAAAAGCCTAAAAAACATTGGCGCGATCCGTACAGGCACCAGTGAGTTAGCATCATCTGTAAAGAGGTTTTAAGCCACTTGGGGGTCGAGGGTAAATAAAACAGGTGCAAGTTGACAAGTGTAAACTGACCTCTTCTAACTGTGAAGTGAAAAATATATTTGTTTGGTGTGTCATCTAAGCACATTATAATACTCTCTTTCTCTCAAACACTCACACATTAACATTTAGTGAGAAGTTCAGCAACGCGACTCCGTCCCGTTTGAATATTTTTTTACTGGGTCAAAAGCGTTCAGATGAGGCTCCCAAACACTCTTCAGACAAGCTATGCACACACAGAAAGCCTGCGGGACTCATTCTCCCTCTCTCTTTCTCACACACACAAACACCCAAACATACACCCAAACAAACACAAAAAAAAATGCTATTTTAGGCAGAGCACTAAATGACCACCACTTACATAAGGGTGTTTTAGTGTCCCTGATGTGTCCAGCTAAACCCATCCAGGCTGAGCTGGTTTCTGACACACACAGAGACAGGATGGAAATAAATGATCATGGCTTTGTTCCTCTGTCTCTTTCTGCCAAGGTAATCTGCCATACTTATGTAGATTAGGCAATCTATTATAAAATAAAACAGGGTTTTAGTACTTTTATGCTTTGGGGGAATCCAGGAATGACGTCGCCACTTTTCTATAATAGATACCGCTCTAAAAAACATAGCGGACTCATTGGAAATTACTACTGGAATAATGAGTTGATGAAAAGTTTGCAATTTTTGTGATTATGTGGTGACATTCAACATAATGCTTGGTGTACATGTATTGAAACCATTATTGAAAAGCAGGCCACTTATACATATATACCAACAGTGTGCAGAATGTGAAGGCCAATATGGAGAAGTTTATACAGACAGTTCACATTCATCAGGTTTGTGTTAATGCAATGCTCAAAAGCCAAATACAAAAGACATTATTTAAAGCAACCAATGTCAATGTGTGGCTTCAGCAGTTTAAGACAAATCAAAAGGGGGTATTTTCCAATGACTTTTAAGAGAGGAATTTCTTCTTTGTATTCATTCACTGCTGCTTAGATTGGAAAAAAATGTCCAGGAAAAATACTTATTGTTTAATGAGACATGAGGTTTCTTGAAGATATTTGACTCGATTGACAGGTGCTGCAGCGTATCACAGCTAATGCAGTTGTTTCAAAACATCCGTTCGGAAATCAATGAGTGACCTAAAGATTGCTATGTCCATGCCTGTGTCTTAAATCATATACTTGTGCCCGTACAGTTACTATATTGAGCGCATAGGTGCATTCGCACTGTCATGTATGGAAACATGCACTGCACTATGAATACGCAGATGGTGTACTCGCACCGGTCAACACATTGAGGATGAAACTTTTCCCCCTTAACAGTCACCATCATGGCTACGTAGTGGAAAGGGAGGAGCCACCAACTTATTTTGTAACTGCGGTGGTCAAGAAAGCTGCAGCTCTTGCAGGAACACCGAACAGTACAAAAACAAGTTGAGCACGTCAACGCAAAAGTGTCCATTTAAGTACCAGTATGCTGTTATTGTGTCAGTGAAACAGGCGTCACAAAAACACAGATATAATAACCAAACAAAACTGGCAGATATGTTTGCGTCATGAGGTGCAGAATAAGCGACTTGAGACAACACTAACCTGTCCAAATTCCCGCTTTACACAAGTTAGTATACTAACATGTAAGTATACTAACTGAAGTGCATTGATTGAGACACAGAACATGTTTTTCTACAGATAAGTGTAACTGGCTCCACCAACTGTTGTTCAACACCAGTGATCTGACTGTGACACGGAGAGGGTTAACATGAGGCCTCCAGTGTAGCTAGGGCCCCTGAGGTTCCAAATGACGTAACATGAATCCTGATGAATAAACAGTAAGAACGCTACAGAGCTGTGGTGATAAAAGGGTCATCAGGATAAGAAGTGAAAGGATATAATTTTTTTTTTTAAAAAGACATCCACTTGTGTGGACATAGATTTACATGCTGCCGGCAATTTCTTTCTTATGAGGCTTCTCCCTTAAACAAAATACCAAACACACAAACATAAAATCTCATTACAATTAAATAAATCCCTCATTACTTACGGTGATCTTATTTCATACAACATGCTAGCTGAATCTCAGAAATTGACACAAGACGCCAAATCTATCATCCGGACTGGAACATAAAAGGGCTCTGGTCCCAGAATGATCCGAGAGAGAGAGAGGAACCACAGTTATGAACGTGGTGAGGTGTGTGTGTGCGGGGGTGGGGGGGGGGGTGCACAAAGGAACCGTTGACAGATCGCCACTCCCTGAGGGCCGGGAGAGTCGACACCACAACAAATGTTACATACCAACAGCCTTTCTGATGCAAGTATATCTCGCGTGAGTTTGTACGTGAGAAACAGAGAGAGAGCAAAAATAAATAGCGTGCATACACACAATCAAATGGTGACGTGAAGGAGGAAATACAACTGATTCCATAATCCTACAATGAATAGACTTCATTGTATACAAGAATTGAAGCGTTCAAAAATGCAGTTGGTTTACAATTGTGATTCTCAAAAAATAAATGTTGCCAATTTGAATTAAAAAGACAATGAGCAAAACATGGCGTGGGGGACATGAGAACCATAGAAGGGCATTATAGAGAGTGGAGACCTCTGCCGAGGCCATCAGTCCACTCTCTATGATGTGCAAACCTGTAACTGCAACTTTTTAGCAATGTCTGGATATATTTCCAAAACTATCGTATCTATTGTACCAGGCGTAGAAAACACTAAACATCTAACACAGTGAGCAGGAGAAACAAACAGAAGCAGAGGCCTTTGCTTCCTGCTAAGATATCAGACCTGACATAGCAAATTAATTATAAATTAGCAAAAAATATTCCAACAGGTGCTTGAGTTGAGCAAG
The DNA here is from genome assembly GCF_029030835.1 of Brachyistius frenatus. NCBI lineage: Eukaryota > Metazoa > Chordata > Actinopteri > Embiotocidae > Brachyistius > Brachyistius frenatus. Next base: position 5,524,967 of record NW_027210616.1, read on the forward strand.
GCATATGCTGCAATTCAAAATTAGCTGCTGTGCAGACAGATTTAGTGTGTTTAGGGGTTTTACAATACACAGTGTTAGTGTTGGTGAGCTAACACACAAATCTGTAAGATAAATCTGTGAACAGCAACACATAAAGTGTGTTGGCAACAGAAAGTGAAACAATACACTTACTGTGACATCCAACATGATACACAGGATCTGGAATTAATATAACCTCCCTGGCACAAAGCAAAACTGAAATCTCAAATTGAGTTCATTTTGTCTTCATTTCATTTGGATATTTCACATCATTAAAAATATCAGCAAGTAAAACTTTGAAACACTGAGGTACATCACAAGCTGATATTGCTGAATATTTACTTGGCAGAATGCCACATTTGGCCATTTGTCTTGCACACATCAGGCATGAGACTAAAGAGAACTGCTGTGGCAGTGGATCCAGTAGAGTGGACAACCTCAAGTTTGTGTGCCAAAGGGAACCTGCCAAATGTGCTTTCTGACACTTCCTCAAGATTGCGAATGGACGCCCGCCTTAACAGATGCCATCAATCTCTCTTTTAGATTATAGCCAACCTTGAAAACCTCAATGTGAAGAATAAATGGGACCCAGACACTGTAATGTCTAACAAGGCTGCGACAAACAACTGAAGTGTCACCTATGTCTGTGTGCATACATTGGTGTGTTTGTAAAAAGGATTGTATTCATGCCGCTAAGAAACAAGTGTCCTCGAAATGATGGAGGCTCCCCTGTTATTGCGAATTAATTTAAATGTGCACTCACATGTGTGCATAGCCAATGCAAACTTCTTCTAACACTAACCAGCTGTGCATAGATGTAAATTAAGGTCAAGTCCCCATCGGTGATGGTCCAGCACCTCATTATTTCGCTACCAATTATTTGGTCAGGGGAACGAGTCAGTCAGAGGGAGGTCAGCAGGGAAACATCCAGATGTTCAGCAGCTTTAGACCTACATCGTAACACAGGTGGCTAGCCTACCTGACCTGTTTTCAAATACAGATGGAGAGACAGAGAAATTAGGGGAGTTGAACTGGAGGAGCAAAACAAAGAGGGAGACTGAACATTTGAGCAGGAAAGACTAAGAGAGACAGAGGTGACAATGAAGGCGAGAAGACCCTGGCATCCAGATCTTTTAAAAGCCTTGAATACCGTACATGTCGTATTTATTTTCATATCTATTTCAATGCCAAACTGAAACTGCAGGCAGATGTTTTTCTATTTGTCAAGGTGGAGCTGGCAAGTGATTCAAATGCTGTGATTTTTTTTATGAAATCATTGAATTTAGAGTGTCCGTTTTTAGGTCGTTTATTCCATTTCTTCCACTTCCACTTCCAACGGTGTGCTCCGAAGTATTCTGCGCCTTTTATCATATAATGCTCGTTCGTAGTCTCACAGCTTTTATTTCGGCTTCATTTCAAGTGGGGGTTGCTGTGGGTATGTCATATAATATGTCATAAATTATATTTGCTGCGAAATGTAAGATGACTGTGCATGTTTTCTTACATACATGATTATGGGTTTTGAAAAATAAGTTGCAAAAACTAATGAACATCCAAATGTTTGTGTATGAAAGGAAGAAAAATCATGGAAGAAAACTTTTACATATAAAGCTACACAGAACAGCAGCTGAGCACTGGCTCATAATAAAGCCAGGTTCACACAAAAAATATTGATAAACCATTGAGGTATTCACTCCCAAAGCAGGCAATGATCTTATAGCAGGCAGAAACAAACACTTTACAACTGTCGATGAAAGCCAAAATTACAAAATATATTGATGATAATAGCATCGACCACTGACAAAGTTAGTATTCAAAGAGCATCAAACTAATAGTTTATAAAAAAAATTTTTTTTAAAAAGGCTAGTGTGCATTTAGGGCCGGTTTACTAGGAAGTATGAAATGTGCTATAAAAAAATAAACTTTCCTCGTCAAGCACATATTTTCGCCCTCCATGTTGCACGTTAACCTGCGAGCATCTTCCTCTCAGCTCGCTTGAATAAGCGTTGTCGTTGTGTGTGCTGCCGGGGCGGCTGTCACATGTTAACTTTGATGCGCTCCGTGCTTATTTTTCTGATGGCTTCATAAAATAAATTTAAAAAAACAGAAATTGGCTATTGTTATTTTCTTGAGGTGTTGCGCCGTTCACCATTACGTCACTTCAGACGCTTAACATGACTCTCTGACCTTCAATGTCATTTCCAGCCAGACTTAAAGTTTGTAAACTAAGATCAACTGTCGACCACATAATGAGCTCAGCATATAATTAAAATATTAATATAACAAAATATGCAAAAAATATTTTATTTTTTATTTTTTTCGTTGTGGACGTGCAGCTCCTTTACTATCCACCAGGGAGTGCTGCAGCATTTTCTTTTACACTCCTACTTCTGACGACCTTAATTCATACAATGTTTTTAAGTCATTAATACAGTTCCAACTGGCAATAACAAAATGTATAAGAAGCTTTGAGTCTTTAAAATCTTCAGACACAACAAACAAAACAGCATGAGAAAGGCAGTGTGTCCATGAAAAACAAGTAACGTATGAGGGTAAAAGTGGTAAATAAGGGGACGGTGAACAAGGGACAGATGAGGGATAGTAAATGAGAACTTAACAGTGAAAAAAAAAAATATTAACACAAGAGACTTCAACCTTACACTTTCTATATCTGACCAATGTCACCTCTTTGTGCAACTCTGCTTCTAGTTGTGTGTTTCTTGGAAAGTAAAACAAGTGCATGCACACATGCTCATTACCGTTTTGTGTGTGTGACCTTTAAATCAACTGACGAGCCATGAGGGTATCCATTAACCCATCATTTCCAGCATCATGTGACGGTCCACACTGGTGAGACGAGATCAGATCGTATGGTGTTGTGTGTTAATGGAATTTGAATGGATGAATTCCTATAGGAGAGATTTATAATCTATGGTCAAGGGCTCGGTGTCCTAAAACCACTGGATGTTTAATCCTAATCCAGAGGCTGAGACCTCTGCTTTGGTGCAACACTGAGTGCACAGCTCTTGCATCTCAACTGTGTTGGATACAACCCTACTGGGCTTTACAGTTTAGGAGCTAAAACAGCTCAAAGAAGGCCCTGTGGTTTGTCAAGATGCTAAAGTGCTAAAACTGTTTAGTTGCGGGCATCCATTTCACTCTTTAAAATATTTAAGTTTATTTAAAGGCAGCACAAATGGTTTACTATTTTTTTTAAATCTGATATAAACCCATTTTTCATTAAATCCATGTTTAAGGAGCAGAGACAGGAAAATATTACTGAGCATGGAAGAATCAAGAAAAAGGCAGTCTGTGGGAGGCTTCGCAAGAGGAAAAGATTAAAAACAAGAGAGACAGAAGACGACATTGAGAGAAGTGGCATTACAGTGAAATCAAGCAATTATCATTGCAGCATCTGGGTCGTGCAACTTCACGCTTACCCATTTCTCATTCACAGAGTGAAGGTCAGGAATACTGTTTTATCTCAGAGGTAGCTTTTTGTATTTTTGTTGGACACACCTGAATATCACGCAAAATAATACTTGTCGCTGAGGTGTAAATTGATTCAGTCACACCTGCAACTTTAGATGTTGAGGACTTTAGAGTCACCCTGTCATGTCTCCCCCCATAGTGTCTGGCTGTGTGGAGCATAAGTTATTGCAAAATCGTGCCTCAGTTTCAAGGAAACTAACATGTCCTATATCTTGTGATTTTCGGCTATTGTATTGTGTTTCCCTTGACAGACTAAAGCTGCTTATCAAAAGCACAGTGAATGTGCACATAACAAGCTTACAAGCGGCTAGCTGGTTCTTTAATCCCCATCCTAAAAGCCTCATGAGCTTCTATTCTGCTTCCATCAGTCAAACATGACACATCATGACACAGACATTCATAGATGTCCTGTTTGAACTGTGGTGAAGGGGTTGTCTGTGTTTGATTTTTGATAACCATTTGAAAGATAAGTGAACATTTCTGTTCTATCCTATTGTTTTTCATTTCCATCTTCTCCATTGTTTAATTTTAACATGTATTGTTAAAGTTCAAACTGAAGATTAAAAACACTGCAGCAATTTCTTGAGAAATATTAGCAAAGAAGTTCTTTACTTGTTGGGTGATTTTTGTAAATTGTCTAAGATAATAAAGAAAGAGTCAAAAATATTGATTTTGAGACTAAATGACATGAATTTGTGTGGTTGAAAATAGTTGTGTATATGTCTTTTAAAGTATATTTAACAGCAGGATGAATACTGAACACCAATATTGCCCCAACATGAGACAGCAATACTGTGTTTCATGTTAAACATGAGAGACAGCAGAGGCCTCCTGTCATGGGTCAGCATGTAATCCACCCTCTTTAACACACCATTAGTTTTTGTATAGGTAAAATGCCCATCCCCCCCACCCCGCCAACCCATCTTCTCCTCAACATGAACACTGACTGGGTCAGCATGGTGAAGTGGGAGCAGTGGAAGGTGGCGAGTTCGAGTTTGCATATGGTGCTCAAAGTGTACGCACTGACATACAAGTGAAGGGTTTGAAGCTTCAGCAAAGCCGCTGTTTCAGAAACTGGTAAGTAAACAACCCAGATGTTACAGATGATGTTAATGATGTTGCTGGTGATGTTGGGATGCGACTTAGGAGAGAATTATAGACTCATGCATGCACATCTCATTGCACACGAATAAGCAAACAAGAATGTGCACACTCTTACACATAAATGTGTGCACACATAAATGCATGCAGACATTAACACAGTGTTTAAAAATAACTCTTTTGATAATGAATTGAGGTACGTAAAGTACCCAGGACAAAAACTGCTGAGAAGTACATTCAGGGTGGAGAAGGAGAGGATTTCTTTTCTATTTCATTCTGGCTACTCAAAGATTCATCGGTCAGTGTTATTCAAATGAACATGTGGTGACTATAAAATCACAGTGATTCACTGTGAGTAGCTTCACACCTTAAAATGAAAAAACATAAAAAAGTTCTATCGCTCAAGCTTGAAATAGCCTAGCTACAAACTCTGTTTTGCTTATCATATGAATAAAACAACACAGCATAAATTCCCTCCAGTCGATTTATAAATCTTCCTATTCATTTTAATAGTTTTTTAACCTTACAGAACTTCCCTAATAGCAATAAATGATTCCAAAAAAGACCACACCAAAGCCCATTCGTCTCTATAGAATATCAACTAAAGCCTAATCATCCAAAACACATCAATGTTAGTAATTTTTCAGTCAAAATCTCCTGTAGTTTCATCAAACCTCATACATTTAATTCATGTAGTCTAAATTAATGAAGAACCAGCAAATAAACTTCCCAAACCTACCTTTGAAAAGGATGGCTGTCCAAATATAAAATCCAAACGAACATGATCCCCAAAACTTGTGGCACCGCATCCTGGCACCGCTCAGTGAACTCCGCCGGCGCCCGGCAGTGGGCTCTCGGTGTCGGCTAGACAGGGACTCTGCTCCGGCTTGGCGGCGGAATGAACATGAGGCTGGGGAGAGACGGAGAGGAGAGGGGCAGTGTGAGAAATACGGAGACTGACTGACAAGAGTGTGGAGTTCAGATTGGCGCGTTTACACTGCATCAGGAACGCACTCCCTCACTCATACACGCACGCTCGCTCGCACACGCACGCACGCACACACACACACACACACACACACACACACACACACACACACACACACACACACACACACACACACACACACACACACACACACGTGCCTCTCCAGGCTGCATATAGCGATAATAATAACTACAGTAAAGTTTCTCTGATCGACTCTGTAATTGAATCGGCCGCTCTGGATGTTGTGTTTTTTCAACCCAATTTCATGTCATCCCTCATCCCTAAAGGCTATAAATCAGCTGCAATTGATGTGAATCTTAAAGGCTAAAATGGTTCTTTTTGCTGAAACCGAAAATCTTTTTTTTTTTTAGGTTAATATCGAGTTAAACTCTTCTGACTTGATAAATTCAATATCTGCGTTTCTCTCTCTGTCTCTCTCTCTCTCTCTCTCTCTCTCTCTCTCTCTCTCTCTGTGTGTGTGTGTGTGTGTGTGTGTGTGTGTGTGTGTGTGTGTGTGTGTGTGTGTGTGTGTGTGTGTGTGTGTGTGTGTGTAAGTGCGAGCGCGTGTGTGAACTTGTAGCTATTACTCATGTTGTGGGGACACATCCACATTGTCTGGTCCAGCCTCCCATTTTCGTAACTCATGACATTTTGATATGAAGACCTGGTTTTACCTTTAGAATAAGGTGAAAGGTTAGAGTAGAATTTAAGCAAGTTTGAGTTATGGTTAGGGTCAGTCCGCAGAACATTTATGCAAGTCCTTTGAAGTAATGGAAACACAACTGTGTGTGTGTGTGTGTGTGTGTGTGTGTGTGTGTGTGTGTGTGTGTGTGTGTGTGTGTGTGTGTGTGCGCGTGTGTGCGCATGTGTGTGTGCGTGTCCTATTATTGCTGCTTCACTCACATATGCACTGAGCCTAAGTCACTGTGACTTACTGTTAATAAAAACCTGTGTTTGTCTTGATGAAGAAATCATCATTACTGATCAACGTGTTGATATCAATTAGTATTTTTTATTTGCACAACAAGATGCTTTGTTATTAAGTTTGTTAATATCATATTTCCTGTTCTCTGGTGATGCCAGGAGAACATTTTGTCCTGAAAGGAAAACTTTGACATTTTGGGAAAGCAACAGAGAGTGAGGTGAAAGACATTGATACAGATCTCAAAACAATACATTTTTCCTCAACGGGAAATTGGTTGAGGGTAAATTATTAGAAGGCAATTCATCACAACATTCCCAAGCCACTATCACAGTCAAAAATAACATACTCATAAACTGTGATTGATTTAAAGAAATAAAAACAAACCAGAGTATTTTTTTTTCTCCCAAATATCAGAATTATATATGGATGTAACCAGACTATTCTCCTGCACTGGCACAGCATGGTGGAGATAGATATGGCTATGCAAGACAAGGGTAAGTTGATCAGGTGCTGGTTGTAGCTTTATATTTACTGTATAAAGCGGCATCAATATTATCATGTAAGTTGTGGAAAGACAATGACTAAGTGTATCTAAAAAAATGTCAGGTAATTCCTTTAGTTTTACAGTACACACAAGGTGCCAAATTAATTCGGAATAACACCACAAGGGTCGACTGACTCAATATTACTATCTGCCAAACGTCTCACTAAATCACAGGATTCCAAACTAACACTATGCGTGCTCTGCTCATACACCAAAGTAAGAAACTACCCAGTACAAAACCAGGGGAGAGAGTGCAGTGTCTCACTGGGGTAAGTGGGCATCTCCCTTCGTCAAAGTTAGGCCCACGACACCTCGGGAAGACTCAACAGCAGTCCTGGCATCCCAGAAATACTCCCTTTCATATTCACACCCACCACCCCTGCTCTACTTGTTTTATATCTAAACTAGTATAACTTGAGCCTCCATACTTTGCCAAAACCATTCTTTCTCCATTAAACCCAGAGACTACCCTGCCAGTCTGACTTGTGCATACATACTTTGGCAAGGTCATATGTGCTATACACAAGGGATTAAAAACTTAAACATAGAAATTACAGTGTGCCCATGAAGTAAAAGTAAAGTTTCAAATTTTGATATTACTCAATGATCGTTTACCCCTTAACAATACTTCACTTATTCCTAAAAGCTGTTCTCATCAATTTTATAACAAAGGATAAAATCCCCACAAGACTTGTTGAGGCCAAATAAAATCAGATAATGCAGGTTTAAATCAAAGGCAAGGTCATAGAGGTGTTGCGAGGAACACACGCATCACTCATCTCACTGTTTCTCTCTGTGCTGGACAAGAATAGCTTCTCTGGTCCATAAAGCAAGCACAGATCACCAGTCAAGTCTCCCTCTCCCACAGCTGCACACTATCATTTATGAATGCGTTGTGTGTCACGCTGCAATTTCCCACTTCCCAGTGTTACAAAGAGGTTCATCAACTGCATTTTTGTCACATTTGTCTCCTTTTTGTGCCAGGCTGGCTTATAATCAAATGACCTATTTATTCCTGTCCATAAATAATTGCAGTCGGAAATAGGATCCGACAGGCAATGAGGGGGAACACTGCGTATTTCTCCAAATGTTCGCACCGCCTGGCTCCTTCTATCATCTCCACTCTATGAAACAAGGACGTATTATCTGAGAGGCAGTCTTGTGCTGGTGCTATTAGACCAGGGTTTTTTTTTTTCCCATTCTCCACATGTGCACATCTCATGGTGCTCCATCAGAGGAGATTTATGCTGTTAGATCTGATTTGGTTTAGGTGGGCTGACAGCCACGGGGGCTCCATGAAACTTCTGATCACAACCTTCATCCTTCTTCATGCTTTCCCTGGGCAAACCTCTAGCCAGTGAGAAGGCAGGTATTAAACACATTTTGCCAAAGAAATACTGAACCAACTGTGAAATAAAAGCTAAAAGTTTTGTCATCACTACCACTAACTTTACTAAAGTTTACAAAGTGCTGTCCATAGTGCTGAAATCACCAGCAGCACTGTTCTGTGTCACCAGCAGTAGCATGCAGGCGTTAAAAGGCGTCAAAGTTACTAAATACTAAATTAGTTTTCTTCTACTCATGAAAAACAAGTTCATGAAAAAATCCGCTCATTCTTTGTAAAGCTTTGTTTTTTGGCGTGTGTGACAAAAAGACGTGTATTACAAGAAAACATAAAAGATAAATAATGTCAATTCAAAACGTCTGACAGCACATGTAAAGGGCTGCTGGCATTGTCTGAAATTGGAGCGTATTTGTAGGTTTGTTCCATTACATTATACTGTAACCCCTATAGGGTGTACATCTGGGTATACATACAGTATTCAAGCACTTGTTGTATGTGTGTGTTTATGCAATGAGTGTGTTGATCTGCTGCACCATAAGTCTATTTTTTCTGTGTTGCCTCCTGCGTCACTCTGTACATATTGTCCGTGAAGTCAGGTGTCTTAGGTTTAGACACAAAAAAACATGTCTTTAGGTTTGGGAAAAGTTTGGATAAAGATAAGAAATTTTACATAAGTAACATTACATCTGTCACATGAATTACTTAACATACATTACGCAAGGTAAATACTTTACGTTATGCAAGTAACTTACATTACCTAAAAGAAACTCCCGTTGATTTTTGCTTTCATGGACTCAAACACCAGAATCCCAGGTCAAAGTCTTGTGTTTGTTCCATCCATCAAGCCTCCCTCTGATGTGGACTTTATCACTCTTTGTAGTTTGTTACATGACCGCAGCAGTATTTGATGCCCTGGGAATGAAAACATCCTGGTCATACATGCATGTGCTTTTTACACCTAGATGAGGCAAAATGTGACACTGGCAGAGTATCTCTTACTCGACTGAAGGGTGTATTTCACACTGGTGGGACACCAGCCTAAAATATTACAAAGACAGAAAAAGGAGGTGCTTTCTAAAACATCTGATTATCATCAGGTAAAACAACACAGCAAATAGACTTTTTAGCAGCACCACAGAGATTCAGCACCCTAAAGGGTCAATGTAGGTACCAGCCCAACACTTTTATTAAGCTAACACATTTGTTCAAACATGAAAAATTAGAGAAAATAAAAAATACTTGTAGATACAGTTGATATTTCAACATCCTGATCTAATTTTGAACTTCTCACTAATTACACTGCTGTCCCGACCCAGCTCAGAGGAAGGACAAAATGTGGAGACCACACATGATCATTTAGTGTAAAATGAATTGAATTAAGAAAACTTAAGTATAAAGTCAGTTAGTCAGTAATGTGTGTAGTGTGCAGATGTGCAGATGTGGAGCTGTAAGAAACAAAATGAAACCTAACCAAGTCAAACCAAACCAGAGACCCAGCAGAGGAGAGAGACAGACTAATCAAATGTGCCAGCTTTTATAGCCTGGAAGGCCCAGGTGAACAGCATCAGCTGATGACCCTCATGTCAGCCAGGGGTCTTGGAGGGCAAATTGGCTGACATGAGGGTCGTCAAGCCATCTGCATCAATGGTATGCTATTTTTCCCTAAATGCAGCTCTCTACCAATAAGAGATGAACAACAGAAAGCAGAGGAGAAGAGTAGAGGGAGCTATTAATTCTCTATCTTCTATAAATGAGGGGTGATCCGTGAATGGACTTAATGTGGAGTTGCTTTTTCTTTCTTCTCTTTGTCTTTTTTCTTCCCTCCACATCCCTATGGTATTTTTTCTACCACATAAAACAAACCTAGCGTACATAATTAACCACAACAGAATCAGAGCTATGTTATTCCGCTTATATGAGGACATATGTGAACACCACAGTACAAGCAAAAGCGGCTGAAGTCAATGATAACACTGAAAGATGTCTCAGGATGCACTTTTAAAAATGACAAATGCATGAAGGAAATATTTGGTTAAACATCCATCTCATCACTTTCCCGTTCCTGTATTCAATATTTGAAATATTCGCCTATCCCAGCAGGGTGCACAAGTGTGCATGTGTGTGATAGAATGGGGTCAGATGAGTTTTAGTTTTTGTCTGAGTCGCTACCTTTGATGTGTGCAAGATGCCAAGGTGTGTATGTCTGTGTGTGCATGCATTTGTGAATTGGCATTTCTGTGTGTAAGTATGTGTGTTAAGTGTCAGTTTCTGCAATTGTGCATGCATACTTGTCATGTATTATCTTTTCAGAAATATGTGCACATATGACATGTTTTCAGCCAGGAAAGTTATGAAAAGAACAATTAATATGTGGCTTTTCTGCCCCTCAAATACAACCTTGTTTCCAAACATGCTGGGACGCTGTGTAAAATGCAAATAAAAAGAGAATGTGATTAACTGCAAATCATGCTAAACATATTTAATTGAAAGTAGATCAAAGACAACATACAACAAGTATTGAAACTGAGAAATGTTATGTTTCTATGAAAAATATATGTTCATTTTGAATTGGATGGCCAAAAAAGTTGGGACAGGGTAACAACACTGTGTTAATGTTTGGGAAGTAAAGAAACCAGTTATTTGAGTTTTGGAAGTGAAATGTCTCCTTTTTGCTTGATATAGGATTTCAGAGGTCTCCTTTGTAGCATTTTGAATTTGGACTGCAGGCATTAATGATGCCTTCCTAGATGTGCAAGATACCCATGCCATGTGCACTAATGCATCCCTATACAGTCATGGATGCTGGCTTTTGACCTAAGTGCTGATAACAAGCTGGATGGTCCCTCTCCTCTTTAGCCTGGATGATGCTGCATCCATGATTTTCATGAACTTAAAATTCAGATTTGTCAGACCACAGGACAGTTTTCTACTTTGCCTCAGTGCATTTTAAATGAGCTTGGGCCCGGAGAAGAAGGCGGCATTTCTGGATCATGTTTATATGTGATTTTATCTTTTAATTGTTTAATTGTAGTTTTAACCTGCATTTGTGGATGCAGCAATGAACTGTGTTCACAGACAATGGTTTACCTAACTGTTCCTGAGCCCATGCAGCGATTCCCACTACAGAATTGTGTCTGTTTTTATTGCAGTACCACCTGAGGGCCTGAATATCAAGGACATCCAATATTGGTTTTCGGCCTTGTCCCCTGCGTACAGAGATTTCTCTGGATTCTCTACTTCTTTAACAATTTATTCAAACAATAAAATAATAATGTAAATTTTCACTGCTGACAGACACTGAATCTCTGGGATGCTGTTTTTCTACATATATAACCTAATTCGTTGAGATGTTCCACAAGGTGTATTTTTTTGTATCGTTCCACAACTTTTCTAGTCTTTTTTTTTTCTCTTCCCAACTTTTTTCAAATGTGTTGCTGGCATCAAATTGACAATGAGTATCCATTTTTCATAAAACAATAATATTTCTCAGTTTCAACATTTGATAAGTTGTCTTTGGTCTATTTTCAGTTAAATATAGGTTTACATGATTTGCAAATCATCGCATTCTGTTTTTATTTACATTTTAGACAGCATCCTGACTTCTTTGTTCTTTTGAAATGTCTGTGTGTCTTATATATACAGCCTATGGTAAAAATCTAGCCCGCATGATGAAGTGCATCGTGGTCAGCCTGAAAAAGCTCCTCCTCTATCGTCTTGCAGCAAGCTAACCATTTGTCTTTGTTACACTGTACAAGTGGTGACTCAGTTTATTATAAGAGGTCAAACAAAGGTCAGAACACTCACACACACACTTAGGAGTTTCTAATGGTTTGTGCATTGTGTTTATGGACAAAAATGATGTCAAAGAAAAGTTTTCAGAGAGGTTCATACTGTTGCACAAAACTACTGTCAAGCATCTATATGAACTTAATTAGGAATGCTTAAGTTCATAAATAGTTGAAATTATTAATGTTTTTTCTTCTGCTGGACTCGTGGTTATTGTCTCTGTGAATTAACTCTTATCCTTACTCTGGTCGTTTTCAGGTGGCTGCATCAGCATTTAAGCAGGAGTGTAAATTTTACATTACACAAAGAAATTCACAAGCACATACTCTAAGGATGAAAGACTTAAATGCAGCACCAAGTGGTGAAAAACAAGTAGAAAAAAAAAAAGTATTACTACTGAATTTATTTTAAGTCGTTGGCAGTCATTATTTGATTCAAAAACAAGCTTTAAATTACCATCTATCTTGTCACTTTTATTCCCGAGTAGTAATTATTCTGTATTTACTGCACCAGAGAGATCAAGATTTTTCGGTTTATTGTTTTGTTTTTTGTTGTTGATATTTTTCCAAGTCTTTTTGAACAACTTCACTTTCTTCCACTGTCACAGGTTTCATAAACCTTGAGTATAATTTTTTTTTTCCCCATTTATGTCACAGGTTGGGCAAATGTCTGGAGCAGAAACAGTGACTGCTCTACTGTATAACTGGGGTTAGGACTCCACCCAGTGGAACAAATGTTGATGTACACCCAATTCCTCAATACAAATACAGTAATACTTCCAAGAGTACAAAAACACATCATACACTTGAAATTCTATTTTATGGTTGTTTAAATGTAGAATTATTCAGTGTCTGGGCAGACCAACATGAAGAAATCAGCATCATAGTTTCAGTCAGAGTCAATTAAATATGGTAGCCTAATATCATGTGAGGGGAATGCACAAAAACACAGTAGTATCTAGATATATATTAAGAATCCTTTGGTTGATAAAGTAATGGATCTAAATTTCAACAATAATTTTGTACTAATATTAACAAAATAAACAGCATTTTTTTTGCACATTCTTTCCACTCATGTTAATTTATTTCAGGTAAATCTGGTTGGAAAAGTTGCATTGAAATAAAATTGATTTCACAACTCAAACTTAAAAATTATATTGTTCAATACTGAGAATTTGCTCAAATCAAGACTTCTGCACTGCATTTGTTTAGTGACTGTTCAGACAGTCCAGACAGCACCATCTTTATGCTGAATCTCACAGCCTGACACTGAGGTACCTCAGTGTGTGTTTGCACGGTCTGCTGAAGCTTTGGCACACACATAAGTGGTTATTTTGAGTGACCAGCCAGGCCAGATGCTTGAGTCCATTCATTCCTGTCTGGTTTCTGGTAGAAAACCTGTAAAAGGACTGTTGTTCACTTTCACATTTGGGCAAGAGATTCTGAGCCCTGACGACGCTCTCACATTCAGCCGATCAACAGCTCGCACTGCAGGTAAGTCTCACTATCTGCTACTTTTTAAAATAACTTTATATATACATATATGTGCATCAGTTATAATATGTAGGCATATTTCTACTTTTCTTCTAAAGTATTTACTGCATTTAACATTTCATAGACATGAAGTTTGTGATCCTGTTGGCTGTTTTGAGTGGTAAGTCATTTTCTAGTTTAACTTTGTTTGACACATATTGATGTTTTAATCTAGAGTTATAATATCCAGCTCTAAACTGCAGCATAATTCTCAGAAAACACAAACAAAACCCTTAAAAAAAAACTTAAATAAATTTGTATTTCCTCTGCATTTACACCATCATTACCAGCCATTCGAGACGTGCACAGCAAGCTTTCCATGATTCAAGTATTGCCGATCAGATTCCTACATTTTAAGATCTATAGTTTCAATTTTGATCAGATATCTACATACATCAAAAGTCTATATTCTATGCTGTTTTTAATCTATGATAAATAATAATTTAACTATGTGAAATAAAAACTCTTGTAATTCATTCATTTTTAACAATCAAAGTGTTTTTCCTCTTTTAAAAATATAATTATCTTTATTGTGTTCAGGGGTTTTTGCCGCCCCGTTCATGAAGGAAGAGGAGGCGAAGCGATTCATCAGGCTGAAGAGGCAGTCGGGATACTGGGATCCACACCACTCTCAGAACCAGTGGGGTTACACCATTCAGGAACAGGTGAATACACATCATCAGCCACTTTGAGCAGAATTTCTTGCAAAGGACTGCAAAAGCAAAGGCTTTTAAAGTTGTTCTCTTCCTCAGGCTAATGAGTACTGGACGGCCCTTCGTACAGATGCTCAATATTACATGGACATGAGTAACCTGATGTTTGACCGCTCTGTGGCGACGTGAGTGAGACCATTTATCCATTTTACGTTTTTTGCAAGTGACGGTGTCACATTCTGCCCAGTTAACCTCAACACTCTACTGACATGTGATAATATCCATCAAGTAAATCTCTTTGTAAATTAGGTGAAATAGTTTAAAGTTACTAAGGCAATTGCATGTAAAGCTGCTAATGTGCTCACATTATACTGTACACTGATGCCTTCATGAGTACTATAGCTTTCTTTAATATGATTTTCAAATCATGTGATTTATTACACTTCCTTACAATAATTTTCTAATAAATTTGATCTGGTTATGTGTTGTAGGGAAAACAACAGACTTTATTTGGAGATGCTACGCAACGCACGAGCTCACCTGGACAGTCAGATGGGTCAACACAAGTAGAAAACACAGAAGAAGACTGAGGAGAAATGACACCATAGAGTGGTCAAAGTAATACCCAAGGACAGCCCAAAAAACTGACCCTAATATGATTTAGATTGACTAGAGATACATTTTAACATATTTTATATTTTTAACTTCAGCTGTGAATTACTTTTATGGAGGAATGCACTGGTTTTGCATTTAAATACGAAACTGCATCTGAATGTGCAACTCAGTTTTGGGATGGAAAATGATTTTCCCAATTTTATACCAGCATTGAGGCCTCAATAGAGTATGAAATGTGCCTGTTTGTTCCCATGCATGTCGAAAAAAAATTAAAAAAAAAAAATTGTATACATGTAGATTATTTCAGAATAAAATAAATAAAGGAATCAAAGCAAATGAAATAGCTTTTTGTTATTGCAATAATGCTTCCTTATTCGTGTAGGATTTTCTGTGTCTTCTAATACAATTTATATACAATGTAAATGTTCTCAAAAGTTGAATAAATATAAATAAACTAATGGAAATTAGATACATCTTGCATGTTGGGCTTTTGTGGGCTCAAATCTTTGAATGTTGATAGGGATTTAATTTAAATGCATGAAAGGAAGAAATATTTTTTTCTTTAAAAAATAACACACAAAAAAAGGATGTCTGTGTTTTCTTTTCTTCTAACCTTTCAAAAAAGGAAAACACTCAGGTTTTAATATTAGGTGGTGCTGTCAGCTCCAAATATCCCTTAAACCAGTTTCACATATTTTTCCTAAATATGTTCCTTTTCCATGTGCCTTTTTAAAATGATCTTTGACATCAGTGTGACTGTTTGAAATTCTGTGCATATTATGTACTCCGGTTTTCATTGAAAAGAACAGGAGTAAAGATGGCATTCACCATAACAAATAAAGCCTCATGTATTTAAACGATCTTTATTAGGGTGACAAAGTACATCTGAATACAAACACTGCACTTTTGAGGATGTGTAATTTAAAGATGTTTTCATTGATTCAGTGGACTTCATGTTATTTGAAATTAGCTCCCTATCAGGGGCAACATACATAAAGCAAATTTGGGATTTGAGGAGGATGAGACAGTCGAGGAAACAGATGTGGAAGGTAATTCAAACTTTGTTGATACCTTGAGAGATTAAGCATGAGCTTTTCTTACAACATACAACTTAAAAGGAGTTGCAGCAAGTGGATATTTGTGATTCAGATAATAGTTAATTCAATAGTGACAGAATAATTATGTATAACAGAAAAACCTTTTTTGAAGTAGTAGCTTGACATTTGAGGTCATGCCTCTTTTCAACTGTCGGTACCTGCTTGTTTTGGTTTTCCATTTTCTGTGGATCGTACCTGGTACCAGAAGCTATTTTTGGTATCACGGCTGTTGAAGTTCCAAATAGCCAAGCTACATAGCATCCGCATTTTAGTTTACTGCATTCTTTTTTTTTTTAATTGTGAAACGCTGAGATAAAAAGGTGCATTTTGAGTGCAGACCACTTACCATGTTTTAAACTGTTCTATCCCCGTGTGGAAGTTTGTTTTGCAGCCCTGTGAAAAATGACACATTTCAGGAAAACAACAAGCATCAAACTAAAGGCGATGTCAATAAGAAACAAGTGTCAGTCAAGCACATAAATAATCAAATTTGCAGTGCATTTATTATTTCATTGTACGCTGAATAAAGTTGGCTGGACTTTTAGTCTCTACTTTCAAGTTTCATTCAGTTTTGAGCTTAAATACCTTTTAAAATAGTGTGATATAGTTTACTGATAGCTGGACGCCACTTTGTGTAGGATTTGTTTTTTTGACTTTCAGTTTTTTTGGCAGTTAGCAGGCTGAGAAGTAACAGTGGTGCTACTAACCTTTCACCGAGATTGTCATATTTATCTACAAACCAAATGTTATGCCATCATAATGATTTGAAACACGTCTGGTTTGCACAGTATACACATACTGACTTGAGGACACACACAATATTTTACAGAGTGGATCAGGAGAAGAAAGTCAGAGTCAAAGTGCTCCTGCAAAAAGTACCTGCAGTGGTTTCTTCTTGCTTAGTGGTAACATGTCTATAGATTGTTGAAACGGGTTGTAGGACGCATGTGAAAGGGCTGCGTTACTGTTGCTAGTTTGAAGGTGGATCTTCACTCGCAGTTGGAGGAGGGGTTTTCAGGAACAGGTACACAGCTGGAGTGAAGATGAGGATGGTGCCCAGCACTGAGACAGTGAGGAAGGCCCACAGGAAGATCCTGTCTAACACCTGGGCCACAAACTTCCAGTCTTGTACAACCTGCAAAATAGCAGAGGTTAGACACCGTATGGAAGAAAAAAACATGTATTATAAAAATATCAAGCCCCTAACCTTTATAATTCTTATATATAGTAATACTATACACACACACACACACACACACACACACACACACACACACACACACACACACACACACACACACACACACACACACACACACACACACACACACACACACACACACACACACACACACACACACACCTCACGGATGAAGTGCTCTTTGCGAATATGTCTGCTGATGTAGCGCACTGAAGAGATGGCTTTATCCAACATGGTGGCCCAGGCCTCGTCCTCCTTTCCCTCAGAAGTCGCCTGTCTGTGGGCTCCACTGTTCGCCCTCTGGCCTCCTCTCCGACCTCCAGAGCGAGGCTTCAGCTCCGGGCTTTCAGGACCAAGCTCTGGGTAGTGGTAGCGGTCTGTGTGTCCTCGCATGCAGAGCAATCGAGGTAGTTTCTGAAGGAAGAGGTTACGCACCCACGGCGACATCGGGTGGTAGGTGGCTGAGGAGCGGTGGTGCACATTGATGACAAAGACAGTGACGATGATGGAGAGGGTGACGAAGATCATGATGAAGAGCAGGTACTCTCCGATGAGTGGGATCACCTTGGAGGAGGAGGGAATGATTTCTTCGATGACTAGAAGGAACACAGTGAGTGACACTAGGACGGAGGTAGAGAGTGACAGCTTCTCTCCCTCATCCGACGGGAGATAAAACACCAGAACCGTCAGAAAGGACAAACCCAAACACGGAATGATCAGAAAGAGCGTGTAGAACAACGGCAACCTCTTCAGGATGAAGGAGTATGTGATGAAGGGGTAGGAATACAAGCCATCCTTTCTGTTTCCTCTGGCACCAGTAGCACTGAGTATCTCCCACTCCCCGTTATCAAAGAAGTCTTTCCGATCAACCTGGTTGTCCATCAGAACCAGGTCCACCATGTTGCCATCATAGGTCCACGACCCAAACTTCATGGTGCAGTTCTGCCGATCGAAGGGGAAAAAGGTGACATCCATGGTGCAGGCAGATTTGTAACTGGCAGGTGGCGTCCAGGTGATGGCACCATTGAACTTCACAATAGCTTTGGTCATCAGAGAGCCCTCAAAACGGCCATCAGCACTGAAGAAATAAGGAGCTAAAGTCAAACAATCTGTTGTTCTGATTAGAGTTACATTTACAGAATACATTTACATATTATATTTTCATTGCTTTTAATAGAAAAAATTATAATTAAATGAAAACTGACGGTTAAAGAACTATATCAAAGTAGCATTGTCGATCGCAGCTTAGCGTTGCATAACCTTTCTGTTCATATGTTAGATCAGAGCAAAGATTAGAGTATTAAACTTTGGTTACATCTTGAAAATTAAATCTTTCTTTCTCTTAGTTCACTTTTCATACTGGCAGAGTGTCCGAGTTTCACATGAAGTAACATCAGTCAGTTAGCTGGTGCAACTTCACAGCAGTCTTACTTCTCATACAGGACGATATCTGGGAGCCAGAGGTTTTCTGAGGGAACTCTGATGGAGGTGATTCCACCATATTTTTCTGGATTCCATCGCAGCTTGTAATCGATCCACTCCTGGTCAACATCCATACAAAACACAGGATAAGACTCAAAGTTTTGGAGACGTATCGGTCTCTGCCCCTGGAGTTGGAACCCATTTATCAGAGGGTCCTCTGTCTTCCCATCACCAATCAGCAGTAAAAGGAAATCAAAGCTATATATACATAAAAGTATTGTAAAATACAAATAAAGAAGATGGGTTTCCTTCAAGTCTGAAAACCAAGGCTTACAAAAATTAGAGCATTTACACTTATAAGAAAGAGTAGATAAAGGTTCTCTTTAAGACCTAGTATTTAATGTATAGTTGTTTATATTGCTACCTGTTTTTATAGCTGTTTTTTTGTTTGTTTTTTATAAAGGGACACCACTCAATCTATATCAGACACTGTTATCAGTATCATCATGTTCATGCCCAGCAAAGTAATTTGTCATGTACCTGCTACAGTTAATGAACGAGAGGAAACAAATAAATGTACATTTTAAATTGCAAAATCCTTCTCTGATCATCTTCTCTTCATACACACTAATGCTTGCTGTTGTCTGCACACTCGTTAATAATAATGTAAGTAGAAAACAATTTTTGTTTGCTCCAATAGAAACTATCAAATTCAGTTTTTATTTTATTCTATTGACTTGTGAAGATTGACTGTGACCACATAGCCTCAGTTTATTTTTGTCTTACCTGACGCAGCCACACATTAGTCGTCATCAGCTGGTTTTTCTCATCCTAAAACAGAAGACAGATAATGACTGATGGAAGAAATGGAATAAATAACCAAAGAAAAGGAAGAGGAAAAGGAAGAAATAACCAAATACTTTTAAAACAATGTCCAAGCATATTTTAGTGATGAAACCGGCTAACAGCAAGTTTTTATAATAATGGGCTTCACAAAAACAAAATCAAAGTCATGTGTTTTCTTGTGATGGAAAAAGTTTTGTTTTGGTGATATTTGTGATCATTTTTGGAAGAGATTATTTGAATATTTATCAGATTTGCACAGAAAGATGTTTGATTTTGGTTGGTATGTGTACAACTTACATTTGAAATGTTTAGCCCAAGAGTCTGAGTTTAGCATCGAGATTGGGAGGGTGTGTATATCAGATTTTTATGGAGTATGGGGAATGTCACATGATTCAGAACGGAGCAGCTCGAGTTGACTGCCTGAACTAGCACGCAAGCATCGCTCCATTTGTTTTACGTTACTAAAAATGTTATTCTCTACTTAAGTGATGTAAATTGTTCACAGCTTTCTGACCCAACCTTTTCTTGGTGGCATTAGATTTGATTAGCAGACTATGACAAACTTGGTTGAAAGTAAACTAAAATAATCGTCTCTCTTTTCATGAAACGAGGAAGAATCTAATTTATCCGTCACTGCCACTTCCTCAGCAAACAAGAAAACAGAAACATAAAACCAAAAGGTGGGTGCAGTGGACCCAGCAGAAGCAATATAAATACATCGAGAGGTAAATAGAAGAAGACAGGAGTACAAAGATGGAGAGCAGATAACTTAGGTTTATTCCACATCACTGGAACCCAGTTTGAGATTCAGAAGGAAGACTATGGAGAAGAGACTTCAGAGAAATCAACCTGGCAAAAGCGAAACAGTCATATTGAAAACTGTATCTGTTCAGCATATCGAGCCCAGGCCTCAGCTGTCAGAGTGAGTTGGATGTTTTGGTGATCACACAGACCAGAGGTGAACCATAATCTAATAGAGAGCCATGCAGCAGACTCATACGCAGCATGGCCGAGCTGTTGTGTTTACGGTTATCTCTCCCTCTTCCTTTCTCTTTTCCTGAATCCAACATATCAACCAAAATCCTTTTATTCGACACAAACACGAAGGGGCCTTGTTTAATTCATCATTGGTCGTCTTTGGTGGAAGGAAGAGGGATGAAGAGTTAAATCTAAACTGGTGTGAGATAAATATTTCAAGCCAAGTAGAGTGGTTCCTCCATTAGCATCCGCAGTTGTCTCCTACTGAACACCTAAACCATCTCAACCTATCACAGCCAGCCTCTGAAATATTAAAGGAACACTCCAGAGAGCGACTGTGTAGTTTAAGATATGAAGAGAGTGTTCCAGATCTATTTCAGGACCATGGAAAGCGCCACAGTGTGCAGCTGCCAGTGGCCTGTTTGGGTTCAGCACTATGGACAGAGACACTGCTGAAACAAGAATAAACATCCAACATCCTTTCTCAGCTCAAAAACAACCTTTGTTATTTTTTTTTCTTATATATTTAATTCTGTTTACTCATTCTCTTCCTTTGTGCGAGACTTTTTTTCAGTCATTGCCTCCTCGCAGTGTGTCAGGCTTACAACTTGCTTTTATTATTAAAACAAATCCCATAGAAAGAACAAACTCAAGAATGTGTTCATCCATCTCTCAATACTTTCCTGCTTCCCAGACATGGCTGTGGCTTTCGGCCCCATGTCCATTGATTTAAAAAAAAAAAAAAAAAAAGGCTTAATGATTTACTAATACAGCTCAGGAATATAGTTTTCAACAAACGTAAGAAAGGCACAAGAAAAAAGTAATTTTGTTGGGGACCATTTTCAGTCATAGATTTGGAGCTTAGCGTATTTGGAGCGTATTTACTAAATGTCTCCACTGCGGGATTAATAAAGTCTAAATCTAATCTAATCATTTTACTTCAAAATAAGATACAAGCGCAGGTTGAAAGATCATGTCATCCAGTAAAATAATGTAATTCAGAGAAGTATTTTGATAGCTTTGGTGTACAGTAGTGTATAAGTTTTGTTGTCTTTTGCATAATTCATTTATTGCCTGATTGACGGTTATAATATACATAGAAAATTACCTCAGTGTTTTGAAAATGGTTTGTGGAAAACTCATCTGTGCTGTGAAACACTGTGAAATACTGTGAAATTTTGTTTTGGATTAAGGTCAAACGCTCAGCTGTGTATTAAAGTGTTGATTTGCAAACAAATGTAGTCAATGTGCTTGTAGGTGTGATCTCACCACATCAACCAGCTGGGAGATCTTGAGTCCAAATCGAACTTTAATGGTGTCGTTGGCACGATGGATGGGCCGGACCCAGCGCTGGTAGCCTTGGAAAAGGTTCTTGAGCAGGGCGTCCTCCATCTCCGCCAACGACACAAATTCATTTGGAGCTGGAACAAGGAGGAAGAATGTGGACTAACAACAGTCCTCCTACCTTTACAATTATTAGCCAATGCTGCCATTTCAATAGACAGGGGTGGAAAGTAGACCATTTCAAGTAATTAATGTCTTGCTAGTGACGGTAGATGAGAACCTGTTTCATGTACAGTGAAATCTTCGTCACAATTTAAACTTAGTAACACCACTGATATTGAAGAAGCTCTTTGGAGAAGTTTTGCACTTGAAACATCAATTGAATTGTCTATTTTGCGGAAAGCATTACTTGCTTGGACAGCATCACTGAATCTAATCGGGATTGATGGATAGTGTATTGCACTCGTGAAATGTTCATCAAGTGCAGAAAAAACTGTGTAAATGCATCAAACAATACATCAAGGTACCGGATAAAACGAGGAGTGACAAACAGGACTTCAAACGGAGCAGGAAATGAATGGATAATTTCTCTGTGTCCAGAAGCTGGGCAGTCAGCACATCAGTCTGCCTGAGATGAAATCTCAGCAGTGACAGGAACTGTAATGTTGATAATAGATATATAATGTCGGTCACACGGGACATCAAGTGTGAGACCGGATGTGTCTGCTGAAAAGGAGGAAGTGTGTTAACCTTTGACCTGCTGCTGGTTTCTCCTCTGGCTTCACATCTGTTCAGGTAAATAAATCTATAAGTATACCGCCAAGCAAACACACTTTTAAAAGCCACATGATGGAGCATTTGATCCCATAAGCTCTGTCTGTACTTTCAAGGACAGGTGCAGAGAGCTGGACATGGATATCTGACACCTGTGTTCCTGTTTGTCTGATGACCAATCAACTTTAACAGAAAAAGAGCTGGGCCAGCACATCACTGTGTGATCCAGGAGCGCAGTGGAACATGGTAAAATAACATCCTACAAACACCTCTATTAGTTCCAAACAGCACATTTCTATTTCATTACTGTAATAATAATAATAATAATAATAATAATAATAATGATGAGAAATGCAGAAAAAAAAAACCTGTAAACGTGGAATGAAAGCTGAGCAGCATACTGAACTCCGAGTCTGCATCCTCTGACTCAGTTTCTGAGACAGGGGAATAAATGAAAATGTTGCTGTAAAGAATCAATAGCTTTCTTTTTGGACATTCAAATAGATCTTTTTGTTTGACGAGGTCATCAGAGGTTATACGGAGTCGATATATCAGCGGATGTTGCCCCACATGGTCTGTTTTGTCGGAGCGTTAATCTCGTCAGGCTTGTTCTCCAAACAGAAACAACACAGTTTGGGTTTTAAAGAAATATTCAGAAAAAAAACAAAAAAACATGGATAAAGAGTGTTCTCACCTGCGATGCTGGCAAGGGACAGCGGGGAAGACACCGACAGGAGGAGGAGGAGGAGGAGGACCGCCAACTTCATGGTGCTGTCCCGCTCCGACGGAGAGCTCCTCTCTCAACTGCGGAAAGGACGACACACACACACACACACACACACACACACACACACACACACACACACACCGCTACTGGAAAGACTCCGAGGTTCCCATCAGTGCAGGTACTCGACACCAGGCGGAAAAAAAAAAAAAACACACCCGCTGCTGCCGTCTGCCAAAGGGGGCAAGGACCCGATGTGAGGGTGCGTGTGGCAGGTGTCCGCGTACTGAGGAAGTGTCACGGGAAGCAGCGGGAGGCTCTCCACGGGAGGGAGGGGAAAGGAGGGAGGGTTGTCCGGGTGGGGCCGAGACGTGGAGTTTGAAAGATGCTCTGGACCAGTGTGTTGTGTTTTACACAGTGAAACAAGGAGGAGGATCCAAACGCACGACACTGAAACCGGTAGTTTGAGCTTGAACGTGCAAACTGCAGGTTTAAAAAAAAAAAAAAAAAAAAAAAAAAACCTCAAGGACGCAAAACCAGGAAGAGCGAAAATCATCCTGTAGGAGAACTAACTAGAAGTAAAACAGCTGCAAAGCTCGTAACTCACGGCGATTAACACAAGCAATCTGGACTGGCAGCTAAAAGGCAGGACAAGCAGAACTAAACTCACAGAGGGCCGAAAGACTCGTGACAGCCAGGTAGGTGCAAGAATTGGCGGGAAAATAACACGATGGCAGGAAGTAAAGTGAACAGACGCCAAAGGTGAGGGATTTCAAAGTAAAGCAGGAAACCCAACTAACTGAAAGGCAGAACCATGACAGTGCTTAAAGGTGGAAACTAAGTGCTAATATTCCCCTTATTTATACGTTTGAATGTGTATCGGCCAATAAACTAATCAGCATTAATGATTTAATCACTTAAATAAATCAATTATATTCTGAAGTTTTACAGAGAATATGAGGAGATATTTCTGATGGCCACGACATAAATGTATTTAATCAAAGTGACAACCATTTCAATTAGACTGACAAGAGGAGGTCAAAAACATACAGTTGGACTAGCCTACGTATGAAACGCTAGAAGGCTTTTACTTTGAAATGAACACAGGAAGTCGCTGCGTTTAACAAATTAAAGGTCACTTCAGTCTTCTCAAATGAAGTCCTTCTGGAAAAGAAGACAATTAGGTAGTTTATCTGATTGAATGCTCTATTGTAGAATCAATTCAGTATTTAAATGCAAATAGTTACAATTTCAAATGTTTACCTTTTGGATACAAAAGTCCACATGGATTTGAGACTTGCAGATTAAATGTCTTTTAGTGTCAAACTCCAAAACAGATCATTTTGTTCAAATATCCAAGTCGAGTAACAACAAACACAACATTTCTTTTCATTTCTGAGTTTAAACAGGAAGTAGAAACTAAATTAACGTGAGGCTTTATTTTAGAGACTTTTAAGACGAAAACTTGTTTAGAGACTTTTAAAAGAGTAGAGAACATACATGCAATAGTCCAATTGTATTGTTTGTGTTCAAATGTCTTACAGTATCAATTTTATGATCTTCATTTCGTTTTTAATCACAATGTTCAATCACCTGAGGATGATTATTTTTGTTTAGATTCATATTTACTCTTATTGATGCTGGCATTTGTGATTGTCATCTAGAAAATGCAACTACAAACAGTGTTTATGAAAGTTTATTTTCAATGCACGTTTTACAAGCACATTCAGCTGTTCATTCTTTCCTATTTTACATTGTCAAAGTATCTTTTCTTCAAGGGCATGAAAAAAAATCAGAGAAAAGTGAAGTCTTGATATTTAATTAAAGTACAAAAATGTCAGTGTCAAACGCATGCTGTTGTATGCCACACAGGGTGAAGGCTGGGTCAGCACTTCAGGATTCAAACACGAGTATTTCTCCAAAGAGACGGAAGCACACACACACACACACACACACACACACACACACACACACACACACACACACACACACACACACACACACACACACACACACACACACACACACACACACACACACACACACACACACACACACACACACCATTTCTGTGTAGGCGTTTCCCTGTTGTGAGGACTGTCCTGTCAGTGAATCAGCTCACAGACAGTTTCTCACTCTGACTGGACTCACGGAGGTTTAGACAGCACACACTCTGTCATGTGTCACTGCCAGATGTTTCCAGTGTCAGACACACTGTCAGCCAGAAGGCCACCGTATTTCCCCAGATGGGTTTCTTTGTCTGTGTGTGATGTACCTGTATAAACACAACAAAGGGAGTTAGACTGACCAGCAGGTTACACAGCCTTACAGGAACATAATCATGAAAGACTGTGTATCTACTGTATGTAGATTTTTACTTGACATTGTCCGAATTGTGTTTTTAGTCTCACATTATTTTAAGATTTGAACATTTTCCTTATCAGCTAGTCACCCATGAATCAATATAAATGGAACTAACCATTAAAAAAGGTGCTGTGCAAATAAAGTTTGAAATTAAATTTAGTTTTTATTATTTGTCATTAACTATGTAATGTTTTGATTCTTCACTAAAGATATTGGGGATCATTAGAACACCTAAGTCATAAGACAGAAGAAGGAAAGGAAAGGAAAGGAAAGGAAAGGAAAGGAAAGGAAAGGAAAGGAAAGGAAAGGAAAGGAAAGGAAAGGAAAGGAAAGGAAAGGAAAGGAAAGGAAAGGAAAGGAAAGGAAAGGAAAGGAAAGGAAAGGAAGCTAGTTGTGGTATACTGTACAGGACAAGAAGAGCTGCACAGAAGGTCTGATTCACACACGGAAAAAGACAAGAACAGTGAGAAAAAGAGAACTAAGAGCAACATAAACTCATTAGCATTCCTCCGAACAAATACACACTGATGGTGAGATGGCTGAGATGAGTTTATACATCACAGCTGAGAACAACAACACATTAGTTAAAGGAATGTGTGCTGTGAAATCCGTTCTGTGATATGCAGCTGACTTCTAGGAGAGTGTGGAATATTTAGCTGAGGTGAGAAATCAGCTATTGATAGATACATATTTTGTTTGTTTAGTTGTGCATCTCAAAGTTTTATATATTTACTTTCATAAAACAACAACATTTTTGTGGGCAAATGAAGTGCACCTTCACACACACACACACACACACACACACACACACACACACACACACACACACACACACACACACACACACACACACACACACACACACACACACACACACACACACACACACACACACACACACACACAGTGCACCTTCACACACACACACACACACACACACACACACACACACACACACACACACACACACACACACACACACACACACACACACACACACACACACACACACACACACACAGATATATCAAAAGAAAGCCTCTCAGAGTTGTGGTATTAACAAGTGTCTCTGGTGCATCAGCAGGAGGTACTAAGTATGAACCAAATTCAAACGCAGTTTTCCGCGCCATTCAGCATCATTCTCAGACATTTCCAGGCAAAAATCTCAACAATGGTTGTCTTTAAACTCTCACAATAAAACCAAACAGTATGTGAATTGTAACATTTTGTTATTTAAGGGAAAAGACAGTAAAAACAAAAAATAGGAAAAAGGATCTGGGAATGAATGCAGGTCTTAATAGGACACGCAGTCTCCACAACTCAAAGACACATACATATATTCTGTGCCTAACCAGGCATGAAGCACACATTTTCTCTCTTTTGTATCTTCATTCCTTCTTCTCCCCCCTCTTTCTCTCTCACACACACACTCACACACACAGTCACACTCACACCCTCTGCCTTGTGCTCCCCCCTTTCTCCTTTTCCATGGGTTGAAGTGACAGGGATAACGGCAGGCTGATTATCACAATGAAATTATCCTGATTTTCTGCTCCACTTGGAGCCGTGGGGCGGGCAGCTGCTGCCTCCAAGACCGTCCCATCCGCCTCGCCTCTAATCATTCGGAAACATAAATTCTCGCGGGCTGGAAACCTGCCAGTCCCTTCCCAGATGACTGTGGGCAGCTGCACAGTGCGTGTGCATTTCTATGTTTTAGATCATGTATGTGTGTGAGAGAGTGAAGACACAAAGTAAAGGTAGAATACATTTTCTGCATCTGTGTGTCTACCAATTGTTAGAGCTTGTTTGTGTGCAAGTGTGGGTTCTCTTCTTGCTCTGTTTGGTGTTGTTTTTGTTTTCCCTGCCGTTCTTGAGCACATAATTAAAGTCTGCATAATTTCACTTGGTGCAGAAATATTTAATTAATAATAGGAAACAACCCTTTCTCCCAAGGCCTGGGGGTTTAATCTTAATCTGTTTGTTATTTTAAGGATTAAAAAAAAAAAAAAAAACTGGTGATAAAAGCAGGAGGGGGATACAGCAAAGGAAATCTAATCTCACACAGGCTTCAAAGGAAAACACTGAATCAGTGGTCTCACACATGCTCATACTATTAGCCTACCTTGAGCACTTTTAATAAAAACCCGATAAACTTGAGTTTTCAACAGAGCCCATACTAGCTTTAAGAGGATACAAACTTTTTTGAAATCAATCACACTTTAAAATAATCTGATACAACTCCCTTCCCCCCCACTCATCATCAATGTAATGGTTCAGCTATTTGATATTTAAATTCTCTAAAGTGCCAAAGAACTGTAGGGCAAACAAGTCGGACAGATTCTGACCAGATCTGAGGAACCAAAATGTAAAAAAAAAAAAAGTGTGCTGAAACAACAGAGAGAAGAAAACCGAAAGGAAAATGAGTGAGGGATTAAAACAAAAGTGGTGACAGTATCTATTGCATTCTGGGATTGATGGTGGATTTGGGGCTCCAATGTCAAATGTAGCAGTTCAATGTCAACCCATGCTGAAATGGAGCTTTCTCACTCAGCAGGCACACGCACACAAAATATTCATTGACCTTGAACATGATACATCAGTGTAGAAGGCTCACACTGAATTTCCATTTGTTTTCGTCTGACTGACGTGATTAAAAAAAAAAAAAAAAGGGCCACTGGCTGAAACTCAAGCCTGTCAGACTGTGTTACAATACCGTCTCCTTCAGATAACAAATAATGAGTAAGGAGCAATAATAGTGTGCAATAAAAAAAAGTAAAGGAATAACTCAATGTGTATGTCTGTGCTTGTCATGTTAAAAAGAAATAGATATGTTTAAACAATCACATTTTGGGAATCTGTCTCCATTTTGATGGCAAAATCTAATTTTAAGGTGAAGCCCTGGCTTAAGGTTAGAGCATGGTTAGAAAATGAGTGGTAAGGTGTGTGTGTGTGTGTGTGTGTGTGTGTGTGTGTGTGTGTGTGTGTGTGTGTGTGTGTGTGTGTGTGTGTGTGTGTGTGTGTGTGTGTGTGTGTGTGTGTGTGTGTGTGTGTGTGTGTGTAACAATACAGATTTCACTTGATAATATAAACTATGTCAGCAGCTACTTTTCTCCCTCGGGTATAAAATACGTAAACAGGGTGTTTTGTCTTGTTTGCTCACATGTTTTACACTGAAATAGCTCAAAAGCAATTGGATGATGACCATTTTGTACAAACATTCTCCAGTGGATATTCCCAATGACTTTGGTGACAAGAAGGCCGCTGACAAAAATGCATAACACCGAGGCTGGAAGTCAAAGTAAAGCAAGCTTTACTTATGAAAATGCTGGTCCATCAGAAATAAAGTAGTCCGACAAAAACATTTAATGCAGGCGGCAGCAGAATCCAAAAATAGGCAATACCAAAAAACACAGAGGCAAAAAGGCGCATAAAGAACTGAACTCAGGTACTTCTACAAACCGTATCCAGTGTAAGCGTCTATCCACAAAGGTGAACAGGGCGGGCTTTATATTCACAACTACCTGATGGGAAAGCAAGACACAGGTGGGAACAGAAACCGGTGGGAAACTAAATAATGGCAGGAAATAAATCACACATGTACTCCCAAGGCGGATGATTTCAAAATAAATCAGAAAGGGATTACACAGTGAGATTCAAACAAGGTGCGACAAAGTGAAAGTAAGGGCTGCAAATCCGTGAGGCCAAAATGAAAACTTGGGCTCTATGGAAAAGTCTAAAAATTCTCAACTGCAGCTCTACCAGACGGGATCCAGGACAGAATGTTTGGGGTGAATGAAACACTGTTTGGATTAAAAGCAAATGTACTTCACTTTACTGTCTTAATAATTTCCAAATACATCATTTAAAATGATTCATCTCAATATTTCAGGCAGCAATCAAACCCCAAAGACATCTCAGTGTGGATTTATTCATTGCAGCGTTCAGAGCTTACACACTTGAGACAGAATATTCATAGTTTAAACACTTTAAACAGAATGTACAGAGTTTAAAAATATTAAACAGTATGATCGGACTTTAAACTGAATGTTCAGAGTGTAAATGCAACGTTCTGGATGAACGAAAATCTGTTTAGATCAGAATTTTCCTGGGAGGATGAAAAGCAAATGTACCCCTGATGTATGTAATTTGATGCCATTTCGCATTTAATGTATGTTTATTTTATGAATTATTTCCTTGCGAGATATAATAGGTTAGATTTCATTTATCATAACATTTATTTTCAGCTTTGCAATTTACTTGTATCCAGATACAGACTGTGCACTCCTATTGCGCCTGTGTGTATGTGTTTTTATGTGCCTGTGTGCATGCGTGCATGTATGTGCGTGTGATGGTCTGCCACGGTCGGGCTCTGCGGCAGACCATCAGGGCAATCTCAGAGGCGGCGGAAAGAAGCAGCCAGTGGATCTGGATTAAGCGGAATGACCCACGTCTGGGCTCCAACTACGTCAGCATAACCCACTTGAGAACCCCCACCTGTTAACCATTCAGTCGTCTACCATTCTCAATGTTGTCAATTTCGAGACAGTTGAGCACGGCACACGAGCTGAGGGCTGATCACCCGACAGCTGGCCGCCTTTGGGGAAGGTGTGTAGTGTTTAAAGGCCGAAACACCCAGTGACACAAGGGAACATTACTGACGATGTGTCCTGGGCCCAACCGTCCCAAAATTCTACAACCTAAACCAGACCGAGATACACCCCGCACAAGCCGGAAAACCCCAACTTGTCGATCGTCAACCACTCAAAACAAGTTTAATTTCCTAGAAGTGCTCGCCACTTTGGCACGAGGGACAGTCAAACATCATGTCCTGTGTTTTTTGATTCTATGCATACACTGTATGCATGAGTTTCTTTATGTGTTTGTGTCGAGTGCGAGTCGCATTCATGCATGAATTGTGTCTGCCCACCTATGTTGGTGCATGTGCCAATATGCCTGTATGCAAATGAGCATTTGCATATTTTTGTCTGTGTTCAGCTTTATCAGGCTGCACATGCTGTGTATTTGTGAGTGCGTCTGCCTGTCTGTGTGCGCTCACCTACTATGTATATCTGTATGTATGTGTACTCCACTGATGCAGTTACTCCTCAGGGCTCTGACAAACAGTGTGTCAGTGTATCTGTCTCACTGCCCATGAGGAGTTCAGTGTTTGCTGTCGTGGGGAAAATCAGTCTCCATTTCTCATATAGAGTTGTGTAACTTTCATTCGCCTCTGGACGAGACAGATAAATAATGAGGCTTCCTCTGTCACGCACCCACATATGGAGTGTGTCACATTCACATAAATCCTAAGCGACGGCATCACAAAAGCGTTGATTTGTCTGAGCTCCTGGCAGAAGATTTCACATTGTATGTACATCCTCACATTTGTTTTATGGCATGTAAGCAATGAGCAAATAAATAGTTCAATCGCACCAAAATGTAAAAGGCTTAAGTGTCAATGCAACAAGAAGCCTAACAAAGCATGTTGTCAAGTCATCAGCCACTATTAGTTCGCACTGCACTTGGTGTATTTAGCCCAATATCTGTGCCGAAAATTAAGATGAATACAAAAATTTGAACTGACTTGAATTTCAGCTGACTGCAAAAATCTTCTGTGAGGTAACTTACAGTACAAACTGTTTAATATTCAAAACATAATTTAAAATGAAATCCACTGTTTTGAGTATTTAATTTTATTTGCTACCTGATGGCTGCCCAGTGCAGTGTTTTGTGTTGCTTTTACAGGAAACATTTGTAGGAGCACGCGAAAAAATAATATCAAAGATACTGTGACGTGGTGTAGTACCAGTGGGGTAACATTCAAGGACGGACACACACACACACACACACACACACATACACACATACACACAGGACTTGGATATATCAAAAGCCTCTCAGAGTTGTGGTATTAACAAGTGTCTCTGGTGCATCAGCAGGAGGTCTGAGTTGGAGACTTTCATGCTATGAACTAAAAGTACAGTTTTTGTTCTTCAGTTGTTACACAGCTTTCACAAACGTGACATCTTGGGCTTCTGCTCGTTGCGGCGTTTCAGTCGCTATCTGAGGTGCTGATACGGCACTGACAGGGCTGGACGCTGCTGCTGTCGCTGTCCAAGGTGCTAATT
Organism: Brachyistius frenatus; assembly: GCF_029030835.1. Lineage (NCBI taxonomy): Eukaryota > Metazoa > Chordata > Actinopteri > Embiotocidae > Brachyistius > Brachyistius frenatus. The sequence continues at coordinate 5,556,784 of NW_027210616.1, forward strand.
CTCTGACTGGAGACGATTTTTCTTTGAGCTGTTTTTTTTGTTGTTTTTTTCAATTAATTTGAATTATTATTGTTTGTTTGGTTTGGTAGTTTGTCCTCAAATCTGATTTGACTGACATTTTACTGATCAATTTATTGTCAAGTAATGAAGACAAGACAAAAGCTGGTCATGCAACTTGAACGCCACAATCAGACAGATTGAACTTTATGTCCTTTCATCTTGTCTTTCTTCTTCCCATCCTTTCGCCTCCCATTGTTCCAGTGTATGTTAGTGCTTGTCTGTTTGATTGTATTTAATTGCCTCAGCTCTCAGCAGGTAGTCTCTCTGTCACATTGCTGCAGCGCTGCACGATGATGTTTTTTTGACAGCAGAGTAGACGTCATAGAAAGCTGTACAAGTCTAAGTTTAATTTCTTCCATTTGTTTAATTTTATAATCTACTTTTGTTTTTGTTTTTATCCTAAACTCCAACTTATTAAAAAGAACACTGAAAAGATGCATAAGCAGGTATTTTGGGAAGATGAAAGATGGCAATGAATCCAATATTTCTCTTTACCAAAAACAGACCAAAGAACGAAAATTAAAACATACATTGTTTATTCAATTGGTTATTTAATCATTTAAATATAACATAACATGCCACAATGAAATGCAAATTGTTTCTTGATTCAAGTTACATTTTTGTGATGGTTGCTCCAAACTGGAAAAACCCTCTACATTTTGTTGTTGTTGTTCCACCAAAATCCTCTCTTTTAATACCAAGATAATATCTCCTCAATAAATATTCATTTAGGACAAAAATTAGAAGCCATTTCTTTGCAAACACATGTGAGTGTGTGTTTGGTGTGACTGTGTGCAGTATTCTACTTAAAGAAGCATCCATTTGCATGTGTGAGAGGACCCTAAATGTATGTGTGCGCGACTGTTCAGAAGGCTCCCATTGGAATTAATTATTTAACAGAGTCTCCTTTACTTATCCATGGTCGACTGGCCGCAGGCATGTACCGCTCTGCTCCCAACGACACAAGAGACTACCCTAATTCACCATCCACCCTTCTGCAGTATGCCCCCATCTCACCCTACAACCCCACCTTATGTCTCAGCTAGCTCCAAGAGGTCCACTGAAGATTTCCCCTCATCATATATTTGCTTCTTGGGTCCCCAAAACTACTGAAGAAAGCCAGAAAGGGAAAAGCAAGACATAGAGAAAGCGTCAGTTTAGGGTAAAAGATGAAGAGAGAGTCATGTGGGCCAAAATAAATGAGGTTTTAAAGACGTTTTTTGTAAAAGAAAATAAAGTAGGTTACAAAACAATGCTTTTATTTTTCAAAATGTTTGATCCCGAACAGACAGACAAGCTGACAGACAGACAAGCTGCGACAAGTCTGTCATCCTAGAGTCCTGCTATCCAGGAGTTGGATGCGAACATTTGTCGTCAACAGTGACGAATCATGTAAAATATTCATCCATGTGGCTGGCTTAATAATGTATTATACATCAATTTACCACCCAGAGCTTTTGCAGCGCTCTGCTTTGCTCTGACTGCCTCCAAGTACTTGAAGTCCAATCATTCAAGAAACATCCACAGCTTGAAAATATCAAACTTGCACCATTACAAATTCAGATTAAAGTGGCGGCGCCTTTCTAGAAGCAGCCAATTTCTGAGTCTTTTTCAAACTATTGTATAAGTGGGATCTAAATATGTTAAAGACAAACATCTTTGTCGAAGAGGAATGAGAGCTTTAATGTGAAACAGATTAAAAAGGAATGCGGTGTTGTGGGGCTTGTTTACCAATTTATTCCCTATTAAAAGTTTTAAGGGCTACTCAATAAGCCTGTTTGGAAAATTGCATGCATCACACACATACTGTCCAAATATAGCTGGTGGATCTCTGACTGATCTCTTCATTCCGTGGCAGCCAGGCGCTGATGTGACCCTGTCAGGCTGCCGACTGAGACTGATGGGATGCTACGAGTGTCTGCGGTGGGGCTCCTGCTGCCGCTGCGTCATCTCCATATTTATAGCTAGACTCCATCCATCCTATAATCCGGATGTAGTGAGAACCCAAGCTATCGAGTGCACATATGGACACACATAAACATGCACACACGTCCACTGCCTCGACAATCTCTCTCCGCTTCTTCCTCAGGTGACATGTGTAATCTTCCCTTCTCTTAAACACAGACACTCGTGCACAAACACAAATGCGTACATGCTTATTGAGTATACATAAGTAGGGATTAATCGTGAGCGGCTGAGTTGATGAGCGCCACAGGGAGGGCCAACTCAAAGCCATAGTCACACTCCAATGTGACTTGAGGCGTAAAGGGCTGTACATTGTGCTTTCACTACTCTGAACTTTCAGTGTGTGCGTGAGAGACACAGAGAGAGAGAGAGAGAGAGAGAGAGAGAGAGAGAGAGAGAGAGAGAGAGAGAGAGAGAGCTGACAGGCACATTCAGATTTACCCGTGACCTTTGATAGAGGGAGGGAAAGAGGGATAAGTCAGAAAAAGAGAGGAGTGTCAAAGAAAAATGCGGACTTTGGAGATGCCATTTGTGCCATTTGAAGGTTTAATTTTACCCACTCTGTGTGCACCAAGGTTTCTGTGCGTGCTTTGTCTTTTAAAAACTGATTTCAGACTCATGCCTATTTTTGCCTATGACACACTAAATTTCCACTGAGGTGAATACATCCTGAAACTGCCTTCATAATTATCAAAAGCTAATTCTGTCAAGTAGTTCTACAGAATAACTACTGAATGTCTAGTTGATATTTTATATGTAGATACTAAAAAATACTTTTTACTTATGAAGCACTTCACAATTAAGAGAGATAAAAGATAAAGGACAAATCAATAACATAAAATAATCAAATACAAATGTATTAAAATTGTGTTTATCCTGTAAGGTTTATTTAAAATAAATCAATAAAGGTCATTCACAAAGGTTCTACGTGACTATTTTTCCACAACCCAAACTTACACTTGGAGTCCATGTATATATCTGCAGTGCATTTGGGAGTTTTATGGGCTGACTCATCTGGACCCCGACAAAAAAAGAGCGAGCACATCTGGCAGTTCCTCCCCAGCTGGATAACTCTCCTGACACCTAACTCCATTCTCTTATCACTCCTCCAGCCCTTTTGTTTTCTACCTCATTTCACCATTCCTCCAGTCCTGTGTTCGCTGTGGTCTTCCTCCGTTTTCGTGACCAGCAGCTACAAACTCAGAGTTGGATCTAACACAAACTCACAACCACCTGATATAAGTTTTGTCTCGCAACTATGAGATGCAGCTGCATCAGATGATTCTGAAATAAATATTGTTTGAGTGACTGAACAATATTCATACAGTTCCTCACTCATATCATATCTTCTCTGAGGAGTTTCCACTTACAATTTAAGCATTGTTAGTTGCACTGGTACCTTTGCACTGGTACCTTTGTAATCTTGGCCATTATACAGCACCAATATGTCACAATAACAGCCGACAGCACACTCATCCATATGTCACTGACAAATTGTTGGCTCTTGTGCTGGACGCTAAAATACGTTTAGGAAAGGGAATGAAGAAAGAATGCAGGAGAATTATAGTTTTGTAACATGCTGTAAATGTTATATTTACAGCAAAAGCTCAACAAAATGCCAGTGATTGAACAACACTGAATTAAAATATGACTTCTACATACTGGCAATAAAACCAGCTCAACTTAAACCACACCTGTTCTGAGACTCTAAACAACATGAAAACGAGCTACAGCTGTAATTGCATTGTACATTGTGGACTTTTTGCTTTGTATTGTGGTATTGAACAGAAAGCTCCTCTAAAAAACAAAACTCTAAAGTTTTCATTTGCTAAAGTATTCTTTACGGCTCATTGTCTTCAGATGATTATTATCTCTACATTAAATTACATTATATCCGCAGTATACAGTAATTTGCAGGCTGCACATGCCTGCAAATGTTTTTTTTGTCAATTTTTATTAACCTATTGTTACTACTGTGATCTGTCCTTTACCTCTTTCCTCTCTCTCGTATCTCTTATACAGACACTGATTATTGTTTTACTGTACAGCTTCAAACCTCTGTGTCATTAGACAGTATGCCGCAACTGAGATGTAGGATGCACGCAGACAAAATTACACAGAGAAAATACTTCTTTTTTTTAAGCCCCCAGCAGGATTACAACATTTAGGGATGATTTCCTTTTACACACACACTTCACCTTACCAATCTTTGGCTGATTATTCAAACTCCAACAGAGTCAGGGACCTTAGTATTACTAAAAACGACTAGAGTCAGTTTTGTTACTTTAAGTCTTTTTACAAGTTTAATCTACATTGTGCAATTCAAAGTGTGTCTATAGATTGTAGGTTCAAACTGTTGTTGGCAATTTATGTGGTGCATAAATAAATATACAGTATATACTGTATAACACACATCAGTCTACAGCCAGTGCTCTTCTCACAAGCCATGCATAAATTCCTTATATTTTACAAAGAAATTTACAGGGAAACATACAGAGAACTGGTATCTGACAACAAGAAAACACAAGATCATTACCAGCTGTCAAAAAATATTTTCTAAACTTACTGTACTACAATTCAAAAGTATCCTGTCTTTATCGCTCTGGCTTACAACTACTAAGTGGTATGACAAAGTTATTCAGGGTCTTCTTTTTTAGTGAATCATATTTTAGGAGGTTCTTTGACAGTAATTGCAGTGATGATTAGTTAAATAACTGCCTGACAATGTTAAACATTAAATAAGACTATAATATCAACAACTGTGGAAGGACGAGTGGACATTTTCAGTAGAACACAGAATAGAAATGCAGCCACACTGGGAGACAGAAGTTGACTTTGAAAAAAGAGATACTGTCAGCAGTGGCAGGTCATAGCGTGGCCCAGGAGAGGAGAAAAACAAAGAAAAGAGAGCAGATGTGATAATAAGGTTTGAAAAAATTGATTTGGGGGGAAAGAGATCGGATAACCAGCATTGCTCTTACTGATGGGGCAAAACATAGGAAATCTGGGTAAATCATGTGAGGAAGCAGACAGCTGAAGGCCAGAAGTGATGGCTGATGATGGAGTCCCAGAGAAGAGTAAGGGACAGACAGAGGAGAGACAAAAAGTCAGAAAAGGAGGACAATTGGTACACTAGTGTTTGATGTAAAAGAGCTGCGGGGGGGGGGGCACTCCCAAAGTAATTCAAGCTGGACAAATAAGCAGACAGAGGTAGACAGAAAAAGGGAGAAAGAGCGGGGACGAAGACAAGTGTCTCATTTGAAGAAGTTGATGACTGGCTGGAGGAAGAGTCCCAGAGTTCCCAGCACACACACCGTCACAAAAACCCACAGAAAAATCCTGTCGATGACCATGGCGACGTACTTCCAGTCATCCTCCACCTGAGGAGAAAATAAGAGGGGAACTTTGGTGTGTGTGCATATGCAGAAATGTTTAGGCCACACATATTTATATTCATTGTGCTCTTTCTCCTTCCCTTAAATACTCCCAGCGACCTTTGCTTAATGGCTGTTGTGAACTTTACAGCAATGGTACAAATTGTCACATTCGCTGCATCTCACTGTGTCGACACTAGAGCAGTATGGCAATGAGGGTAATGTGTGCGTTCCTATTTCTGTGTAAAAGAGCCTGAGAGAAGAGTTTACGATCATGCATATGTTTATATTTGGAGTAGTTTCTAAATGTGTGTGTGTGTGGACAGTCATATCAGTACAATCAGTGAAGGGGCTGATTGGTCCTAAAAGATTACTGCTGCCTGACAAAGACCCCAAACATCCAACCTTAGTGATAACAATTTTTATCTTCAGCGACAATAAGAACAAAGAGTCCTGCAACCGATGATATGGCCCTTACAAAGCCCTGATCTCAGCATCATGGAGTCAGTCTGGGCCTCCTGATATTCCTGGCATTGTTTATAAAAGTACAACATCACTTCCTTTTAGCATTGAAAACATTTGTGCAGAACTGCATATAGTACGAGTATTCATTGATCAGTCAGGTGTAGACAATACGATCATGGCTGCAGTGACCATAATGCCATTGTGTGTGCACAGAGGAGGCAGTGTGGCTATTCTGCATGCATCAAAGAAAGATCCAAGCACTGCTAAGAAAAGATGGAGCTGAAGCAACAAACATATCAGGACCATTCAGAGTGGGAGGGAGGCATTCACAAAGCCCTTCATCTGTGACAAACAAGCAGCTTTACACTCCCTTTATAGCCCTGGGTAAATGGTTTCTACGCTATTTACTAAGCTACACAGAAATTCACCTACTCTTCAGAGATAACACACATGCTGTTTAGCTTTTGTTATGTGTGTGTGCTGTGTATATTGTGGGAACAAAATCTGTTGTCACCATTCTAAGAATAAAAAGTGTGGTCCACACAACATGATTTATTTTAAGGATTAAGGACGAGGTTATGATTAAGGCTTGAGGAGAAGCATGTAGCTGTTTTGTAGCCCTAACCAACATTTCCTGAAGCGAGGACACTGTGCACAGATTTTGCACAGCTGTCTCTGAAGCCACAAAAAGGCTTCATACAACTTTTTTTTTCAACAATTACCTTCATACTCTCCAAGACTTGTAAACAGACTGATATGTAAGAACAGTCCATTTGAATTTAAATGCTATTTCTTATTACATATGAAAACAGAATGTGATTTGAAGAGCTTTTCTGTGAATAATATTATGGTAATCAGTGCAGTTTCACGTTGTCATTGAGCAGCTGACACTATCTAACAGCTCAGAGTGAGGCTCTTCACTATTCACTTGTGGATTTGCAGTGTGATACTGAATTATGATTTTACAATATTATTAGACGTTCTGCTGAGAAAAATCTTATATCTAATGGGAAGATGCAAACTAATGCTAACATTCCCAAAATAAATGGCCAACAATAAATAAAGTACACAGTGACTGTTCCACAACAGCTTATCTACCTCAATTATTTTGCAGACAGCAACACACACACACACACACAACTTGAACTGTTTTTTTGCATACCTCTTTGGCTTTGTTGCGAGTCCTCATGTTCTCTGCGATGTATTTTACGCTCTCAATAGCCTGCTTGATCTCTGGAGACACCACCGAAAAGGCCACGACAGCATTGACTGGGGATGGGGCATTTAGGGGCCTTGACAGCTTGGGCAGGTCTGACTCCTGGGGCCCCTGAGTTGGAGGTGCCGGAGGAGGAGGAGGAGGAGGAGGAGGAGGAGGCGGCGGCGGCGCCATTAGAGGCGGCGGCGCCATCGGAGGCGGCACAGGAGTTGGTACCTCCTTGCCTCTGTAGGGGCACCTCCTGTTCATATCCCGGTTCATCTCGCGGTTCATATCACCATACTCCACACAGTTCATGGAGCCGCCAGCTGAGGAGGTTCCTCCCCCTCCGCCTGCGGCACTATCCAGCTGTGGACACGCGACACCCCCCGTTATACCTCCAACACTAACACTTCCTGAGCCACTTCCAATGCTGTTCTTCCTCTTCTTGTTCCCTCCGCTGGTTCCTCCTCCTCCCATCTCTCCTGTGATACTGGCAGGTGAGGAGCAGCCCTGGTCAATAGGCCGCCTCATCAGCATTACCCTTGGCAGCACCCCGAGGAAGACAGACCTCACCCACTCCGGCATTGTGTGAGTCATTGGGGTGCGGTAGTGGACATTCAGCACAAAGACAGTGATGACAATGCTAAGTGTGACGAATATCATCGTGAAGAGAAGGTACTCCCCGATCAGTGGGATGACGAGCGAGGTAGAAGGGATGGTCTCGGTGATGACGAGCAGGAAGACAGTGAGGGAGAGGAGGACGGAGATACACAGGGTGACCTTCTCCCCACAGTCAGACGGGAGGTAGAAGACCAGCACCGTGAGGAAGGAGATGAGGAGGCAGGGGATGATGAGGTTGATGGTGTAAAAGAGAGGCAGGCGGCGGATGTAGAAGGAGTAGGTGATGTCCGGGTAGATCTCTTCACAGCAGTTATACTTGATGTCGTGCTTGTATCCTGGTGCGTCGATGATCTCCCACTCCCCACTTTCCCAGAAGTCTTTCAGGTTCACCTGGTGAATCAAATGTGCGAATTACTTTTAGGAAAAATATTTGAACACCAACATTTTTCTGTATATGTTAATAGAAATCAAGACAGTTTAAAGCAGGGGTCTCCAACCAGTAGATCACAATCTACCCAGTAGATCATCAGAGCTCTCAAGGAAAACAAGGTTGGTGACCCCTGGTTTAAAGAGAAAAAGCGACTTGTAAAATGTTTTTCCATCTGAAAAGAATCTGCTTTAAAACAATAGTCAGGTGCCAATTTCAACACCGCAACAAGTTTTGCTTGCTATAACCGTTCCTTCCTTTCAAGCCCTGAAAAAAATCAGCCCCCAAATTATTTTCAGTGTAAGTGATGGGGGACAAATACAAAATTGTGGTTTTATGTAAAAATACATTATATAAAGTTTATCTGAAGCAAATATGAGGCTTGAGCAGTCTGCCTTTGTCAAAGTATTTTTTGGATTGTATTTTTTTGCACAAATCAAGGACTTTGATCACTTAATACTGAAAGTGTGTCTAAGTGGTGGCACAAAGAGAATACAAGTTCTACATGCAGACTAACAGCAACAAGCTAAGGTTAGTGGCACTCCGAGGAGCAAAGAGCTTGTCGATGCATCAGCAATGCCGCCTGTTGCAAAAATTCAGGTTTACCCAAAACATATTGGTGACATTTTTTAAGCATATGAACAGCTTGATGAATAAACAAATGTGTTGTTTGCCGTCTCTTAAGTTCATTTGAGAAAACAGCTACTCTCATCCTCGTTACCCTGGACGATCCCTCTGACCTTTGAGCCAATGAGCACCAGGTCGATCTTCGCCTTGTCGTAGGTCCAGGAGCCAAACTTCATAGAGCAGTTCTGGTAGTCAAAGGGGAAGTAGGTGATGTCCATGGGGCAGGAGGATTTGAAAATTGCAGGAGGAACCCAAGTGATCGTGCCATCAAATTTCAGCAGAGCCTTGGTCTTGTCTTCCACAAGGAAATCACCTACAGCACTGTGAGAGCATTTTAAAGGCCATTACAACATTTACCTCAAAATGTCAGAGGATGGCGAGCATAAATAACATAAGCAAGTACGAAGAAAAGTAAAGAAATAAAGTAAAGAAGTTAAAAAAAAAAAAAAAGTTAAAGAGAATAAGCTCTGCATTCAGACAGGCATGATTATTTAACTGGCAAGCAAAAGTAATTTGATGGCTGGCAAATTATTTTGTAGAAAATATATGTCGGACATGTATATATGTAAATACAGTAATGTGTTGCCTATCGTGCGAGATGTCTCTTTGCATCACCTTAGAAAAGCTAAGCATGGAGACATGCACCTCCCATTGGTGCACTGAAACTTACTTGTTGTACAAAACTATGTCTGGCCTCCAGATCTTATTGGAGGGAACTCGTATGAACTCAATCCCATCGAACTCAATGGGGATCCATTTCAATTTGTAGTCATTCCACACCTAAAAGAAAGCCAAAACCAGATATAATCATCATTCACTTTGAACAAATAATACGAGACAACTTGTATAAAGAACGTAATCAGCACTCACATGTCTCAGCCACAGGTTGGTTTCCATGATTTGATTCACTTCATCCTGAAAGGACATGCAGGTAAAATCAGTCCATTGAATGGATCCGCCATACTGTCTTACACACACTTTACAAACTTTATTTTCATACAGACTTTCTGCTCTTACCACTTTGACAAGCTGAGACATGGACACCTCAAACTCCACAGTAACTGGATCGGATACATTCTCCACCGGTCGGATGAACTGATTGTACCTTCGGAACAGCCTCCGAAATAATCTGTCCTCCCCCTTCGATGGAAAACAGCCTAATGAAAAAAAAAGATGATGATGATGATGATGATGATGATGATGATGATGATGATGATGATGATGATGATGAAGGAACAGAAAAAGATGAGCAGACAAGGGAAAACACTGTCAATTCACGTTCACTGTGTTGAAATGGGGCTTTGTTGAGCTGTCAAAGATGATAACTAAATTGAACATAACTCCAATATTGCTAAAAGGTCAGTCACTCAAAAGGATTTCATATTAATGTCTGCTCAACCAAATATTAAAGGGACACAAGGATGAATTAAACAGAGACAAAGAATGACGCAAAGCAAATTGCAACACATTAGCCATCACATTGAATCCACGTTACTCAGAACAGCTTCAACATTTCCTCACTTTCATCTCGTGCCACTACCAACAGACTAAACATCACATACACCTACATCTTTATTAAAGGACTCACTCCTAAAAGCATCAATCCATACAGGTAGGTTACCTATATTTCATAAAGTTTTGACACATACGCGACTCAGACTTCTCTCCTCCCTGATTCAATTAAGGTAAATGGAATATTATTTGTGGTGCTTTGTTTAGTTTAAGCATAAAAAAACAAATCCCTTTAACCTCTGTCATACTTGAGACATGGCAGTGGATATTCTGAGCAAATAAGATCACATCTGTCCACATGTCTACACATCACAAGGAGTTTGAACTATTTAATCAGTATATTTTTGCTCTGGATGGAAAATGGGCACAATGAAGACAAAGACTGAAAGCTTTTGTGAAAACTCCAAAAACAAGGTGCTTTAACCAAAAAAAGAGGAATGTGTCCTTGGCCAGAGTGTCTGCAGAAGTGTTTGTGTGTGTGTGTGTGTGTGTGTGTGTGTGTGTGTGTGTGTGTGTGTGTGTAAGGCTGGACTGAAGGTCACGATGTGGAAATCTGTCACTAGTAACACTGGTGCTCGGGATGGCACATAGACCCACGCCCGTCCAAGCAGAAAATGTGGCCTCACTTGGGACAGCACACACTCACACCACTAGCACAGCCTCAAATACTGTTCCAGAGGCTGCAGCTCTGTATCCTCAATTCATCACCACAGAAATGGAAATAATGTCTCTTGGTTAAACTTACTCTGTGTCTTCATTCCAGTCTCTTCATCACATCTTTCCTTTGTCATGTTCCTCTCCTCTATTTTACTCTTTACTTTTGGGTAACACAGGACACCACAGTTTGACAACAACAACAACAACAACAACAACAACAACAACTGATTTAAAAAAAAAAAGCAGAAGCCAACCTCTTCTTCCATCACAAGTAAAGAAGGGTTGAAAATATTATTGAACGCAGAACAAAACCATCAAGACTGCACTTAGCGAGCTGCCTGAACCGTTTTAGAGATGGAGGTGAATGTGTTTCACAAAAAGGGCCAGTGCAGCGCAACCCATATACACACAAATAGCTGCATTCTCTGAAAGGGTTTGTTTCCGTGGCAACAACTAAATAAAACAAGGGCCTTTAATGGGAAGTGTCGAGTCAGTTAGCGTGCTACAAACCAGAAATGATGGAAAACTGATTCACAATTCAACTCTGATATTTCTATTCCTGCCATCTTGTTCTTTACTACTCTTCTTCATCTCATTATTTGTGTCGTGTTTTAAAACAGAAAAAAGGAAGAACAATAACTGAAACACCATTTTACAGTAAGCACATGAAGGTTACAAACATTGATATCTACAGATTTGTCCGAGAAAGAGGTTTTACAGAACATATCAGCTATCAACAATGTGCACAATTGGTTTTGTTGGTATAAATAATTAAGAGACCAGCAGCAGAGTTAACCACAATCATTTAGTTTTGCCAGCGGGCCCTCCCCTCTTTCCCAGTGGCCTTAACTTTATTACTTTTATTAATATTATTATTATTATTATTATTATATGGCTGATATTTACCAGTATTAGTAATGTCTTCAACTATTACAAGACATAATATCCAACACATTCCCTTCGGATTAAAGTTGACTTTCAGTAGAGGTGGTACCTTAATATCACATCTTTTGAAGAACCTATGCTGAAACAAATATTTCATATTCACTGTGCATACAGTAAAGTAATAAAGTCATTCTTCGGTTTATTACCATTGGGAGTAGACTTAAATGAATATCTTCCAGACATCTCGGCTCACAGTCTGTATGTATTCCCATATTAAGGGACATGCTCACAACATCTATTTTAACCTGACAGGCCAAGAGAAACAAATGAATATCACTCAATCTTATCCCAAGTTAATTTATCTGAGGGGGATATTCATCTGAAACTTTTCTAATAATGTTAGAGTCCACCAACAGTAATTCAGAGAGGCAGTGACTTAACTTCTGAAGCCTTTCCTAGGTTTTACAATACTTTTGTTTTCAACTCTTTGAGGACCAACACAGCTCAGAGGATACTCAGCCTACTGAGCTAAAATTTTTATCACTAAAAAACAACACTTATATCATCACAATGTCTGGTGCACATAAAAAAAAAAGACAACACACAAATAAGATTAGAGACAATATTTAGTTGCAAATAAAGGTCAAAACTATGAACAGCACGCTGCAGCAAAAAAAAGGAGGTTGTGCAATGACTAAATATGGCCCAAAAATTTACACACCACATTGATTTTAAATAATTTAAATAATAAATAGTGTTGCTAAAATTTAAATTAAAATAAAACACATCCAGCTGGGCATATTAGTGGAGGCAGAAGTCATTCATGTCCACTGAGATAAATAACAATTAGGCTGCGTTATGTAGGAATCAGAAAAGCTGATTTAATTTGACTTCAGTGGAGATGTTGGGAGCAAAAAACACATAAAACATCTACAAAACTGTGCAAACTAAAAACAAAACCAGATGTAGCACCAATGTTCATGGAGTAAAAAGTTGCATTAGGGGCAATAATGACTTCAAAACTCTCGAGAAGTTTTCCGAGGTCACTGGCAGAGGCGAGTTGAGTCTTAAAGCTTAATGAAAAGACCTTTCTCCAGAGACACTTGTGTAATTTCAGCTCTTAGTACCTGCCTTAAAAACTAACCACAGCTCCCTGATTCGCCACACTGTCAGAACCTTGTTTAAGCCTCTAATTGGGTGAGGGAAAGCCAGGGCAATTATAATCAGTCAATTAATTGGACCTTTTGTTCGTTGTGACATAAGAAAAAAAAAATGAAGCCAATAATTTTTTTTTGTCCTGTGTTGCACAGTCACTCAGCTAATTCCCTTTATTTTTTTCTACCACTAAAGATCTTAAGAAGCCTCAGTTTCAAGGAAGTTAATTATAACCTTTGCACTTTCACCTCTGCTGATTATTCCCTTCTTTTACTGCTCGCCACACTCTGTGGTATTTAATGTGAGGGTTTAATTTGTGAGCCACAGCAGTTAATTTTTAAGTGTGCATGTGAAAGTAACAGGCAAGAAGTAATAAAACATTCATGGTGAAGGACGATTTATGAAAAACTCCCTTCCATCAGTAAACATGTCACTCTAACAGAGATCAGGTTCAGATTTATATGCAGAGCACATGACCCCTGCATTCTGAATACTTTTTAATTTTACTTTTAGTAAGTACTAAAAGTACCCTTACAAAGTATGTACTGTTGCATGTAGTATGTATACAATTGGGACATAGAACTTCATCATACAAATGCACCTGAAACTTTTACCCTCTTGGTCATATCCGTCACGATACGTAGCAGGACATTTGAAGTACAAAGAAAAAGGATGCGATTTGGAACAAGTTTGCTTCTTTTTAATGCGTCTTCTTCTCTTTCTTCCTTTTGCTGGCGGAGCCATAGCGCCACCAACTGTCTCGGCAGCTCAGTCGATGTGACGTATCTTCCACCGCACAGAGGATTGTGGGTGAGAACAGCTAAAAGCATACAGAAGTCATACACATGTCTATAAAAAAAAAACAACCACACATACTGTATGTTACACACTTGCAAATAAAATGATTCTTCTTCTAAGGTTTACTAAATAAAGACAAATTACAGCTGGAAATGGCATTGGATTTGCAGGCGTTTGATCATAAACCAAACTGTGAGTGAACATTTTGACTCGATAATGTCTCTAGAGCAATGAGTCCCAAACTGTGCTACGTGTAACACCTGGTGCTGGCATGGCCAGTAAAACAAAGAAACGTACACGGACACAGAATGGCACGAGACAAAAATCTAGGAACAGAGGCAAACTGAAAAACAGAAAAGGAGTAATATAAACAGAGGAGCCTGATAATGAAGAGGACACAGGTGAGCATAGTGGCCGGGAAGCAGTGGGAAGAAACGGGAAAGTGGAAACAGGTGAGAAGGATCAAATGAGCAGGAAACACACAAGGGTGGAAAGTTAAACAACAATGCAATGGAGAACTTCACATTAAAACAGGAAACACAAAAAAACAGACTAAAAGAAAGCCTAAAAGATACGAACACTAAAATAATAGAATTTTGGTTCTGATGACCATCACAGAGATCATCACAGTTATTACAACTTATCCCAATGAGGACCTTGATTGTCTGACATGACACTCCATCAAAAGGTTGTTGAGATATTTCACTCCCAACCCCAAATGCCAACCTCCTGATGGGGCTTAGAGAACAGTCAGGAAAGTAATTTTGACATATCACCTGGGAAACAGAAATATCTGTTAAAAATTGCAATGGCAATTGCGACTGGTTGGTTGATGAACAAAGCACCATGGCAGTAAGAATATCTCCAGGAATCATCACCATCAAAACATGTCCACATTTTCTCAGCTCAGGTGTTTACAGCGTCAGAGGACAGTTGTTAATCACTGTAGACAGAAATGTCCACGCATCTGATTATGCAAATTATGTGAAAGTAGCTTGACAATCATGTTGCATTGTACCAGACGTGTGCTCTTTCCTTCCCCCTGTCTTTGTGATTCGGTCCCGAAGTGACAAGCCTTTGTACTGACACAGATGAAGCCAAGTCACACAGTCATGCATTTCACCCATAAAAAGCCCCATTGATAGAATTAGAATTAGAAAGCTAAACAGTGTGTCTTTGCCTCTCGTGATTACAGGAGAGTAAATCTGCAGAAAGACCCGTGGCCTGTGGGAGGCTCTTTGATCAGGCATGTGCTTAACAGGATGAGCCTGGGAGCCAGCGGTGGACACTGCGAAGGAACTAATTACCCTCCAAAAATACACCACTGGCAGCGAGTGTGAGTGTATGGAAAAGAGTTACAAAGAGGGAGACGGCGGAGAGGGGAGATAGGAGGAGAAAACTGACAGCAAGAACAAGCAGAGAAAAGCTGCATGGCGTGTCTTTGCTCTCCAGGGTTTTTCATGGCCTGACTGTGACACGTTGAGTGACGCACGAGAGGATCCCACGGTGATTACGACACTTGCTGTGACCATCACATTAAGCATATTGTGCTTAACCTGTGTGGGTCTTCATGTATG
This sequence comes from Brachyistius frenatus, assembly GCF_029030835.1. NCBI lineage: Eukaryota > Metazoa > Chordata > Actinopteri > Embiotocidae > Brachyistius > Brachyistius frenatus. The sequence continues at coordinate 5,572,105 of NW_027210616.1, forward strand.
AGGGCTCACCCTACATACACGTAGCTGTGTGTGTGTGTGTGTGTGTGTGTGTGTGTGTGTGTGTGTGTGTGTGTGTGTGTGTGTGTGTGTGTGTGTGTGTGTGTGTGTGTGTGTGTGTGTGTGTGTGTGTGTGTGTGTGTGTGTGTGTGTGTGTGACTGAGTGTACGCACATGTTCCTATTTATACACAGTGTCCATTCTCCTTTGGTTTGACTCACTCTGAACAGCATATGATTTTTTTTTTCCGCTGATGCATGAAATTCAATAGCTCCTTGCCTTCATTCTTTCATCTGAGAAGATCTGGGAGTTTAGGTCATATTCTCTGCATTCACAGTTTGTCACAAGATATTTTATATAAATCCCCCCCAAAAAATTTATAATAAAGACATTTTTCCAGGTGTAAAGATAGCCTGTTGAGCCCACAGTATACGTAAGTGAACCTTTCAACACTCAAAATAAAAGTGAAGTAAGTTCCCTGGCCCCGTTAACAGACACGTGGTGTTAGCAAGGAAGATGAGCTTCAGGAACGAACAACTGCTGGTTTTATCTTGTATACCGAGTCATAGCGGTAGGCAACTGTGACACCATCTGCGATATACCAGGATGTCCTGACAAAAAGCTTAGCAAATCAGAAATTTTTTTTTTTCCTCTCTCATTTTGACAACTTATATGACAAATCCTGTGACGAGGAGCACGGACTCTTCTTCACACAAAAGGTAAAAATGATGAAGATTAAGAGAAACAATGCTAGAGATACAAGATGATTGGCATCAGTCGCGATACAGACCTTTGCAAGTAAATCAAGTATTGGTCAGATCAGTGCATCCCTACTTCCAGGTCAGAGGTGAAGTCATCGCCTCCCTCTTCAAAAACAAGGAAATGACTGGATCATTTGGCACAAATCACGGGAAACATGTAAAACTGTACAACCACCTAATGTAACAGAATGACTATTGTTTCTCCAGTCTGATCCTGGCATAATACTTCCCTCAAAATCACTTTATACAGTATGTATCAAACAAACAGACAAACAGAAAAATGGATAGTAATCCCCAAAAAGAGGAGTGTCATTGAAAAACAGTGAACACGAGAGTCAACGCAATTCACTGGGATATTTCCTTAGAAAACTTATGACATAGAACAAAGGGAAGAAAGACATTTGCCAGTGTTTGGGCCATTTGAACTCAGTGAGCAGTGACTTTATCCACAGCCGTAATGAATGAGGTGAGCAGATAGACAGGGAGCCCAAAAGGAGCACTCGATTCTACAGAAAAATCAAATGAGAGACACCATCCTGTGTTTCAATATATTTGATTATGACCCCATGATCATTAAGAGCTGCCAAATGTTTAATTAGCATATTGTCGTATTTACAAGGCTGCCTTGTTGCAGTGGCAGCTGGAAATATGACAATGTGCTGTTGCAACATTGTTAAACAGTTTGGGAACTTTGGAGTGGGAGGTTGTGGTCACTTTCACAACATTGCAGTCACAGCTCCAGGTAATTGAGTCCAAGTGTCTAATTATCTCTCCCACAGTGACGCTGGAGTTGGCCTGTCTATCACGCATGTCGGCAGCACTGACTGAATCCATATTCAGTTAAAAAAACTTTTTAAAACCCCTGTGCCCCAAATCCATGATAATTCTTAAAGTTTTCTGCTCTGTTCAAGAGTTTGGGTAAAAATGTTTTTCCTACAAAGTCATTTTTACACTAAACAGACTTTTCTTTTCTCTGCTAATATTTTGACTTGTCCTTGAAGGAAAATAATGTCTTCCATAGGATTCATCCATGGCTCTTCCATAAATCAATGTAGGCTTATTTGTCTCATTCTGTGGTAGACCAGAGACCTCAGGTGTCATGAGAATGTGATGATTTTCTGTGTTTGTATCTGCTGCGAGAAATTCAATCGATTCACACACCCAATTGTGTTTCCATTCGAGGTCAAAGAACCAGAAAGAGGAAAGTAGCTTTCCGATCCATTCAGAGAAGAGTCTCGACCACAGCTTCGAGCCCTGAGTAGTGAAAAAGTAGTGACATAATTGCTGCAAGTGGATCAAACGACTTGATGGCAGGGATAATTGTTTGAGGCAGCGTGGAAAGCTGAGGCTGCATGAACAGCTCAATGCTCCGCTCCGGCCCTTCCATATTGATAAGTCACTCAAAACAACAATGAAAATATTTAACAACTGTATCCCTGTGGAGCTGTACCAAATAGGGCAGAGATCACATTTCCCACACTGACCAGGTAAATTTTCAGGATCCATCAAGGAACAGGAAGGAAATGATGAGTAATGATGCTGGACTGCACTATTTTCCGAGACCCACGACATGGATGAGAGAATGGGAAACACAAGAAGAGCTGGGTGGCTCATGGAGGGCTTACTTTCGTTCCATACTGTACTACTGATGGATTCTGAGCAGGCAGCTGAGCCACTGAAAAAAGAGGCACAAGAACATCTAATGTTTTTGTTGTAAACTGAAATCATGCTTCACCTCATTGATTGTGGGAATTGTTGGAAACTGGAGCCGACTGTCAGCAAGACCTATGATGAATACAGGAGGGAAATCACTGTGGGTTTCACAGCTGAGCAAAAGCAAAGCTGAAGCTGGCGCTGAGTGACAATGATTACGAGTTCATTTTAATGAAGTCAAAAAGAAGCACAGAGTTCAAAGAAGAAGAAATTTGACTTGACGACTGCCGACAACAACTGAAAGACCAGGACCATTATCACTCTTTCAACAGAAGTGGGCTGGAAAAGCAACAATACTTCAAACATCTGTTTAGAGACGGAAAAATAACAGCAAAATGTATTGTGAATGACATTATTGTAGTTTGAACAGCATGAGAAGAGTTCTTATTTCCTGTCGGATAGCCATGAAAGTTAAAAGTTGTTAAACTTGTACGTCTGTTTTAGACACCAAATGCACTGAGGGAGCCTGTTCTCATTCCCAGGGTGTCAAATTCCCCCGTTTTGTAAAAGACTTTGGTAGATATATAATCACATGGTGCAGTTCGGTGTCTGCAGTGCACCGTGGCCACCTGAGTCAAATAAGGCCATGTGATGGAGTACAAAATGAGCGACAACATCCACATATAGAGAAGGTCAAAGGTGACTTTACGTTACGTTACTTAACGTACTTTCTTTAACCCAAACTATGACCTTTTCTGAAACCTAACTAAGTGGTTTTGATGCTTAAAGCTAAGGCACCTTGTGTGCATCCCTGAGACGCCAGCAGGCTTTGACAAATCAGCAGTATTTTCTGTGCCTGAATGAGAATGAATGACCTTGTAGAAAGTAAGCCAGTAAGGAAGATGTGACATTTTTTGAATCCCAAACTTAAATGATGATAACAACTCAGGAAACTTTGGATAAACATGACTCAAAAATACCAAACTGCAAGAGAAACAGAGGTCAATCAAAAGGAAAACAGTGAGTGGCCAGAAGGAGGAATGACACAAGAAATGTGGAGGAAAAAGTGCCCGCCCTCCATCTGAGGCATCTTGTTGAACGTCATCTCCAGCTTTCTATTTCTCACCTTCTCTCCTTCTATCCTGAAGCATGAATGAACTGAGTCATTGCCAGCACAGAAGACCAGGATGTCCGACAGGACTAAATGCAGCAGGGCTGTCTGGAGGAGGATGAGTGTGTGTGTGTGTGTGTGTGTGTGTGTGTGTGTGTGTGTGTGTGTGTGTGTGTGTGTGTGTGTGTGTGTGTGTGTGTGTGTGTGTGTGTGTGTGTGTGTGTGTGTGTGTGTGTGTGTGTGTGTGTACGTGTTGGAGGGGAATATGGTGGTTTAAGCCAATCCATAGGAGGGGTAGCATCAGGCTACTGATGCCTGTGGTGGTTACAGAGTATATGTGAGAGGGAAGCAGCAGGAGTTTGGTCGCAATAATCACATGACAATCATGTTAAGAGGATCCTCGAGCCACCACACAGTCCTTAAGCCACACACTAGCACACATACGTACACACTGATTGCCTGTCAGACTTTAATGCAACTATATTGCTTCTGGGAGGGAAACCAGAGAGCTGCTCTGAAGTTCCAAGCAAAGCTCAGATGAGCAATTAAGTCTGGCAGAGAAGCAAATATTATTGATGATGCTGCGATGAGGCAGACAACTCCATAACAAGTACACTGAGATAATGGCTACAGAGGCTTAATATCAACCATCTCTAATGCTACTGATAAAAAAAATTTTAAAAAGTCATTGTTGATTTAAGACATTCACTTGTGACTATATATTTTGAATTATTAGTAGCCTGTGCTTGCTGCTCTCTTGGGCAGAAGTGTTTTGAGGGCAGATCCTCCTCACACTGTCGACACGCAGCTGCAGCCTTTGTAAATGCACACTTAAGTGAGATAAAGGTTGAAACTTAATGCGGATCAGATCAGTATAATGCAGGCATGGCTGGACATCTCTCTCCGTTATTTCTGCTGGAGATGGTGCAGACCAGACGCTGCAGGGAAATGCACCATGCACTTTCATTCACTCGCTCTCAAACCTTAAGGAACCCATCATGCCCTTATTGATGCTGATGTGCACCACAATCTTTTCCGCAGGCTGTGATTTTATTTTGAAAGTCATGACTCCAACTAACAACCCCATGCTGCACAGACCTCTCATTCCCTACCTCCAAGCTATTTCAGCCAGAATCTATTTTTGACTGAAATACTCCAATCCCATGGACAGCAGGATCAGCATTTCCTCTGTGATGGGGACAAATCAGCCGATCCCGGATGGCAGGAGACAATACCTTCTGCAGCCCACTAATCGGACCCCCGCTGGGAGTGTGTCAATGTGTGTTTTCAAGCAATTATCTGCATATACAGCCGCTGTTCATAATTAGACAAAAGCCCACACAGAGTCAATGAGCGATTGAGTAAAGGAGGAGAGGGTAGAGTGGGGGGGAAAGAGGAAGGTGAGGGCTAAAATTCTCTCATTTTTCCCTCCAAAGAGCCAAGTTAACCACTTCTAACTAGCAAGGACATCGAGTAGATTTCCTCCCACTTGAGCAAAATCTGTTCTGCTGTGAGAGCACAGACACTGTCATCCTTTCAAGGCTCTGTTCTCCTTTGAAATTCACTCAGTTCAAGGGCAAAGCAGTTAGCTGTAGCAAATCTGTCCAGCTGAAGAGAATGACAGGGGGAGGCAAAAGGAGAGAGAATTGAGCGAGTTCATTTCACGTGGCATACAGAAACACATGCCTTCCTCTCGACTGCAAAGTCTGCGTTAAGGTTACAGGATGTGTGAAGCAGTGTAACTCGCATGGCGACTGGAGCATGACATTTCAAAGGCACTTAGTGCTGTTCCCGGGGGGCCTCCAGGTACGACATCTGGGACAAACTCACTGATGTACGAAAGTTAAAACAACAACAACAACAACAACAACAAACAATACTGATTTAACCTACAGCCAATTTAACTCCTCCTCCTACAGGCTCTATTCAAAGCACACCGTGTCCTGGAGGCAAACATTTAGGTTTGTTTGGGATAAACCAAGGAAGACTTGGGTGGTTACTATGATACACTGATACAAACTGAGAAATATGTCACCTACGCCACCCGCAAAATGCTAATGAAGTAGATATTATTAACTTTGCCACGGAGGTTATGTTTACAATGCAATTTGTTGGTTTGTTGTCAGCAGGATTACAACAACAACAAAAAATGTTCATAAAACTTGTTGAAAAGGTTTAGCATTGGCCAATAAAAAAAACATAACATTTTGGCGCATGTACAAATTGTACATATTTAGTTTTTCCTCTGCCTGCTTTAGTGATAAGGATACTTGCAATAAATGTCGTCTTTTCACAGCATAAGACTCGAGGCTTACTGAAGTGGGAAGTGCGGCTCTACTGAAAAAAAAAAAAAAAAAAAAAAAAACATTAGCTGCGGTAGCTAATCGGGCCCCGATAGCCAGTGGGAGCTGACCAAATGTGGCCCCTGTTAGATGTGACACCTACCTATACAAGGCTGTCGTTAAAAGTAAAACGTGAACTGAACTAAACTCTTCCTATAGCTTTGCAGCATCTTAGCTTTTCACTCTAGCTGAACTGATTTGGTGAGCTAAGGTACCTTTAAAATGACACATTTAAATCAGTCAATAAATTGATTTGCATCGATTTTGTTATAAGTATTGACTACGCAGGCAACATAAAGCAGCGATACTTTTAACTTCGATGAATTATGGCCTTTAATGGATGAACAAAGTTTAAAAAAGCTACATCTTAAGTATATGATTTTTTTGAATCTTGCATTTCATGGGGATCAGCCAAAGGCCAAGTACAGTCATATCTGCACTTTATTGCATTATTTGGCAGTGATTTTTGCATGGTGTGAAATAATCAGCACTGACAGGAGGAATAAGGCAATACAAATGTTTCACAGTTTTTCAGCCAGCCTAATAAATACCTTTACATCTTCTACTGCTCTCCATCTTTGGAAATAGTATAGTATAGAAACTTGTAGATGGTACAGACACTCAAACTTCAGCAACGGAAAATCCACCAAAAAAAAGACACTAAAGCACATCAAACAAGCACATCTCACACTGTTTAACTGACAAGTGATAAAATACCAAAACAGCAGAGAGCACTTAGAACAAAAGGCGCTGCCAGAAAGTGTATTACCACTCTAAAGAGGGTTATTTATCTCCCACATAGATACCCATTATGAGGTGCTCCCATCAGCGAAGGCGCTCTCCCAAGAAACCTGCTACGCCTGTGTTTGTGGAAGTGAATGAGATGAGGTTCAGGATTAAAAATAACCATTTGGTTACATCGGAACGCATGCAGCACAAAGTTTTGCTTTAAAGTATTTATCTGCTCTTGGTTTTGCTCTGGGTCCCCAGGGAGCCACTCTCAAGGACCCCGCTTTGCAATCTGCTGTTTCAAAGCACACTGGAGACTGGCAGCCTAACATGATCCAAAGACAGAAGAAAATAGAAAATATGCATGGTGGTGGTTTTACAAATAAAAGAAAAGAACAAAACGGATCACGCATAGAGCAAAACAAAATGCAGACAACCTAATTTGTGATTAAACACAAACCACACAGGATATGAGAGTTTTCTTTAGAGCTTCCACTCTGATTTTCTCCTAAAGCATCAGGATCACCTATAGGTGGTAGACACTGCAGTAATTATCACTGGCAACCATCTGCTTGCTTATACAGCCTTGAGCAAGATACTGAACCTCGACAGCTCCAAGGCAACTGTGATCTACTGTACCTGACCATAACCTCTGACCTCTGCTGCAGGTGAAAGCCTCTGATTCCTACACATCTGGAGAATCTAGGGATGAAATCCACACTGACAGTTATTGAGCTGCCGCTGTAGAAACGTCATCCATGTGTTCTTTTTACATGAATGGCTGCTTCACAGTAGCTCGCTCCAGGGGCTGAGGTATCAGCTATAATGCGACATGTCACGATCCAGATCATATTCCGTGCCTCTGGATCCCAGTGGGGCCCTATCTCTGGAGCATAACTCTACAAGTTTGAAGAGCGCATGTGATATTATATTTCAAAGGGCAGGTGGGGATTGTCATTAGTAAGGCATATATATACCCCGGGTTCAAAATGTTGTTTCCTTTGTTGAAAAGTAGTGCAGAACACACATACAGAAAGTCTTCTTACACTGAAATGTGAAGAAGAGCTCTCGTTTTGCTGCCGGATGTGCGCTCCTGAACTCCCGCAGGAATTTGAGGAGGACGTCTCACAGACCGCCAGTCCTGCTATTTGTCATCATCAAGCTGCATCAAAGCACGAATGCAAATCCAATTTGTTAGATAAAGTGAAGTAAAATATAATTCGCGCTCTCTGGGTGAAATTGAACAGATTGGGTTTTTTTCGTGCTTCTTCTGCGGGTTGGAAGCAGTTTGTTTTCAGTCAGGTGATCATCAGCGGAGTAAACTTAAGGTGAAGTGTGCAGCCGATAGACATTTAAAGCCGAGGTGAAACAGATAAAGTGACGGTATAGGCTTCTAACATTATCGAGTAGCTGTACTTTTTTTGTGTGTTGCGAGTCCAGCACAGATCCACGGCGCGCTGTCTTACCTTGCGCTGCGAGGAGCACCAGCAGGGAGACGTTTGTTAGTTTGCCGGAGAAATTCATCGATACATCGGCGCCTGGCGACACTTTCCGAGGATAAAAAGAAGATACCGAAGAATTGATTCACGTCGGTAAAGTCCTGCGGTGAAGCCTCAAGATTAGAGCGACATTTTCCTTCGTGCTCCCGACCGTGGAGAGGTTGGACTCGAGGTGCGCTCTGCCGACATGGACAACTTCTGCACGTCCCGCCCCCCCTCCACCAAACCCCGTCCCCCCTCCACCAAACCCCAGTCCCATCTCCACCAAACCCCCGTCCCCTGCGTCCCACATACCCACCCACTCACCCAAGGGCCAAACCTAGGACCTGACTCACAGTGACTCAGAGGTGATAGGTTTGGAATAATGAAGTCGTTTTCAGAAATGGCTCTAGGACCGTCAGGACTCTGCAAGTCCAAATGCAAAAATATCCATAATAACAACTAATTTACTACTATCTATCTATCTATCTATCTATCTATCTATCTATCTATCTATCTATCTATCTATCTATCTATCTATCTATCTATCTATCTATCTATCTATCTATCTATCTATCTATCTATCTATCTATCTATCTATCTATCTATCTGTATTTTTGTAAATCTGGTAACATTTTTCTGGGAAAAAAAAAGAGAAAATCCACTTTTAACTCAAATATCTCTACTCTCTACCACTCTCGAGGAAGATGCAGCGCACACACACCTATACACACACTAAAAGATCACATATTTTCAGTGCTGAGCTGTAAATGACCTATTTAGTCACTTAATTGATTTTATACACATAACAATGCTCAGGCAGCTTAAAGCATTAGCTGTTCTATAATAGAGTATTGAAGGCTGCCGAGTCTGCCCAAGTCAAATAATGGAAAGTTATTAATGCATGACAGCACTGCATTGAATTACATTAAAATTATCATGGAGCACACAAGTCCAGATTGACTTCTGACTCATCTTAAGTGTTAGTTAGTTAGTTAGTTAGTTAGTTAGTTAGTTAGTTAGTTAGTTAGTTAGTTAGTTAGTTGGTTAGTTAGTTAGTTAGTTAGTTAGTTAGTTAGTTAGTTAGTTAGTTAGTTAGTTAGTTAGTTAGTTAGTTAGTTTTAGATATCAAACACCAGATGGAAAACACCAGAATAGATTTACTTTTAATTTTTCTGTGCAAAGTGCAAAGTTTCAACTCTGTTAGATGTTTACCTTATCATTTTAAACAGTGTATAGATATGCATCCAAAGTATATCTTTGATTTGTTAGTCCAAATACCCTTATCTCCTCTTCTGTCAATCTCATGTTAGACATGCAGAGTATGTTATTTTATGAACCAAAAAATAACAGGATGGACAGGAAAAGCTTTTGGTTTAATTGTCCTTTATTATTTAATGAAACTGAGTTCATGTGTGCATGCATATCGGGAACGCATGTACTTGCGTGAGTGTATGAGCACATACTCTGCAGACCTCCTATGTGTTTTAGTATTCAGCAACATACGATATGTTTGCAGCTGCTCTGCTGTGACCACTTACCTGGCAGAAACTGCAATTATATCTGCTTCTAAAATGGAGGTAAACATACACATGCACTCACAGACACACTCAAGACAGAAGAGAACCTAGTTTTCTTCTTTCATTTGATGGAAAACAACACATTTGTCTCTCTAGTTCGCCTTAGGTTGAAATCAGATACCCGGGCATTTTGTAACTATGTATTCATGAAGATCATGGACTTTTTAACTCTCTGCCACAACATCAATGGCCATTTTTCCAGCAGTTTAATGTGAGAGTGCTGCAAAGTGCCTTGCATGTCAGAGGCCAGCAGGTAAGGAGCCAGGAGGCTAAAGACAAGAGGAACTGCTCGGCCTTCCAATTTAAGCTCGATTAGGTTTGTCATTGGGGAGTGAAGTCAACCGAGGTTGTTGTGGGGGCATAAAGAAGGAAAGCAGTAGTGATTAAGTGCCTTACATTGTTCAGCAGCCGCCCCTAAAAGAATAGAAAAGACAGAAAGTAATGTATAGTACAAGGAGGAGTTTAATAGAGAGAGAGAGAGATGCAGATAGGGCGTGATCAGGGAAATTAAAGAGATATGGACAGCTAATATACACTCAGATCAGCTGACCATGAAATGTTTAAAAGCTCCAGAATAGATGTGATTTTAGTGAGGGAGTGTTTTCAGAAGAGAAGAGAAGAGAAGAGAAGAGAAGAGAAGAGAAGAGAAGAGAAGAGAAGAGAAGAGAAGAGAAGAGAAGAGAAGAGAAGAGAAGAGAAGAGAAGAGAAGAGAAGAGAAGAGAAGAGAAGAGAAGAGAAGAGAAGAGAAGAGAAGAGAAGAGAAGAGAAGAGAAAGAGACGAGACGAGATGAGATGAGAAACAGGGCTGCGTAATGTGCTTCAATGTGACACAGAGAATCTATTTGCAGAAAGGTATTTCTTGAATTAACAAGGAGCAAAGAAAAGCTGAGGAGGAGTCTCCACCCACCGGTCCCAAGAAGCAGGGGATCTTTTTTCTTGTCTTTTATTCCCTCTCTTGTTGCCTTTTGGCAGATTTACATTTCCCTTTTTTTTAACATGTCTTTTCTTTCTTTGTTCCTGTTGCACAATTCTCTTTTTCAGCTTGAAAACAGTAAGTTCATTCGAAGTGACGTGCTGCAAGGAAGATGGTGATGGACAAATGAAACCTTCTTGACATTTTTAGTGCCATAAAACAAATATTTGGATGTTTTCCTATGGTGCCAAGCTTTAAACACAAAAGGTCAACCTGCGACCTTTGTCATTTATTGAAAATTTTCCCTGAAATGACCTGTAACTGTATGTTTTAAAAGACAGAGTGATGACGGTATAGCTGTTCATTGATGATTTGTTCTAAAATCAGATTTTGATAAGCATTTGATGAAAAAGAGACATTGAAAATGTATGATTTTCAGGCTGTAGCAAAAAGAAATATCTTATTGTTTCTAACGTATACCACATCTGCTTCCTTCATTTAAGATGAATTTTCATTTGATTAGAAGTGAAACAGGTTGAGGACTTTACCAGGATTAAAAAAAAAAACGTCATCAAGGAAAACAGAAACTGTCCTCCATACTTTGTACACTTATACAATCTACTGTAGTCAGAAACTTTTCCGTCACTGTAAATCAGGATTTATAAAATGGTGTTAATGCTACTGTATGAACTGTAAGAGCTGTATTTTAAACAAAGTATAATCCTGATCTAGTCAAAGACTCTGCTAACAGTATTGAGCACTGCTTCTAAAAAAATATTAAAAGAATACATTGTCTTTGATTGTAAAAAAAAAAAAGGCAGAGGGTTTGCATTTCAAATCTTATAAATTAAAATCAACATCCGCAGAACTCCTCACACCCCTCTTTACTAAGATAAAAAAGAAAATGTGAGAGACAATTTCAAAGAAGTTGTGTGCATGAAAAAATATGTGTCATGCTTTAATTGAGTGTGGGTTCCTACAGTACATATATCAACGTGCACATACGGTATGTATACCCATGTGAGACTGCACAACAGATTGTATGTGCTAACACACTCGCATAGATCCAGCGGAGAAAGTAAAGCTAGATGGAGAAAAGTAAAGTAAAAAATGGGATCTGAGCGTCAGAATCAATCAACTGGTGTTTGGGCACTGTTTCAATCGGAGGAGACATCCTGTCCACTCTCCAAAACAGGAGGCAAACAGGACAAACCTCCTCTCACCCGCTTTCTACAAAGTCAACTTTTATTATTTTTTTAACTTTTGTCTTTTTCTCTGGAGCTACCTTATGAGATGGAAGCTCGCTTATTTTTCAGAACGATTCTTAACGATGGCAATTTGCGCGGGATATGCAGGTCTGCTGCATTACACCATCTACAACAGATCCCAATGGGCAGTCAAATTTTCTGTCAACGTGAGCCACCAGTAAAACCCTGAACAAACAACAACAACCTTTGCTCATCTAGTTTTACAGATGACAGATAATCCAAATTATTCTGCACGTGCGAGATGAAATCGTAAAGCCTCAATAAATGTTCAGAACAAAAATGACAAAGAGCAAATGTGTTTAGAGAAAAATATGGTACCTACTCCTACTAGTTTGCAAGTGCAGTCCAGACATTTGTATTCAGCCAAAAGGAAAAGGGTAAAGGACGTGTTGTACATTGTGTGTTAGACAGGACTGTCTTGGCTCATCCACATCAAACCTTGCACACTTTTTCTTTCTTCTTGGCTGAATGTATTCCTCCATTTTCTGTTACTTGCCACCCACTCTGTTGCTTTCATCTCTCTTTAAACTCTACTCTCTTCTTGTTTCTTTCCTCTTTCCAGCTAAATGTTTCGAGATTTCCTGCACATGTTATAAAGTAAGTAATGTTCTTCTTTAGACCTTTTTCACAGTAGACGTTTTGACTTGGCAAACACAGGTGTTACTAATATCATTATGAATTTCTGTGTCACATTCCCGCTGCAGCAGAGCTGTCGTTAATATGATTAGTTCCACCTGTTTCCAGCTATGACAAGTCACAATGCCTGCTGTAAAAAGGACTATTTAAAGAAGACTATAAATAAAAGCTCAAGACAGGGGAGATCTATTTGAAGAGGTTAAAACTGAGGGTCATAGAATTGAGAAAACAAGTGGGTTTAGTCTTTCCATGCCTAATTAAGTGCATTGCTAGTTCTTGTCTTTTCCCCCTGAGCAGGTTGCTGTCTCATTTCATTACTTGCCAGTCACACTGATGAGATGGCTACGGATAAACACCCGTTATAGTCTGACGTTACAGCAAGTCTGATCCTGAACCTGTATTATTGATCAGGTTGTGTCTGCGACAAATTTAGCATCGCCGTCATCCCGTGGATTACAGCTGGCTGATTTTCAGCCTTGAGGCTGAACCAGAAAATATTCTGCAGTTCTGCTTTTACAGACTGGTAATACACTCTGGACTCCACCAGAGGATACTGTGTCAGTGTCACATTTTGACTCAGCTATGCACGAAAAGTACACGCTTATATGACACCTCGGGTTGACTGGAAAGTAGGTCAGGGGTGGTTGGATGGAATCATGTATATAAAAGGAACACAGCTTCCAGGTGTGAAAAATGAGACCAATGTGGAAGTGCCTTAACTGCATTACCAATGAGGGCCACTAGGGGTTGGCTCCAACAAATGTCAATACATTTTTTCCACAAATCATAATGGTGTCATTCCCTAAAGCCTCTCCTTCTTATTCATTTTCTGGTGGTCCATCTGAAAGTAATTCCATCATTAATTAGATATTAGGCTTCAATAAGCGGCACGTTTGAAGGCCTGTCTGTTTGATTGACAGGCTTGTGGAGCAATCAAGTTTTCGCAATAGGTGAGTGGGTGTAGTGTCCTTGGAGATCAAGTCAGATCCATCACTGATAAATCTCTGGCTCATCCAAATATGGTCAATTCTGGCTCCAAACTAGCAAGATTGTGATGACCGAGATACCGAACTCCAGACCTCACAAACCAATGGGAGATGTCACAGGTGTCTGCCGTTTGGATGGAACAAACACAGGACTCTCACACAGGAGATCAGGATTTAAGTCCACAAGAACGCAAAAGTCAGTGTGTTTATTTTCTAAAGTAAAGAAAAAGTTAAGTTATTTAACTTCCATGACATATGTGGCGTTACTGATGTAAAAATTACTTATTTTAATCCAAACCATAATATTTTACTGAAACTAATCACAGGGTTTTTGTATCAACCTAAGTTTTCACGCCTAGGCGAGACAAAATGTGACACTGACACAGTATCTCCCGGTGGACTGGCGGTTGTATTACATGCTTTGACGTGATACCAGATTGGCTAATAGTGTTTTTCAGCTCAGGGGTTTTACACTTGTTTTGGTTCAAAAAGTTGTCAACTTTTTGCACTAGCAAATATATTTTGAATGACAAATAAAGCTGAGTAGATTCCATTTACAATTAACATAATATGGAAAAATGTACATGTATATCAGATATGTAGCACAAATTACAAAGTATTAGTAGTATTTTGACTGACAACATAATTGGGTTTCTGCCACTATGCAGTCTTGCAATAAGATATGTGCTTGTACTGACTACAACATGATTAGTCTCTTTTATGTGGCTATGATTTGGCACACATGACACTTAGCTATTAAGGGAAAGATCGTAGACTGTTTTAATACAGAAAACGTGAGTTATACTGTATGTGTTTGATGTTAATGTTTAACGAAAATCTATTTAAGTCTTTATTTCAAAATCTAAAAATAATTGTGAAATTTAAATTTTAATGTCTAAGATGTGACAAGTGAAGTGAATGTAATCTAAAAAAAAAAAAATGTTTTCCCTTTCCTATTAACTCAGTCTAAAAATTTTACCCTTCTTCCCATAATCCTCCTCTTCCTCATGATCAGTCTAATCCCACCCCACCACTATCACAACCCCTTTTTAGAAGCTCTCAGCATCCCCTTTTCTCCCACAGCTTGTCTTGATCTGCCAGTCACGCTACACTCCATGACCCCACTCAGCCCTTGAGCATGCACATCCTAAAACCCAGCCCTCCTTCCTCATCATCTCCACTATCACATCTCTCTCACTGCACTCTCTTCCTCCTCCCTCTTGGTCCAGAACCATTAACGCCACAGAGTTTACTTCCTATTTCCCATTCAGCCAGTGTCCACTATATGCCGTCTGCTTGGTCATGCTGTGGCCGGTTCCAGCCACCAGTAACTACTTAAGGTCCCATCACTGTTTGAAATCTAAGTTATCTGATTAAAGGCCCTTTGCAACTAATTAAATTGCTATCTCTTCATATGCCATGTTTTTCCTACGAACTCCCAGCTCCCACACACTCCTGTTCTCTCACATACATACGTAAAAATCTAGAACAACAACTTTCATACAATTATTTGCTTACAACTCCCCTCTACTTTATGTTTTATCGTTTCTGTACTTCTGGTTCTTTGAAGCACCAGCAGTGTCATGTCCAGTTAACCAGCAGCTGCCCGAGGGGTCAATCAGAGTACACTCATTATCTGGTATGTCTGAAGATATAATCCAAACAAACTGTCTCTGCTTCTCTTTGCCCTCTCAGAGGATGTGATCGTCATAGCTGCGAGTAATTTTCAATCAGTTTGAAATGTGTTAGGAACATTTCATTAATAGGAATCGCAATTCTCCCGAGTGGCCTTAAGGCAAGTGTCCAAATGGACCATGTCATCCTGTTATTATCATAACTCTTATCAGATATCTGGTGGCATGTATTTGACAAAAACTGCTGCATTACAACATATTGATGTAATTATAATGGATATAAATTATAGTTTTTCTCTGGTATTGAAATTTACATCTGATTGAAGATTTTTGAATTTAATATGAGGCCAGAGTATGTCTGCTGTTGCTGAGACACTGAACTCTGCAGTATCTGCTCTAGCCACTAGTGTGCAGCAGCATGCACTCTGATCTGTCAGCAGGTAGCAGACTTGAGGAACTATTATTTCTCTTACAGGGACATTTACAGAGCGACCCCTGAGCCCTGTTTAAAACCCTGTAAAGTATTTGGCTCTGCGATCAGTCCCTCAGCTGAGTGGCTCAGCAGCTCAGAGGAGAGGATCAATGCCCACACCCCCAATCAACTGCACAGCAGCTACACATTCTGTAATGCAGTAATGTAGTTCATAAATATCGACCATAGAGCTGAAATGGCAGGTATAAATCCTAAAGGAATGTCCTGTGCAGGATAATGGGGAAGATGGAGGGCAACCGCTGACTGCAGGAAACAGATCAGAATGGCTGACACTCACCATGCTGCATCGAGGTAGGAGAGCCTGATTGCAGCATAGAAAAGAAAAGAAAAGAAAAGAAAAGAAAAGAAAAGAAAAGAAAAGAAAAGAAAAGAAAAGAAAAGAAAAGAAAAGAAAAGAAAAGAAAAGAAAAGAAAAGAAAAGAAAAGAAAAGAAAAAACACTTCAGTATAGAGTTGTGGCATGTAGCCTGTACATGTGCTGCCTATTTGAACGACTTGTGAGCTACTGGTTTCTCCAATACTTCTTCATTTCTATCTCAGTTTAAACAGCTGTTGTATGACATTCATGAAAGTAAACTTGTCGAGCATTTCTAAATCCATACCAAGTTTTTGAGTTCAAAAACATTAGATTTGAATTTTTGTGGCAAACAGTCAAAAAGTCAACCCCATAAACTAAACTAAAAATCTAAATTTAAATCAACTAAAATATGCTGTGAAAACAGATTTCATTTGCAGTGTGCTATCTGTAGTTAATACATGTATGCACATTACACATGTGTGTGGGTTTGTCTTGCAAAGAAGAATAAATGCTTATTGATCTTTGATAAAAGCACGTCGCCTCCTCTGCCGGAGCCAAACAGAGTCTTGTGTCTCTTGTTTATGGCCGACCTTTATCATCTCTGTCATCCTCGATCATACCTCTCCCTCTCTTTTTCTCTCCCTCCCTGCTTGTAACTTTCCTCTCCTACCTCTCACTCCACCCATCCTGTTTCATCTCATTGGTCACACTTCATGGGACCACAACAACTCTCTCTCTGCCTTTTTTTTTTTCTGTCAATGTCTGACTTCTGAAGAATCTGCCTGTTTGCAGTGGCGCCATCTTTGAAGGGGTACACGAGTAAAGGAAATCAAACACACTCATACACACCTTTGTGTTATTCAAGAGTCAGTTGGGTTGTTTGCTGACAGTATAAAGTCAAAGGGAAAGGTGGGTATAATCCGATTGCTGTTGAAATCTGCAAGAAACCTACTTTCTTTTTTACTTGTGTAGTGTTAACAAAGTTGTTAGCTGAGACAGGTTAGCCACAACACAATGACTGCCAGGTCAGGAAGCAACCTGGATAGATTTAAGATAAGTTTGAATATAATTTCACCTGGTTGGCTCTTTGCTTTACACTTTGTTTTTTACTTTGTTTTCAATGTTGCAAGACCCCTGGGAAGTAAAAAAGGATAATTTTTTTCACTTCACTAGCAACTCATATTGGCTTTAGTCACTGACAAGCGAAGGATGAAATGTGCATATTTAAATAATTTTAAGGACAGAAGTTTATGTGAGTTTGGCTTAATCCTTTCTGATCAATCACCTGGTGAAGTTCTTTGCTGCCAAACACATGATAATCTACTCTGTGTCTACAACGACAAAGGGTTTTGCAGCAACAGTGACTGCAGTTGGACATTCAACATTTGGGAGACAAACTGGAACAAAGCAATGAACTAAAAGTTTTGTGATGTTTACAGAGCTAAATATGATGTGACTGTCTGACTCCAGCTGCAGCCCTCCAGACCACCAACAGCTCTTCACCCTTCAACCCCTCCATCCCTGCCAACACTCATGTGGCCACTCTCTTAATGGAAATTGATGCAGATGTCAAGTATCTAATTTACGTGTCATACGAGGAGAGGATGGCGAAACAAACATAAGCTATAATTGCTTAATCCAGTTCCAATTCAATGGTTGCCACTACATCTGTAGGATTATGTTAGTGTGTGTGTGTGTGTGTGTGTGTGTGTGTGTGTGTGTGTGTGTGTGTGTGTGTGTGTGTGTGTGTGTGTGTGTGTGTGTGTGTGTGTGTGTGTGTGTGTGTGTGTGTGGGTGGGTGGCTGATAAAATGTTAGCAATAAAATTACTATGACGCAGTAGCATCTTATTGGAAGCATCAGCAGTTGCTGGAGGACAGAAGCTTGTGTTCTTGTCTGTTTTGAAAGTGCAAATAATCAGGGACCTTAAAATGCCCATGCAGACTCTTACATAAAGTGTAACTGCTGTTATTTTTTGAATGTATAATTGTACCTTATTATTTTATTACTAAAATGCTCATGCAGACTCTTACATAAACTCTAATTAAATCTAATTATAAAAATTGTTACAAAATCTTAACTAACGCTGTTATTGTTGGAGGCTATGTTTTTGAATGTCTACATAATTACTAAAACCATGAGTATTACTAACAGGATGACTGTGAAGAAACGGCCAACTTTAACTCAAAACTTAGATAGTGTGTAATGTGATTATCTGTGGCATGGAACCAACA
The DNA here is from genome assembly GCF_029030835.1 of Brachyistius frenatus. Classification (NCBI taxonomy): domain Eukaryota; kingdom Metazoa; phylum Chordata; class Actinopteri; family Embiotocidae; genus Brachyistius; species Brachyistius frenatus. The sequence continues at coordinate 5,590,216 of NW_027210616.1, forward strand.
AATAGCCAGCTCTATCTGATGCTGCCACCTCTTTTTAACTTCTACACCATGTTGCAGGAAGCAGCTGCTATGGGATAAAGAGAGGGGTAAGCATCATAACACAGATTTTCCAGATTTACAATTGTGGGCGTGTGTGTTTATTCACAGGCTGTCTCTGCAGCAGTCATACCTACTGCCATCTTAAGCTAACAGAAGGTGAGGTTGCAAGCCCTGATGATAAAAGTCTGTCTAATGAATCTGCAGTCAGCAGACTAATATTCACTCCCTTAAACAGAACAATTCTCACACACTCACATACACAGAAATCTCTATTCACAACTACAACCGCGTTTCCAAAAAAATCTGAGACCCTGTGAACATTTTGTATGAAAACAGACTGTCATGATTTGCAAATCTTCAAAACCCAATTAATTGAAAATAGAACAAAAACAACATGAAATGTTGAACTTTTATTGTTTTATGAAAAATATATGCTCATTTTAAATTTGATGCCAGCACCATGTTTCAAAACATTTGTTTTGGTATTGTTTGCTGAAATAAGCAAGACCTTCCCTGAAAAAGACATTGTCTGGTTGGCAGTATATGTTGCTCCAAAACCTGTATTGTTCCGTGCCTGCACCCTCCTACCATCAAAGATGCTTGTTTTTAAACTGCGTTGATAACAAGCTGGGTGGTTCCTCTCCTCTTTAGCCCGCAGAACACGGCGGCCATTATTTAAACAGGTGTAATTTTTAGCTTTATGCATTTTCTTCCAGTCTTTTTTGCCCTGTTCCAATTTTTTTTCAAACGTGTTGCTGGCATCAAATTCAAAATAAGCATATATTTTTCATCAAACAATACAATTTGTCAGTTTCAACATTTAATATGTTGTCTTTGGTCTATTTTCAATAAATATGGGTTTACATGATTTGCGCATAATCACATTCTGTTGTTATTTACATTTTAAACAGTGTCCTAACTTTATTTAAAATGGGGTTGATTTTTTTTTTTTACTTTAACATGGTAATACTCAATTATCCTGTTACCTTCACACCAAAAAAAAAGAACGCGTGGGTGCAGAGAGGGTGAAATAGCTCAAAAAGAAGTTAATAGAAACTGGTGCATGTTTATAAAGTTGATTCATCAGGACCACTTGTTGCTTTCATTTCCCTTTATTGATCCATTTAGCAAGACATCAGGTCCCATCACAGTACTTTCCTGTAAAACAAAACTCAACAAGTCACGCAACATGACTGGCCAGTGGGAAGGCAAAATAAAAAGCATGTTTCATTGTACCATCCACAGAGAAAATAAAGATGAAAGAAATCAATACAGCTGGATTAGTACAGTACACCTTCTCCCTGTCTAACATTGGCAGCAGTGACAGACTAGTGCGTTATGACAGTGACAAGTTTTAATACCTCTTAGAGATAATTACTGGATGTGGATTCAAGTAATGTCTCTGACTGCGATAATAAAGCATACATCATGATGGAAGATAATGCAAGTGAAGAGAGGCGGTTTGGTTAAGTTGTTCCAGGTCAGTGTGTATAAAATACTGTACAATATTATTGCTGGTGGTTTTCTACGTGATGGATGTTGACAAACTGGATGGATGCTGAAAAACAACCTTCGACAAAACCAGCATACTGTACCTTTAAAAAAAAAAAAAAACACGGTGAATAGCAACAGCCTTATGGTCATTGGTTTGAAGTTTTTTTTTTTTTTGCAATATTGTAAAGTCCCTCTTTCATTTAAAAAAAATAAACAGCTTTTAAACATTACAACAGCAGTTTGTCATTGATTTGATCAGTCTTATTAAATATGTGCAGTGAGTTGTGTGAGCATAAAAACAGGCTGGGCATCCCGTCCCACACACCCACAAGTTATTACTGTATTTGATCAGTCCAGCAGTCAGATGTTCTGTGTCCCCTCTCGGTCTCATTTTCAAGGCAAAGATTATAAATTCATACAGTATGTGTGCTGTTGACAAAAGGATACATAGGGATGGATCTTCTTCTGAGTATCTACACAGAAGTTATTCATCTTCTCTTTAGGGGCATGTTGGCGGTGTGAGGCCCATATCTGCAAAATTTGTCTGTTTGTAAGAGTCTGTGGCTTTGTTCATCTTTGAGCTTTGAATCAACAAAAAAGAACGTAAAACAACAACCAAAAGTGCCTTGTATGCATGCTAGCACCAATTATGTTCTGTTTGAGCCATTTCAATTGGATTTAGACGTAAAGCAGAAGAATTAAGAGCAAAACCAAGTTCCATTCTGAACAGAAAAAAAAATCCAGTCCTGAGTTGCTGTTGGCCAGGTAAACCTTAATGAACAACGATAAGGGTCTGAGCATTTCTGGTAAAGGGGTTATTTTTAAATTACTGCTACATATCAAACCTTGGAGAGCTGTAGTTCTATGTTGACCTGTAAGTGAGAGCATCAAGGCTGAAAGGTAGGTGTCTTGTTTTGGCTAGTTTACTTGATTGTTTATTAAGTAGTAAGCACTGTGATTGATGAAAAACTTTTTGGGTTATAAATTTTGTGTTTCCATTTTTTTCTCTTCCAAATAAGCTTGGCTAACCTGGGGGTTAACTGGAAAAATAGATGCCAGCTCTGTAAATGATTTGGAGCAGAGGGTGTCAAGACTCGTGGAGGCTGAAGCGGGGCAGAAGATGGAAGGGGGGCAGGTGGCAGAAGAGGGCTAAAGTGCATCATTGTCATTTCCCAGTCAGAGTGTAGTGAGAGCCGGACGTGTGAATTTGTGTGTTAAATTGTTATCAAACCTCTGTTTCTGGGGGGAAGATCATTTCTGGGTCATGTTGAGATCAAAGTTCAGGCTTTAGATTTCAGTTATGCTCCATGTCATCAATAATGGGGGTGTTGTAATTCTGGAACAGAGGCTGCATGAAGAGGCCCAAAGTCCCGACCACACACACGCACACAAAGATCCACAGGAAAAGACGATCAATCACCATTGCCACGTATTTCCAGTCTTCAATGATCTGCAGAAAAAAAAGAGAAGTTTGATGTTAAATTTTGCTGCTGTATTGCTTATAGTCCTGAACTGAACTGATGTAAATAGTTAAACGTATTACCTTTTCTTTGATTTAATCATTTGTTTTATTTTAATATTCATTGTTAATTATTTATTGGCTAAAATAAATCTGACATAATAACAATATAAAGTGGTACAAATTTTTTTTTAAATCCCTGAATTAAATATAAATAAAAATACATCTGGCATCAAATCATATGTAAAAACATAAATCCTAAAGAATATCACAATAACAAAGTCCAGATTACAAAAAGTAATTCATCAATAACATACTTAATTTATTGGCTCAGCCTATAAAAACCTGAAGAGACCAAACAGACAGTTCAGACTGTGTCCTTGCAGTTCTAAAGTTCTAAAGAAGTGTACAGTATTTCTAGTATACTGATAGAACAATCTCCCTGAGACCTGAATGCCAACAGGTTACCATGTTCATCGTCACATTTGGTGGTTGAACACAAAGTACACAGGAGGCTGATGGGAATGCCAAATCTTTTGCAGGTATTTGGACAAACTGTTTTGGGCAAACTGGTCAGAGGATCATCAATCTAAGAAGATGTCACACTCTGTATAAAGTCTCATGTAGATTCTTCCGATATCTGTTGAGATATTTTAGTCAGGACCAAAGCGATGGACTGACCGACAGTCCAACATTGCCATTCATAGAGCCACATGGCTACTATGGCTAAACATCATATTCTTAAGGTTGCTACACTCCCAAAAATTTGGTAAAAATCTAGAAATAAGTAAATACAACCTATGTAAGAATGAAAAAAAATAACTATAAAAAAAAAAAGCAGGTGGGTATACAGGAGGGTGGATCAAAAAGTTCAGGAACTGTTCCTGTTACGTGCGAACATGTGTAAATAAGTAAATACAACCTATGTAAGAATGAAAAAAAATAACTATAAAAAAAAAAAGCAGGTGGGTATACAGGAGGGTGGATCAAAAAGTTCAGGAACTGTTCCTGTTACGTGCGAACAAAGTTACACACATTTTTCTGACTACTGGTACGTGTACATTTGCGATGCTCCTATGAACTTGAGCAAACAGTGCACATCACATTTTGTGTCAAAATTGGCAAACGAAACCCTTGAAATGACTCAGGAAGCCTACAGCAATAAAGCAATGAGCTGGCCAAAGTCTGTTCAGAAGTCATTTTCTTTGACATGCATGGGGTTGGGCACTATAAATTCGCCATCCAGGGTCAGAGTGTCAACATTGAGTACCACTGTGATGTTCTGAGGCTTCTGAGGGAAAACATTCAGTGTAAACGACCTGAGCCGTGGCACGATGGCACTTTGGTTCTCCCTAATATGACAACAAGCCCACTCACAGCGTGTTGAAAATGCGCAAACAACACCATTGTAGTTCACCGTCACTCGTACTTGCCAGAATTTAATGTGCGCTCTCTGCTCAACTCCTTTGTGACATCGTCACAGCAGTGCACTCAGCTTGCACGCAACAGGAGGAGTCTCTAAACGTATTAATTGCCCCTCATATATCATGATATAGGAATTTAGCTTTGTATTGCAAACACCTACCCCCTCATCATCATCCTCACTCTTCATCTTCTCAGCAATGTAGCGAACTCCATCTACTGCATCCTCCACATCAATGTTGCACTTTAGCGTCATTCTCTTCCTGAACTCTGTGTTCTCTGACGAGTCAGTGATCTTCCAGCCGTAGCGTTTGGCTGACTCCTCATTGACAAAGAAGGATGAAGAGGAATCTCTCATCCCCGCAGCAGTCCCACTCTCGGCTCCACACAGCTTCTGGTCAGAGTACTTTTGCTTCTGGTGTTTTTTCCGGAACCTTTCTCGGATGTTGGAGCTACCGGGTCTCCGCATGAAGAGGAAAGAGGGGAGCCTATACAGGAAGACACGTTTGACCCAGGGAGGCATGGTGTGCGTGCTGGGAGACCGATGGTGCACGTTGAGCACACAAACGCTGGTGACGATGGAGAAGGTGACCAGCACCATCGAAAACATAAGGTACTTTCCAATCAGAGGCACTGCTAAAGACGTGGGTGGCACAATCTTTGAGATAAGGAGTAAAAACACAGTAAGGGCCAGGAGGACAGAGATACAAAGAGTCATCTTCTCGCCACAGTCTGATGGGAGGTAGAATACCAGAATAGCTAATGATGTGATCAGGATGCAAGGAATAATCAGGTTGATGGTGTAGAACAGAGGTTTTCTCTTGATGATAAAGTCATAGGTAATATCCAGGTATCTGATATCGTTAGGATCTTCATTCTTGCGTCCAGGCAGTGAAACAATATCCCACTCACCACTGGGTTTGAAGTCATCACGTGACGCAAAATCACTGAGAAGAATGAGATCAATCTCTGTGTGGTCGTAGGTCCAGGAACGAAACTTGAGTGTGCAGTTCTGCTGGTCAAAGGGGAAATCACGGACTTCAATTTTGCAGGCCGACTTGTAGATAGCCGGTGGGAGCCAGGCCACCTCACCATTGTTGGAGACCACAGCGTTTGAGTAGAATGAGACTTCATAGGTCCCATCAGCACTGAGGAAAAGGTAGGAAATGAAGAGAAAGCAGAGAGTAAAGCACTGAAAGAAAGACTGATTACTGGAAGGATCATGGCAAAGCGTACAGTATATCTCAGTCACAAAAATTATATTGTACTGCACATTTATACAGTTAGATTTGATGGAAAATCGTCCATTCTTTGAGTGACTTTTCAAGGAATCTGAGCTTGCTAAAACTTGCTTTAACTTCCTGGGAAACAGGAAAGACCAGATAATATGTCATAGAGAAAGGAAAGGACTCGACGAAATAGCTAACGTTAGCTAGCTTCTCTATAGTACTATTGTTTGTATTGCTCACTCATCATGGAGCACAATTTTCCTTTTTTTTTTTCCATTTTCCATGCTTTCTGTCACAGAAGCTATCCCTGTTAAAGCACAAACAGATGGGTGAACCAAGTGGCCAAGAAGATTATGGGACGAGAAGAGAGCTGAAATGAAGCTAATTCCAAGACATTTCTATGTCAGAAAGCTTCACAAAAAACTAGGACAAAAACGGGACGCAGACCTCGCATGTGGTCCACTGGACAGGTGAGCAACCATTTGGCTAAAGTTATTGAAATAATAATGATAACTTCTTTGAGAGATGTTATCTGTTGGCTGCGTGTTGGCTAAAGCATCAGATAAATTTAGTTCAGGTGCGACTCAGTTGGTTTCTGAGCAGGCGAACCTGTTTTAAACTTGAACTGTTTGGTGGTGAATCATGGCTTTCTTACTTTGGACAGTCATCCAGCAACTGGGGTGGGGGGAGTGTAGCTATTATGGGTCAGCTTACAGTGGCTACTGGAGGACGGTTAACTACAGTTATATCTAACAATTGAGTTTCCATGGTGGGGAGCCACGTTTCTAATTCACTGAGACTCACCTCTCCACAGCAATGGCTCTGATTGGCTGATTGTTTCAGTCCATATAATGACTAGTAAAGTCCTTCAATACAGTTACCATGTGTCTGCAGGGGTGACACAAACAACAGTTTGAAGACCAAAGGATGCATTTATCATCTCTGGGGAACAGCTTGGCCTGCAACATGCCAGCAACATGACCACAACTGCCCCAAGACCTCAAATCTGCTGAGAACAACTTTTTTTTTCATCTCACCAAGGCTGCAGATGATGCATTATAAATAAGTGGCCTATCAATTATAAAGTAGGTCAGGAATCCAACAATCACACTTGGCCTCTAATGCTTTGGGGCTGCTGTGTATGTGCAGACTAATTAAAAATGCAGAGGCCCCACCTGTTTACTGTTACCTCTGGTCTCAGACTTAGTCAGAGATCTCAACCTGAAGTCACCTGAAGTGGTGCTGATCGTCTACTATCGTTTTGCCTCCTAAGCCATTATGCACTTCATGTGTTCTTTGGCTGACCAGCAATCTGTGTTCGTAAAAGTTTAATGCCTACAAGCCCTGCAAGTGGTGGGGAAACTCTGCTGACCAAAACACAAAAGCTACAAATCTAAACGACGGTGAGCCTGTCAGGCGATCTCAATCTCAGGTTACAAGTCCATTCTTGGCTTTGGACACAGTAGTTGAGAAAACAATCACACAACCAAGTCGCATTGAACTGTTCATTCAAGTTTAATTTTTTTCCAATCACTTTAGGGCTTCTCGTGCCTAAAATTCACAAAATGAATTATTTAAACTCCACCTGATGAAGAAAATCATACAGTATGACTGAGAGCTCCAGAGCAGTAAAGGTTAAAGGTCAAGGTCACTGTGACCTGACGTTTTTCTCCCATTCTTATGAACACGATATCTCAGGAACACTTCGAGAGACCTTCTTCAAATTTGGCACAAATTTTCACTTGGACTCACGTACGAACTGTATAGATTATGGTGATCAAAAGTCAGAGGTCAAAGTCAATATGACCTAATTTCCATCTTTTCTGGCAGTCCCATTCCCATGAAAGCAACATCTCAGGAAGGCCTTGAGGGAATATCTTAAAATTTGGCACTTTGGTAACTGTGACCTCACAAAACATGTTTGTGGCCATAACTCAATAACTAATACGTTAATCATAACAACAATTCACACAAATAGCTAATAGGGTAAAAAGATTATTATTGTTTTCTGTGTATCCTTTAACACCATAACTGAGGGGAGATTGTGACCATATTTCTATTTTATGACAGATACTGAATTGGTGACATTACCCTGGGTGTTAATCTAGTAAATGCAGTGATTGTATAGATCTTCTGGGCTGTCAGGATTGAAGTTGCGTGTGAAGCATCCCACGTTTTACAATTTATAACTTCTTTGCTTTTTTGAGTTTTGACAGATATGCATGTAAACCACAACTGCAGTGGCTATATCCAATTAGTGTAAATTCTGGTTTGACCTTGATTTAAAGAGTTTCAACATTAAATACATTACAAACAATCTCAAATTTCTGTTTTATTTACTTCAAACCTATATGACCAAATAATTTTCGCATATCACAAACAGTTCACTTCAAGCCAATGTCAGTCCACTGATTATCATATTAGCCGATCACGAAATAAAATCAATGCAAACCTAGAACTCAAAAAACATTTATCAATTTGTATGTCAGTTAACTTAATACAAGAAACTAGCAGATGGAAAGGAGACCCCAGGTGTTGACCTACAGTATATGGGTGACAGATGAGGTCAGGTTCAAAAGCTAACTCAGCTAACACTCCAGTCAATAAAGGCAGCCGGGCTAATTTCTCCTTGACTGATTACAGCATCAAGATTTTTGTGTATTGATCCTCCCCTGCAGCCATTTTGTAAAGCTGCAAGATGATTCTTATATGTGCACACAAAGTGAAAATATCAATGTCTTATACATTCCTGCTCAGCAGGTAAAACCACACGATAATGTACAAGGATGTGGTCAAATGCAGGGTATCATTGATTTCTGTTGACACATGAATTGTGAAGGCCATGATGGGATCCAGTGCGCATATTGTATTGATCCTATGTATGTAGGCATTTATAGGAATAAATCTCATAGAAAACCCTTCACGGTAATTTAATCACAGCTGAAATAAAATGGCTTCTGGTGTTCTGATTTTGGTTAAAATTATTACAAACTGATCACAGTGTAGTTTTACTTCAAGTGGACTAGTGAATCAATATTTTCATTAGTCTATTGATGACAGTCAAAGGTATGACCAAATGCACCAAAACTGGTGACCTTCTGGGTGAACACTTGAAGAAAAGAAAAGAAAGGAAAAGAAAAGAAAAGAAAAGAAAAGAAAAGAAAAGAAAAGAAAAGAAAAGAAAAGAAAAGAAAAGAAAAGAAAAGAAAAAACATTAACATTATATTCACACTTTAAACCCTGTCTACTGTAGCTGTGTTTCTTTTATCTTTCCGGCAGATTTTTAATCTTAGTCTCACCCCATCTCTCGTTCTATACAAAATGCGTAATCTCTCAAACCCTAAAAGATCACTCATTATCCCGAGTCTGTCTGCAGGCACTCCAGACAGCGTTAAAAAAAAACATTTTCATTATCCTCAAAACAGGTGACAAGTGGGATAAAAAAGGAGCGATAAGAGGATAGATGGAATAAGAGGATAGAATGACAAACCTTTTAGGGAAATGGGGCTTTTGTAACTATTGCAGTGAAGTTTCTTAATCGTTCCGTCTGTTCCTACTTTCATCACTCAGTTTTACAGACACACACAGATTTTGTTTGTTACAAAATGGACATACTTGTTATAGAGGACAATGTCTGGCAGCCAGATGTGTTGTGACGGGAGTCGGATTTTCTTGATTCCCTCGTACTCTTCAGGATCCCACATTAATCTGTAGTCATTCCATACCTGACGCAGAAGTGCACACAAACACACACATTAATAGCGTCATCCAGGAATCAAATACATGCAAATGTGAAAACTCATAGAAATGACATTCATGCTTTTAGAAACCATAAATAAACATGAGCTGACCTCACCAGTGCATCATCTTGCGTATTCTTTATCAAACTGCTGTACCGCAACAAACCTAAACACATGACGGTGTGTCTGTGTGTATTTGTGTCAATGACTAATACAACTCTGACACGTGTTGTGCCACTGATGCAGGCAGTGTTTTGATGTGCCCTGACACACAGACATGCACACAAAAAAACACAAAAAGAATACAGAAGGAGAGGACACAAACCTGAGTGAGCCAACAGTTGGTCGTCATTATCTGCTCCCTCTCGTTCTGAAACACAGACAGACAGATGTTTTGTGAATGGCTGAGAACATGGCCGCAGTGTTTAGGTAGTGGCTGAACTCAGTGGTCTTATTAGCAATGACCATCTGTGTTGTCGAATCGTTTTAAATTAGTCAGCTGCAGTATGGCTCCATGATAACAACATAATTGGATTGATGTGTGTGTGTGTGTGTGTGTGTGTGTGTGTGTGTGTGTGTGTGTGTGTGTGTGTGTGTGTGTGTGTGTGTGTGTGTGTGTGTGTGTGTGTGTGTGTGTGTGTGTGTGTGTGTGTGTGTGTGTGTGTGTGTGTGTCCTTACCACGTTGATCAGCTGGGCTAGGGACACCTGAATGTAAATGGTGACCTGCTGGCTGTTGTTGACAGCTGGTCTGATCAGCTTGTTGTAGCGCTCCGGCGACAACAGGTGACTCACCAGCCGTTCCTCCACCTCCGCACACAAGGCAGCTTCGCACACACACACACACACACACACAGAAGCACAGATATAGTGAAGTCAGTTCATATTCATGTAGCATATTTATATACCCAACAGAAGTTGACCAAAGTGCAGCAAACATCAGACAAAATTCAAACAAATCAGAGTGAAGTAATAGAACATAAATGCATAAATAAATAAAAAACATTAAGCCAAAACAGCAAGCTTTCAGTTTTCCAAGTGTCAGTTTAATATAATTTTTAATCCTCCTGGTTAAACACGGGCTATTGACATTCATGTTATAGTATGATTTAAAAAACATTGAAGTCAGCCTTACTTGTTGTAATTCTGGGTCAGAGGTTTTGGGAATTTCCCTTAGCTGTGACATCTCAGACACGACTGTCAGTGAATCCCATATTAACACTTTTATTAATATTTCAGCTACACATTTTCTAGTCTGGTTTCACGTTCTCTCAGAATAGACCCAGAAAATATGTCAATTTTTCCAGTAGGCTATATTATGCTTAAATGAGTTTCATTCATTATGCTTGATAATAAACGGACAACAATTTAACTGTAATTTCAAATCAAATGGAAGAAGATTTATTGTAATGACATAAAACAGCAAGAAATCTCACATTTCCTCTGCATACTGTTGAAACCTCATTGGAGCTTCTCCAATTTATTCTATTTCACAAAGCTAAAATATCCTCAGGCCATTATGTAATCTCATGCTGTTGGATGCTTCACTAAAAACATCAAATTGCAGTCTCTACAACTGCGTCAAAAAAAAAAAAAAAATTCCCCAACATTCCTAATTTGATCATGTCAGTGCAGTGAGTATTGAGATGATGCACTCCTATGAAGCATTGAGGGGGCCTCGCTTTGAATAATATGTGTCTTAAACAATTATGGTAAAGAGAGATCTCCAAGATGAGTAAATGCAAACAGCCAGGGTGACATTCATAGCTTTGGTTGTGTTGCAACCTTAAGTTCACTTTTATTGCTGTACAGTCTGATGTGAACGATTATACCTGAAAGAGTTTAGTTCTCTTTTCTCTGCTGAGTGAGAGTGGAGAGGTTAAAGTGGCTCTATTGTCAAAATAAATAAGTGGTTGAAAAAAAGAAGCTACGGTTTTGTTTAGCCGTTCATTCATTGACCTTATTTTGCATCTAACTTATTTTAAACATTACATTCTGGTTTAGTGCTTTGAAAGAAGAAATCAAAGCTCTTGAAGACATTAAACAAAACCTGATAAAAAAAAAATTAAAAAAGGAATTGTCCCAACCAGCTTCTCAGTCAGCTTCATGACCACCACTGACATCCTCTTGGTTTTCACTGAAGTTAAAATGAGAAATCACATAATAATAATAATAATAATAATAACAGAAACACACACACACACTATTCATGTCTGATCTCACAAACAGATCAAATGTAATACTGTATTTAGTAACAGTCCAACACACACACACACGTTAGACCTACAAACGTCCTACCCAGGCATTAAACCATACACTGCATACTACATATTGCATGTTAACAGTGCATGCAATATGCAGTTCATATGACAATAATGAGTCGCATTTTAATACATTTACAAACAGAGAGAGAGCGACCGCAGGGCTGATTTCACCCATGTAATCTACACAGAACGATGTCTGACTGGGTCAGAGAACTTCAGTGATAGTTAGTGGTTTAAAACACTGACGCTGCCGGACTTCAGTACATTTTAAACACATTTTAACATTCCTGAGTCCCAAGCTTTTTCACTCAAAAACACAGTCTCCGTCATTAACACTGTGAAGCATTCAGCCGCACAACTCCACTTTAACAGTCTTTCCACAACCTGTTTGTAGGGGATTTTTATGGATAAATATCTGCTGCTGTTTTGACACGATGAATATTCAGAAATGCAAATATTAGAATGGATTTATCATTACCAAGTTGTCTTTTGACTGCAATCTGAATAACCTTTTTCCCCTGTTCTCCCATACAAACAAACAAGGCACTCTGTGGTACAGTTCTTCACAAACACTTTTACATTTTAAGTTTTTTTCCTCCAGTTTAGTCTTAAACCAGTTTTTTTGTAATGTTTTGCCTCGTCTATTTTTATTTTGCTTTGTTTCTGGAAGGCTTTTGTGGCAGCTCTGTTTGTGTTTCATAAATTACGTTTGCTTGACATGATTGTTGGCTGTGGTTTTCCAGCATATAGGACAGTATAAACTGGAGGGTGACAAGAAAGATAAGAAAGCGGTGGATTACATAAGAGGTCAATATTGTGTGAATTTCAGCCAAAGGCATCATGAGCCTTTATCTTCACGAAACATCTTACTTAAAGTGTGAAGCTGAATCTTAAGCTCATGATTAATTATCTTAAGAACAAGAACAAAACACCAGAGTGTTTGAAAAGCAACTAATATAATTTGTGTTAACGTCTTGGTGAAGAACAACACCGTCGAGTCCCTTATGACGCAGTCTACTTGAAGTGCCGTCTGTTTTGAGATGAGTCATCTATGACATTGTCAGACTACAGTGTGCACAGAGAAAACAGTGGTCTACCTTTGCCAGGCCAGTGTTACAGTTCCACAGCAAACAGGACCCAAACACACGACACAGAGGCAGGAAGACCGAGCAAAAAGGAGCTTTTACCTGCAAACTGCAGGCAAACATGCAAACCAAATCTCAAGGAGCAAGCAAAACCAGCAACAGGCAAAAGTCATCTATGAGGAAACCCAGTGGTAAAGCTGTGAACTCATGCTGATAAACACAAACTGGCTGAAACCGGTAAAGGCAGAACTAGATACACAGAGCACTAATTGGCTAATGAAACAGGGGTGAGCACAAGAACTGGTGTTGGGAAAGAGAAAACAAAACAAAAGGGCAGGAAGTAAAACAAACCGAAACAAGGTGTTAGTGATTTCAAAGTAAAACAGGAAACACAGAAAGCTCAAGGCAGAACCATGACAACCAAGACAGGTTCACCTCAAACCAATACATAGTTTGGAGGTGATCCGATTATATGATGTAAGTTTAAAAAAAAAAAAAGAAGAAGTTGCTGGTTGAGACACATTGGGGAGTGACACATAAAAGACTTGAACAGCTTTGGCAGTGATGTACATCCTCCTACTGCCTGTAATAGTCGAAGTTTTGAAATCGGACACAATCCAAACCCAGAGACAACTACTATATGACAGCTGTATTTCCTTATTCAATGTCAGCTCCAAACATTCAAACCATTTTCAAGAAGAATACAGTATCTTATAAGCATTCACATCAGAACACATAAAACACTTCTGAACTGACATCAGCAATATACTTGTGTCCAGACATCTCAGTGCTGTGCAGTTAGCAGCTTTGGACAACTGTGAAAAAATTTTGTTTTGGCAGTTTACTTTCACCGGCATACCCATGCACCCAGCTGTCTTATTAATATCTACTCAAGAAGACACTGTGCTCTGAGACATGTCAGGATCAAAATCAAGTAAGAGGCGCTGAGCTTTAAAGGCAGGTGCAGGAAGGACAGGTATACTCTACACATAGTCACTCCGCATTAACCTCCAACAAGCCTTCATCTGAAGAGGAGACGGGTGAAGTGTCCAGCGTCTGAGCAACTGCGACACGACACTAAACCCTGAGGGTGAATGTCCTTGGAGACAGAAAGCTCTGTCTGTCAGGATTAGACAGAGAGGAGACGGAGACACATGCGAGGAGAAGAGGACAATAGACGCACATAAACACACCACAATAAAGAATGGCAGCATTAGAATGAGAGACAAAACAATTCCCAGATTAGTATAATCATCTGATAAATGAAATAGGATCATGCCATATTATGGTGATGATTCAGGAAAAATGACAGTGATTCATAAATTTGTTTAATGGGATTACAGCCTGGTAACAATTCATTGTTTACATTCAATAAGACTGCAGACTGCTGGTTTCTTGTTCGAATTAAAAGCAGCTGGTTTTCAGATTTTGGTTCCCTGGGAGGTGAGACCACACTTTCTATCAATCCTGTTGGGTTTGCTCATTGTTGGTTTTTCAGCTTTATTTGTCATTGTGCTTTGGTTAATTGGATTAAAGCCCTCTCAGGAAGCAAGAGATGTTAAACCCCACAACACATACAAACACATGAAAGCCAGCAAACCTGTTTAGTAGGTTATTAGTATCTATGCAGTTAAAATGAAACAAAAAGATCCACTGAAAAAAAATGTAAGGGCCATTCCACCAATTTCACACATAAGTTATCATGAGGACCTTTACAGTTTGTGAAACAGTTGTATAACATCTGCTGTGGTCCCAGTCTTAAAACCTGACCTTGTGTAAAATTGAGTTTGAGAGACAGTAGTACGAGGGCGGATGAAAAAGTTCTGAGACTGCTCCTGTTGCACAGAGCTCAGCACCATGACGTGCACAGGGCATGGTGAAGCTATAACCTCTGTAAGTCTTCTAAGTTTTGTCACTCTATCAACATTAACACCTGAGTTACACACGTTTTTGTGGTCAAACTCAGGAGATCAGCCATGGAGCCCCTTGAAATGTTTTTGAAATCTTACGGCAATGAAGCAATGAGCCAGCAGAGGTGTTTTTAGTGGCATTTGTTTTTCCAAGACGAGCAGAACGTCTCTGTCCAGGGCCGAAAAAGGCACATCACGTCAGGAGCGCAACCAAGTGGGTTTGCTTTGACATTCGCGGAGTTGTGCTCCATGTTGTGCACTCTCTGCTCAGGTTTTGGGTCCGTGGTGAAATCGCAGTTGCACCTGGACCAGTGGTCACACAAGCGTGTGGAACTCAGGTGATGATGTTAAACAAGCAATGAAAGTTCAAATACTTACCCGAGAAGGTTATAGCTAAGCAGCGACAGGAAAACCTTTCCTCATAATTGATCTCTAATCATTATAGGTCATTTCTTTATTGTTCATGAACTTTTCAGTAGGGAACATTTTTTTTGTAGCAGAGAACAATCAGTGATATCCAGAAAGCTTTTCAAAGAATAAATTAGATTTCTTTCTATGAATACCAGCATAGAAAAAGAGCTCTGTACAAAATCTTGTGTGAAGGCTTGTTCTTCAGTGACTAAATAGATACATTTCAAATACACACATTCATGGTGGTTTGACCTTTCAGTGTGGCTCCTTCGGTAGTGGCTTCAGGCTTTGCTTTGCCCAGGCTGCTCTCTGATTTCTACCCGAGAGAAATAAGAGATGTCACAGTGCCTTAAAAATGTAAAGGGGACAGTATAAAAATAAACCAGGCACAAAAAATTTATAAACTGTGAAAGACAATCGACTTCATGTGACCACTGAAAAGGATTGGAGATTTGGAAGAAGCGCAGTAAAGATCGCGTGGAGTGACGTAAGGCTCTGGGCTTGATAGTACATGCTAAAACGGTAGATGAGGCTAAAATGAGATGTGTATGAGCTTGATGTAAGTAGGAATTAAGCGTTAGGGAGTCTACCAGCAGGTCTCATCACACATGTATGCGCGCACACACACACACACACACACACACACACACACACACACACACACACACACACACACACACACACACACACACACACACACACACACACACACACACACACACACACGCACACACACGCACACACACCTCTGTCTACCTCACTGCACTCTCGCCACCTCAATAATTCATCGCCGCTAAAATAAAAATACCATCATCTTACATGCACAGAGACTCGAACACAATCGGAGATTATTCTCCCAGTCTTTATCACCCAGATGAAATCTACACAGCGTCCATCACAACACACGGATCATGTAGAACCACACAAAATACCTCATCCAGACATGCTGCTGTGTTTGAGTGATACTGTGTCATCAGTCGAAAGTACATAGAGAAAGAAAAAAAAAACATCAAAATTCCGCATCCTGTAGGTTTCTTTTTAGTGTCGTAAATTATTCAATGCGCTACCATCTGGGGTGGCCTTTCTTAGGCCAAAACAATTTAGGCTTCAGCTGTCTTTGGCTTTACTCAGTACACTGCCCAAATCAGTCCTGTTATAAAAGACACCCATGTGCCATTCATACGCATCCACAGCCACATGGTCCAGTTCCAACAAGACATTTCACATTGCTCATATTGAATCTAACGCCTGAGAGATTTTTGTGTTTTTCTTGTCTCATGGGATTTCTGTTGCTTGTTTTACCCCCAAACTTTTTCTCATCACGGACAGTCTTTCTGTCTGAGAGGATAAAAAACACGTATTCTCTTACTGCAATGTTCTTTTACTGTCACAACCTCTCCCTTGTGTCTTTCTGTCCTGCTTTGCTCTTTTCTTCCAAACAGTGACAGGAACATGCGCATGTTTAGGACACAAGAGAGGGAATGGATGAAGGGAAAGTGGCTTTCCTATGTTTTCAGCTCCGTCAGTGTCACTTTTACATGAAACCGCTGCTCAGGTTTGCACCACCCGATGCAGTCTCTTGTGCCTGCAAAGCACAGTGATTCCCTTCCTTCATCTGCCTGCTTCTCTCCTTCAAAGAGCAGCATCCGAACAAGTGTGCCAACGCAGTGACTAATAGTTTACTATGAAGTGTTGACTCACTGATCCTGGGCCCTGTTGACCGGACACACATCTGCAGTTATGAGAAAGCAGTTTTTAAACTCATGAGAGACAACAACTTTAAAATAACCCCGGGGACAAAACTTAACGCTGCATATTTCTGCCCACCCATGTATTAAGTTTCACCCTGTGGCCACAGAGAAGGCGAGTCTGCGTTGTATGAGGGTTTCGTGCAACATGCTAAATGCAGATAGTGTTTGACCCTGCTTGCTCTCCCAGGCATATTGCGAGCATTTAATGAGCAAAGCATCTCATCGGGTAGCTGTTGCACACACTAGCACATTAACTACAGCAAGCAGCTGATACTGAGAGGGACCACCGGAGACAGAGGAATGTGTGATGTAGAACTGAATATGTCAGATAAGTTACAGCATTAAGAGTTTGGAAAAAACTAAAGAGTTAAAATGTACAGTGAGATAGAAAATGTGGCGTACAGGACCAGACTGACAGACAGAAAATGGCACAGAGAGAGAGAGCGAAAACTGCGCCACAGTTATTACCCAATTGGATTTCAGATAGTAAAATGATACTTGTGACTTGTTTTATTAAATACTCTTAAAATGAAATTGACTTTCTTCTGAACTGACTGTCATTTTAACCTTAAAGCTTTTATTAGAACTCCAGCTAACTTTAGCTGTTTCAAAGTATTAATTAAAAGTTTCACTATCTGCACAGAGGATGCCTTTATTCCCGTAAAAACCTGCCCAGCTCATGGTCTCAGGGATGAAATTAGACCTCCAATCAGTGATTTTAACTATACTGAACTAGTTATAATGACGTCCATTTGTACAATTAAATTCCATCATGATTTAATTGCCTATTGGGTGCTTTTGCAAAGTTGTTTTTTTGGGTTAGTGATCTTCTTTGCTCGCTAACTAGAATACCCAAAATTCATTCGATCTAAATAAGACGAGTGATCTGTTTCCTATACTGATATACTCTACTACAGTAGCTGTTTACTTTGCTCTTGCTGGTGCTTGCTATCCCTCCATCCATTGAATTCATCCATTCAAACACTCAAAGAGTCTGGGGAAGCAAACACAATACTGAGCATACTGTTGGCCTTCTTAAAAGCTGCAACGAGATCCCATTTCAGCACCGTGGACAGCTCCTGGACAGGGATCCCCCTCCCACCTAATTCAGGACCAAAGACAGCACCTCACACGTTTCTTCATTCAATAATAACCATCTCGAGTACATCATCTGATCGATGTGCAGTATGTTAAAGGCTCTGAGGACAGTTCATTTAAATCCGGCACACTATGGGCCACAGAATACCATGATGAGATTACATGTAAATTAAAAGCCCTAATTGAGTCTGTAATTAGAACCACACCGTCCAGCTGCTCATGAGAAGTCATGAGAAGAGCACAAAGCCAAATTTGTTGTTTTAATATCTGGCAGGGACTTAATCAACATAAAGAAATGTGTGCAGAAAAAACGCACATTTCTCAAATTTCACACCCATGCTCATGAATAAAGCTAATTTAATTCTGACTTCGTGGGTTTGCTGTGTAAAGGAGAGCAAGTTAGTTAATTGAGGCGTGTTGAAAGATCACGTGCTAAACTGTCTGACGCACGGAAACGCTACTTATCCCCACTGGCCTGCTTTCCGGTATGTTGTCTGTAAGGTAAAAGTATGGCTTAAAAATAAATAGGAGCAGAGAGCATTGTTGATTTTTTTTTTCCTACAAGAGAAGTAGACCTATTGCTGTTTTTTTTTTTTGCAACAAAATAAATGACATACCAGACCTATCCATCTAATTGTCATGCTTGATGGTAAGACAAAGTATGCCATTTTACAATAGACAGCCCAAGACCGAGTGATTAAAGCCCCCATACGCGTAAAGTAAAAGCCCCCCCATCCCGTCCCGTCCAGCACCAGGAGGATTTGAAAGGATTACTCACTTGCCACGGTGAGAACCAGAAGAGCCAGCGCTGCTTTCACCGAGGCTGCCATCGCTTCCTCCCCGCCAGTGCGACACACACACGAAAACTTGCAGACGAAAAGTGTTTCTCCCGTTTTCTTGTTTTCTGCGCTCGGTTTTGTAGAAAGTAAAAGTGTGAAGGAAAAAAAAAAAAGAAGAAAAAGACAGAACGGATTATAGCGGTTTCATTGCGAGAGATTCCACAGATGGGAGCCGGTAGCTGAAGCTTGGAGGCATGGAGAGGAGTACTGACTGCTGTCTGACCCAAGAGATGAGGAGGCTGGATGCTTTCTGCCAGAGCGCATCGACTCCAGCGCTGGTCCTGCTGTGATTGCACGCAGCGGAAACTGTCTGTAGAGTACAGAGTCCCTCTAAATTATTTTTGAGCGATGCAAACAACGTTTTCCTGGGGAATGTGGTTGAGGAGCTATTGGGGATACGCCAACTCTGTTATCGTCAAAGCGGCCATTCTTCAGATAAAAGATTTAAGCGCCCTGGTCCCTGCATTGCCTTGCCCGCCCAGTGCGCTCCCCCGCTGGGCGTCAGTTTCACTCTCTGCCGTCTTGATCGACACAGTTTGACACGTGTGACAACAAACAGGAAGCGATAAGTCAGAAATCCCCCAGGGAAAGCCTTTATTGCCCAGAAGCCACTGAAACCAACCGTATCTCCTCCAATTAAATGCGAATCTCCTCAAGTTAATCAAAACACCATGAAGCTCAACTTCAAGATGCCCAAGGTTTGATTGAACTGTTGCTAATACTGCAAAAAAGAAAATTGTATCTCTATTAAATCATGTGAATACAGTCAACGAATCCAAGAACTAAGTTGTCTGGAAGAAAGTCCCTGGCAGCAAAGTAAAGGCCTTGTTATAAGCCCATTGTAGTTCAGTTGTTTGCTCCCTCACTGAGCCTGGGACGAAATGTGGCGTTGATGTGGGTTGTGGGGGTCATGAAATTTTGTATAGGAAAAATGAAAACCTTTACTTCTTGAAAGCCCATTTCAAATAATTAGAGCCAGAGCACCGATGGTCCGAAAGCCCTATTGTTCTTCAAGGATTTATTATTCCGCGTTATTATTATTCTCCGTAAACAATTGCATTTTTGGAGTACAGCGAGCCAGCTAAACAGATGCCCCGGGGGCCACATTTACCGACATGCACGAAATTCGGTGGACATGTGTATCACACCGAGATGTACCAAAAAGTTCCAATGCACCATTACGTCAACTCCATAGCCCGCCATTTTGAATTTAGTCGCCATTTTCAAAAGTCATGACAAAGGGGGGGCTCGAACCATAAACCTTCTTTTTGAGAGGCAATAGTGCGAATCCCTTCTCTTCCAATCTTCCCAAGATTGTGACAAATCTTTGGCTCACTGCAACCTATAACTCCACCATCCATAATTATTCATTCAAATGTGACCAACATTGCTGCAGACATTGTTTGGATAGTAGATATACATGTTTTCAAGGGGGTCTGCAGTGATATTTAAATATCTTCCTGTAATGTGTAGTGTATGCCAAACTTTTTCAATTTCTCCAAATGTTTCAACTTCACTAAAAGTTGAACCACCATCAACAGGCCGAGGTGGAATTTGAACCATTTATAACAACCTTGGTGAAGTAGAATCTTTTACCTGTTGAGTTAACCAGACTGTCGGTTGAGTCGCTGGAAAGCTCTGAGTGAACTCCGTGAACCACTTTCTCCATCACGAGTCATTCGTCAGCGCTGAAGATAGTCCAGTGGTCGAATGCCGCTTCAGAGCAGGAAACGACCTCATGAGGAAGCGGGTTCGAACTCCCCTGAAGGTAATCCACACATTTCACGGAGGGCGAGTCCGTGTAAGGGTAAGCCACACGGTCTCGGGTTTGCGTTGTAATGCAGTCATACTAATACCTCAACAACAAAACAAAAATCCTAATACTAAAAATCAACAACAAAATATAAAGGGTGTATCTATATCTTCTTGGGTTTCTGTCTGAAATACCACAAACTTTATCCCCCAAAATCCCATGAATACATTTTAATGCTATAGTATGACTTTTTTTTTTTTTTTTTTAATCATCATATTTCAGACGACCACTGATCAAAGATCTCTCCAGAGCTGCTGGAACGAGTCAAAGGTAGCTCCGGATGGAGAGGAAAGACTCCACACGGGCCAGTAAGCCAGTGAATGACAGTAGGTGAGCTGAGACCCGAGATTCACTGCTGAACCCTCTGAAGGTGTCGTGGGCCTGTCGGGGAAACATCGAGGAAGGCGGGTGCCCCCTTGGTAACCATGAAAATGCCTTCACTCACTTTCTCAGGTGTGCAATAAGCGGAATTAACATGTGTTAACGTGTTAAACGTGTTAACGTTCATCAAAGCTCAAATACCAACAAATCCCCAACAACTGCTTATCAAATGTCTTTGATAATCAACAGAAGCAGCAACGCATATATAGTTCAGTCTGTTGGTCAACATACTGCAGAATAGATAGACAATGGGAATCAAGACACTGCACACTCGTGTTGAGTAAAGGCAGCCTCAGCTGGTGGGTTCCGTATCTAGTGTGTGTGGGTCTGTGTGTACATGTAAGAATAGAAAAGCTGCAGGCTTCCTCAGTCTTCCTCAGTGCGGTATAACTGTCCCACGGGTCCCCTTTGGTGATGTGAGGAGAGGAGAGGGCAGGGCAGGAAGAAGACATGGCCTTAAGTGTGCACTCACAAAATGACTGGGGGGGGGGGGGGGTAAAACTACAAAGATGAAAAAATAAGTTTGCCTCCCAAAGATTGATTGAAAATAACATTCAGTGACAAAAGTTTGTCCATGCCCACATAGAGGTGTTTTCTGATCTGATATCCTGATTGGCAGCATGACACTGTGTCTGACCTTTTCCAAATCACAGTGGAGAAAATACATCAGGTTCATGACATCACATGCCTATGGTTTGGATGAGTACTGAAGGCTTTATTTGCCATGGTTACATTATTAAACACTTTGTTTGATCTGCTAGGCATCTTTAAACCTGTTGGACAGATGAAGGTTAGCTGTCTCCAGTCTTTATTCTGAACATGGCTCTTTCGGCTTTTTACTTGGCAGGTATGAGCGTGGGATCCATCTTCTCATCTAACTCTCAGCGAGACAGTGCAAAAAATGTCAAAAATGTCACACTTCCTTTAAGCCCCACACAGACAGTGTGAGAGGAAAGAAACCAACTTCTGAACAAATGCTGTGGAATATGCAACTCGTCAAATGTGCGGTCAGGAGAGGATGCAGGAACAGAGTTATACTCTCATCTGGCTTTCGGCCTCACTGCTTCCCTCATGCAATGGAGGCATTGCAAGGCTTGTGTTTATGAAAACACACTCCATGAAATGAACCCCAAGTCACAGCTCCAAATTCAACCAAATTGTATTATCCTCCCATCACACCCCATTACAGCCACACTTGAGCAACATGCAAGCATCCGCCTCCCAAAGCCCCCACCCGTCTCCCCTAATGAACATTATCTCGGCATCCTAAAAGCAATGGAGAGGAGCAGAGGGAGGCCAAATCTAATCAGAGCTACTTAGAGCTCTCTGTGGGGTTTGCTGGGGCTCTGAAGAGCCAGCCAGCAAACAAACACAAACACACACGGACACACTGAGAGGAGAAAATCTCTGTTCCTATGTTTTGTGCATACTGTAATTCAGATATGGGAAATTAGCAGCATCACATGATTGTACACACACAAACACACAATGAACTGACACACACACAAACATGGCTTCATCAAAACACTTGTGAGGACTCTACATCTCAGATTTAACACAATGTCAACCTGTTCAGAAAGCTAGTGTTTAAACCCATTGAGCACACAACCAGGTCCAAGAAAACGTGCAAACTCCAGACAGAAAGGGACCAACCAAGGTTCAAACAATAGGTGTTTTCATACCAAACAGTTGTAAGGACTTTCTTGAGAGGAACTACCACCTGAGAGTTTCCCTCAGGACTACATCGGTTCTAAAGCCTTTTGTAGTTCACATTCGCACCGCCAATAGTCGAGATTGATATTGCTCTTGTCTTTTCAGAGAATCTACTGTGGCTGTGAACTTCACGAAAAACATGACAGGCACTCTCCAGAGTCAGTGTTTGGTTTGTCCCTTCTAGGCTACTGTAGAAACATGGTGGTGCAACATGGAAGAGGACCTGCTCCCTCAGTAGAGATGAAGGGCTCATTCTAATGTAACAAAAACACTGTGATTCTTAGTTTCAGGTGATTATACATTAATGAAAACAGAACATCTGCTCCTAAATCCTACACACTGGACGTGATGGATAAAAACACTCAAGATGTTTCATTTGACAGGGTTTTTGTACTTTTCCACATAGTTTCCCTGATAAAACAGAAGTAGATGAATAAATATATTTTACATTTGCATAATCATTCATCAGCGCACTTCCTACAGCATTTATCATCTGATATACCAGAGCCAAACCACTGTTATCATCATCCAATTACCCAGATACTGTACACAGCTCCATATGTGTATGTAATGTATCATAATACACACAAAAACACACTCTACATTCAGTGTTGCCTCCTCCACACATCCCTATGGGTTACAGCAAGCTCACAATATCTGCATACATTTCCCGACAGCTGCATTATCATCTTGTATGTCATTTGAGTGGATTTAATTTGTCTAGTTTCCTCTTCTCCAAAAAGCCTCCTCACCATCAGCCGCCCTGTCATCTAACAGTGTGTTTGTTTGCCTCCAGGCAGCACAGTCAGGAACAGTGTGCCCCGGTGAAGGGGCCCAATCCCCTGCTGCATTAATGTTGTCATAAATTCATATCACTAGGGGACATTTGTGTCTTGGGCTGACAGCATGAGACGAGGCTTTCTAAATTCTAGTCTGGTAGCCTGTCACAGTTGGTCATTGTCCTGCTCTAGAGGGGCAGAATCAGTATGATAGGACCTCTAGGATGTGCAGTGATGAATGCGTCTCATCTTCTATCGCCTTCTAATTTTCATGTTGCTGCTCTGTGTTCCTCGCCGTCGTCGATCACCTTCAGCCTCTCCAAGTCTGCTCCCTCTCCCTTCGCCCCATTCATGTGTCCACTCGTCTTTTCACCTCATCTTATCTCCTCTCAACGCTCCTATTCCAACTTTTATTTGTTCTTCTCGAGTCCGCTGCATGCTCTGTCACTTTCCTCTCAACTCATTTAAACCATATATAAACATATAAACCCCTATTGAGCCCCCCATGAGTGGGAGAAAAATGTTGGAAATATTGTGGGAATCTTATCTGAACCAAACTCAATTAAATTTTCTGAAGGAGCCGTCAGCCTCGGAGCATGTCTCATAACTGCTTCTGAGTGTCCCTGCTGCTCTGCCACATTGTCTGTGATTTGGTTTTCTGTAAAGTGAAAAAGGAAGTTAATGTTTTTAGGAGAGCCTCCGGTTTGCCCGCAAAACTTTTCGAAGTCTAGGAAGTGAGTAAATCCCACAGGTGAGTATGTTTGAATATTCAGGATCTCCTATTCAGTATGCGCACTGTTTTATCTCAATACAAAAAAAACTAGAGGCCAAAAAAAAAAAAAAAAAAAAGCCTCAGAGCAAAGGATTTCAAGCATGCAAATGCAAATATGTAAGATGATCAAATTTTTAAATGTTCTTATAGGGCTCAGGATGGTGTATATGCATGGCTACTCTGCGCCTATAGCAGCCCTCCTCCACACAAAGCCTCTGTCATCTTTACTGCGGACCAAGAAGAGCAGCACATAATCCAGAGTCAACAAAAATCTGACAGGCACCGACCCCACACAGAAGAACTGTGTTAGAAATATGACAGCATTACACAATCCCGCCCGCCTCTCTGACCCAGTCACATCCCCTGCCCAGAGACAAGCGAGGAGGAGGACTTTGAGGAGGCAGATGCTGATGACGAAGGTTGCAGCGACTGAAGATATTCATAAAAGCATAACTGCAGTTAAGACAGAAGAGCTTTAAAGCATTGTTTTCTAGAAACAACTTGGAATAGCAAACAATTTCCATTTGTTCCATTGTGGTTTTAGGGGGAACAAATCAGTTCAGTTTAGAGCAAAGTCATGAAAGAGCCCTGAACCCAAACACACTATACAGTCATGTATTTCCCTTAGTAGGCTACACTTAAATATTAGTGCACCTAACTTGTAGTGTGTAACTTCAGTCATGGTAGTGCTGTCTCAAATCCCACACGGCTTGTTGTGCATTTACCGGAAATGACGACGGCAACATTTAAATGCGTCACCCGCGAAAATATCTTTTGACTTTGTTAAGTTACTTAAAAATGAATTTGTTTTGTGCCTCCTGTTTCGCAACCGCGGGGTTAAACATACGGATGGCTTCTATTCGACAACAGTCTAGTGGTACTTAATAAAAACGAAACACTTGTGTGTGGACGTGTACGACTTACTCATTGCTGCAGCTGCCTCCTTCGTTACTTTCAGCAGTTTCGGTCGGTACACAGTACAACAGGTTAAATACAGTGCAATAGAAAAATATATATGTTTTTAAACTGTTACAGTTTAACACTAGGTGGCATAAAGATCTAGGATATACAAATATTTTGCAGTTTAAGCCGTTACAGTTTTAATTGCTTTTTGTTTTAGACAGTGTTGAATTGAGAAGGCCTGAATGTTTTGAGGTGAAGAAATCTGAAGCACTCAAGAATGTAATAATTTAGAAGGCCTTTATTATCTCTGCTTTTTAATCACATTGAATACATGTTTTGTTTGAACTCTTTTCAAAAGACGATAAAGCACAGTTTCTAATCTGTAAATTTACATTTATGGATATATCAAATTTGGTCATTATGATAATGAGATTCATTGTGTACATATAAATGTTTTTCTATTTATTTTTTAGAGGAGAACAAGTAATACATTGTTCCAAAGTTAGGTAAATCTTTAATCAATATTTTCTATAAGGTTTTGCCAAAACTTCTTCACAATCGAGCACTGTAAAAATAGATTCATATAGGTTTCTGGAAAACCATAACAGAAACTACACTTTACATCAATGTCTATTGTAATTTTTTTCCAACAATTTTCTGAATTTTATTCGAGTTTAAGACGCTACAGAACATTTCTGAAAAAAGTGACCTTCAAGCCAGAATCTTTTCTGTGTGTGTGTGTGTGTGTGTGTGTGTGTGTGTGTGTGTGTGTGTGTGTGTGTGTGTGTGTGTGTGTGTGTGTGTGTGTGTGTGTGTGTGTGTGTGTGTGTGTGTGTGTTTTGACTGTGAGGTTTGTGCCTTGTGAAGTGTTACGTCACCATGACTCAGTGCCTGGCTGACCTCAGCACACCTTCCTCAGGCTGCTGCTCGGCCTCCAGCCAGAACCTCGTCCTGAAATGGCATGTCCACAAACACGCACGCACGCGCACACAGACGCACATCCATCCGCTCTCACACACTCACACACTCACACAGACGCACATCCATCCGCTCTCACACACTCACACAGCCCCACTCAGACAGATGCACCGCTTACACACAGGTGAACAGACACACAAAAGGAGACCCAAAAAAGTCAGAAAGAGTCTTTCCCTTTTCAGATGTCGACGCTAGAGCCTCATAAGTGGGAAAGTCTCTCAAGCACAGTTGTTTTGAGAAAAGGGGATAAGTGAGGGGTTGGCCACATGCTGAAAAGGACTTATTGATCATAACAAAAACATAGAAATGTTCTGTCAGTTTTGTGCAAGAAAGATCAACAGGAGCAACATCACTTACTAGCTTTTTCTTTTAGAAGTCCATTTCTAAATTTTTATCTTCAGCATACTACTATTGGTGAATGTTCTCCCAGAATTTCTCCTTCAGTCCAAATAGCATAGTTTAGCTCAGCTTTGTTTCCCATTCTCCCAGTGAACATGGATGTAGAGTACAGAACCTCTTGATCCTGTCTTGTATGTGATAGGAACAGACAGCAGCTCTGAGTCGGATCATCTTGATAAAATCTTTGTTTACACTGCATACATTATGTTACAAATAAACACACAGTTTGTTGTCAGCGCTGATCTGCTCAGAACCAGTATGACATATTTCCTTTTATCTCTAGTATTATCAAAATCATTTGATTTGTGGTGTGTTTGTAGCCAAGCGGGATAAGATGCATACTATCATCACAACATCCTCGGTTTGAATACACCTTGCCGTCCCCTCTCACCCGACATTTCTTATCCCTCTGCTCGCTACTGCTAAAAGTAATAATAACAATATATTATTGTAGATATGAATGCTTGACTCTCTTTAGAAGATATTGAGCCTTTGACAGATGGTACCAGTCGGGAATCATAACATATCGTACAAAACCAAGAGGAAAGAATCTCCAAAAGACCCACCACACACACTGGAGGGCAAGTCAGTACTGAGAAAGGCAAAATGCAAAATGAAGAACTTAATGACTTCTGTATAATTACTAATCTAAACACTATACTTAATCATGACATTTTCATCAGACCATTTGTCATTCTGTGGCAGACTTTTTTCCTCTCTTTTAGGTTTTTAAGATTATAGTTAGTTTTGTTTTTCTAATATTTTCACATTATATGTTTAGCTGCTGGTTTCTAAAGTCATCGTAAGCCACACAATTTGTTTTGGTCATAGTCTGTCTTGAGCTCAATGAAATGAAGGCTGCCTTTAGCTCCTTTGAATGGTTTATCGTTTCATTTTTAAATGTTAGTGGGCATAAACTAGACGAATCAACAGCTCTCATTAATTAATGCATTTATAATATATTAAATATTGTAAGTCGGGTCTATCACCCCTTTTTGTGTTACTGTTGATAACGTATGTCTTACTCTGCATTTGTGGGTATACATTTTAATGTGTTTACTGCATCAAACAATACAAGAAGCATGATTTCCTCCTTCTGTTACACCAAAACAACCAGGACCTCACAGATCTCTGTTAGGTGATGGTAGAAACTGTAGCCAACATAATTGTCAGGAGGGTAACTTGTGTGGCTCATTAGCCCCTTTGTACTCTTTGACCTGTTTTCCAACCCTCCCTCAGATAGAAGCCAATATTCTTACATTTTCAGTGTCTCCAACTTTGCCTTGAAACCATCACTTAAATACTGTAATAAATTATATTTCCATGGCCTGATCTGACATACTGGCATGAGGAGACATAAACCCCAGAGCAGAATCACAATCCCCAGACCCATTACAGAGCCAGCTGGCATCAGATGTGCTTTTCAGTCTAAAATAAATAATATCAATTCATGGGAGGAAACTGATGTAACACCAAAACCATGGAGGCTTTAAAATGATAACCAAAGAGGGGACAAAATGATATAGAGATGGAAATATGGCTGTTTTCACTTAAATCAAAATATAATAGTGGCATTGGTGTATCGGACACATTGATTACAAACAATTTTATGTATCTGTGTGTTCATCTTTGCTTATTTGTGTGACTTCATGAACTTTGCACCTCTCCTCACGGCTCACACCAGCTCCCTGGAGGGGGAATTAGCCAGCGGACTGGGAAGATGACCAGAGGGTCCTGTTGTCTATGTACACCGTGTACAGCACAGCCCACACTCTGTATATTAAAACCATGTACAGTATGATGCACTCCAAGCTCCAATTTCTTCATCGACTAACTGTGAATTTGAAAGACACACACACACACACACACACACACACACACACACACACACACACACACACACACACACACACACACACACACACACACACACTTCTGTCTGTCTCTCTGTCTCTGTCTTGTCCATTTCCTTTCTAGTTCTGTCTCTGTCCCTTACTCACCTCATGGTCCATGAGTGACTGATGGCCTTTGACAGCTCAGAACACGATGACATGGCCAGCAGTCACCCAGCATGGAAAGAGGGAAATCCCTTTGAAATAAAAATTACACACACACTTAAAAAAAAAAAAAAAAGCAGGGAACAACCTGCCCTGTGTTTATGTTTAACCCTCACACTGCTGAGTGCTGAGAGTGAAAAAAAAAAGAAAGACTTGAAAAAAGGAGTGTGTGTGACTACGTACATGCTTGTGTGTGAGTGTGAATATAAGTAAAGTAGGCAGAGCTTGATGCCCTCGCTTTCTTTTTATACACAAGCAGGATGGAGAATCCATGTACCCTGTCAGCTTGGGACGGCCTATATGATGCCCGCTCTCTCTCACACACTCACACACACACACACACACACACACACACACACACACACACACACACATATTAGAAAGGCTGGCTGCCTGGAGGAGAGCAGTGAAGACAACTGAGGTGTAAAACCCTGACTGATGGCCTTTGACAGCTCAGAACATGTGTTTGTTTAGAAAAGATGAAGGACAAAAATATAGTGAAAGAAGAAATAATTGTCTTTTTCTTAAAATATAAGGGGCGTGGTACCTGATCATGATTCAAAATTCAATGAAAAAACCTCTGTAGATTTTTTTTTTCACTCTCAGCACTCAGCAGAGTGTGAATGTGCTTTTTAATCAAAATTGTTTTGTTTTTTTTGTTGTTTTTTTTGTCCCAAAAGACAGCTAGAATTACCACCTTGCGATTGTATGCCTCCACCAAGCCATCAGGTTGCAGTTTACGTCGACTTTTTTTTTTTCCAGACTCATAATATATGTAGTGAATTCTTGAAAGAATTTGACCAATAAAGGATGATTCTAAATGAACAAAAAGTTGTTGCCATGACTGTAGACAATGCTTCGAATATGGATGTTGGTGAAAAATACCACAAATTCTAAAACTTCAAACACCTTTTCAACTCGACAGCACAGAAGAGCTACACAGTCATATCAGGTAAAAGGTAAACACCCAAGATTTGTGTCAGTATCCGACTAAAGGTGAAATGTGGTCACAACCTCCCCCTTCTGTTCCTGAGTTATGGCATTCCACAAGAATGGAACTAACTTAAGGTAACTATGACCTACATCCACCAAATTTTAATCACAATTTTCTTTGGGCCAAGTGAATATTTGTGCCATATTTTAAGAAATTCCCTCCAGGCGTTCCGGAGATATTGTATTCACAAGAATGGGACAGACATAGAACGGACGGACAACCCAAAAACATAATGCCAAGGCTACAGCTGGTACCGGCACAGCGTGGAGGCATAAGGACATCTGGGACATCACCAATCAGTTAAACCTGACATATTTTGATGATGTAGTGGTTTGCTGCTACTGATATAGTCTCATTTGCAACTGTATGCACATATCATAAACACGTAATGCACTATATGGACTTTGATTCATTCGGTTGAGGTCGAGTTCAGTCTCAAGTCTTTCCTCCAGCCTCAATCTAATTCTCAACAGTGAGCTCCACCACTGCGATAACAGGCCAAAGTGCCCTCACAAGCCAAATTTAAAACCTAATTTGGGACGCGTGCTATAAACTATGGCTTCAGCTAAATGCTCCACAAAACATGTTTGTTGCATTACTTCTCCCTACGTAACAATGTTTATCGGTAGTGTTAAATAATCTAACCAATAAAGGACATAAGAAGTCAAACCTGTAAAAATTTACATTAACTCCAAAATTTCAAAGAAACTTAAGGAAGCCATCGCATGCTGTGCAGAAGTTTTAAGGCCCTTCAAAATGTTCACGTAAAGAAACAAAAAGAGGCTCCATGTGCAGAAATGACTTCTTTTTCCTCACCGCTGTTTGACCCGAGACTCATGGACTTTAGGAAAACTCCTCTCCTTCACAGCCTCGGGACAGAACAGACAACCACACACAAGTGAGTGGAGTGCAACCAAGCAACCAACCAAACAGTGGGATATTAAAACCTGAACTATTACAAGTGGTCCCCCTGTTGTGCAGCTACAACGTAGGACAAAAACATTTAGGAAAGCACCTCGTGGGTAAACTCAATATCGTGCATTTAGAAACATTTTGTATGCAGACAAGAGTGCATACTGTATTATTTTTGGGTAATGGAGTAAATATAATTTTCCGTCCTGCAAAAGAATTCAAACGATGGAACAAATATGATCTTACAACATCAACGTTTGGGCAACTTCTGGCCTCACAATGCTGGTCCAGAAATGGTAGAAAGAGAAGGCGAGACAAATCCAATTACGTGTTCCCCGGAAGTAACCGGGCATACAGTTTTAAACAGAAATCCCTCTTCACTTCCACGTTACCGCAGCAGAAGCTGGTTAAAGGAGTGGGTGGTGTGATCACAGTAGATGCAAAAAAATGGAGTGAAAGAGAAGATGCATAAGTAAAAAAGAAAGGAGACAGAAAAACAAAGTGGTGAGCTCAGATAACTAAAAAATACATTTAGGGCAGTGCATGAAGAGGACAGGGGGAAGAAGAGCAGCGAAGTCACTTAGGAAAAGGACAAAAGTGGTAGAAAAGAGGGGAAGAAGAGCAGAGGAGGAGGCGACGGAGCAGAAGACGGAAGTTGATGAGATATATGAAAAAAAAAAGATGTGGAAAATAAGGAGCGGAGGACAGTGACTCATCATGTCCAGGCCAAGAGGATTCTCGTTTAATTGAAGAAGTCAAAAATATAAAGTTCTCTGAAGGTTGTTAAGCACTGGATATTTCGATTTTTATTTATCTTTATTAATTCTACAGCATCAAAACAACCCAAAATATACAGCCAGAAAGAGTTGCCTTCAGTCACAAGAAGAACAAGGAGTCCCGCAACAGATGGTCCGATCACCAGAGAGCTCTGATCTCAACTTCATGGAGTCAGTCTGAGATTACATGAAGCAAATGAGACGGTCTAAATCCACAGAACAACTGTGGCAAGCACTCCAAGACGTTTGGGGGGAGAAAAAAAAAACTCCCTGCCAAACAACCTCTCGGCTAAATCTGTGTGACTGTGCAGAGCAGAACTGGTGCTGTTTGAAGGGAAGAAGGCTCACACCAAACATTCCATTTGTCCTAATTTAGTTGAAAATTTAGTTTATGGAAGCCATCTTTTGTCCACAATTTCTCACCCGACAAACCTTTTCTCTGAAACAACTGTAACATCAGAAATAACAGAAAAATAAATATCCTTACTATTTCTTAGCTGGTTCCGAAAATATATAAATCACAGTTTTAATCCTTTTGATGGGAATATGCCATCATATGAACGATTTATGTCTACAGACAATTTTTCCTTTCAGAAAATATAATTCTTAAACTTGTGCTATTCCTCATTAGTTAATTCAATATGTGAAAAGACACTTAACTCATGGTGAAGCTATATGTAAACTGTAACTTTAAATACAGTAACACAGCCATTACTGATGGAGGATGAAATTGAATAAGGATATTTGGCAAACTTTTCCGAGAAGGAATAAAACTGTAAATAGACGCACATTTTTCTGGAAATTCAAAATCGAAAATATAAAGTAGAAAAGGGCTTCATATGGACCTTGCACCACATCATCATCGATTGGTTTCAGACTTTGAATGTCTACTGCCAAATAAAGTAAAAACTTTTTTTTTTTAAGCCCCAAAACAGAATTTGAGAAAACCTGAGAAAAAGAAACATCTAAACAAGAACATCTTAAGAACAGTCTCCTTACAATTGGTATTTATATGTACATATTTCCTTTTTATTTGGGTTCTTCAACAAGGTTGTTGTTGTTTTTTTAA